>NC_089490.1:74905047-75538381 GCF_036850765.1 Saccopteryx bilineata
CTGAGGACTGTAGTAAGTTTTCTTTTTTTCTCTTTTTAAGGGAGGGGAGACAGAGACAGACTCCTGCATGTGACCCGACTGAGATTCACTCGGCAAGCCCATTACAGGGCAGGGATGCCCTGCCCATCTCCAGTCATTGCTCAGCAACTGAGCCACTATGGAACTAGCCTCAGCATCTGGGGTCAATGCACTCGAATCAATTGAGTCATGGCTGCAGGAGGAGAAGAAAGAGAGAGAGAATTGGGAGGGGGAGGAGAGGAGAAGCAGATGGTTGTTTCTCCTGTGTGCTCTGACTGGGAATTGAACCTGGGGACATCTACATGCCTGGGTGATACTCTACCACTGAGCTAACCTGCCAGGGCCAGTAGAAAGTTTTCACTCAAACTAGTTTCCTTTGGACACATTTTGCCTTAGATTACTTATTAATGATTGATTGTCTTATGAGAATTTTCCTTAGTCTTTTCTTGTTTTTACCATGAGAATTTGATTCGGGAACATATCTCCTCTCCAAAACTTTTGCTGTCACAGGTTTTCAGGCCTGTGTAGTTGGCCGACCCTGAAGGAGAGGTTATGTGGCGTGGAATTAGTAATGCACAATGCTGTTTCCCCACCGCCATGATCTAGTTTCAGAACTTTTTCATCACACCAAACAGAAACTATGTTCTCATTAAGCAATAACTCCTCATTGGCCCCTCCCCCTAGCCCTGGTAACCTCTTTTTGTTTCCTGTCTCTGTGAATTTCTGTATTTCTGGTACCTCATATAAGCTGATACATATAGTATTTTTTCTTTTGTGTCTGGTGTAGCTCACTTAGCATCATATACTTAGCATTAATACAAACATATAAATATGACATAACCTATTTTCCACAGTGGCCACATCATTTTACATTTTTCCTGCATTGCATGAAGTTTCCAATTTCTCCACACCCTCACTAATATTTATTTTTTTATATTTTTGAGAATGGCCATCTTAAATGAGTATGAAGTGATAGTGATGAAGGTTTTTGACCACATATTAACTCAATAAAAATGACTAACAGATTAAATAATTGTAAATGCTTTTGTACTTCTTAATGAGCTGGCTATCATAAAGGTTGAAGCCATGCAAAAACAGATAGCAGGTGCTAGGCTGGCCAAAGGAGGGACGCACAGGCCTGATGAGTTTCATAAGAAGTTTATGCATCTACAAAACAGATGGGCTGAGACTCTAGTGGCATCATTTGAGAGCTACAGGAAGGAGATGTCTGATATAGGGGTTGCTGCAAGCATTTTCTGGCATGGGATTTGGTGCACCTGGACATGCCCAGATTAGCATATCCTGGTTTGTAGCCTTGGTTACACAGACTGTTTCCCTTTCCCAACCCTAAGGTCCCTTATGATGGGCATGTTCAAAGGATATTTCTCAGAACCTTCCCAGGGTGAGGGGAGTTGCTTGAGGGGAGGGAGAGATTGGCCAAGGGAAATGCTTAATAAAGAAGTTGCTCTATTGGAAGGTTGGGTGAGGGAAATTTGAGTTTTAGAGCAGCTCTGGATTTAAAGGAGCCCTGGACCCAAACCTAACAGCATGGAGACCAAAGGAAATGTCTAAATAATCAAATAGTAGGCCAGCCTCACCACAGTTCTTCCCGTCAAGGTAATCCTAGAAGCCAATTCTTTGAGTGATTGAAGGAAGTTATTATATAATGCCTGTGATTGGATCCAGAATCTAAAGTGTTTTTGGGAAAATGCCCAGTGTAAATTGCGTGATCATCTCTGACTTTTTAGAGTGAGTACTTGGTGACACTAGAGGACCTTAACTAGAACCTTGCCAAAAATTTTACATAAAATTACTTAGCACAATAAAGACAAATTGCCCACTATAGTTAATACACATTTGGGAGGAAATTTTTACTAAGATTGCTGAGGATATCTCTGGTATGTGTCTATAGAGATGGAACATAGAAAAGAGCCTAAGCCTCAAGGTCCTGGTTAATATTTTTAAAGGAATTTATAGAACTACCTTTGTCTATGTTTTTTAATTGAGATATAATTGACACATAACATTATATCGGTTTCAGATATGCAACATAATGATAAAATATTGTTAAATATTGGAAAATGATCACTACAATAAGTCTAGTTAACATCCTTCATCATGTGTGTTTGGAATATGTCCTCCTGGTCATTGTTTGCTTATTCTTATAGTGGATCAAAGCACTCGCTGATTTTATGTTCACAACCTGGGGACTTCCAATCTATTTTACTGGAACTCTAGTGATGGAGGCACTCATTTTACTGGGACTGCTTAAAAATTTTGCAAAGCCTTGAGCTTAGAAACTTCGTTGTCCTTATCATCCTAAAACTTCAAGAAAGATAATGAAATTTTAAAACAGAAACTAGCAAAATTTATCTGATAATCTTGGACTTCCTAGGCCAAGAGTATTACTTCGGATTCTCAAAATGATGAGGTTCATACCTTCTGGCACTCATCAACTTTTACCATATTAACTTGTATTAAGTTACCCTGTGTGATTGCCTTTCTGATTTTGGACTCTTACTTCACACACACATGGTAAATTACTGCAAGGCATTCATGCTCTATTTGCAGTCTTATTGCCAACAGACCCAAGTTGCCTCTCCTTTATATCCTCCTAAACAACTCCATATGGCTTAAAACCTGAAGACTTTCTCTTCTGGAAAAGACACTAGAGGGGAAAGGAAAATTGAAGAGCTACATTGGAAAGAATTCTAACAGATACTTACAGCCATTATAACAGCAGTCACACTCCAGGAATAGATCCCTGGATTTGTGTCTCTCAGTTAAAAAAACAACAGAATTTCACACTCCATAATAGTTATCTATTGCTGAGTGACAAATTATTCAACAAATTACCTCCAACTTTAGTGACTTAAAACAGCAAACATTTTTTTATTTCACATAATTTCTAAGGGTCAGGAATTGAAATCAGAGTCTCTCATGAGGTTGTAGTCAAGCTATTGCTTGGGGTTGCAATCATCTGAAGACATGACTGGGCTACAGGATCCATTTCCAAGATTTTTCATAGGACTATTAGCTGGGATCCTCAGTAACTCATCTTATGGAACTTTCTCTAGGGCTGCTGATGGCATGGCAACTAGCATTCCCTAAAGTAAAAAGGATCTGAGGTAAGAGAGGGAAAGAGAGAGACAAAGGCAACTAAGATGGAAACCTGAATATTATTTTATTAATTTTAATTTATTGTGTGAACATGGGTTCAAGTGTCCCACTCAAATAACACCTTCACCCCCCACCCCCATTACCCCATTACACCCCCTTTATATAATTTCACTAATTTCTTCACTTTCCTGATCCCCTCCCCTCAATGCCCTTCCCTCTGACAGCTGTCCCTCTCGTCCCTGTGACCCCGTCTCTGCTTCTATTCTGTTCCTCAGTTCACTCTGTTCATTAGATTCCACATATAAGTGAAATAATATAATATTTTTTTCTCTGTCTGGCTTATTTAACTTAGCATAATAATTTGTAGGTCTATCCATGCCATGGCAAAAGGTAAGATTTCCTTCTTTTTTAGGACTGCATAGCATTCCATGTGTATATATACCACAGCCTTCTTATTTACTCATCCACTAATGAACACTTGGGCTGTTTCTAGATCTGGGCTATTGTAAACAATACTGCAATAAACATGGAAGTGCATATCTTCTTTTGAATCAGTGATTTGATATTCTTAGGATATATTTCTAAAAGTGGGATAGCTGGGTCAAAAGGCAGTTCCACTTTTAATTTTTTAAAGAAATGCCATACAGTTTTCCACAGTGGTTGCACAAGTCTGCATTCCCACCAGCAGTTCAGGAGGGTTCTCTTTTCTCCACACCCTCGCCAGCACTTGTTGCGTGTTGATTTGTTAATGAGCGCCATTCTGACAGGTGTGAGGTGGTATCTCTTTGTGGTTTTAATATGCATTTCTCTGATGATTAGTGATGTTGAACATTTTTTCATATGCCTGTTGGCCATCTGTATGTCCTCTTTGGAGAAGTGTCTGTTCAGTTCCTTTAGTCATTTTTTAATTGGATTGTTTACCTTCCTGGTGTTGAGTTTTACAAGTTCTTTATAAATTTTGGTTATTAACCCGTTATCAGACATTGGCTAATATGTTCTCCCATTGTGTGGATTGTTTTTCTATTTTGTCAATGGTGTCTATTGGTTTGCAAAAGCTTTTTAATTTGATATAGTCCCATTTGTTTATTTTGTCCTTTATTTCACTTGTCCATGGAAATACATTGGCAAAAATATTGCTATTAGAGATATTGAAGAATTTACTGCCTATGTTTTCTTCCAAGATGTTTATGGTTTTGTGACTTACATTTAAGTCTTTTACCTATTTTGAGTTTATTTTTTTTAATGGTGTAAGTTGGTGGTCTAGTTTATTATTTTTTTTTGCATGTACCTGTCCAACTTTTTCAACACCATTTATTAAAGAGACTGTCTTTACTCCATTGTATACTCTTACCTCCTTTGTCACATAACAATTGACCATAAAGGCGTGGGCTTATTTCTGGGTTCTCTGTTCTGTTCCATTGATTTGTATGCCTGTTCTTATGCCAGTACCAAGCTGATTTGATTACAATGGCCTTGTAGTATAATTTGATATCAGGCAGTGTGATATCTCCCACTTTATTCTTTATTTTCAAGATTGCTGAGGCTATTCGGGTTGTTTTTGGTTTCATATACATTTTAGGAATATTTGTTTTATATCTTTGAAGTATGTCATTGGTATTTTAATAAGAATTGCATTGAATCTATAGAATACTTTGGGAAGTATAGACACTTTAATGATGTTTATTCTTCCTATCCATGACCATAGTGTATGCTTCCAATTGTTTATATCTTCCTTGATCTCTTTTTTCAATGTCTTATAATTTCTGAGTACAAGTCTTTTACCTCTTTGATTAAATTTATTCCTAGGTACTTAATTTTTTTGTTGCTATAGTAATTTCTCTTTCTGACAACTTATTGTTGGCATATAAAAATGCCACTGATTTCTGAATATTAATTTTATATCTTGCCACCTTGCCTAATTTATTTATCAGGTCTAGTAGTTTTTTGACAGACTTTAGGGTTTACTAGGTACAGTATTATACATTAACAAATGACAGTTTATTTCTTTTTTTCTTATTTGGATGCGTTTTATTTCCTCTTGTCTGATTGCCATGGCTAAAACTTCCAGAACTATGTTGAATAAGAGTGGTGAAAGGGGACATCCCTATTTTGTTCCTGACTTTAAGAAGATTGCTCTTATTTTTTTCCAATTGAGTATGATATTGGCTGTTGTTTTGTCACAGATAACCTTTATTATATTGAGCTGTGTTTCCTGTATTCCACTTTGCTGAGATTTTGATCATAAATGGGTGCTGGATTTTATCAAATGCTTTTTCTGCATCTATTGATATAATCATGCGATTTTTATCCTTTTTGTTTATGTGATGAATCACATGCATTGATTTGCAAATATTGTTTAAGAAAAAAACCCACTTGATCATGATGTATAATTTTTTTTTCATTATTGCTGGATCTGGTTTGCTCATATTTTGTTGAGAATTCTAGCATCTATGTTCATTAGAGATATTGGCCTATAGTTTTCTTTCTTTGTAGTGTCTTTACCTGGTTTTGGAATGAGGATAATACTTGCCTCATAAATTGAGCTTGGAAGTTTTCCTTCCTCTTGAATTTTTGGGAATAGCTTAAGAAGGATAGGTATTTGGGTTTTTTGTTTTTTTTTGAATGTTGGATAAAATTCGCCTGTGAAGCTATCTGGTCCAGGATTTTGTTTGTTGAGAGTTTTCTGATAACTCTTTCGATTTCACTTGTTGTGATTAGTCTGTTTAGGTTTTCTGATTCTTCCAGATTAAATTTTGGATGATTTTATGTTTCTAGGAATTTATGCATTTTGCCTAGGTCATCCAATTTTTTGACATATAGATCTTCATAGTATTTTCGTACAATCCTTTGTATTTCTGTGGTGTCAATTGTCACTTCTCCACTTTCATTTCTAATTTTATTTATTTTGTTCTCTTTCTTTTTTTCTTGATGAGTCTAATTAAACATTTGTTAATCATGTTTACCTTGTCAAAGAACCAGCTCTTGGTTTCATTGATCATTTGTATTTTATTTTTAGCCTCTATGTCATTTATTTCTGCTCTGATCTTTATGATATCCTTCCCTCTACTTCCTCTGGGCTTTATTTGTTGTTCATTTTCTAGTTATTTTAGGTGCAGGGTTAGGTTGTTTATTTGAGCTTTTTTTTGTTTGTTTGTTATGGTATGACTGTGATGCTGTGAACTTCCCACTCAGACTGCTTTTACTGTGTTCTATAGATTTTAAGTTGTTGTATGTTCATTTCATTTGTTTCAAGGAAATTTTTTATTTCTCCCTTGATCTCATTGTTAATTCACTCATTATTTAATAACATGCTATTTAGCCTCCAAATGTTTGAATGCGTCTCAGTTTTTCTATTGTAGTTGATTTCTAGTTTCATACCATTGTGATCAAAGAGGATGCTTAATATGATCTCAATCTTTTTAAATTTTGTAAGTCTCTTTTTGTGTCCTAACACGTGGTCTGTCTTAGAGAATGTACTATGAGCACTTAAAAAGAATGTATATTCTGCTGCTTTGGGGTGAAAGGTTCTGAAGATATCAGTTAAATCCAGCTGATCTAGTGTGTCCTTAAGGCCACTGTTTCTTTGTTAATTGAGGATCTATCTATCTATTGATGTTAGTGGGGTATTAAAATTCCCTACTATTATGGTATTGCTGTCAATCTTGCCCTTTATGTCCATTAAAATCTGCTTTATATATTTATGTGTTCCTATACTAGGCACATAAATATTACAATGGTTATATCCTCCTGTTGAATTGCTTCCTTTATCATTTATCATTGTGTAGTGACCTTCTATCACTTATTATAGCCTTTGCTTTAAAGGCTGTTTTGTCAGATATAAGTATTGCTACCCCAGCTTTATTTTTCATTTCATTTGCATGAAATACTCTTTTCCATTTCTTCACTTTCAGTCTGTTTATTTTTTATTCTGAGGTGGGTCTTTTGTAGACAACATATCTATGAGATCGTGTAGACAACATATCTTTGTTTTCTTATCCATGCAGCTACCCTATGTCTTTTGATTGGAGCACTTAATCCATTTACAAGTAAGGCTATTATTGATATGTACTAATTTATTGCCATTTTATTCTTTAAATCTACTAACCTCTTCCTCTTGATTTCTTTTTATTCTTTGCTCTTTTTATAGCAGGTCCCTTAACATTTTTTGCAGTACTGGTTTGGTTGTAATGAATTCCTTGAGTCTTTTTTTGTCTGGGAAGGTTTTATTTCTCCTTTAATTTTAAACAATATTCTTGTTGGATAAAGTAGTCTTGGTTGTAGGTTCTTGTTTCGCATCACTTTGAATATTTCTTGCCAATTCCTTCTAGCCACAAATGTTTCTGTTGAGATGTCAGATGTCATCCTTATGGGGGCCGACCTCTATAGGTAATTAACTGTTTTTCTCTTGCTGTTTTTAACATTCTTTCTTTGTCTCTTAACTTTTGCATTTTGATTATAATGTGTCTAGAGTAGGCCTCCTTGGGTTCATCTTTAGTGGGACTCTCTGTGCTTCTTGAACTTGTGTGGCTTTTTACTTTTTTGATTTAGGGAAATTTTCAGCTGTGATGTCTTCAAACAGTTCTCTATCCCTTGTTCATTCTCTTTTCCTTCAGGAACGCCTATGATGTGGATGTTGTTTCTTTTTGTGTTGTCACAGATTTGCTTAGCGTTTCCTCAGTCTTTTTGAACATGTTTTCTTTTTGCTGCTCTGCTTCTGTGCTTTCATTTATCTTGTCCTCTAAATTGCTGATTTGATCATCTGCTTCATCCAACCTGCTGTTGTTTCCTTTTAGTGAATTCTTTTTTTCTGATATTGTATTCGTCATTTCCAACTGGTTCTTTTTTTTTTATGATTTCAATGTCCTTTTTGATGTTTGTTATCTCTTTGTTTAAGTTCTCATTGTGACCATCCATTGTTGCTCTAAGATCCTTGAGCATCCTAAAAATCATTATTTTAAACTCTATATCTGTTTGTTTGGTTACTTCCATTTTATTTAGTTCTTTTTCTCGAGATTTCTCTTGTTGATTCATTTGGGTTGTATTTCTTTGCCTGTTTTGTCTATGCATTAAGTAGCACTGTCTGACTTTGAAATTTGTTGTGGTGTCTTTATGAGAAAGATGTGCTCAGTGGTACTGACCTCCAGACCACCTGATTTTCTTGATCTAGGAATGTTTATTCAGGGTAGTATTTTCCCTTCTGTTGTATGTGAGCACTGAATGCAGTTGGTTTTTTTGTTGGTGCAGTTATCCCTTTAGGCTATCTGGTTCTAAGGTTCAATCTTGATCATGTGTATTAGATACAGTGCCGTGTCTGTATTGTTGGGCATATTTATTCTCCATAGTGTCTGGTGCTTGCTGGACTCCTCCTTTGGGAGTGTTGCTTGTATAGTTAGCTCAGTATAAGGTTGGTGCTGTTTGTCAATCACTACTGGTTGTGTTGGTTCTTAGTGTTCTTGGGTTGGAGTCAGCTGTTGTTTGTAACCTGCTGTGGGCTACCTGTCTGGAGCTAATGCTCTGTTTGCTGCAGGTTTTTGAGTTTCCTGTGCCTGGGTAGTATGGGGGAGCCAATTTTTGTATAAGGATCAGCTTGTTCCTGCTTAGGGATGACAGCAGCTCCATAAAAGCTCCAAGCTCTGTAATATTTGCCTCTACTTTTTAGCTGTTCCACTCCACTTGTAGCTGCTTGGTCTTCCCACAGAGTCTTCTGTAGAAAAATTTTAGTGTGGGCTCAGATTGGCCTCACCCAACCAACCCCTCTATGAGGATGGGTTAGAGAAGCTGAGGTTGAGAATACAATTTTATTGGGACCCCCTACTTCAAGGATCTCCTGGTCAGGAGTTCAGTTTGAGAAAAGTAGCCCCTACTCCAGAGCCTAATCCCTCAGCCACTGCTGGATACTCAAGTTTTATTTCTTCCCAGCAAGATGAGTAGCAGTTTCAGATTGACTGGGGCCAACAGTCCTCTCTGCAGAAGTTCTTTCAGCTGGTGAGATGCTGGTCTCAGGAAAACTGAGAAAGTATTCTCCTGGGGCTGACTGTGTCCCCCCAGAAAGTGGCTATGCCCCTGACCAGACCCAACAATAGGCTGGTGGGGACCCAAACTTTAAATATCCATGCTCCAAGTCTCTCTCTCTTCCCCCTGTGGAACCTAGCCTAGCAGGGCAGGATTTCTAGCACCCAGGCCAGCTGACTGTGAAGTTCCACTCTGCTGTGGATGCACACAAGCTGCTGTGCCAGCACTGATCACATAGAACAGAACTTGCCTCAGCTGGACCAGGTGTGAGGAGCCCTTCCTTAGGACATGCCACCAGCAAGGGTTGTTAGGTCCTAAACCGATGCTCTTTGCAGCTTCCCACTGGATGTACCAGTCCTGGGCCTCCCTGAAAGGAACCCAGCACAGACCAGTGGAGGACACTACCTGTGACCAGCCTCAGCAACCTTCTTGGAGCTATAAGCAATCCAGAGTTTGTGGCTGCCTCTGCTGGGCCTAGGTGCACATGGAAATACCAAGCTGCACAGCTAGGCTGGCTTTTATCTATATTGGGCCTGGGGGAAGGTCTGCAAAAGGCCAAGGTTCCCTGAGCTCTGCCTCCTGCAGCCTCTGTCAGCTGGCTGCTTGTTGGGCTCTGCCAGTGAAAAAACCTCTGATAGACTCTAGAGCCTGGGGCAATTCAAAGATTAAGAAGGGTGTTGGGTGTGGCTCCATCTCTCCCCAGGTGTCAATCTGTCCAGACTTTTTTCACAGACCTCCAGTAGGGTGTGACCTCAGGAGTACAGTTGTGGCCTCTGAGACCCAAAGGTGTGGTCTGCCCGCAGTCTGGACAGTTTCTACAAGTCTTTTGTGAGGTGGAAGCACCAGTCATAGACTCAGCAGAGTGTGGAGGAAAGCTCTGGCATCAATGCCAGAAAACCAAGTCACTGATTCACCCCCTGCTTCCTGACTTACTTCTCAGAATGGCCCAGTCTCCATGGGGTGGGCAGGAGGGATTTATTTCTGAGGGTGGGGCAGTTGCTTTTCCCCCAGGCTGATGCCTTATAGAGGAGACTGTTCCACCGAAGGAAGGTGGTGACTATAGTATTGGAGAATGATTCAGCACAAGGGTTCTGGTGGATGTTCCCCACTGGGTCTCTCCTCTATGGTGTCTCTCCCTGGGCAACCAACTTCACACTCACCTCATGTAACTCTTGTCCTCTCAGCCCTCCCTCTGCTGGAGCTCTGGGTAAGCGGCTGTGAACGAGATTTTCGGGGCTGGCCCTATAAGACAGAGCCTGTGTCTCAGAGAGCTTGGTCTCTTTCTCATAGACAGAAATCTCGGATCATTTCACCACTAAATACTGTATGGGAGCCTCCTCTAGGCTCTGAGGCTGTAGGCTGGGGTGCCTGCCTGGGCTCAGTACCCTCCCCTCTCAGGGAACCTCTCTTCTCAGTGAGAGTCCTTCTGGACCCTCTGCTGCTGTTCGCTCCCAGGAGTGGGGCAACCCTTTCTGCATCTCCACCCTTTCTACCAGTCTCAGTGTGGCTTCTTCATTGATACTTGGGTATAGACTACTCTTTGTTTCATCTAAAGTTGGTTTTTCAAGATGATTATTCTTAAATTAAGTTGTAATCCAATTTGGTCCTGGGAGGTGGTAGTTAGAACGTTTGCCTACTCCATTGTCATATTGGAATCCACTGTGTATTTAGTATTTAACCTCATAAATGCCTTACAATCACTTCTGCCATATTCTATTGGTCACACAGAACAACCTCGGTATAATAGATGAATGCCAAGGTCTGAATATTAAAAAATGGTAAGCTATAACACCCCTGACACCTGAGGTGCCATTTTAATATCGATTCTAAAACTAAGGTTTTAAAAGAATTCTTCTGTCTGGGTAGCTCAGTTTGTTAGAGCATCATCCTGATATGCCAAAGTTGTGTGTTCAATTCCCAATCAGGGAACATACAAGAATCAACCAATGAATGCATAAATAAGTGAAACAACAAATTGACATTTCTCTCTCTCTCAAATAAATAAATATAAAAAAATTAAATAAATAAAAGAATCCTTTGGGAGCAGATGGTCTTTGAAAAGAGATAGTTTTACTCAAGAGCTTTGAATGAAGAAAACAGCTGCATGACAGTGACAACTTGCACTGTAGACCTACAGAACAAAGTCTAAAGGACTAGAGCCACAGATTGTATTCTTAAATGTCTTGCTTCTGTTATTTAGTTTGCTAGCTATTTAATTTCTTCTTTTCTGGTTAAAATTCTGAATTTTTAACAAACACACTTGTTATTTCTTAACTCTGTTACTTATGAGTTCAATATGATTGATTTTGTTTATGTATTCTTGTTCACTCCTAAGTATAATCTAGTACCATGATGCAATTTTTCTATGATTTGAAATTGTGTAAAACATGCCATTTAATCCACTAAGTACAAAAACATACAATTGAATATCATCTTCCCATTTGTCAAATAGCTTCCATGAGTTCCAATCTCTTATAATAAAACATTTAGTTTCATCAGTCATTTGTCTCAATTACTACTATGGGGTTTTTGGTTTTCTTTTTATATTATTTATTTATTTATTTAATGTGTGGAGGACAGCATATCAGGCAGATACCCAAAAACTAAAATACCCTTTTATGTCATACCTAGGAAGGTAGAAAAGGAAGTTTCTGTAACATTCAGGGATTGCAGGAGAACACTCTATATAACTTAACTGTCACAGAGGTAAAACATGTGGAATTTATTCAATGCTTATCTTATGTTTACAGACCTTACAATCAATGTTTACTATGTAAGAAATCTTTGGGTTTCCTATAAGGTATAATATTTCATCTATTTTATGGTGTCTTTACTATACATATATTTTCTTACTTAACACCTAAATACATTTGAATACCACCAAAACTACATAAGAAGACTTGGCATTCACACAGGGGTGTTTTGCTTAAGAAATTGTCATTTGGCAACTCCCAGCATAGGTATAGAATTTATGGCACAATAGCCTACAGACTACTACTAATGAATTGGACAGGTACTTATTATCTTAATAAATAGTCAGGCAGTCTCTTAAATCACTCAAGCCATATTTTGGTTCACTATTTGAGACTTTCAGAAAAAGAGATAAGTATACAGTTGTTTCATGAAGGAGAGAAACTGAATCTCTATTGAGATCTGAATCCTAACTATTTGATAGAAATAATGGTGAAGAAATCTTAAAACGCCATCATTTAGAGATTGAAAGAGTGGTTAAATGATGTCAGAAATCCATAGAACTTCATCTCTGATAAAAACAAAATAAAATTAATGCTAGATACAACTGAACTACAAAGGTATTATAAGTGCCACTTATGGAAAAGAATATTACATTAAAATTCTTATAGATACTTCTGAGAATTTTAATATTACTAAGAAGGTTCAGGAAACAAATAATGGAAATTATAAGATTAGGTAATTTGGCTCACAAACCCATATCAGTCTGTAGATGTTTTTATGGATATAAACTGTTCTCTTGATTTAATTAGACTACCCTTGGCTTTTGGCATAGATGTAGACTATAAAATCTGATTATAGTATTCTTAGTTTTTTGACTGTGCTACAGTGTTCTAATATGTAACTTCTATAATCTTAAATGCCCTTTGTAGGCAATGTTTCAGCAAATGAAAATCCAACAAAAAGAACAAAAAGAATGGCTTAAGTGACCACCAGCAGAACCTGATATGTAATGATGATGCCAGAACATTTCTATTCTATTTTTTTTACTTGTGATAACTGCCTATTCTCCAGGTCAGGCTGAAGAATGTCAGTAGGAAAGACCAAGAGATAAGACCATGTTTCAATAGGACTTCAATAAGATTTTAGGTCAACTACGTCAAATTAACTTGTTTGTTCTAAGAAAATTTTGCCTGGGAAAAGGTAAAATGTATAAACCAATCCATCACTGTTCACTTCATAAATTTCTTATAGATCAATTTATTAGAGACAATAATCTGCTTACCTGGGCAAACTGCTCACTTATTGAATGGGGGCTTTCTTTCCAAGGCTCACTTCCTGCGTCTTGTTTTGCTATGTCTACTAATCCTAAAATATTATATCACAAATTTTATTGACTCCAAATCAGTTTTCTTCTTTAAAAGACCCACCTTTGATCACTTGAGTTTAAACTCAAAAGTCTTATGAGTATCTTACTTCTGACATTCTTTTGAAACACCGCTAAGACTTTGTGAAGGTGGTGTTTTCCATTAGTGCAATGAGTCCAAAAATCTTTGACTTTATTGATAGGTTGTTGGGTGATATTTGGTGGAGTTCAGCAAGAAGTTATATAAACACTTTTTGGAAAAACTAGGATCTTTGTTTTTTGTAAAGTTTTAAATTTTATGGTTTTTTTGAGAGGATTAATATAGGAATTTAGAAAACTTCTTTTTACACTGAAAGAAACCATTGACTTTTAAAAATATCTCTTAAAGTCTATTCAAAAACTATATATATAAGGGAAGTCTAATAAACCAGAACTGTTGTTCTGTGAGAGTTAGTGTTTTACAAACCCTTCCCTATTTATATTCAGTAGAAAAGAAGATATTTCCACACATAAGAAAAACACTGAAAGACATAATTGAGGTGAAAAATCAATTGCTGCTGCTTATTCAATAGCAAAAATTTCCAAACAAAAATACAAAAAAAAATAGACAAGCTGTCATTGACAATGTGAAGAGAAAGAGAGGTGTTGAGAGTGAAATAAAAAAGAACTTTAAATCACTAAGTAACACAAAACATTTAAAATAAAGATAGCATCTGGAATAAGGTTTGATTGAGATAAAGTTTGTTAACATTAGTCCTATATCTATTAAATTGAGTATTGATTTTGTGTATTTATATACTCTGTGCTGACTACAAGTGAAATGATAAAACTTAGAGATCTGGAAACTAGAATAGGGGGAAAAAAGAGGACAGTTGGGTGACCTAAATTTGAGTTAAAAAAAAAATCATTGACTGCAAGTAATAAAAAGACTTTAGATTTTAGGATGAAAAAATAAATTTAGTTATTTGAAATAATATTGTAACTGACCTTAACTCAAAGGAATATGGATTTGTTGCATTGTACTTTTCCATATTTGAAGAAGTAGTTATATAAACTTTTGTTTTTACTTTGTGTTTTGTCATTTCAAATATTTCAACTATTTGGGAAAAGAACATGATTCAGAGAAACTCTGATTGATTAAAGAAGCTTTATGACTAACATTCTGGTGTTTTAGAAACGAGAACACATTAATAAAATTTATTTACTGAAGAGGAATATAAATTTGGCCATTAAGTGGCTTAGCAGTGATTTTCATTTTAGTGCAATTATACTTAACATTCTTTGTAACAGCTTCTAGGGCATTGCTACAACATGTTCCTTTTATAAACCCCAACTCTCAAAATAGCTCTGTGAAATAGAGGGATAAAACATTATGTTTCACTTTTAATGAAGTATACTCATTGAAG
Source organism: Saccopteryx bilineata (assembly GCF_036850765.1). NCBI lineage: Eukaryota > Metazoa > Chordata > Mammalia > Chiroptera > Emballonuridae > Saccopteryx > Saccopteryx bilineata. The sequence continues at coordinate 74,919,661 of NC_089490.1, forward strand.
TAGATTGGGCAGAATTATACACAACAGAAATGTTTTGCAAAACCTTCCCTATTTATTTTCTTTACTGTTGATATATATTATCAACGAGAACATTATACAATCAAGAAACAAAACTCTTTACAGGTGTCATATTTTAGGGACTGTAAATGAAATCACAAATCAGTTGTTTTATGCTGGCGTTATTTCTTCAGTAGCAAGCATCTACTTGGCATGATTATGAAGAATCACAATTTTCATGTTTCTATACTTAAAAGTACTCATAATAACCAGAGACCCAAGCTTTAGATAGATTCTTTCCCACAAGAAAAATAGGAGTCTTCCCTTGACCCAGTGAGACCAGTGGATACCATTTAATGTGTAGGCCTGGGTAATCTAGACCAGTGATTATGGAAAGAAGGATGAATTTGTTTGCTTGCTAGGGGTTCAGTTCATTCCTAGAACTGGGGCCATTATTTTTTAACTCACATGGTGGCAAGAATGGATGTCATGATGTAAAACTGCCTGTCTAAGCTATGGTTATGCTGCTTCTCTGGAGTTAAATGTGAAGTCCCTATTTCTTTCAGTTTACTGAAATTCTCATCCTGTAAGAACATATCTTCTTATTATAGGATACCTTTCCTGACTGTTTTATCCCCATTATCTCACTTCTCTCTTAGTCTTTTATTTTATGCCACTTAATGTATGGCTGGTAATTATATGCTACTATTTCAAGTTGACCAGATCTTTTTCTAATGTGTTGGGGGAATAAATAAATGACAAGACATAACCTCATTTATTAGTTTTGCTTTTTTCATATGTGTCCTCTTTGTCTTCCAAGCCAGAATGTACCCTGTTAGTTGTAAGCATTTGGCCCTTTATTTCTTCTGTGACTAATAGAATTGGGTTCACAGTATCATCATCATCATCATCATCATCATCATCATCGTTGTTGTTGTCATCTAATTCTTAATAACCCAAAACACAGCATTACTTATTATTGTTATATTCTTGGTCATTAACATTTTAAAACTTACTTTTAGAGATTATATTTAGCTTTACTTTAAGAGGGTATTGATTTTAATTATAAATAAAAAACAAACTCCCCTCCACCAAAACCTTAAAACTGTCAATTTAATCGCACAGTACTTTAGTCTTAGCTACTTATGTCTCATGGCAAGTGAATGTATGTTGTAGAGGAAAGGAGGCTATGTACAGAAATTGTTTTAACCTGGAAAGAGATTCTCAACTGTGTAAGAACTTATTATGCTCAGGCTTTCTTGAGTGCTTCATAAAGATTTAGTCTTATTACTCTCTAGTTCATGTTTGCTTATTCATCAGAAAATTAAAATAAATCCCCTAATTTTTATAATGATTTTTATTATATATAAATCTTTTTTTATAACTCCTCTGAGAAAAAGTGGTCAATGAGGCATTCTATAAAGGAAGGGTAAAGGTTTTATTATTTTAATCTGCATATCACTCTCATAATTCCAAATGCTTATAGTTTTCTCAGGCTTCTTCTAATGTTTGCATTATTTTATTTACTCTGCTTAATGCAATTTCTAAATAAATTATGAGTTACCATAAGTCTTCTATAAAATATGTTTATTTGAATCATCATAAAAAATTGATATGATGTATAATATAGTTCTTAAGAGTGTGGATCTTGGAGCCACATAGTCTGTGTTTGATTCTTAATTAAATGCCTTTAAATATTAGTTGGACATGTTCCTTAACTTCTCTGTGCCTCAATTTTCTCATTTGTAAAACACTAATTATAATAGGACATATCATAAAATTCTTATGAGGGGTTTGTTTAAATTCATTTCTGCATATAGATTGTATACAAAATGTCACTATAGAATTACAAAATTAGGGACATTTTTTATTCTTGGAGTCTTAGAGCTTGACCAGTTGCCTTTTTAATCAATAATAAATCTTTCTTTACTAAAAAAAATCTTTATTTATCATTGAAAGATGATGGCTTGGCCTTGGCCAGTTGTCTCAGGGATAGAGCATCGATCCAGTGTGTGGAAGTCCTAGGTTCAATTCCCAATCAGGGAACACAGAAGAAGTGACCATCTGCTTTTCTACTCCTCCCTCTTCCCCTCCCCCTTCTCTCTCTCTTTCTCTCTCTCCCTCTCTCTTTCTCAACTCCTTACCTGCAGCCATGGCTGATTTGGTTTGAGCAATTTGGCCCCGGACTCTGAGGATGGCTCCATGGCCTCACCTCAGGCATTGAAATAGCTCAGTTGTCAAACAATAGAGCAGAGGCCCCAGATGGTCAGAGCATCAACCTGTAAGGAGCTTGCATGGTGGATCCTAGCCCCAGTGTATGCAGGAATCTGCTTCTGCCTCCATGTCTCTCACCTCTCACTTAATAAAAAAAAAAAGAAAAAAGAAAAATGACGGCTCTTTGACAACACTGAAATTAGTGTAAGTAAAATGTCTAACTTATTGTTAGGTATACAAGAACATCTTTTTATAATGCAAAGGAGCAAATGGATCTGTCATTCACTTGGTCTGGAAGTAGAATCTGGAAAGCAGGAAAAATCAAAGCAATTTCTCTGTCTGTCATGCAGGCTATAAGGGCTCTGCTGAGCCTTCTCGTGCATGTCTGCTTAATGATTCCCTTCTTGTGCATAGGCTTTGTCTGCTCCATTTGCTCGTGAATCGAACAGTTACCCCCACCCTGGTATTGCATCCTGTACCAAGTCAAGTGCTCAACAGAGACTGACAAGAGTTTTTGAGTCCTTGAACTTCTTTTTTTTTTTTTTTTTTTTTTTTTTTTTTTTTTTTTTTTACAGAGGCAGAGATAGACAGGGACAGACAGACAGGAACGGAGAGAGATGAGAAGCATCAATCATCAGTTTCTCGTTGTGCGCGTTGCGACTTCTTAGTTGTTCATTGATTGCTTTCTCACATGTGCCTTGACCGTGGGCCTTCAGCAGACCGAGTAACCCCCTGCTGGAGCCAGCGACCCTGGGTCCAAGCTGGTGAGCTCTTTGCTCAATCCAGATGAGCCCGTGCTCAAGCTGGCGACCTCGGGGTCTCGAACCTGGGTCCTTCCGCATCCCAGTCCGACGCTCTATCCACTGCGCCACCACCTGGTCAGGCTGAACTTCTTTTTGAGAGGAATTACAATTGTTGCAGTTCAGGTCAGATAATCATCCTCTTCCAGTCAGTTAAGCCAAGGGGAGGGGTCAGACATTCTCCTCCCCACTAAGTTAGCGTTGTGGGGCCCATGTTTCTTAGAACAGATATGCACTGTCAGAGAAATTGAATAGCAAGTACCTGATAGATCTGTTTTGAAGATGAACTTGAAATTTTATCAGTAGCTATGTAAAAACAAGCAAAGAATATGAATTAAGCATTCTTCTAATGAATTTAGTTTTAAGATTTGAAGGACATACGTTTTCACTAATCATGTTTGGTAATGAAAAATATTTTTCTCAAGTCATTGTGGAAAATTTGAACATAAATTTAAGACTTTGCTTATACTATCATGATTATGACCTTACAGTAGTCTTGTATTTCACTCTGGAGAGCTTTACAAAAATGATACAATTAGAAAATATTGGATCTAGTTCTGGGTGAGTAAGAACATTGAAAAATGTCACAATAAATTGTAGCCACGTAGGTGGTTTAATGAGGTATGATCCATTACTTAAATGAAGTTTAGCCAACACTCTAAAAAGGAAATACATTCAAGACAATGAGAATTTGCTATAATGTATCCTTGCTTTTCAGTCAAAGGACTATTATCATTGCTTCTCAATGGATCTCTCATGTATTCCCTCAGCTTTACTTCCCGCATATAACTTGGAGGGTGATGGCAGTCCTGCCTACCCCTAACATCATATAGCCAGGGCAAGAGTTAAAAGGGAGACCCTATATCAAATGTCTAAATATTTTAAGTAAAAAATTCAGCCAACAAGCTGTTATAGAAAATGTGTCCTAACTCCTTTCTTTAACATAATGATGTGGAAGGCCAAATTTGAAGTTAGGAATTTCCAACTCCATGAAGTTCTGAACTTGAATAAGATTGCCCACCCCTTTCTCTTCCTACATTTGGCTTTTGGTAGGGACTTAAACCCATACTTGGGGTTAACTTGATCCACCATTCCAACTCTAAGTACACCTTCTACAATCAACTATTCTTTGGCCAACTCTTAGCATATAATGTGCACACCTGAAGAACAGTCTACCCTCAGGAGGATGGGCAGGGGTGGGGATGTTTGTAGGGTTCAGATAGGTGGCACCTCTTCTTCCTCCCTAAAGACTGTACTGGGTGGTGAAAGAAAGGTCGTACATCCACACGTTAGGATTCCAGGTGTCAATGACATTGAATCACTGAATAAGATAAGAAGGATATTTTTATGGAGTGGATGGTTTATGTCATTAACCAAGAAAGGCTAGAAAAAATTGTAAAACAAAAGAGATATTACCTTTTATTTAATAAATACAATATGGAAAACATATTCAGAAAGCTATGTGTATGGCTGTCTGTGGGGATGTTTTAAAAAAAAATGAACATTTGTTTGAACTGGTGGACTCGGTAAAGTAGACTGACTGGCCTTGCCAAAGTGGGTAGACATTATCCAATCTGTTGAGAGCCTGACCAGACCTAAAGGCAGAAGAAGGAGGAATTTGTGCCTTTTTTTTCTGTTTCACTGTTGAGCCGGGACATTTTATTTTCTCCTGCCTTCAGACTGGGATTTACACCACTGGCTTTCCTGGGTTTGCAGATGGCAGACCATCAGACTTCTTAGCCTTTGTAATTATATATATAGACCTCCCGTTGGTTCTACTTCTCTGGAGAAGCCTGGTTAATACATTGCCTTGCCATTCTTTACTCTGGAGGCAACCCAATAGTGGGCATATGAGCATCTGCAAATTGGCAAATGTCTGGTCAGGGAATGAAATGCTAGAAACAAGCAAAATCACTTTTAACAGCTTGTTCTTTCTCTTATGTAATTTCAGATTCACAGTGACTATTGAGATCAGTTACATGGTATTATTTTTACCATTTTACAAATAAGTAATTAAATGCTCACCAGTTAAGTGATCAACTTCAATCTATATACACAGATAAAGGTTCATTTTGGAGCACAGCCCTTTGTTTTAATTTATTTTCAGAATTAAAACTAACCTATTTACATCAAAATACGTATCTTGAAAATCTACTTAGTTCTGGAATCAATAAACCTATATATTCCCTGGATATTTAAGACTTCAACAAATATAAGAAAAATCAAACCTGAATAATATTTAGTTTTTTATTTTTATTTGTAAGATTATTTTTCTACAAGTTGCTAGGGAGAAAAAAAAAGACCCAATTTAATAACTATTTCTGTATGCTTCCTACTTACTTTTCAGAGTTGTGACAGAGCTGTCTTTTTCATTAATGATATAAACACTCTGTTCAAATCACTAAGAAATTAAGAAAACTCATTATTTCTCCAGGGTCCATTAAGAAGTCCCTATTTTATTTGTCTTCCATCTTCATTTTCAGCTGCACTTTGCTAATAAGAAAAAGCCAACTTTTTTTTTTCTAGCACTCAAAATCTATTCACAATACTGATTTCTAATTATTTAACGAATGAATTGCATTTTGCAAGTTTGGCTGGTTTGAAAAGTGGATTCAGTAAATATCTTGCCTGGAAAAAGAGATAATAGGTTCATCATGGATATTGTCCCATAAGTTGAAGTTACACAACACTGGTTTGTTTAATCCTTTCCTTTCCCTTGCCCCTGGTAATGACATTTCATTAACATTTTTAACTTCTATGGAAAAAATGATTTCCATTTGGGTCTTTAATAACCTACCTAGGGTAGGTTTTACATTAGTCTGCACTTTGAAAAAAAAAGAAGCTCCTAACAGTTTCTAATATTAGTTTTAATTTTAAATTCTTAGCAGTGTCCATTCACCCAATGAAATTTTCAATACTGTGTTTGAGCCACGTTCATGTATGAAGAAGGGCCAAACCTTAACTGCTTGGACTCCAGGTACAAAAGAAGCAGATCCGTGTGCCAGCTTTTACTCTGCTTGTATAATGAAGGGACATCTTTCAAGTACAATCACAATCATGGGGTGCCTCAAATCATCCTTATTAGGGAATTTGCATGGAATAACCCAATTTCTCCTGCTGAGTAGGGCAAGTGCATGCCTCTGTTACTGGGCAGCAGCCTGCTGGAAATTGGTAATTAAAGAAATATAAACTAATAGACTTTTAGAATTGTTTTTGGAAACGTACTGATTTTCTTTACAATTAGCTTTAAAAATGAAATATAAGCTGGATTTACTAAATAGCTCAATTAAACAGCCACGCTATTATAATGTACAACCATCATGCATTTGGCTTTGCCCCCGGATGATGACAGCTGCCTCAGTATTGGCTCTGCTGCCTTCATCACTTGTTCTCTTCTTGCTCTTCCCACGTCTTTTTATGTTAACCAACCCAGTCTTTACTCACTGCTCAGTTATGCAACCGGCTTTGTTTTTCTAGAAACAGATGAACACAACTTCTTTTTCACTTTTTCCAGCAATTGTTCTAATTGTTAGCTTTCTCTTCTTCCATTTTTTTTCTCCTTTATTTTATTTTATTTTTTATATTCTATGGCTCACCATTCCTCTGTAACACAATGGCTACTTACGCTTCTTCTGTCTGAGCTCACTTTTCAGGGCCACGGTCACAGGCTCCGCCCATGCCTGACAGGCTAGGCAGTCTTCATCTGAGTAATTTGGCTTTCCCCTCTGTGTTGCTCATCTGGCCCAAAAGACACATGCTCTGGTGCTACCTGGCCAGTAAAGATAAGGCTGGTGTCACCTGTTTCAAAAAGGGGTTTTTCTTGTTTAGATTACTCATTATGACTTCACCTTCTCTCTGTGCTTAGGTAGGGGGGTGTACTATCAACAGATGGTCCCATTGCTTGACACTTATTTGACACAGTTCAGTCCTTACTTTATCCTATGGCCTTTGAGCCAGAGTTTTTTCCCTTTGCTCTGAATGACAGAAAGAACTATTTTCTCCCTTAAAGAAACTAAAAATTTTGTAGAGAAGAATCTGGCTGGTGACAAACTCTCAAGAACCAAAGGATTATTTATAATGCTTTCTGATCTTCTCCTTTTAGTGTCTTCTTTGTAGCTATGAAGCAAGATAAAGAAGTAACCTTTCAGAACTTTAAAATTTTAAATTACTTATTGCCCACTTCATGCAAGTTGCTTAAGACCTGAAATTACTGAAAGCTTATTTTAAGGTTCAATGTTTGTGAAGTTTAAACAGAATTTAAATGAAGTCATTAATAACCACTAATGGCCATAGTTAGTTTGATTCATTCATTTAGTAAATATTTACTAGGAATTTAAAAAAAAATTTCATTCAGTGAGAGAAGGGAAGGCAGAGACAGATTCCTGCATGCACCCTGACTGGGATTTACCCAGCAAGCCCACTAGGTGGTGATGCTGTGCCCATCTGGGGCATTGCTCCGTTGCTCAGCAACTGAGCTCTTCTTAGTGCCAAGGAGCCATCCTCAGCACCCGGGAGCAACTCACTTCAATCTAGCCATGACTTTAGGAGGGGAAGAGGGATAGATAAATAGATAGATAGATAGATAGATAGATAGATAGATAGATAGATAGATGATAGATAATAGATAGATAATAGATAGACAGATAGATATAGAGAAGTGAGAGGGGGAGGGGTGGAGAAGCAGTTGGGTGCTTCTCTTGTGTGCCCTGACCGGGAATCGAACCTGGACATCCAAATGCTGGGTCGACATTCTACCACTGAGCCAACCAGCCAGGGCTTTAATAATTTTTTAATGTACTATTTTAGATGCTGAAGATGTAAGAGTCAATAAAATAGACAAACTCTTTGTTACATGTAGTTTACATGCTAGCCCTTGGGTCAGGCAATAAACAAATTAGTATATAATATAATATTGGGTAGTGAAAATATGTGGTAGGAAGAAGAAATTAAGATTTTTTTTGAAAACAAATAATACACTGAAGTTGGATTTTTTTTTTAATGCAACCTGACCACTTAATACGACTTCTAAGGGCATTTCCTAATACATGAACATTGTTTTTCATCTGATTTGTATGGAATTTTTAGAGCATAAATTTTGTGCTAAAATATAACATACATAGGAAAAGTGTCCAAATCATAACTATACAGCTCAGTGATTTTTTTTTCACTACTGGATATATTGTAACAACTAAGATACAAACTGGAATATTACCAGCATCCCAGGATCCTTCTTCATGCCATTATCTGTCTCTCACATCTCCTCCCAATGGCAGCTACTATTTTGACTTCTTTGCCACTAATAATTGTGTAGGTTTTTGAACTTTCTATAGTCTATATACCCTTGTGTTTACTTTCTTTCCCTAAATGAAATGATCAATATTGTTGTGTGAAATACTATTTTATTCGTAATGCTAGTTAATATTACCTTGTGTAAATATGCTGTAATTTATTAATCCAGATTACTGTTAAAGGACAATTATGTTGTTTCTAATTTTGCAGTATTACAAATAGTGTTACAATGAACATTTTTAGACATGTCTTTAGACAGACCTGCTTTTGCATCTCTGCAGTGTGCATACATGAGAGTAGAAGTGCTTGATCAAAAGTTATGCATATATTTAACTTTATCAGATATTGCCAAATAATGATTGTACCAACTTTAATTTTTAGAACACTGTGTAAGAGTTTGTTTGGGTTACCCACAACCTCATGAACAGTTGGTGTTTTCCTTTTTAAAATTTTGACCATTATAGTATTATCTCATTGCAGTTTTACTTTGCATTTACATGGTGATTAATGACTGAGTAAATGTTCATGTTTATTTTTTGCTTGATATCACTTTTTATGAAGTGTCTATATAAGTCCATTGTTAGTTATTTAAGTTGGCTTGTGTCTATTTCTTAGTGATTGTAAGAGCTCTTTATATGTTCTAGGTGCAAGTCCTTTTTTGGGTTTATGAATTGAAAATGTTTTCTCTCATTCTGTGGTTCACCTTTTTCATTCTTTTTTTTCTTTCTTAAGTTAGAATCAGGTAGGCAGAGAGACAGACTTCCACATGTGCTCTGACTGGGATCCACCTGGAAAGCCCCCTATGGGGTAATGCTCTGTCCATGTGGGGCCTGCTCTGTTGCTTGGTAACCAAGCTATTTTAGCACCTGAGGCAGGCCATGGAGCCATCCTCAACATGCCTGTAGGAAGGGAAGAGATAGAAAGGAGAGGGGAAGGGGTGGAGAATCAGATTGTTGTTTCTCCTGTATAACGATGCTCTACCACTGAGCCAACCAGCTAGGGTCTCTCTTTCATATTCTTAAAAGTGTCTTTTGATGAAAAATGATTTGACTTTGGGTGATGGGTATACAACATAATTAACAGTTCAAATGTTATAGAAATATTTACCTGAAAGTTATGTACTCTTACTGATCAATGTCACCCCTTTAAATTTAATTTTCTAAATAAAATAAAAAAAGGAAAATATAATTCTTAATTTTTTTATTCTTGTATTTTTCCAAAGTTAGAAGCGGGGAGGCAGTCAGACTTCCACATGAGCCGGACCAGGATCCACCCGGCATGCCCACCAGGGGGCGATGCTCTGCCAATCTGGGGCACCGCTCTGCTGCGGCCAGAACCACTCGAGCGCCTGAGGTGGAGGAAATGGAACCATCCTCAGTGCTTGGGCCAACTTTGCTCCAATGCAGCCTTGGCTGCAGGAGGGGGAGAGAGAGATAGAGAGGAAGGAGAGGAGGAAGGGTGGAGAAGTAGATGGGCGCTTCTCCTGTGTGCCCTGACAGCGAATAGAACCCAGGACTTCCACACGCTGGGCTGACACTCTACCGCTGAGCCAACTGGCCAGGGCCTAATTCTTAATTTTAATATAGTTAAATTGATCAGTATTTTTTTTTATGGTTAGTGCTATTGAGGTTCTATTTTAAAAATTGTTTTGCCAATCTTAATATAATTTCCTATGTTATCTTTTGGAAGCTTTTAGTTTTAAATTTTACATTTAAACCTAAAGTATACCTGGAAGTAATTTTTTTCTGATGGAGAGATGTAAAGGTCAAGATTTCTCTCCCTCATTCAGGTATGCCATAGCCCTGGCACTAAACGAGACTAAGAGACATGGACAAGAGTGTGGTGGTTACCAGGGGTGGGGGGAGGGAGGACATACGAGGGAGGGAAGGAGAGAGTTAGGGGGAGGGGGAGGGGCACAGAGAACTAGATAGAGGGTGATGGAGGACAATCTGACTATGGGCGAGGGGTATGCAACATAATTTAATGACAAAATAACCTAGACATGTTTTCTTTGAATATATGTACCCTGATTTATTAATGTCATCCCATTAACATTAATAAAAATTTATTTAAAAATAAATAAATAAGTAAAGAACAAGTAAATTTAAATCAAAAAAAAATTCTCCTTTCTTCAATACAGGCTCTTGGTTCTTCAAGTCCTGGCTGCCCTGTGTGACCTGAACTCAAATTGTTATTTCTCTAGCAACTTGAGACCACTGAAAACTCTACCTAACTGCTAATTTCTGCTTTCTTATTGACCAACCTCTTATTTCTTTCTCCAAAGTCCTAAAAATTTCAAAAATGTCTCAAAAGGAAGAACTGGCACATAGGATGTTTGACATCCTCATTTCAATGAGCCTTTTGTCTCTTTAAATGCTTAACTCCTCAAGTTCTGGTCACTTTGATGCTTTTAGTGCCTCTAAAGTGATTTTAAAAAATTTATCTAGCTTTTCTAGTTGTCTTTGGTATGAGTTTTGATCTGCTAGTAGCTATAATTTCATAGCTAAAAGTAGAAGTTGTGATGGCATTTTTTCCCATGTAAAAAATGATCTAATGACAAGTAACCATTAATCTAGTGTTTAAAAAGCACCGGAGTAACATCTTAATTAAATCTTGAACCAGAAAGGATTGAGCAGCCTAGGAAAGACTGAGATAAGTTAAGGAAATAGAACTACAGGTCATTATTCATTCAATATATAGGGGACATGAAGATTACCATTATCCTACCATTACAAGAATATTAGACTGCTATAAAAATACATTAAAAAAAGAGGCTGAGTAGGTTGCTAATAATTTATTGAAATTTAATAGACAGTTTTTCAATGCCTTTCATGAGGAAGACTTTCACTTTCTTACTCTTGAACAAGAGTTACCAATTATGGCTGTTGGTCTTATTTCACCTGTTTTTTAATGAGAAAAATCACAACTCTTCTATAGAAAGTTCTCAAGGAAATGCTTGCTCAGGAAAAGCAAAAAATGTCTCTATTGCAAACTTTTCTGACACCAGTTTTGGTGACATACTTTTTCAGACCCATAAAGGACAGCTGAAAATAAAATCATGGGGAGTGATGTAAGTTTGAGATAAATTTGAGTAGGGACTGCTGTAATAGCTTTTATACAATGAAATATTGCAGGCTTATATAATAAAAACCGAACAAACAAAATCCAGAAAATAGTAGCGTACATCAGGACCATACTTCTCCTCACCTAGGTGATTTTGCCTTTTGCTGCTGTGGCTCTAAGTCCTGTAAGATTTGAGACTAAGAGGAACCCTGCATTTCCAAGAGGGAGGTGCCAACAAGTCACAAGTCAATGTGGCCTCCTGACAATTTAAAATTATGTATGTGGCATGCGCTAAATTTCTATTGGATAGTGGTGCTCTAACCTGTTTATGTTCCCACTGATAATATTGTTCTCACCTTGTCCTAGAAGAAAGACACACACTGCCTGGTGTTGGCATACTTCTCTGAGTGAGATCCATGCTTTCTTTTCTTATGTTACTTTTGTGGATCAACTGGATCCTTTTAAGATTCCTGCTCCCCTCCCCCTCCTTATCTTTTTTTTTTATAGAATAGATCTAGAGCAACTTTAATTCTAGGGCCAGTTAAGTTCTACTGTTAAGCTATGACCCTTCTGGGATTTTACCAAATGCCCTTGATATTCAAAAAAGCTTCTTCACCCTGACTAGCTGGAACTATAATGTCTCCCAGCTCTGCATAAACTCTGGGAATTGTTCAGCTGGTTTTGATCTTTTTTGCCTGTCCATAGCCAGGCTTATCTAACCATACAGAGCTTGTTATTTAGTAGCAGGTTTTCGAAGCAGATTTCTGGAAAATTTTCCTGCATACTTCCCTTCTCTCTGGTAGTAGTTTCATAAATCCCAGCTGCTTCCATCTTCTCAAACTGATTTCTAGTTCCTTAGTTCACTATCTGTCCATGCCCTGTTTAGTTAAGCCCTTTCTATGTTACAGTCTTGAAAATGATTGTCCGGAAAGCTGGGGCAATAGCAGGTCCTCCCTCATTTGTTTTCCTTTTCTCTCAGCGATCACAGCCCTTTGCTGGCTTTAATGCAATGTCTTAAAAACAGTTGTTTCATATCATTTGTCCAGTTTTTTGGTTATTTATGGTGGTAGGACAAATTCATTACCTAATCATTATTGTTTGATTAAAAATTTCAATTCAATATTTCCTTGTCAAAAGTAAGTTATCTACTCTTTTATATTTTTTTAGTGGTTGCTATATATCTTGCAACATAAATTCTTGATTTATAAAATATAATATAAATTTATTGTTTCATCACTTTATGAACAATGCAAGAAACTTGAGACATTTTATTTAGCTTCCCCTTGATTTTGTGCTATTTTTAAAAAATCAATGTAGTGAGGTCTCTTATTTATTTATTTTTACACTTATCCTGCCGTGCATTCATAAAGAACGGGCTCCAGCAGCTAAGACTCCTTTCCGTCGGTTCTCATAAGGGGCGCTTCTCTGGGTGGAGCAGGCTGGCCCTTTGGTTGAACCCAGGTACCTTTCTCTTTTGCTTTCTTGTTTTTCTGATCATTTCCTTCACACCTTTCAGGAAGCTATCTTGGCTCTTAGAGTGTTTAATATATTCACTATGTACCTTGATTCTCTTGGCATGAATCTTGCCCTTAACTTGTTTGTTCACAGCAGTGCCCACCGCATGCTGGGTGATATTGTAGACTCTTCCAGTTTTGTCATGGTAACATTTGTGGGACGTTCCTTTCTGAACAGCGCCTATCCCTTTGATGTCTACAATATCTCCGTCCTTGTAGATTCGCATGCATGTAGCAAGAGAACACCATGTTTTCTAAAAGGCCTAGAGAACATATACCAAGTGCCTTTTCTCTTTCCCTTTGATTAAGTCATTTTGGCGAATTGCTGGAAGATGGTGGTTACAACTGAAAAGTGTGCTATTTTTGTTCTGTGTTTTAAATTCTCTTTCATCCTCTTATTTCTTTTTTGTTCTCTCCCTTTCTCTCCATAAATATATATATATATGAAGACATATATATTTTAAAAAATTTAAATTAAATTAAAATTCACAATATATAAATGAAGACATATTTTTTAATTTTTATTTAGAAAATTAACTTTAACTATGACATTGATCAATAAGAATACATAGGTTTCAGGTGAGCACTTCTATAGCATTTGAACTGTTGATTATGTTGTATACCCACCACCTAAAGTCAAATAATTTTACGTCATTTTATATTTGTCCCTCTTTACACCCTTCCCCCCACTAGCTCCGCTGTACCCCTCTCCCACCTTCCTTTCCCCCTGGTAACTGTTTCACGTTTATCTATGTGAAGACATATTTCTAATACAGTCAATTTTTATTTAGATTATCATACATATATATTTATCCTTTATATTTGTTCTCATTCATTTTATCATTCCCATGCTTTTATCAACAATTATTATTTTCCCTGAAAACCCTATATTGGTATCTGTTTTCATATAGATCTATTGAAACTTAATTGTATTAACTTTTATTTATTTAAATGTGTTTTTATTTCATTTTTATTTTTGAGTAAATATTTGGCTGGATATAGAATTTTAGTCTGGCAATTACTGTCTTTCAACATTTTGGAGGTTTTTTTGGCTTTTTATTTTCGTTGGAAAGTCAGCTTTTAAATTTATTGTTAGCTCTTTGAAGGTAATACATACTATTCTTGCTTGGTTTTAATATTTGCTATATGTCTTTTATTTTCTACAGTTTTTCTATGGTATGCCTAGATGTGGTTTACCTTGCATTTATTCTGCTTGGGAATTACAGGGCATCTTATATCTGTGGCTTAGTATTTTTCATTAGTTTTAGAAAACTTTTGGTCATTAGGTGTTGAAATATTGCTTTTGCTCTATTTTTTATTTCTTTTGTGCTGAAACTTCAAGGTGTGTTAGACATTTTTACCCCAGTCCCAAATGTTTCTTAAGTAGTATTCTATATTATTCATAGTTTTCCTTTTTTGTCCTCAGTCTGGTGTGTTCTTCTAAACTTTAGTGCCTTTCATCGAATTATAATTTGTAGAGACAATTTGATTTGGGGATGATGACCCTTTTTACTGAATTTACTTTTGCTTTCTTTTGGCAGGGAGGGTAAGAGAGGCCATTGTAATGGGAACAAGGATTGAGCTGATCTGAAGCTGGGATTTAGACTTTATGCATACTCACTTTAGACTTAGGTTGTATTCCGTTGGTTTTTCCCACCTGAAGACCTTCAGTACTTGAATCTGTGTTCCTTCTCCTTAGACATAAGTTTCGTCCCTGCAAACCCCATGGAAATGCTGAGGGCTCTGCTAAGTTTCTCAGCCTCTCAGCTGAAGTTTTCAAACTGTTTAACGCCTTCAAGTAAAGAGAGGTCAGTAACAAACACCCAACATTTCTGAACTTCCTTATTCTTCTAGAATTGTGTTTCCTTAAGTGTTAGTAGCTCTCCGCTGCCTTCAAAGAGATAATTTTTATTTCTGTTCTTCAGGTTATCCTTAGTGGCTTATTAGTCCTAAATAACTAGTTCATCATTTTCTGGAAAAGGTGATTCCTTATGGTTTGGAATTAGAAGAGTCCTTATGCTTTTGGAATTAGAACATGCCTTCCTCACCAACTAGAAAGTGTGCTGCAAGATATCTTGACTGCTTATCAGTTGTTCTGGTTGGCTTTAATTTCTCTGGCCCCAGAGCCATTGTGTTGGCTGTTTCCTCTACCTGGAGTTCTCTGTTGCTTCTCTTCCTCTGACAAAGTCATACCCATCTTGCAGGTCTTAATTTAAACATCATTTCACCTCCTTGCCTTAGCTTAGATTCCTTCGTATTTTTCTTACAGTTATGTGAACATCTAGATTTATTAAGTTAATTATAATTTAATGTCTGTCTTACCCAGACAGGAATTAAATCTGCTTTTTCAGGCTGTGCTAGCACAATGCCTGTCACATAATAGATGCTCTCAAAATAAATGGAATCTGCGCTGGCCTGCTTTAAGCTGGATTAAAATTTCCCCAAATACATTCTGTGAGAAAAGGATTCCAAGGTCAAATACCATTTGGGAACATCTCATAGTATATCTGCCTCTTGGAAAGTCACATTGGGTATCAGCATATTAAAAATTCTTAGAAATTTCATAGCAAAGAAAACAGCTTAACTTTGTTCTTAAATTTAACACTTAAAAAAGATCTAAATATTTATTCTACAGCATGCATTTCAACATAATTTCATTAGTTAATTTTTAGAAAAACTGAGAGTTAAACTTGATCCAACAATGAGTCAATATATTACAAATTCTGAATAAGTGAAATCAAAATAAAAGAGGCTTAAAAAGCATCACAATGGAAACAATATTTACAACACTAGAGTTCAGCTGTTATGAACAAAGATTTTCTGTTTACAGTTACTACAGTTTATATAGCTTCACAAATGACAAGAAACAAGGAGGTTTTAAGCTCTGGTCAAAAGTTACTGTTGTTGTGAGGTGGGATACTATATATTGAACTGACTGTTTCAGTCACAGGTGATTCTTCTGCAGTCTGCAGACCTAGCAAATATATTGCATTTTGCAGATTTGTGCTCAGAGTTAACTAGTCTTGGAAGCAAAGACAAATGATATGAGAAGTAAAATGAGATGCAGGCAGCATTTGACTAATAAATGAAACTATTCTCTGTTCAGAGAATTTCCAGTTGGTATTTGTAAATTGAAAATTATTTCATCATTAAGCAAGTAATAACTAATTTACATTTCCTCCTACTGGCTTTCCCTTTTCTTTTGCTCTTCCTCTGGCTCTTTTTCTAATTTGATGAATTTGGAAATAATCACTAGAAAAACACTATGATTATACTCAACATCTGTGTAGCTGTTACTTCTGTAGTCCTTCAGCTATTTTTCTCCTCCCTTGAAATATATTTCCTTTTAAGATTCTATGTTTAATCCCCTCCCCTGCCTTCTACTTTCCTCTCCTGTTTCTCTCAAGCATCATGGTTCTTTTCTTCTTTATCCTAAAAATATCACTGACTTTTTTCAGAAATTGTGGTACTTATAATGCATCATGGAAATGTGGGAAATGTGAAATGATTGGAGCATAGTTGTGCCAGAAAAATCTAGCTGAGCACCAATAAAAAGTGTAATGGAATTAATCTGACCTTCACACTTTTTCTGTTAGCTCTCATTTGCCATAGAATATATTCTATAGAATTCATAACTACATCTTGCTTCAGGATGTCATATGCTTTTTCTTCACTATTACCCAATACTTGCTGGATGTTGTCTCATCCAGACTCAATTCTATTAAGTATTCTATCAAGTATGGTCATGCAGAATTTGAGATGCAGGGATCCACACAATGGTACTATTTATCATCTGTCTGGATGATTTTCAAATCTCTGTGTCTTCATCCATAACAACTAGACTTCAACCTAAAATATCTTTTGGACATGTTTTCATGATAATTCCAATAATATTTCAAATTCATTATGTTCAAACCTTAAGTGACTATCCATATTTCTAGCTTAGTATTTGTGATATGATAGGTACTCAAAAATTTCAGTTCTCTTTCTTCTTGCCTTAAACTTGCTTGTTCTCGTAATTCTCTCCAACTTTTTTTTTGTGTGAATGATACTACATTTTTAGTCAACTACCTTAAAAAAATCCAGCGTCTTCTAGTTTATATTTTTCTTCCATTTTTTTCTTTAATATATATTTACCTCTTATGTTTTTAAGAGCTTAAGTTAGAGAACACAATTATACTCATAAGTTAGCAGTCTAAGACAAATACAGTTGACCCTTGAACAGCATGGTTTTAATGGCATGGGTCCACTTACCACATGGACTTTTTCTAGTAAATACAGTTAGCCCTTTAGCTCTGGGGCTTCACATCCTCAGATTCAACCAACTGTGAATTAAAAACAGTATTTTTGCATTCTCAACCACGATCAATCGAAAAGACTCTTCTCAATCTGCAGTCAGTTGAATCTGCGAATACAAAGAGTCAACTGTTGAGTTAAAAGTTATACATGGATTCTCGACTGTGCTGGGTCGGTTCAACTCCAGGTTGTTCAAGGGTCATCTGTACATGGTAAGTGTAGGGTGGTAGGGGACACTAATCCAGCTTTGAGAAGTCATGGAAAATTACCCAGAAAAGATGACAGTATCCTGGTTTGTGAAACACTAGTATAGAATTATCCCTGAGAAAGTGAGGGGGGTAAATGGTGGCAGGAAGATTTCAGGAATGAGAAGCAAATGTGTGAAGTGAACACACCTCTCTCTGTTTTAAGATGGGCAGAATTCTAGGAGATGAACATGGAAGTTCACAGGTCATATTTTATATATTTTTTAATATTTTATTTATTGCTTTTAGAGAGGGAGAGTGGAGAGAGAGAGAGAGAGAGAGAGAGAGAGAGAGAGAGAGAGAGAGAAAGGCAATGGAGGAGGAGTGGGAAGCACTCAACTCATAGTTGCTTCTCATATGTGCCTTGACCGAGCAAGCCTGGGGTTTTGAACCAGGAACCTCAGTATTTCAGGTCTACGCTTTATCCACTGCACCATGACAGGTTAGGTAAGATTTTAGTTTTTTGACAGGGACAGATACAGTATCAGAGAGTAGGACAGATAGGGACAGACAGACAGGAAGGGAGAGAGATGAGAAGCTTCAATTCTTTGTTGCAGTTCCTTAGTTGTTCATTGATTGCATTGTCATATGTGCCTTAACTAAAGGCTACAGCAGAGTAAGTGACCCTTTGCTGAAGCCAGTGACCTTGGGCTCAAGCCAGCAACCTTTGGGCTTAAGCCAGCAACTATGAGGTCATGTCTATGATTCCATGCTCAAGCCAGCGACGCCAAGCTCAAGCTGGTGAGCCTGTATTCAAGCTGGTGACCTTGGGTTTTGAACCTGAATCCTCTGTGTCCCAGTCCCATGCTCTATCTACTGAGCCACCACCTGGTCAGGCAGGCAAGATGGTCTTTCTAAAGTACAAAGTAGAAGGATACACATCTCGAGGGCAAAGTACTAGTGAATGGTTGATGTTTGGCAGGATTGTGTGACTGGTTCTGGCCAATGAGCCATAAGGGAGGGTGACAGTAAAAATACATTGATTGTGCTACATTCTAGTCCTTCTTTCCCTGCAATATAACATCAGGAAGTGGGCTTTTTCAGATGGTGCAGCTGCAGCGTAAGGAAAACTGAGGAGCCTGTGTTGCTGAATTACCATACACATATCAGTTACCCTGTGGGTTGCTTTGACCTGGAGCATCCAGCCCTGCTGAGATTTTGGGGTCATTTGTTACCACAGAAGGATATTGGCTGTCTTGATTAATTTATTCATTCATAGAAAATCTTTCCTTCCTTATACCCAACTGAGGTTGCCACCCCCTTTTCAACCATCATCACGTAATTCATAGCAATTATTACTATATAAAACTATCTTTCATTTGCTTACTATTTATAATTCTTTTCTAGAATATGAGTTCTGCAAATCAGTGACCTGTTCTTTTTTTCACCTTTGTAACCCAGAGTCTAGGATAGTTAGTTTTACAGAAAAATTAAGCAAAGAGGATAAGACTCACTCTAGCATTTTTTGAACTGCCTATAGAAAAAGAAATTTTATTTTATGTCTTACATATTAAGCTCATGGAAGGAGAGAATAGAAGGTGTGCTAATGATTTCAGTCAGAGAAAGAGAGGTATGAGCACCTATTTGGGTATGAAGATAACAATAAGGGAGCTAAGAATTCAATTAATTTGAATCATTGCTGTTGTCATTACTGATTTCACACCTTGCGATAGTAATAATTTATGGTGGCGGATTTGAGGACTTCTCCCGGTATTTTATGGTTTGTGTGTATGTCTTTGAGATGGCCCTTTTGTTATTTGTTTCACACAAGTACATATTCATTCCTGATCTCTGTGGTGCTAGGACTTCTGTCCCTATTGTTCTTATTGATTTCCCTAAATTAAGATATAAACTTGCAATGACAAATAACAATGTCATATCTAGAGACCAGATGATGCTAAATAAAGAAATGCCCTAGTTTCTAACTCATGAACCATGAAATTTGGAGCAAAATATGAAATCACTAAACAAAACAAATTAGTGACATTGCCAATGACCACTATAGCAGTATGATTAATACTCTGAAACAGTAAGTCTATAAGAAATGTTAAGAGATAGCCATTAAAGTCTACCAAACTTAGAGTTTTCTTACTATTATATTGTCAGTGATTAAGAAGTATTTTACTAGATTTCCTGGCTGAACTTGAAGCATGTTCATGGATTTGGGCTTTACCTCTATCCTCTCTGCCATGGTCATGAGAAGAATGTGGCTTGCTAGTCAACTGGACCAATGAGGACGAGAACCAGAAGCTGGTTTATATTCAAACTTCAGCTTTGAATTAAACCAGCCAGTCCCCAAGTCCTAGTCTGTGGATGTAGGAGTGATTATATATGGTTATATATATTTTAAGCCACTCAGTTTTTAGAATGACCTGTTATACAGCATTACTGTGACAATAGATATCTGATAAAAGAGAAGTCATAAGAAGAGCAAGGAGTAAGAGGAAAGGTTTTGGCCATCTTTTTTGGGGGGATAAAACCTTGTAATGGGAAGAGGCAGGTAAAAGTAGCAGGTATGTTTGTGTGACTCCAAAACTTTCAGACGAATGCTTCACTTTCTCATGTGCATCCTAGAAAGATTGCAAGTCTTTTAGAGAAGTTGTCTGGTGCAGTGCAACATCAAGCCTGGTGCAGGGACAATAAAATGTCATAATCCTAGGTTGCTGTTTATGTCACTCTCAGCTTAAGAGTGTCATGTCAGGGATCAAAAATTTTCATATGTTCCAAAGTAGATAAGTTTTGAGAACATTAGTGGACATAAAAAGGCTTAAGGCAAGAACAAAGAGCTTTCAGAGTAATAGTAGAGTATGACGGACCACAAGTTTCAGGAATAGGTTTTAGTACAATGGTCACTGAAGCCAGAAGGGACCACCCACATATCAATAATAACTACTGGCTACTGTGGATACCTTGTAACCAGAAAAGATTGAAAACAGCTTAGTCCAGTGAGAACTGGAAGAACAGCAAAAGGAGAAGAAGCTCCCTACCCCTGCTGCCTCATGTATTCACATGCTCAATGTCTAGAAATAACCGTGAGAAAGGGAAGAAGACTATCAATTCTATTGAAAGAGGTTCAGAACCTGACATAATTTAAGCCAAAAAGTATTTTTATTAAATTATGAGAAACTGTTCTCCCCTGCCATCATCAGGAATTTAAACACTAGAGCAATATAAGGTTAAATTATAATAAAAAAAAACACAATTTTTGAAAATTTTAATCATAGCTCATATTTTGGCTTCAGTATATCATTAATTATCATCATTATTTTTGCTATTGGAAGGATCTTCTGGTCAAATTCTTCCCATAATCCCAGAATCCTCTTAAACACCATAAGAGACAAAGTATTTACTATCTTGTTCCATTTTTGTTTAGCTATGAACATTAGAAAGGCGCATAGAGAACTAAAATTTTTCTTGCAGCTCATAGCTGTAATCTTGTTTCTATTTTGTAGAGTCACATAGAAATTTCTATTCCCTCTTCTTTGTGACAGATGGATTTATCTCATACATGAAAGAGACACAAAGAACTGACTGTAAATTTATAATTTATCCATACATTTAATTATGTTTCTCATATTCAATTATAGTTCACACATTATCAAATGAAAGCATCAAAATTGAGAATTGCCACAAATTGGAACAGTGGGTTAAAAAGCTATATACAAATGACAGGATTGGGAAGCATCAGCTTGGAATAAGTTTATATAAAAAATAGCTGGGGACGCTGCCAAGTAGCTCAGTTGGTTGGAGGGTTGTCCCAACAAACCAAAGTTGCAGGTTCAATTCCTGGTTAGAGCACGTACAAGGAGCAACCAATGAATGCATAACTAAGGGGAACAACAAATTGATGTTTCTCTCTCTCTCAAATTAATAAATAAAAAAACAAAAGTAAAAAATACCTGGGGATTAAGTTGGTTAAAAGATTAATATGATATTGAAAGAGCAATCATTTTATGCTGCCTTAATGGAAAGGCAATACAGCTAGTGCTCGATTTATGACCACAATTGGTTTTGACAGACTGGTCGTAACACGATTTGGTTGTAAATTGAGTAGGCTATATGTACAGTACTGTGACATGATGTTATAAAAATCTTTAAGTCATATTTTTATCATAATTTTCTTTCATTATTGTTATATATCATCATTTTCTTTGTTCATTTTATGCCATTTGTATCATCTCTACACCACTTTCTTATTTTTACATTCGTCAGGTTTAAGTAAAAACACTGCATTACCAGTACAACTGGTTTAACATTTGCAAAGACAATTTCCTCTTGGTAGACATCTTGGTATGGATTGGATGAAAGATATCCAAGACACAAAACACAAATTGCTGTACCGAGTCTGGGATAACAGTTGAAATGGTGCACGCGGAGATGGTAGTGCTCCTGGAAGCTGGTCCGCACAGTTGTATGCAGCTGGACAATGCTTGTGCTGCCAGATGCAGAGCAGTTGTGGCTAGCGATTGTGGTCATAAAATCGAGTGATCATAAGTTGCATAGGTTGTAAGTCGATCAATATTTGTATCCCACATGGAAGAAGTAATTGTTTCAGTGTTTTCTGTGTTGGTAGTATCATATACTAATCATCTTAATATCCAGTCTTTATTCTTGACTCTTTCCTTCATCTTCCATATCCAATTAAGTACCAACTTCTATTATATTCACTGCCTTAGCAACACTTCCATCAGTCCTTTCTCTCCACTCCCACTGCTGCTGCGTTTGCATTACCATTTTTCATTCGGGAATCCAACTGTAGTCTTCATGTTAGTCCCTTTTTTCTTGTTTTCTAGTTTGAATAAGGATAGTCTTCTTAAAATGCCAATATGACCTTGTCATGTTTATTCTTTTCTTTTTTAAAAAATTTAAAGATTTTATTCATTTCAAAGAGGAGTGGGGGAGAGACAGTGGGGAGAGGAGCAAGAAGCATCAACTCCCATATGTCTCTTGACCGGGTAAGCCTGGGGTTTCAAACTGGTGACCTCTGCCTTCCAGGTTGACACTTTATCCACTGCGCCACCATAGGTCAGACATTGTGTTTATTCTAAAGAACATTGAATGTACTTTTCCCACAAAGAATCCAAATTTCTTCACACTTCTTATGGTATGATTTTCTTGCTGCACTGAGGACAATTTTAGTGATTAAAGGTATATATTTTGCATTCATGGCTTCTTAAATACAAGCCCACTATTTCATGGGGCTCAAAAAAGGGTGATATTTTTCAGTATCAAAGGAAGATCTGGCTGTGCTGGAGTTATTAAATCATAAATTAAATGTTGGCTTCAGGTTGAGGCCTGGATGGATTTTTAGGGACAATTTTGATTTTACCTGATTTCTTAACAACTTCCTAATAAAATTTGTTTTACTGTCACATGTGAGATAATAATGCCACTGTTCTCTCATTTTATTTTAATTGTTTTTCAAGATATAAAAAAATGTATATCTCTATAATAATTAGGACAATTCCTCTCAGAGAGATAATTATCTTAATTTAAAAAATAGTTTGATAAGTGTCTGGGCCTGAAAATGAGCTCTTTGAGAACTAGACTGAAGCTAGCAATAAGGATGAAGAGAAGATGGAGTCTACTTTATGTAATATAATAAAAATTTCAGAGTTGCAGTTGAGAAGACATGTTGAACAGAAATTTCTAACTGCAGAAAATACAGTTATTTGTTACTTCAGCATAGCTCTACCTATATTGACTAATGTAATTATTTTAAATTTATACATTAAGTATATAATGAGTATAAAAAAGGAAAGCTTTAGAGAAAAAATGAGCAACTCAAAATTAACTTCTTCTCTCTCAAGTTAGTACCAAAAACATATAGCCCAGTAGCTTATAGAGCAACTTGGAAGCTGGTACAGGATTGATCAATAATTGCTTCAATATCAAATGCCAAAGTTTAAAATTTTGGTTTCTAAAATTTTGTAATAATTATTTTAATGTTTTATAATAATATTTTAGATGTATTATATCAAAGAATGTAATCTATCATGTTTTATATCATGGTGATATTTATTTTTGGCCAAATATTAATTTTAACACTTTATTACTCAAAATCCAGCCAAAATGTGTTTTCAGTTTACCTCTGCCTTAGCCATACCAGCCTCTCAACCTCAATTACCATCTATATTCTGAAATACATTTTCTTCAAAGATAGGACTTAAAATTTATCTTGGTATAGGTAAATATATATGTATATACATATTTAGAGGTGTAAAAGAGAAATTTATTGATGGCTGTTGCATATTTACTGTGTGCTAGATTCTGATTGAATGCTTTCTGTCTAGTTTACTCTTCACAATAAATTTATGCAGTAGATATTATTTTCATTTTGCAAAGAAGTGAACTGAGGTTAAGAGAAATTAAGCCATAATGGTTAATCATGCATGTTTTGCACTTGGGTTGAATTCAGAATTCACAACTTTTTAGTAGTAGGATTTGGGAAAGTTATTTAATGTGTCTAAACTTAAGTTTTATCTGTATAATGTGGAGGTTTAACAGCATCAAAATTGTCGAATTCCTATAGGAGATTAAATAAAATAATCTATGTAAAACAGTTAACATGCTACTTGGCATTTAGCAAGCACTCTCTAAAAGTATTTATATTTCCCTTTTCTTTCTTTTTTTTTTAACTTTTGCCCAAATCCCCTAGAGCTGGTGAGATGGCTTACATTCCTACCTAGTTTATTCTGTATCTAAACTCCAAACCTTTTTTGTATTATGCACCTCTGCTGATTACATATGTTTCCAATCACACATAAGGAGGTAGAGACTTTAACAAATGTTATCAGGTAGCTCAATAATCTCTTTATTAGGTTATGGTATTAAAGTTATTATTCTTTTTGGTCAACATATTACCTCATCTTCTTCCAGTAAGAGCATATCATATCATCTGCAAAAAGTGATACCTTTACTTCTTCTTTTCCAATATAGATGCCTTTTATTTCTTTATCTTGTCTGATTGCTCTGGCTAGAACCTCTAGCACCACATTAAATAAGAGTGAAGAGAATGGACAACCCTGTCTTGTTTCTGATTTAAGGAGGAAAGCCTTTAGTTTTATGCCATTTAATATGATGTTAGCTGATGGTTTATCATATATGGCCTTTATCATGTTGAGATATTTTCCTTCTATACCCATTTTGTTGAGTGTCTTAAACATAAAATTATGTTGTATTTTATTGAATGCCTTTTCTGCATCAATTGATAAGATCATGTGGTTTTTGTTCTTTGTTTTGTTGATATGGTGTATTACGTTCACCATTTTATGTATGTTGAACCATCCTTGAGATTCTAAGATACCACCTCATACCTGTTAGGTTAGCTATTATTAACAAGACAGGTAATAGCAAATGTTGGAGAGGCTGTGGAGAAAAAGGAACCCTCATTCACTGTTGGTGGGAATGTAAAGTAGTACAACCATTATGGAAGAAAGTATGGTGGTTCCTCAAAAAACTGAAAATAAAACTACCTTATGACCCAGCAATCCCTGTACTGGGTATATACCCCCAAAACTCAGAAACATTGATACATAAAGACACATGCAGCCCCATGTTTATTGCAGCATTGTTCACAGTGGCCAAGACATGGAAACAACCAAAAAGCCCTTCAATAGATGATTGGATAAAGAAGATGTGGCACATATACACTATGGAATACTAAGCCATAAGAAATTATGACATCGGATCATTTACAACAAAATGGTGGGATCTTGATAACATTATACGGAGTGAAATAAGTAAATCAGAAAAAAACAAGAACTGCATTATTCCATATGTAGATGGGACATAAAAACGAGACTAAGAGACATGGACAAGAGTGTGGTGGTTGGGGGGGGAGGGGAGGGAGGGAGAGGGGAAGGAGGAGGGACACAAAGAAAACTAGATAGAAGGTGACGAAGGACAATCTGATTTTGGGTGATGGGTGTGCAACATAATTGAATGACAAGATAACCTAGACATGTTTTCTTTGAACATATGTATCCTGATTTATTGATGTCATTCCATTAAAATTAATTTAAAAAAAGAGTATATCACTTTCCTTTGCAAATCCACTCTTGTCTCATCACCCATTACATTTAATCCAAGGAGGCTACCAATTTCAGCATCTGAGCCCCATAGCCAAAGACCTGAGCACAAGATCTGTTATAGGATTGTATTCTTCTAGTTTCAATGATGATTCTGACAAGTAGACCTCAGACTCAAACTGAGGTACTGAAATAGAGTCTGACTTCATCTTTGATGTTGGACTGCTGACAAGTTTTTAAGCTTTTCATTCCTCCCTCATCCTTTCTGCCTCACATCTGGGCAATCTAATAAGGAAGAACTGTGCTATTTGGTGCTGCTGGGGAAGTCAAATCCCACAAGCCCCTGCCCAAGCACAAGCGGCCTCACTGTCCCATGTCCTAATCATAATAAAAGCCTCAAGCCAGTCTCCTTTTCTGGGTCTCTCATGCCATTCTCTGACCAGCTTGGAAAGGGTGTCCTGCTGTTCCCAGAAATTCTCACTATGTAAGTAATAAGCATTTTTCATACTCTTATTCTGTGTGTGAAGAGTCATCGGTGTTGACATCTGATCCAAACTTCAGGTAAGGATCCATCCTGCTTCCAAAGAGTGGCAGTAACAGATGCAGATATAAAGTGGGTTTCTCGTTCCACTTAGATTGTGATATCTAGTGATGTGACTCCTAGCTGCCAATTGCCATATCTCCTATAGTAGACAGGTCACAGAGAGCAGGACCGACATCCAGAGAGAACCCAGAGAGTCAGTGAGAGTCTTACTGGCACTGTTTAAGTCCTAGGTTCCACCTTCAACTTCCCAGTTACACAAACCAATGAATCCCCCTTTGTGACTTAAGCTATTTTGTTTGTTTCAGTAACTTCCAATAAAAAAAAATCCCAAGTTATAGAGAAAACCTTGTTTGGAAAAAATATACTTTTTAATTTTTTAAATTAAAAAAAATTTCAATTATAGTTTACAATTAGTATTATTTTATATTTGTTTCAGGTGTACAGTATAGTGGTTACACAGTCATATACTTCACAAATTATATGATATTTCCAGTACCCAGTTGGCACCATACAGAGTTATTAGAATATTATGGACTATATTTCCTTTGCTGTATTTTACATTTCTGTACTTCTCATTCCTTCACTTTGGAAAAATATCTTAATAGGTTCTAGGGAAGAAAAGTGAGACTCCCTCAAGGCCCTGAGAATTGAAGAAAGTTTTAGAAAAGAAGGCTGAATTTCTCTCTATGTGATGAGGCAGGTGTATAATATATATATTTAGCATGAAGGAGAAAGATGAGAAAAGTATGCCACTTAGGAGAAATGCCAAGAGAGGGATCCCTGGTGACAGGGCGGATGAAGAGTTCTTGGGGAAAGGAATGTCTAACAAGAATCTTAAAAATGCTGTGATTCCTTCTTATTATTCTTGACCTTCAGCAGGTGTTTTATCCTCATTAATGCTTTGAGGAAGACTTTGTGGAAACAGATGTGGTGGCTGTTGAATTTCACACTTGGTTTGCAGAAGAGCAAAACAGGAACTCCACCTATGAGAATGCAGAGAATGAATGATTTTGTTCACAGAAAACCGAGGAACTGCTTTGGGTTTACGTGGTCCATAGATCAGGGGAGAAACTTTGGGGAAATTTTTATTTAGAGCCTAAGGGGTGAAGTACTTCATGCTGACACCAGAGTTATATATAGTTTATAGTGAATAAGAACGGGTCTAGTTTGTAGGCAGCATTTTTGGAATAAGTCATTGTGAAAACTGCAAACTTTGAAACAAATCTTATGGGTTTCATTGAGTAATTTATTTTTTCTATACACTAATTAATAATGTGATGGCTTGCAAAAGTTCATTTTCTTTATATGTCTAATTATATCTATGTCATAACCTAGGTATTAGTAAAAACTCACTCATTATATGCTCAAATAGATTTAAATAATACAGTCAGTAATGGCAAAAAAAATGTAACAGACTCCAAAAAAAGTCTATAATTTTAGTTTTGTTGTAATTCATTTCTATTGATTAAATTAAGGTCTCATTAACTTCATTTTGCCATATTTTTGCTAAGTAGAATATCATAGAATATATATTGACTCAGTATGTATGAATATTTCAAATATTCATATAAAGAACTTTTCAATGTTTACTGTATAGAGAAGTCGTATTAATTATGTAGGTTTATTTATTTATTTATTGAGAGGCGGAGAGCTGGGGGGGGCAGAAAGACAGACTCCCTTATGCACTTGGACTGGAATCCACCTAGCAAGAATCCTACAGGGTGAACCCTCTGCTCATCTGGGCTGCTGCTCTGTTGCTTGGCGACTGAGCTATTTCAGTGCCTGGGACCAAATTGCTCAGACCATTCCAGCCATGGTGCAGAAGGGGAGGAGAGAGAAAGGGGAAAAGGGAGGGGTGGAGAAGTGGATGGTTGCTTCTCTTGTGTGCCCTGACCAGGAATTGAACCCGGGACTTTCACATACTGGGCCAATGACGTCCTACTGCTGAGCCAATCGGCTAGGGCCTTATGTAGGTTTTTTAATGAATATTTTTATTTTTTAAAAAACATACCTTATAAACAAATAAAACTATTAAAAACCCAGAGTTCTCTTAATTTCTCAACAGAGAATTGGGGCTTAGGGAAATTGAGTGGCTTGCTAAAACCACATATGTGATACTGAAACAAGAACAGGGTATACTTGACCTGTGGTCAAGTCCTTTTATCGCCTTACTTTTCTCCATGTATAAAAATGAAGGGAAGCCCAGGCCGGGTGGCTCTGTGTATAAAGCATTGTCCTAGTGCACTGATGTCATAGGTTTGATTTCAGGTCAAGGTACATATGAGAAGCAATCAATGAGTACACAAGTAAAGAAGTGGAGCAACTAAGTGGAACAACGAGTTGATGCTTCACTCTCTCTCTTCCTTTCTCTGCCCCCCCCTTCCTCCTGCTCTCAATCAGTGGGAGAAAAAAAATGATGAACATGGGATAATTTTTATGGTTCTTTCTCTTCTAACATTTTTCATTTTTTTTAAAAAAATGTAAGGTTTGGGTAATTTTTACATTTGTACCAAAACTTCTAAGAAACTGGGAACAGAAAATTCCTTCTCACAACATGGAATTGAAATGTATATTATACATACCAGCTTTCAACATGTTTGTACAATCAAGGAGACATCACACATCACACAGCTTTTAGTCACTCCGTTGCCTATTGTTAAATAAAATACTTTCTCTTGTTACTCCCACTTAACATTATCCAGCACTTTGTGGATGATATTACATTTTAGAAATAAATGGTTTCATTGTAAGAAGGAGTACAAAACCTATGAGATTGGCTGAACAATCAAGCTGCAAGGTATTATTTAATGCCTGTTGTGTGTTTAACATGGTGCCAGAGGTTAAACTGGATAAAATGGAAATAAATGAGACATGGACCTCATATTCAACAGGAGCCAGCATCTTCCCTTTCTCTCTAGAGGAAAATTTTTTAAAATTAATTTTTTTGGGATGATATTGGTTAAAAAATTATATAGTTTTCAAGTGTACAATTCTATGATGCATCATCTGTATATTATAATGTGTGTTTACTACCCAAAGGAAAATCATTTTCTATCACCATATATTTGATCCAATTTACCCTTTATTATATTCCTACCTCCCTTCCTTTTGATAACCACCATATTGTTATCCGTGCCTATGAGTTTTTGTTTATTTTTCTTGTTTTTTTCATTTGTTGCTTTCAGTTTTATATGCTACATATGAGTGTAATTATATGGTTCTTACCTTTTTCTGTCTCACTTAATTCACTTAGCATAATATACTCAAGGTCCATCCATGTTGTTGTAAATGGCAGTATTTCATCTTTTATGGCTGAATGGTATTCCATTGTATATATGTGTCCCATCTTTTTTCTCCAGTCATTCATGAAAGGACACTTCAGTTGTTTCCATCTCTTGACCACTGTGAATAATGCTGCAATGTACATAGGGGTGCATATATCTTTGCAAATAAATGTTTTCAAAATTTTTGGCTAGATACCCAGAAGTGGGGTCACAGGGTCACATGGTAGCTTTCTTCTTCTTTTTTTTTTTTTTTACAGAGACAGAGAGTCAGAGAGAGGGATAGATAGGGACAGACAGACAGGAATGGAGAGAGATGAGAAGCATCAATCATTAGTTTTTTGTTGCGACACCTTAGTTGTTCATTGATTGCTTTCTCATATGTGCCTTGGCTATGGGACTTCAGCAGACCAAGTAACCCCTTGCTTGAGCTAGCGACCTTGGGTCCAGGCTGGTGAGCTTTGCTTAAACCAGATGAGCCCACGCTCAAGCTGGCGACCTCGGGGTCTTGATCCTGGGTCCTCTGTATCCCAGTCCAATGCTCTATCCACTGCGCCACCGCCTGGTCAGGCTGGTAACTTTATTCTTAATTTCTTGAGGAACCTCCATACTGTTTTCCATAGCAGCTATACAATTTTGATAAATAGAAAAACACTAACATTTACCAAATGGGATACAAGCTGTGCAATACTGCCATATTTCCTAAACTTGCTAGATGATAGTGGTCATTTGCGGTATGTACAATAATTGTTGATTAGGGAGCCTTGCACTCAGATCTCTGAATCTATTCTCTGGAGCAGTGGTCTTGGAATCTGTGTTTTTAATGTGTTCCAGGTGATTTTTCTTAATAAGCAAATTTTGAAAACAATGTTTTACATAAGTACAACCTTATATGAAGGTGTTATTTTTATTTCCTATTTCACACAGAGGTTATAGAGGTCAATTTATTTGTTCAAAGCCACAGAACAATGTGGGGGTGGCAGAGATAGGACTTGACTGTATAGCCTGAGCACTCAAACTCTTTTTTTTTTTAGCACTCAAACTTTAATCTGGCCCATATGTGGGAATCCATATTGAATGCAACTAATTATTGAGGGAACTAATGAAACTCCAGGTGATATATATATATTATATATAATATATTTATATGTTTATAAATTTTGTAATATTAGATTATACCCATAAACAAATAAACAAAACCTCATGAGAGTTCCCATTTCAACATCTTTCTCCCTTATTATCAAGAGAAGTCTAACATATATGTAACACATGCTCATAGTTGCTTTTATGTAACTGATCTCAGGAAGTAAGGACAAACTGAGTTAGCTTGGTTGCACCTGGAAAGATAGGTTTGGCCACTTGCAGAAAAAAATGTCCCATCATCTTCTAGAATGGGCGTGGTGAGGCTGGGTCAACTGACTGGCTCAAGAGTCAATCAGTGATGATGCTGAGAGGAGCAGCATAAACACAGGGAAACAGTCTGAAGCAGAAATATGTTTTCAAAGTAATGATAATAATCCCTGAAAGTAAAAATGTGAGTGAACAATCTTTAGCGATAAAAAACTTAAAGGTAAGAAGTATTTGCCACCCAGGAAAAAAATAGAAAATCTGTTTACAAATAACCCCAAAGCAGAAGATTTTGCACCCTAAAAATAGGGTGTGGAAGTGTCAATGAGGAGTCAGCGACTGCCACACCTGCAGCTGGGGTGCTGCCATCGCTGGTCAGATCTGCTCTTCCTCACTTCCCAGGGGCATATCTCTGTACTCATAAGGGACAGTGGGAACCTTGAATGATCAAAGGATGTTGGCTTGGGGAAGACATGAGATCAGTAAGCAAGCTTTGGGTGCTATAGTTGACCACACAATTAGAGTCCATCAACAGACTAAGCCAGCAGACAATAGAACAGCAAAATGACCACATCAGTATGCCAGCCATTGTGTGGGTAAATCATATCAGTGAAGGGCAGTATTACAAGATTCCACACATGCCTACTTAAAAAGAATATTTTCCCCTGTGGGGACTCTTATTTTATTTTTTATCATATATATCTATATATAAAGTTACATACATTTTTTTCTTCTATATTCTGACTTGAACTTGCTTGCTAGGCTCTTAATATCTGGTAGGAGCTTGATGCAGAAAAGTATGACTTGTTCAGGATTCTCGTATTCCAGAAAACTGAATAAACCAAGAGTGATATGGCATTAAATAATAAAGGTGTCAGAATTATACCTAAAGTGTAAATATAAGGTTTAATGGGAACTCACTCATCAATTATCATTTATAGAAAAAGAGTGGCTCTCTCTCATATGTAAGAAATAATGGCATATCAGACATCCCTCTCTGATTTAAAATTTGATATAGATTTATTTGTTATTTCACTATTATGCCTGATTATAATATTTTGAATTTTGTACTTTGAATTAATTGCTACTCTAAAAAAAATACTGTGAAAAAACAAAACAACTTTTCTGCTTTCTTTAAAGAGATAATATTTTTTAATATATAGTTTTCATGGAACTATTGTATTCATGATTTTTCTGTAGATTATAATTTCTTTAAAAAATGATATCTTATACTTGTCTCTCTTAGTAGAACTTGCAACAGAGACTTGCCCCAAATTATGTGCATAATAAGGTTTTCTGATGGTAATGCAGATCACCCTGGCTAAGCATTTGATTGTGAGCATCTTAAACATACTGTATTTCTTTCATGGATTCATCTTGTTATTTTGAATATGTAAATGTTTTACTCAGCAAACTGGGAAAGAAAACGCAGTAGCTTTATTCTTACATTATGACTGCATATTAATAGAAAGGTGAAAGATGGGTGATCACCTCCAGCTACAGAATATCACTTCCTTCTCGGGATTTCAGGACCCATTTTAGGAAGAAGAGATGTATGAACTGAAATGTTGGTTCCTCCATATTATGCAATGTTCTGTAAGATGTGGATTGGATGGAACTTTATAACACTAAATTTGGAAGCAGTTTGGGGAAATTTATCCATGATGCATGTCAGTGGTTCAGTTCTTAGCTTCATTTAACCTACGAAACCCACACGGGCAATTTAAAGAGTTTGCCTAACGCTCTGCTTTTAGAGTTCATGAACCAAGACAATGGAGCTGTGAATCATCATTTAGCTTTTCTTTAATTTTTGAGAACGCTTTGTTCCTCCAAATAAAAACCACTCTTCAAAGGATAATTTCTCTGACAAATAATACTAAGTGCACACATTTAGTAGTTTTCTATCATTTTGCTATTTTAAATGATTACCCTGAAAACCCAGCACAAATCCTGCCAGACTGAGGGCAATGAGAACCGGCTGGAGAGTCTGGGAAAATACCACCCAGAGATCTGAGTACCTGTCAGGAATGTGTAGATGGGACAAGACAATTTTTGCCTTATTTTTCTAAAATGACTGATACTTAAGAAAAAATGAACAAGAAATAAATTCTGATCTTGATACGGTATTGTGATGGTCACCATTTTTTATTTTCAAGTAGAATATAATTCTGTAGTCATTGTTCCATTTAGGAAATCAACATTTGAGAGGAAAGGAAGGCTTGGGATCTTCAGATGCATCGTATAAAAAGTGTACTCGTAGGCGTATTTATGGGCAGCATTTTATAGTACTTTATGAATCTGTGTCTTCCAATCATCTTGGTTTTAAAGACCTGAGGGAAAGTTTATTAATTTCCCTGGAACATGAGCAGCAATTTAAAAATATTAATGTATTCACCACCTTCATGATGGTAGAGCATAAAGTTTCAGAACACTGGCTGTGGAGTTAGGCTGCCTGGAGCTGAATATCTAAACCTTTATAACCTCATTTGTATATCAAGGTTCTTACTAGAGCCTAGTTTCTAAAGATTTTATGAAGATTTATCAAGTTCTCAGCAAAGCTTTTGGCAAATAGTAACTGTTCACACATGTGTTGTAGCCCATCTTTCAAGCCAGGAAGTAGGATTACCCAGGTGGACCCTGGTAACAAAGATGCCCCCTGTGGTTTGTGTTTCCATTTGCTTCTCTCTTGCTCATCATTAGTTCGGGGAGCTGCACAGAAAGCCACAGCAGAGATGACCGGAGATACCTTCTGGAGATGGAAATGAATTCAGAGATATCAGAGTGCTGTTTTTGTGTGTCAGTAACCACAAGCACTGCTATTGTCTGTATCAAAATAAGTAACATCACCTAAACTCTCCAGTCATTAAATTATACAATTAGAAGAACTGCTGAACATACTGGTAACAAACTGGAAAAGAACTTTATATAAAATTTAGAGGAGCTCGAACTTAAATACCCAGCTTTAGTAATGTGATTCTAAATATAGCTCGTTTTCTGCAATCTGCATGGCTCATCTTCCAACATGAAGATTAGCATGTGCTTACAGCCATAAAATTGGCAGATATTTAATTTATAGTAACTGTTTTTTTAATTTAAATGTGAGATTTAATAGACTAGATAAAATGTAATAGTTATGTATAAAAAAATTAATTGAGTCTGTTGTAATTCATTCAAATAATGTCCACAATACAGGATAAATGGGAAGTAAATCTTTAACAGTTTCTCACTTTGTCTTCTTTAGTAGCTGCACAGTTTTTCAGAGCAATCAGTTTTATGGCATCGTCCTTATTTAGCAGACATGCCTATTTAAGACATACCCCAGGTAGAAGAGATCATAGAAGATAATTGAAAGCCTATGTTATGATAGATGTTGAGACCTATTCTATTTGATTCCTTAAGTACCAGAAAAATATTATAAATTAATTTCCTAAACCAAATTTAAAAGGATACTTCTTAATTCAGACCCATCTTGCTAGAGCTTGGCTTCCCCTATACTTATTAAGTAAAAATCAAACATGCTTTTAAAATTGCTATAAAAGATAGTTTTGGTGTCCCATGTCACAGCTCCTCAGCCACTCTCTGAGTTTAGTCTGGGGTGGGCAGAATTCTATGATGGTCCCCAAGTCCCTAATACTCATATATCTTTTTCCAGTTATTCAATTACACACCAATTTGGATGCTGCTGTGAAGGGATTCTTCAGATGCATTTGAAATCTGAATCAGTTGACCTAAAAATAGGGAGATTTTCAGCCTTTATCACATGAACCTTTTAAAAACAGAGTTTGCTCTACTGGTAAAAGAAAAGGAAGCCAGAGAGATGTACTCCTACTGGCTTGGAAGAAAGCAAAGATTCATTTGGTATATTACACTGGGGAACAAATTTTTTGTCGCATCCACAAAACCACTTGTTCTTACCTAATTTGAATATGCTGATCTCAAATCTGACATTAGTTTTTCTCTGTAAGCTAAAGTTTTTTTTTGAAATTCAAGATTTTAGATTTTTATCTTATTGTAAAAAATTCAACATATAGTTTAACATAATGAAGTAGAATGTCTTCTTGGGCATCATCTTTGTGAACATATAATAATTTATATAATGCAGTGAATACACTAATACACTAAAACAGTGGTCCCCAACCTTTTCTGGGCCATGGACTGGTTTAATGTCAGAAAATATTTTCATGGACTGGCCTTTAGGATGAAACAGATAAATGCACAAAATAAAATTATGCGACCGGTGTAAAAACTGTAGTATTTTTAAATATAATTGTCGAACTTATAAGACAAGACTCAAGAGTGAGTCTTAGACGAATGTAACAGAGGGAATCTGGTCATTTTTTAAAAATAAAACATCGTTCAGACTTAAATATAAATAAAACGGAAATAATGTAAGTTATTTATTCTTTCTCTTCGGATGGTACCGGTTTGTGGCCCGGGGATTGCGGACCACTGCACTAAAAGATATGATTGCATCAGAATTTGTCTACAGTTTTGAAATAAACATATCAAAACATATATTTTCATCATAAAATTTGCGCAAAACTTATTTAAATTCTATTCAGGCAAAAATTTGAGTTTGTAGCTCTTGTGTTTGCGTACTTATTAAGGACAATCTCGTCTGATGCTCTAGCAGTAGTCTGCTCATCACTAACAGCTCCAAGATCTTTGGGAAACGTATCAAGGTGACTGTTCAGGAAGTGAATCTTAACGCTCATGTTACATCCAATGTCGCGAAAAGCCAACAGCATCCTTTGAACCAGAAGTTCATAGTTTTCTGCTTTTTTGTTGCCAAGGAAGTTCTTTGTAACTGCCAGAGAAGACTGCCATGCTGCTTTCTCCTCCTTATTCATCTTCCTGGCAAATTCTTTATATGAGGGTTCGAATATGAGGTCCATCGAATACACCTGCTTTTATCTTCTTGAAAGACAAGGCAGGAAAAGCAGGCATAATATGTAGAAAGCATTCACTTTCTCTATTCAAAGCCTGAACAAACTGCTTCATTAAGCCAAGTTTGATGTGAAGCGGGGGAAAAATGATCCTGTCTCAATTAACTACAGGTTCATTCACAATATTTTGCATCACTACTTCCAGAGCTTCACGTTTTGGCCACTCCTTCTGTGTCCAGTATTTCTCTCGAGCTCGGCTGTCCCACACACATAGAAAGCAAGGATACTTCGTGAAACCTCTGTTGTCCTAGCAGGAAATTTACCATATTAAGATCCACACAAAAGATCCAATTATGCTCTTCATACTTCAGAAAGTCGAGGACAATTTTTATGTCATTCTTACTACAAATATTGATCAACTTTTGACCTATGCAACTTATGACCATTCGACTTTACGACCATAATTGCTAGTCACGACTGCTCTGCATCTGGCAGTGCAAGCATTGCCCAGCTGGGCTTATGACAGTGCAGACCAGCTTCCAGCAGCACTACCATCTCTGCGTGCACCATTTCAACTGTTATCCCAGACTCAGTACAGCAATTTGTGTTTTGTGTCTTGGATATTTTTCATCAAACCCATCCCAAGATGTCTACCAAGAGGAAATTGTCTTTACAGATATTAAACCAGTTGTACTGGTAATGCACTGTTTTACTTAAACCTGACGAATGTAAAAATAAGAAACAAAATGGTGTAGAGATGATATAAATGGCATAAAATGAACAAAGAAAATGATGATATAGAACAATAATGAAAGAAAATTATGATAAAATATGACTTAAAGATTTTTATAACATCATTTCACAGTACTGTACATACAGCCTACTCAACTTACGACCAAATTGTGTTACAACCAGTCTGTTGGAATCAATCATGGTTGTAAGTCAAGCACTAGCTATAAGTCATTCAATTTGGGTTGGCTAAACTGTGAAGGGTTAATGACTGCTTGGCATCAGAAGAAGACCCTTCAGATTCTACAACCATTTCCTCATGCATCTTATCAAAATACACTTGATCATCATGTTCACTTTCTTCATCCTTAGAAGAAATAAAACCATTGAAAACTGGAACTGTGAGTGTCTCAGAGTGTGAGATAGGTAGTATTGCTGAAGGAATATTAGGATATGCAATCATATGCTGTTTTTTCTTGCCAATGCCATTTTTATGGGTCAGACAGAAATAACATTCACTGCTGTGGTCCTTAGGTTCACACCAAACCATGGGAATACCAAAAGGCATTCCTTTGCGTTTCCTTTTGTCCAGTCACGAAGCATTTCCTCACAATTATGACACACAATATGAGGAGTCCAATTTTTGTCTTGCTTGCCAAGGAGAATTTGAAAATAGGCAATATAAGCATGTGTCACAAATGATAAAATATTGCGCTTTTGATGTTGAAGTGTGTAACAACCACATATATAACAGAAGGTGTCAGGACTATTCTTACATTTACGCCTACTTGAAGAAGCCATTATTCAATCTTAAGACAAAATAAGAAGGTGTTTTATCAGATATTTTTTTATATTTAAAACAACTACAACTGTTTGTAAAACATTAATTGCCTTGTGGTTATGTTCAATCCAAGAGTCATTGCCCTTTAACTCCAATTTAAAAACCAATGCATGCCATTAACTGTAACAAAAATAAATTAAAATTGCATAAAAACTAAAGCATGCACAAAAAACTGGATTTCAGATTTGGAATCAGCAAATCAGAAATATATAGGAACAGTTCTAAAACCTCATGCAACAGAAAATGAAAAAAAAATTGTTCCCCAGTGATTAGAGAGGGGCGAACACATGCAAAGGAAATGTGGATGACTCAGAACCAAGAATAGTCTCCATCTGACAGCTAGTATGAAAACATGAACTTCAGTCTTACAACCACAAGGAAGTGCATTTTGCTAAAACCAGTGAGCTTGGAAAGGAATCCTGATTACAGATAAGAACTATAGCCCAGGCCAACACCTTGATTTTATTCCAGAGAGACTCTGAGAAGATAAAGTAGATATGTCTGGACTTCTGTCCTTCAGAAACTGCAAACTAATAAATAGGTGTTGTTCTAAGGTTTTGTTTGTGGTAATTTATTATACAGCAATAGAAAACTAATACATGGCCTTAACTACTGCAAACAGTTCTGTGTGAGCCCAGACTCATTCCTCACTGAAAGCATCCTACCCCAAGGTCTTCTCCAGTTGATACTCTGAGAAAACCACTAATCCAGTGGAAGCTAGAATCAGTAGATGTAAGTTCCAGCTTGCTGCTCTTCAAGTGGAATTCCATGTTCCACAGACATCCTGCTGGAACGGAATCCCTGATGCCTACAACAGTGACTTCAACAACTCACCATTTTATTAAGTTCTTCTTTTTTGTCTTATTTCCTCCCCCCACCCCACAATAAACTCACCTGAATGCCGATTCTCATCTCAGACTTTGTTTTCAAGATATTCAAACTAATAGAGTTACAAGCCCTTTAGATGAATTATATAAGAAGCAAGTAAATCTTACCCTCTCTGGTATAATGTCCTTAAAATATTATCAAGAGATATAGTACTTAAGGTAAAAAGAAAATATCTTGTGAGCCAATTAGGAAAAGAGTTAAGGGTCAAAATCAGTTGATTGTGTAAAATATCTCAGAACTGCATGTGTGATCACTTGTGTGAATCTCTAAACCAACAATGATAACAATTTCTTTCATGTGAAGAATGCTCCATATTTATAGAGGACTTTCCTGTATATTATCTCTTTTAATTTTCAGAACAATGTAGATTTTTTAAAAAATGTTGGCATGGCAACAGTAAACTACTTGGATACCAGATGAAATACTTCAGGGGGCCAAAGAGAGGCAACAGTCCCAGACAACAGGCCAAAGGACTAAAGCCCTGACCCCAGCCTTACTCAGATATTTATTAGTCAGCACAAATAACTCAGGGAAACAGACAGCAGAAGTTTTCAGGGGGTGAAGTAAAGTGCAAGGAACATGCTGACTCCTAATCTCTGTTCTGAGAGCCTAAACATTTTCTGTTTCTAAATTGTATCCTGCTATTTTGCTGTTTCCAGCATGTACTATTTTCAGTACGGGTCAGAGAGGCCCCTGGACTCTCATCCGCTCACGGCTTTCACCATGGGGTGCTTTGCTGTCTCTAATTGTTTACCCTAACTCTGCAAGCCCACACAGCATATTCCTACAAAGTGTTCCAATGATCTTACCATTTTATAACTTGGGAGGTATATAAAATTACTTTTGGCCCTGGCTGAGTAACTTAGTTTGAGATTGTTAGAATCTTGCCCCGATATGCCAAGGTTATGGGTTAGATTTCCCTTCAGGGCACATACAAGAATCAACCAATGAATGCATAAATCTGTGTTTCTCTCTCCCTTCCTCTCTCTCTCAAATTAATTTAAAAATAAATTTAAAAAATTATTTTTGGCCTGACCAAGTGGTGATGCAGTGGATAGAGCATTGGACTGGGATACAGAAGACCCAGGTTTGAAATCCTGAAGTTGCTAGCTTAAGTGTGGGCTCATTTGGCTTGAGCACAGGCTCACTAGCTTAAGTGCAGGGTCGCTGAATTGAGTGTGAGATTATAGACATGACCCCGTGGTCACTGGCTTGAGCCCAAAGGTGGCTGGCTTGAAGCCCAAGGATATTGGCTTGAGCAAAGTATCATTCAGTCTGCTGTAGCCCCCCCCCCATCGAGACACATATGAGAAAGCAATCGATGAACAACTGAGGTGCCTCAACAAAGAATTGATGCTTTTCATCTCTCTCCTTCCTGTCTGTCCCTATCTGACCATCTCTCTATCTCTGTCACAAAAGAAAAATTGTTTTTAAGCAATAGATATCATGCAGTTATTAATTTGGGATTTTCTTCTTATGATTTAATAATGTCTTTCAGAAAACATAATTTATATGATTTTTTATTTTACAATTATTTCAAGTTCCAACACAGGTCAATTTTTTGTTATGTAGCCTGCAAATTCTATAATTGTTAAAAAAATTTTAATAGGTAGAAGTACCATATAACTTAGGGGAAAGTTATAACATTCTTTTGTTGGTAAACTCTTTCCTTAATATTTATCTCATAGTTTGATTTGCTGATATTTAGTCAATCATTTTTAAGAAATTAGTTTGCCTGACCTGTGGTGGCACAGTGGATAATGCATCAGCCTGAAATGCTGAGGTTGCTGATTCAAATCCCTGGGCTTGCCTGGTTGAGGTACATATGGGAGTTGATGCCTCCTGTTCCTTCCCTCTTCTCTGTCTTTCTCTCATTCTCTCTCCTCTCTCTAAAATGAATAAAATCTTTTTAAAAAAAGACATTAATTTATTTTTCTGTGTAATTTCTTTTTTTAAATTTATTCATTTTAGAGAGGAGAGAGAAAGGGAGAGAGAGAGACAGAGAGGGAGAGAGAGAGGAGAGAGAGACAGAGAGAGAAGGTGGGGAGGAGCTGGAGGCATCAACTCCCATATGTTCCTTGACCAGGCAAGCCCAGGGTTTCGAACCAGCGACCTCAGCATTTCCAGGTCGACGCTTTATCCACTGCACCACTACAGGTCAGGCTCTGTGTAATTTCTATTTGGAATAGTTAGTGTCTTTAGAACTATGAGTTTAAAACAATTCCTAGGCCTTAAACTCTCCGTATTCTGAAGCTTTGTCATTATTTTCAGAATGAATTCTGGCTGGTTATATTTTGTGAAAGTGACCTAATAGAACCCATGAAATCTCTTTGGGGAAATTAGACATACTCTGGGAGGTCATTTCTGTTTCTACAGTATGTTCCCTGAATTTCTCCTGCTTAGTTCTTTGTTGGGAGTTTTTTTTTTTTTTTAACTTTTGATAGTCATTTCCTGCTGCTTTTTCAAATCTCAAAGAGTAGTCCTCTGTTCGAGCTGTCACAATGGGTTGTTACAGAAAAGGTTTTTTATGTTACAATTGGATTATTATTAGGTCAGGCAGGTAAGAGTGGCAAAGGAAATGGAACTCAAACCAAAATTTTTAATGAGGAAAAATACAAGAAATATGTAGAATTGGCTCCAAGTTTTCAATTATGTTTCAGTTATGTTTCCCTATAAGCCATCATCATTCTTTGGGGACATGTAAAAATATATGTTTTAGGATAAACCTTTTTACCTTTACTATGATATTTTTATTTCTAGAAATTCTGATTATTTTTTTCAACTACTTTTGCATGATTTAACCTTCACTAGTACTAACAAAATAACTAATTTTGAAGATGATGTTGGTTTATATATTTACTTTTTAAAATAATGAACCAATCCATAGTAATATACCCATAATTGCCCTAGACAATGGAAGGTTAATTTTGCCGATTTTCATGGTTAGTTTAAGTGGCAATCCCCTTTTCTACTCTTGCAGTTATAATAAGGCAGAGTTGTCTAAACTACAACTGTGACAACAACATTCCTGGGCAGCCAGCAGTCACCCTGCCTTGTTACTGATTGATCATAAAACTGGAGGAGCTCGGTCCTGGCCGGTTGGCTCAGCAGTAGAGCATCGGCCTGGTGTGCGGGGGGACCCGGGTTCGATTCCAGGCCAAGGCACATAGGAGAAGCGCCCATTTGCTTCTCCATCCCCCCCCCCCCTTCCTTCCTCTCTGTCTCTCTCTTCCTCTCCCGCAGCCAAGGCTCCATTGGAGCAAAGATGGCCCGGGTGCTGGCGATGGCTCCTTGGCCTCTGCCCCAGGATCTAGAGTGGCTCTGGTCGCAGCAGAGCGACGCCCCGGGAGGGGCAGAGCGTCGCCCCTGGTGGGCGTACTGGGTGGATCCCGGTCGGGCGCATGCGGGAGTCTGTCTGATTGTCTCTCCCCATTTCCAGCTTCAGATAAATACAAAAAAAAAACCCCAAAAAACAAAAAACTGGAGGAGCTCTTGTCAGAAACTGGGCTCTAATCGCCTTAATACTGTATCTCACTAATAAATGAATCATGTGCATCCCCAGGCCTATTGTTGATTAGCAAGTGGTCATTTTCTCATGATCTGTGATCAATTTGACTGCCTAAGTCATTTACATATAGTATTTCTCCTCTTCTTTATGTGATATTATATATCACTTTATGCTCATACAAATATTTTTTGTGTAGCTAGTTTCAGATAGATAAGTCAGCATACGTCTTTGTGGTTATCAATCAGTGTACTTATAAAATAAGCCTATTTTATTACTCTAAACAATAGATATTTGTATTGAATCCATTGAAGACATAGGAAATATTCTTCATGTCCCTCTATAAGCAATAATTATTAAAGTCAATCCTGCACTTCTGAGGATGGTGGTAGTGTGAGAATTACTAAAATGAACAGGGGGTAAGGGCAAAAATTAATCTGAAAATTAGAAAAATAGCTTCATTTAACACTAAAATATATACTGTTATTGCCATATCAAAATGTTAGGTTAGGTAGTTAGTTAGACATGAGCCAGGACAGGCAAAGCAGGGGCAGGGATAAACTGCCCCCATGCATTCCTGGTATGCAGGATCTACTTCACCACCCCCGGACCAATGGTCTCCAGTTCCCTGAGATGGTATCAGCCACATAGCAATACTATGAAGACAGATAAACGAGAAGCTGGAAAGAAAAAAAAATGGGAATAGGAAAGTCTAGGAAGTAAAGCCCATAAATACCTAAATTCTATAACTAATCAGGGCACTTATTCTCACCAGTGGGTTGCCCACTCGGGCCTTCCTGAGTATTTCTGCACAGCCAATCAACCCTTTCTTTGCTCGCTATACTTTGTCTCTTGATTGAATTCTTTCTCTTAAGCAAGACAAGAGTCAAAGTTTCATTGTTTCGCCAGTTACAAAAATGGGGCTCATCATTAGGGAACCTCAGCTCCTTAGAAAGCCTAGTTTCAAGGGGTAAACTATTAGAGGCCCTTTATTTGGAAGCTTGGACTTGGGTTGGGGCAATATTTGTAGAGTCCAGAAATTTACTTATAACATGTATTCTTCTCATTGTTATTCTTTTTCTCTGTAAAGGGCATTATCTGCCAAAATGGCTTAACACAAACGAATAAAGAACTTTCACATTTCTAGATCAGGCTACTTCAGTATCTTGACATTTCTTTTAAAATTTGCAGCTGTAATTATGGCTTTGTCAGCTAAGTAATCAACTAGGTAAAAGTTGAAGTATGAAGTTTTATCTGGCATGAGAAGATTAATATGTGCTTTTCTAATAACTACGTTTAGAAGGATGGATCTCCTCACTAGTTCTATTTGCATATTGTGCAAATTCACGATTACATTTCCCAATTACCCCAGACACTGCTGTCGTCGTTTTTCTTCTCTAGAGGGATTAATGTTTTAATCCTTGGCATTAATTATATTGTAAATTACTTAATAAAAGAACTCTTAAGAAGTATTTTATTATATAAGAATAGTAACAAAATTTGGGGTTGCAGTGAACATCACTTTCTAGCTAAAACTAGCTTTCTTTACTATACGTTTTGAAAAGAAATCTATTTCCTCTACCTTTTGTTAAGCATATGAAAATCTTTTCACTGTGATTCCACAAATATTTAGTGAGTATTTGCTCTATAGCAGGTTTTAGGGATGCAAATGAATAAAACATGGTTTTTGTCCTCAATTAACTTACAAGGGAGAAGATATTGACCATGTGGTTTGAAGCTCAAAGGAACGGGCATTTCTTTCTGTGATATTTCTATCTAACCTTCATTGAGAAGGTTAGATTTTTAGCTACATCTTGAAGGATAAGTATAGGTTAGCCAGATGGAAAAGGAGAAAAGGTTTTTCCAGGTGGAAAAAGTGGTAATATAGATAAAGTAAGCATGGTAGTTTTCAAAGAGAGGAGTGTGGAGGAAGAAAAGCTGTATTAGGGGAGCTCATTCCAATCTTTGCTAAAATTTTTATGTGTCCATAGGATAAATGGGATAAGCAAATAATTTCTGAAAGCAATTCTAAGATAATTCTGAAATGAATCTTACCCCAGCTCATTCCCCATCTGGCCACCAAACAGAATAAATTCTGCATTGGAAGATCATAGTGTTTGAAATTAAACAAATTTAGTACCTGTTAGTTGTGATAGCCTTGAAAAGTCTAACCTTTTTGTGTCATAGTATTCTAATCTATAAATTATGAATAACTACAACTTTACAGGGTTATTGTAAAGGTATAATGAACAAGCATATGCAAAAATCTTGAGACATAATAGGTACACTGTACATATTAGTTTC
The DNA here is from genome assembly GCF_036850765.1 of Saccopteryx bilineata. Taxonomy (NCBI): domain Eukaryota; kingdom Metazoa; phylum Chordata; class Mammalia; order Chiroptera; family Emballonuridae; genus Saccopteryx; species Saccopteryx bilineata. The sequence continues at coordinate 74,963,434 of NC_089490.1, forward strand.
ACACTCCTTTTCTGTCTTCTAACTCATGTGTAAAGCACAGAGGTGTGAAAGTATACCCTTGTTTGCAGTGTCAACATAAGAAACTTCCAAACTGTAAAGCCAGTATCCGTGGCCACCATCATAGCGGCCTGGCCTGTGCAGGTTCAGGTTTAATTTGGACAGATGGTAAGAAACTTTAGAGCAACCATAAGAAATGATGACATCGGATCGTTTACAACAACATGGATGGACCTTGATAACATTATACTGAGCGAAATAAGTAAATCAGAAAAAACTAAGAACTATATGATTCCATACATAGGTGGGACAGAAAAATGAGACTCAGAGACATGGACAAGAGTGTGGGGGTTACAGCGTGGGGGGAGGAGAGGGAGGGGTTTGGGGGAGGGGAGGGACACAAAGAAAACCAGTTAGAAGGTGACAGAAGACAATTGGACTTTGGGTGATGGGAATGCAGCATAAGCAAATGTTAAAATAACCTAGAGCTGTTTTCTCTGAACATATGTACCCTGATTTATCAATGTCACCCCATTAAAATTAATAAAAACAAAACAACAACAACAACAAAAAAAGAAACTGCAGAGCCAAAAATTGGTGGTCCATTTTCCATTATTCTAGACTTGTACTTGGCAAGTGAGTAAAAACACACATGAGGAAAACACTTCCCTTTCCATTCATGGCTCCCAAAGCCACTGACTCATCTAAGTTTTCCTAGAATCAAAGGTCCTCACCTCACCAGTCTTATTCACCTTGTTCCTCATCTCTTTCTCCTACACAAACTGGCTTCTCCTTCACCATTCTGCCGTTTTGGCTGCCTCCTCCATGTGGCTTCCCTGCCCTGCTACACCATGGGCTCTTCCTCTGTACAAGAACTGGGTCACTCTCTCCCAAAATGGCCTCCTAGCTCCTCCTTTAAAACTTTTCGACACAAAAGCCTTCCCCCAACACACATTAGCATAACCAAGCCCCTTCCCAAGCAAGAAGGGCAATTAGCTCTTTCACGTGAGAGCATAACCCTGTGAGATTGGCAGCCATCTTTAATGAAGTGAGCACAAAATAATTTATCTGCCCAACACAAACCTATACATTTTTTTATGAATTTATTTGAGCCAAAATATTGACAATTGCTGGGAAGCCAAGTCTCAAGGGATTGAGAAAATGCTCTGGAAAATGGCAGTTTTACCACTTTTTTTATATGTCAGAATCCATGGAATTGAGTGGTGATAGATTAGGGAGGTGGAAAAAAGCAAAGCGGGGTGTGTGTGTGTGTGTGTGTGTGTGTGTGTGTGTGTAATCTTTGTGATTGCCCTAAGGAACGCAGGAGAAGAAGATGACCCTTACATTTAAACACATGTTATCAGGTATGTTATTGTAGATGTAAAAGACAATAGGCAGGCTTGATTAAGGTAAGCACTGACCTTTGTTAGAGAAAAATACCTCCCTAGGACATGGCTACCCACCATGAACTGCTTAATTTTAGACTATCCTGTGTGGTTACTTTAGGTCTCTGAGTTTACAAGGCCATTGTGCAGGGCTCACTTTGAGCTTGTCAGGCTTAGTCTGTGGCCCCATCTTTTTTTTGTCCATAGCAGGATACTAATCAGACTCTAGGTCTAAAGTGTAATATAGATAGGTTAAAAGGTTGGAGTATGAGGCTGAATATTTATATTAGGTTTTATGAATGGTCTTATTATAATATAAGATGTTCAGATTTTTAATAATATGTTTAATGAGGAGTTTACCAATTATCAATTGTCACATAATAAACAATCCCAACTTCATGGACTAGAATAATAATCATTTATTAACACAAGCCAGAGGGTTTGCCAGTTGGTAATGCTGCTTGGGGCTAGGCTCTGCTGAACTTGGCTGGACTTGCTCATTAGTCTGTGTTTAACTGGGTAGGACGGCCTTTCTCACATGTCTGGTGGTTGACTGGCTGTTAGTTGGAGTAAAAGAGGTTATTGAGCCAAGTATCTCCTATTATCCATCAGATCAGCTTTGGCTTAATAACAGATGGTATTGGGCAAACAAGTGTGTTAGGCTTGCTCACTTGTACTTTGCCTGATTGGTGCATGAGCACGGGGCAGCACGTGTGTATAGTCTATGTAAGGCTGCAGGTGCTTGTCCTCAGGGGAACAGATTGTAGATTGTGGATTGCCTGCCCCCATTGAGAGGGGCCATTTTTTTTGCTATTATTTGCTGGAGAAGGGTTTATTTTGTTTTGTTTTGTTTTGTCTTTTGGCTGGCTTTTTTGCCTGTCAGCCCAGGGAGAGAGAGAAGCAGTTTTCCTTGCCTGCTTGCTTGTCCACCATTGTGAGACTCTAATAAATGGAATGGCCCACTATTTTCCAGCTCTGCAGTTTCTCTACTGTCTGCTCGAATCCAATGTGAACCTGCATGGCCATGGCCACCAGCCTTACAGATGGCAATAGGGTTCTTAATAGTTAGAGGAACTACACTTGTTAAGTGGACCAGCAACATCATCATATTGCAAAGGGGCCAGGGTATAGAGAATAGTGGAGAACTGAGGTCTTTTTTTTTCTTTTATTTTTGAAATCCATGGAAGAAAGGTATTTTTAAAGTTTTGTAATAAATATTAGGATCAAATTTGTGTTTAGAGTAATGACTCTAACAGCAGTGGAAAAAAGAAAAGGAGGTAAAGCAGACCAAAAGCAAAGTCAGCTGTTAGAAGACTTTAGCAATTGTACTGGGAAAATTTATCCCATGAACATTCTGAGCATTTTCTTTACCTGGTCACAGAGAAAGAAGATATTGACTTTGTTTATTTATTTATTTTCTTCTCTACTTATCACCCCCAGGGAGATTTCTGCCATTGCCAAAAATCCATGGAAGGCAGCAGAAGAAAAAAAGGAAAAGGCTGAATGGGGCTGAACTGTGCCGGGAAAGATTTCCAGAGTACTTTTTCTCTGGTGATTTTCGAGAAGGTACTGTGGTTGGAGTTGTGGTGTAAAAGTTGGTGGGAGACAAAAAAAAAAGTATTATAAGTGTTGTCATGACGATATTCCATCTTCATTGTATTCAAAACACATCAATGAAAAATGTAATGTGCCAGTTATCTTTCATTTACCCTTTGAAATTTACTCTTCGTCCTTCTTTACTCTGCCCTCTTCTCTACAAGGCTGACATAAGATGCATCATCTTGTTCACTGGCTTCTGGCTGAGCAACAGAAACCTAGCAGGACAGCAGAAAGAATGAAGATTGGAGTATTTATTTCCTCAGTCCACCAGCTAGTGAGCCCGTCAGCAAGCGGGCAAAGGCAGACTATCATTCTCTATATTCTTGTTAAGAAACGCATTTATTGCCATCTCCATACTTTTTATTCCAAACAAGTTAACTGTATGGTTTTTAAAATGTATGTTATCATATTTAATCCTTGCAACATCTCTTATGAGAAAGGTCACTTTTTAAATATATAAATGTGGAAACTAAAGTTCAGAGAAAGATTAAGTGAGTTATCTACCACCCAAGGTTTTCTTTTCCCTCAAGGCTTTTAAAAACCACTTTAGAATAGAATCAATTTTTGGATCTAAAATTAATTTTTTATCCCTGGAAACTCTCAGAAGAATACACACACACACACACACACACACACACACACACTCTCTCTCTCTCTCTCTCTCTCTCTCTCACACACACACACACACATCAATATTTAATATCTTCCCCAGTCTTTATTCAAAAGAATTAATGTTAAAATTATTCTTTTAACCTCTTGCCTACTATTTTGAAAGGTAAATTTAGATAGATAAAACAGAGACAGTAGAAAATTTCTCATTTTCTTAAAAAGAAAACAACTAACTTTTCATTTTCCTCTTGACTACATGTACATAATTAAGATCACAAATCAAGCTTTCTTTTTTATTCCTTTCCTAACCTGTGTAATAATAAAGTTTTACTTGTTCGGAAAAACTGTTCTTGTGACATCTAATTGTCAGAGAATCTCTTAACTCTATGGAAAGGCTTACACAAATTCATATAAGCATCATCTGAACCATACAGAAATGTTATTAAAACACAGAAGTTCTATATTTAGTTTTTGAGAAAAATTTCAAAACAAATGCTTTACGAGTCACACACATACACGTAAGGCCATCTATTCTCTTCAGTTTGTAATTTATAATGTCATTGATATCTTTCTTTTTTTGTGTGTTTTTCTGAAGCTGGAAACGGGGAGAGACAGTCAGACAGACTCCCGCATGCGCCCGACCGGGATCCACCCAGCACGCCCACCAGGGGCGATGCTCTGCGCCTCCGGGGCGTCGCTCTGCCGCGGCCAGAGCCACTCTAGCGCCTGGGGCAGAGGCCAAGGAGCCATTCCCAGCGCCCGGGCCATCTTTGCTCCAATGGAGCCTTGGCTGCAGGAGGGGAAGAGAGAGACAGAGAGGAAGGGGGGGGTGGAGAAGCAAATGGGCGCTTCTCCTATGTGCTCTGGCCAAGAATCGAACCCAGGTCCCCCGCACGCCAGGCCGACGCTCTACCGCTAAGCCAACCAGCCAGGGCCTTGTCATTGATATCTTATCTTTCCTAATAAATATTTAAATCTTTATTCAAATCTTTTCATTTTGCCACTCCAGACTAGTATATGCATTAACATTGGGAAACTCATAAGGTGAATTGAGTACAGATGCAGAATGGTTAATATTGATGTTTCAGGTACAATGTTCTATTAACTTCATCATGAATGGCATTAAAACAGCCGAAAAATGAGTTTGAACTGTTTCTTATCTCATTACATACATTATTGGAGAATAAGACTGTTTAAAACAGACATCTCTCCCCCAACTTTCTGGCTGCCAACTGCTGAGACTGTCCTGTGTATAAAGTTATATTTATTTAGTTAATCTGATATGAAATATATATTAATTTACCTACTTTGAAATGGCCTAGAATGGTAATTGGTTTGCAAATGACTTCGGATTCTTTCAACAGAGATGGAAGGTGAATAGTTTTTCAAATTCTGGGAATTGGTTTCATTTCAGTTAGTTCTGTTTCCAAATGCAAGTAACATTCAAAATGGCCCACACAGTTTTGAAACAAAACGTTTTCTTTAGACTAGCATCAGTGGCTAACTCTGTACAAGTAAGAAGCAATGTCAAAGGAGTCAATGTGCCATGTAAGCAGGTTCAAGCACGAGTGGTGTAGAAAACTATTCTAAGTATAAATAACCAAGGAAGGAATGTGTTTTAAAATGATGTTTTATTTCTGTAGTAATTATTGACCTCTTAATGCTACTAGTATTTAAATAATCACTTCTTGTTTTTCTAATTCCAGATCTTTGGGATAACCCTCTACTTTAGTTTCTTTATCTCAAACAGATTGATACAAGCTGACCAATTCTCTGGGTGTTGAAGGAGAAGTAAATAGAAGACAAATTTTCCTAGAAGAAATTGGTTCGTAGCCTATTTGGTACCCAGTCAACTCTTATAATATCGTACATGTGGTATTTCCAAGAATTCTGCACTTCTGAGTTCTAGAATGAAGATGAAATACAGTAAAGTGATAACCAACTCTTGCTATATGTGTTGCATGTTCAAAAAGAAAACCTTTGTTATTATAAGACACTGAGATTTTGGATATGTTTGTTAATGCAGCATAATCTACCCTATTCTGACCAATATGCTGAATAATCTTATCTATGTTTCTTCAACCACTTATATATAATAGTAATGACAATCAAATGTATATTGATACCCTCATATATTGCTAGTGAGTATACAAAGTGATAATAGTCACTTGGTGAAGCAATTTGGCAGTTTTTTATAAAGGTCAACCATACTTCTATTACACAACTCCAAAATTCTACTTTTCTATATTTACTTGAGGGAAATGAAAACATATGTTCATAAAACCTTTGGCAAATGCTCATACTAGCCAAATACATAGTAAAATGTCTTTTAGCATGTGAATGCATTAACAAAATGAGCATATCTATAGAGTGGAATACTACTCAGCAACAAAGAGGAATTAATTATTAATACATACAGTAATATGAATAAGCCTCAAAGTCGTTTTATATGAAATGTCTAAAACCATCGAGACAGAATTCAGATCAGTATCTGCATGGGGTTGGAAGTGGAAGTTTTCTAAAACTCAAATGTGACAATGATTGCAGAGTTTCAAACCTTACTCAAAATGATTGAACTGTGGATTTAAAATTCATAAGTTAAATTATGGTTTGTAAATTTCACCTCAATAAAAGTAAAAATATATATCTAGCCCAAATTTCCCCTGATTTATAGGGGTATATATCTAAATACCTACTAGATATATTTCTGTTCAATCCACAAACACTTAAAAATTATAATAACTAAATCATGTATTTACTTTATGTATCACCCCAAATTATGTTTCTGAACTGGTGTTACCTATTGTATTGGTACACAAAAATTTGGGTCCCTCTGAACTCCTTGTTTCACTCACCTCTCTATCCACGCTGTCAGCAGGCACCACTGACTCTATCCTTTGCTTCCGTTCCTCTCATTTCTGACTTTCATTCACTTGTCTGCTTACTTTTTTCTCATTTGTGGCATTACTCTATATGCTCTTAATTCTAATGCTGCAATATTTGGAAAAATTTATTCTTTAAGGTCTACTTATTGTTCAGGGTTTAAAGATTCTTTATAATAATGGCATGGCTATGTCCATAATATAAAATATTATATTTACTTTATAAGTGTATAATGAAATGTCTTTCCTCATATCACTGAACAAAAATACATAGGAACATAGGGATATGTTCTATACTATTCAGTGAAATTAACTACTTGAAATACTGAAAAATATAGTTCATTCCAGAGTAATAATCATTCTATGTATCCCCAAATGCTGAAAAACAAAACAAAACAAAAAAAACATGCTTAGCTGGTCCGAAAGAGATGTGTAGAAGGTCATGTAGTGATTCTAGGTTTCAGGGTCTCAGAGTCAGGATGACTTTATCATTTAACTTGAATTTCAGTTTACTCTGAGATGAACAGCCCATTTTCTAGTCAGCCTAACTCCAAGATATGGTTTTCAGTTACATTCAAAAGTATTCTTGATAACTTTATACCAAGTGAAATAAGTAAATCAGAAAAAACTAAGAACTATATGATTCCTTTATTTTTTATTTATTCATTTTAGACAGGAGAGGGAGAGACAGAGAGAGAGGAGAGACAGAGAGAGAGAAGGGGGGAGGAGCTGGAAGCATCAACTCCCATATGTGCCTTGACCAGGCAAGCCCAGGGTTTCGAACCGGCAACCTCAGCATTTCCAGGTCGAGACTTTATCCACTGTGCCACCACAGGTCAGGCCTTGATTCCATACATAGATGGGACATAAAAATGAGACTCAGAGACATGGACAAGAGTGTGATGGTTATGCGGGGGCAGGGCGGGAGGAGGGGAGGGGTGGGGTACAAAGAAAACCAGATAGAGGGTGACAGAAGACAATTTGACTTTGAGTGATGAGTATGCAACATAATGAAATGTCAAAGTAACCTGGAGATGTTTTCTCTGAACATATGTACCTTGATTTATCAATGTCATCCCATTCAAATTAATAATAAAAAAAAGAAAAAAAAGAAGACAGAAAGAAAGAAAGAAAGAGAAAGAAAGAAAGAAAGAAAGAAAGAAAGAAAGAAAGAAAGAAAGAAAGAAAGAAAGAAAGAAAGAAAGAAAAAGAAAGAGATCTAAACCTCATAGAAAAGAATTTGGCCTGACCTGTGGTGGCACAGTGTATAAAAGCATCAACCTGGAACACTGAGGTCACCGGTTCAAAATCCTGGGCTTGCCCACTCAACCCACATACAGGAAGAACTACTATGAGTTGATGCTTCCTGCTTCTCCACCCCTCTCTAAAAATCAATAAGTAAAATCTAAAAAAAAAAAAAAAGTAAACAGAATTTGGTCATTAAAGTCACTCTTTCATCATTATCCTTAAAAAAATAAAGTGGAAATGCCACATAATTCAGCAATTTTATTTGTGGGTCTATGTGTGAAAGAAACTAAAGGAACCCTGGCTGGATAGCTCAGTTGGTCAGAGCAATGTGCAAAGGTTGCTGGTTTGATCCTCAGTCAGGGCACATACAAGAACAGATCCATGTTTCTGTCTCTAGCTCTCCCTTTCTCTCTCTAAAATCAATAAATAAATGTTTAAAAAAAACATTCTTTGAACTCATTTAAAGCAATGAGTTTAGAGTGGAAAATGCCTTTGGAATGAGCTCCTGAGCAGGGATTGCTGTTAGGCAGTGTGGCCGTGGCTCAGGTTTGGGGGAGAGTGTGCTGCTTCTTGGGCAGGTAAGGCTGACCTCTCCTGAGAACAGGAATGGGCCTGTTGCTGGGTCAGGGGCCTCCAGAGCACTGCACAGCTGTGTCCTAAAGAACATGGTAGGCTCCGTGTTGTTCTGGGTGTTATTAATGAAATGTGGTTTTTAGTTTTTCTGTTCTATTGTGCCGTATTTATGGGCTGAAATATCTATATGTTGTATGTGTGTTTAGTACTTTTTTGTTATTTAAAAAATTCTGCAAAATATGAATTATTTCTATTTTGAGACCTACTAAGGTTTATATGCTGAATCAGAGTTTTGTGTTGAGTTGTGAGCCCTAACTCAGAAATCATTCTGACTACATTCCTCACTTGTTAAAAACTATAAGGGAAAACCCTTAGGAAAGATCTCAAGTTATTAGGGACTGTTCGAGCATCCTTTCTTTTGTTTATTAGTCATTTGATCCAATTTGAGGCTTTTATCTTGTCCAGCTTTCTGACAGAGTGTTTTTAAAATAGAATTGGGCAGAGGAAATCATGAAAGAAGAAAGAGGAGGCTGTGCCCTGGGGATAATAAAAGAGGAGAAAAGGTGAGAATGTCCCCAGGCCTGACTCCCAGCCCTTCTGTTGGAGCCACCGCCACTCCTAACTCACTGCATTACTGCCACTTCCTCCTTTTTCTCTCCCCAAGATCCTGATCCTTCACCTCCCCTAGTAATTTATGTTAATTTTTTTTAAAGATTTTATTTATTCATTATAGAGAGGAGAGAGAGAGAGAGAGAGAGAGAGAGAGGAGGGAGGAGGAGCAGGAAGCATCAACTCCCATATGTGCCTTGACCAGGCAAGCCCAGGGTTTTGAACCGGCAACCTCAGGTTGACGCTTTATCCACTGCGCCACCACAGGTCAGGCATTTTTTGGCATTTTTAAATTTATTTTTAATCAGTGCTTTCTCCCACTGTCATCCTAGCTGGAGAGACTGCATCCTAAAGAACAGAGGAAATTTGGTTCTTGACCTTGGCCATCTTTTGGGGAGAGCAGAATCTGAGAGGAAACTGTAGTCTATGACTATCGTGTTAATAAAACTCAAGTCAATTTTATGCAGTGAACAAACAAAAATTGATCAGATATTCCCATTTTTTCTTGGCATGGCAATCACTCTACATTTCATATGTTACCCTGCCCTGCCAGCCAGCTAGTCAGGAGAGCCTGCAACCAGGTGGGGAGTGATAGGAGAAGAAAGGTTTGATTCAGCTCTTAGCACAGCGTCTGGTTCCCAAAAAGCCCACCGGCAATGTGGCTTTGGAGGCTACTCATGTACCTCCTCCTCTGTGTCTTCTTCCTGCCATCTTAAATAGAAATAATAAGTACAGGTCTTGTGGGATTGTCTTCAAAATGAAATAAGTAAAATTATGATACTCTATACATGAAAGGGAAGACAGAAAATTTTCTCCAGGTTGCTTCCTATTAAATATTCCCACTCTGAAACATCTGAGTGGGAAGAAAAAGTGCCCAATTTCTTAACATTCTTCTATTTGGTAAAATAAATTATATAAATTAAAAAAATAATTTTCACCAAATTCAGTAAGGCTCTTTTTATTTATAATGAAAAAATTGTGGGCTTGAAATATTTTATTTTTTGTAAATAATATCTCATGAAATCTCACTTGAATGCTCTTTAGGAACAAAAGTCCTAACTTAATTAATTCATTCAAGAAGTTTCTATTTGTTGAATTTCTGCCATGTGCCAAGAATAATGTCAGGGGCTTGAGACCAACTGGTGAGAAAAACAAATAGTCATTGTTTCTCCTTCTGATAGTTTCTAGACTGTTTACAGCTTAGTAGAGGGATAAAACAATCTCACAACAAATGTAAAATAAAGTCTTATTAGAATGTATGGAAAATAAATTTGGTTTAATTAGGGGGAAAGTCCTTGATGAAGTGAAATTTTTGATCTGAGATTTGTAGCATGAGGATGTTAAACAGATCAGACAAAGAAGGGAAGCGTGTTCTTGACAAAAAGAACAGCACTGCACAAGACTCGGTATTGGGAGACATCAAAGCATAACTAAGAGACAAGCAAATGAGTCTAGAGTGGGGAAAGTGTGGAGTACATGGTATGAAGTGAGTTGGAAAGGGATATGGAGTCAATTATTTTTGTTTATTTTGCGGCAATAGAAAATCATTAAGTTTAAAAAGAATGACATGGTCAAATCTGTATTTTGAAATGATGGGCTAGATAATACAATACAACAAGAATAAATGATCCATAAAGATTAAAAGAAAAGAAAGAAAATTGTTATTCTTTACTGATAATAGTAATAAAGAATTTACATAGAAAATTAATGGAATCACTATATCAAGTATTCAATAGGAGAGTCAGAAAAGATAGTAAGTCAGGATCAACATAAAAAGGTCACTAGGGCCCTGGCCGGTTGGCTCAGCGGTAGAGCGTCGGCCTAGCGTGCGGAGGACCCGGGTTCGATTCCCGGCCAGGGCACATGGGAGAAGCGCCCATTTGCTTCTCCACCCCTCCGCCGCGCCTTCCTCTCTGTCTCTCTCTTCCCCTCCTGCAGCCAAGGCTCCATTGGAGCAAGGATGGCCCGGGCGCTGGGGATGGCTCTGTGGCCTCTGCCCCAGGCGCTACAGTGGCTCTGGTCGCAACATGGCGACACCCAGGAGGGTCGCAACATGGCGACGCCCAGGATGGGCAGAGCATCGCCCCCTGGTGGGCAGAGCGTCGCCCCTGGTGGGCGTGCCGGGTGGATCCCGGTCGGGCGCATGCGGGAGTCTGTCTGGCTGTCTCTCCCTGTTTCCAGCTTCAGAAAAATGCAAAAAAAAAAAAAAAAAAAAAAAAGGTCACTAGGATTCCTTTATAATAACAATAACAAACTAATAAATCAGAGATAAAAATACTTAAAGTGACTTCAAAAGCTGCCAGTTGTTAGAAATTTACCAAAGAATATCCCCATTAAAATCTAAGCTTCCGCATCTACATTATGTCTTGTTCACTGCTGTATCCTCAGGACCTAGATCACTGTTTGGAGCATAGTAGATACTTAATAAATTTTTGTTGATAGGTTGAAAGAAGAAATTAACAAGACCTTTTGGAAAAGATTTTAAAACTCTATGAAAGAACATAAAAATATCTGAATCAGTATAAATATATAAATTATGCTTCTAGAAATATATTAAGTATATATTAATTGATGTTAAAATATATGTTATTCTTAGATAATTTTATAAATTCAATTAAAACACCAATGATAAATTCAGCAGTTCTTTTGGAAGAACTTGGAAAACTTCTAATTATACCTCTAAATAACACGTACACATTTCTTTTGCTTGATAATCAGTTTTAACAAGGAAGTCGCTATAGATACCTTTCTATGCATGATTAGGATTAAACTCTCCAACATCTACATTCCCTTTGTTCTCTTACTTTAGATTTTATTATTTATTGAAAGTTCAAACAGTATATTTTTAATTTCATTTCTTGTTTCTCCAACTTAATTACTGAAGACTCTCATTCACATAATATGACACTATTAGACCCTTCTAGTTTCTAACTTCTGTTCCCAAAATACATTTCTCCCTCTTTCTCTGAGATGTAACCACTGTGGCATCGTTACTTAATTCTATTTTGCAATCAGAATGTCTTCTAATGCTTTCTCTATAAGTTTGTTTAAATAAATTATAATCATGTCATAGAATGTCATGTAATAGAGCCAATGAATGAATAAAAATCCAATATACAATGTTTTCATTTTTAGTACTATAAATATTGCTAAGAGGTATATTTTCTTCATTATGAATTCAAAATGATGACTCCTGTGTCATTCAAAAGAGGATATTTCCAGTAACAAAGTAGATTTTTTTTTACACTTCGAACAGTTGTGTAATTTCATACCATGTTTTATTTTCTTGTACATTTTTTTTCCTTCAGCCCCTGAAATCTATATATCTTTTTTATTATTGATTTAAAAAAAAAGATCCTTTGCCTTATCCTCAAGTTTATGTTACCTCTTAATCACAGTGCCATTGCATGGACTCCCTTTTTTGGGGACACTTCTCTTTCTTGGGACCATTTAATTACAATCTTATAGAGGTTACTCTCAAACCCTGAGATTTTCCTGGGGCTTTCCTTTGCTGCTTCCTCAGGTGGGCCCACCATTTTCTGAATTGTTTTTTTTTATTTTCTCCCTTGTTTTGTTGAATATACAGCTTCAAGAATGAGTGTGTGGGAGGTAAACTTTCTGAGTTCTGACATGTAAGAAAATAATTTTAGTCTGCTTATGGGCAAAACTAGTTCAACTGGAATATTGGAATCTGGCCAGTTAGATTAGTATTTCTTTCTGTGGTGTACTAGGGGAGTGGGAGATTTAGGGGTGTAAAGGAGATGCTTAGAGATAGTGGAAAGAGTCCCCTTCTCAGGTGTCAATAATCATCTATTCTTGGTGTCAAGTATTATGTCCTGTTCATTGTTCTAACCCTCACAGTGCCTTACATATTAGATGCTCAAATATATCATAGTTTCTTAAAGTAGCTATTTAGTTAATGTTATTGATTAGAACCAATGGCATTACTAGGCTCTGAACGTGGAGAGATAGCCAAGCTGGCAACAAATTGGAGTATCAGCACTTCTACAGTTGTTCTATTTCTTTTTCTACAATGTATTTATTTGAGCGATAATTCTTTAAAAAAAAAAAAGAATGCTGGAAAAGAAACCTTCATAATTTTTCATTTGACTTATGTGCTCATAAGCACTCATAAATGATGTCTATCTTTACTAGGAGCCAGTTCCTTAACAATTCAAGTCAATCCTGATTTTTTTCCCCTTGGCCTGTTTTCCCATGTTCTCAGCCATGAAGGTTATTGCCTCTTATTCCACCATATTCTAATCTTGTGTCTTGGATTCAGTGCATGTTTTATCTCCTTTCTGCTATTTTTTTTTCTGTTCTGGCAGGATTTCCAGTGATTAATTTGGGCAATCTCCCTCCTGGCCATATGGAGCTCTCCTTTGGGGTAGCATCCTGGCATTTACACCGTTATTCCTAGGATATGATGTAAAACTGAGCTAAAGTCGTTATGAAATTGTAATGTTCCATAGATAGCCATGGTAGGTTTCAAGTAGTTTTTCAGTTAATATTCTTGTATGCCAATATATGTATATGTGTGTGTGTATAAATATATATATATAATCATAATTTTTAAAGATTCCAATAAAAACTCAAGCCTGTTTTACTCTCAACTGAACTTGTATGAACCCTATATCATTCTTGTTTTGTAAAGGCATGGTGTAAGAGATTCAATGTGACATTTATAATTTTATTGAATATGCCAGATATTAATTTTATAGTTCTTTTATTACTTTTCCATTGCAGTGGACTCTTAGAAAAGTCTTTTGTTTTGTTCCCATAAACATGTTGGAACTCAAAAGTTATAGTGCTTTGTGGATGGCAACTTCTTTCCAGGGGAAGCATGAGTCTAACAAGGCTGAAGGTACACTCTGCATTAGCCTGTTTAGAAAACACTAGGCCTCTGGGATCCGCTTCAAGAGGAAAAAGCTTCTTTTCAAAAGATGACATAGTTATTTCACATTGAAATGTGCTTTTGAGTAAAATTACAGTTTACTTTCAGATTTGCAAAATTGGATTTATTTCTACTTTTATAGAAAGTGATTTTTGCTACTCTCCAAATGTGATAGAGCATAATTTTTATTTTTTTAATTATTTTAATTTATTTATTCATTTTAAAGAAGAGAGAGAGAGATAGCGAGAGAAGGGGGGAGGAGCAGGAAGCATCAACTCCCATATGTGCCTTGATCAGGCAAGCCTAGGGTTTTGAACTGGCGACCTCAGCACTCCAGGTCGACGCTTTATCCACTGCACCACCACAGGTCAGGCTAGAGCATAATTTTTAAAAGTTTTTAAAAACTTTGTTTTAAAATTGTTAAGGCAGCCTGACCAGGCAGTGGTGCAGTGGATAGAGGGTCGGACTGGGATGCAGAGGACCCAGGTTCGAGACCCCGAGGTCGCCAGCTTGAGTGTGGGCTCATCTGGTTTGAGGAAAAGCCCACCAGCTTGAACCCAAGGTCGCTGGCTCCAGTAAGGGGTTACTCAGTCTGCTGAAGGCCCGCGGTCAAGGCACATATGAGAAAGCAATCAATGAACAACTAAGGTGTTGCAACGCGCAATGAAAAACTAATGATTGATGCTTCTCATCTCTCTCTGTTCCTGTCTGTCCCTGTCTATCTCTTTCTTTGACTCAATCTCTGTCTCTGTAAAAAATAAATAACTAAAAAATAAATAAATAAATAAATAAAATTGTTAAGGCAAACAAAAAGACATAAAGAAAATATTTTTTCTTTAGCTTGTATTTCACTAAGAATATGTGGCAAAAGTATTGTTTTCTAAAGTCATTTAATATGAGTCTTCCTTTATGTGGTTATGCTGCTGACTTGACACAGGTTTTATTTTGTTGTTGTTTATTTAGTTTGTTTTCACTTTTTATAGACTATTTTAATTTAGTTATGTTTTAAATATGTAAACCATTTTCAAGATTCCAGTCAAACTATATAATAAGATATATCTATTTCTCTCTCCTCCCATAGAGGACATTTTTCAGTTTTTCATATATCTTTTTAGTGTTTTCTTTTTGTAAATATAAGGAAATTCACATATCTCCTTTCTTACACAAAATAGTATATTTTGTTATCTACATTGCTTTTTTACTTAAAAATATATTTTGGCAGTCACTTTATTTATTTTTTTGTACTTTTCTGAAGCTGGAAACGGGGAGGCAGTCAGACAGACTCCTGCATGTGCCCGACCGGGATCCACCCGGCACGTCCACCAGGGGGCGATGCTCTGCCCATCTGGGGCGTCGCTCTGTCGTGATGAGAGCCACTCTAGCGCCTGGGGCAGAGGCCAAGGAGCCATCCCCAGCTCCCGGGCCATCTTTGCTCCAATGGAGCTTCGGCTGTGGGAGGGGAAGAGAGAGACAGAGAGGAAGGAGAGGGGGAGGGGTGGAGAAGCAGATGGGTGCCTCTCCTATGTGCCCTGGCCGGGAATCGAACCCGGGATTCCTGCATGCCAGGCTGACGCTCTACCACTGAGCAAACTGGCCAGGGCCGGCAGTCACTTTAAATCAAAACATAGGAATCTTCCTCCTATTTATGGCTGCATAGTACTTCATTTAAGGATGTACGCTGTTATTAAAATAGTCCTCTACTTATGGGCAACCATGTTATTTCCAATATTTTACTATCAATATTATAAATAATGACACCAATAAATCACTTTGTGCAGGTGAAATTTTACATACTTTCTGGTTAAGTAAAGAGAGTAGCAAGAGTTGATACTGTGTACTGCTTACTCACTTGCTGGTGAAGGATTTCAAAGGAATGTGTATTTTAGACAATGCACTTGGCCATCCTAGAGACTTTGGCTTGCACCTAATGTCTTTGAAATTGTCTTTTTCTCATTCATTACAACTCTTAACATCCAAATACAAGACCAAAAGGAGTCTAAAGGCATTTCTAAATATACTTTGAATAAATGATTTTGCTGTATCTGCTGACTTCAGAGTTGTTCTCACCCCAAAGAGCAATCACTTCAATGTACTAAGTTGATGGTCAAGAAGGCCTGCTTCTTATTTCTAAGTACTTCAGGGATTCCTTTCTTCTTTTTGCCATTCTAAAATTTGGATGGCCAGGTCGTTCAGAAGGGACTAGTCCCAGAGCAAAACCTCTAAACCTTCAATATGATACAAGAGGATAATGTGCCACAGAAAGTATGTTTAGTCCTATGTGATTACTACAGCTACTGCTATATTAACTTAGGCCAGTCAGTGCATTGTTTTTCTTATAAAGAAGACTTTTTGGAAAATTGCATTTAGAATGGAAAACAGCTAAGTGAACTTGTCTCAGAGTTGCAGGAAGACCACAAAGATAAATTTCCTCAATAGGATCAGACCCTCCTGTCTTAAAAGGCACCACCTTTTTGAATCTATAGACAGAATGCCCATATTTTTCTCCAAGTTCTTTGCCTATACTACAATTTCCTTTTAACTCAGGAAACATCAAAGTTTAATAAATTATTTTCTGATTACCTTAAAGGCTCAAGGCAAAGTAGTTGAGCCAAATGGCTCTTTAAAATCTCAATCAAATAAAATAATTTGTTATTAGAAGATGAGCTCTCAACAAACACCATTTATTTTGTGTAGACATAATAGGCAAGAAGTGAATCCAAATTTTTGCACTTCCAGAACTACTTGTTAGGAAAATATTTTGATTAAAAGAGGAAATAAGAAAATAAACAAAACAAAACAAAAAACAATTAAATCCATGGAGGTTTGTTTGAGATCGGACAGAAATCATTTAGAGAGGAATCTGAAATAAAATTGCAGTAATTAATTTGTGCCTTCAGTGAAGAATTTGCCTTCATTCTAAATAGTTGCTTTTATTTTTAATGACTTATCTTTATTTATGATAAGTGCAAAGTATATTGAATAGAGCTAGAAAGACATTGTTTTATTCTTCCTCCCTCCCTCCCTCCCTCCCTCCCTCCCTCCCTCCCTCCCTTCCTTCCTTCCTTCCTTCCTTCCTTCCTTCCTTCCTTCCTTCCTTCCTTCCTTCCTTCTACAAATATTTATTGGGTGATTACCGTGTGCCTTGCGTTGTGCTATAATGGGTCTCTATTTTTCCTCTTTCAGAAAATACCCTTGCCTTTATTTAGAAGAAACTATTATTGTTTAATCTTGTTAAAAGGGCATGAGTAAGTTGTAATTCTTAATACATAAAGCACATATTATTTTATATATTTACTAGTTTTAAACACACATACTTTCTACAAAGGTCAGAAGGATTCTGATATTAAATGTAAAGATAATGCATCTTTGCTGAAAATGTCACATTATTGGTAAAAAGCCTTGATCTTCTTATGCATGTTTTACATTTCTCCAAAAATTCAGTGCTTTGGAATAGTGATTAAAAACATATCTTGAAGTGTGCTTGGCACAAGACACTGAGTTTTTATCTGAAGTTCCTCATAAATAAGTGATCTATTTTTTCCTAGCTTTTGAAAAAGCCAGTTTCATTTCTGATAAAACATCTCAAAGTTTTCTATCTCACTGTCTGTGACATGAGTGGAAAAAATTATATTACCTGTCCCTACACTTCTATAATTTTATTTTGGCTTCTGGTAGTTCACAATTTTATGAAGCAGTGATTTAACAATTTCCCTTTGTAGGAGAACTAAGAATGATTCTTAATTTTTTAGTTGGAAAAGAAGAAATATTGTTAATTATGTTTTCCATTTTGAAAGTGTCCTATTTGCTTTACTTAACTGCGATAGTTATTTGGTTTGTGAAGCCACCAAAGCAACAGATGCTTGTAAAAATAAATTGAGTGGCACTTAATTAAAGCTCATTTGAATTTTAACAATTATGTCAACAGAAGATGCACTAACTACAAGAGGTACCCTAAATGAATGAACTGCGGAAACGTCAGTGTTTTTGGATTACACATAAGGTGAAATTCTTCTCTAATGTTTAACAACAATTTTGTATTCTGTTTAAGAAATAATAACTGATTATCAACTTTACACAATATGTTCATTTGGGTGCTACTGAGAAAAAATCAGAAAGATAAAATCTATTCAAGCCACTTTAAACAAACCAGGGAGAAAAAGAAATTGCAAAAGTAACTGTTACATACCATGAAATAGGCTGGGTACCAAGGAATTATGAAGAGGGTGAAGGAATGCCTGGATGAGAGAGATTTCCTGGATAGAAAGGCTTAAAGATGGGACCCTAAAAGGAGAAGTGTGTTCCATAAATTGATATATGTAGAGGGGTATTCCTCCTAAATTTTTTGAAATATAATTCAATAAATCAACTGTGAAGTATAAGAGTAAAATAAACATTTTAATACAGGCAAAAATTTAGAAAGTTTGCCATCTGTGCTTTCTGGAACAAATTATTTAATACTTTTTTCACTTTTTAGTGAGAAAGATTTTAATGTTTCATCATTAAATATGATGTTAGCTATAAGTTTATTTTTTCCAGAGATCATCGTTATCAGGCTAAGGAAGTTTCCTTCTATTATTAGTTTTGAAGAGGTCATAAAAAGAAGTTGAATTTTTTTCAAATGATTTTCAGTTTCCATTGAGAGGGAATCAGATTGTTTTATTCTGTCTATAAATGTGATTTACACAGATTAATTTTTGAATGCTGAGCAAGCCTTGCATTCTCAGGATAAACCCTGCTTGATACTGAGGTATTCTTCTTATACATTGCTATGTTCACCACTTAACTTCAATGTGATTTATGTCATATATGTCCATATATGCCATAATATGGTCATTTTTATAAGTGTTTCTTATATGTTTGAAAAAATACATTATTCTGTGCAAGTTGGTTGAAATATTCATGTATATTCACTAAAGCATTTGTTAATCACACTGATGAAATCTTCCATATGCATATAATTTTAAATATTTCTTTTCTTAATTTCTGAGAGAAATGAACTAAAATCTACCAGTGTAGATATGTTTACATTTTCTTATATTTATGTCAATTTTAACTTTGTATATTTTGAAACCATCATGTTATAAATAAAATGGGTACATTTTACTGATGAAATTAACCATATTCTGATATTCACTCTAACTCTAGTAATGCATTTAAAGTCCATTTTATCTGATAGTTTTATAGATACTGTACCTTTCTTTTTAAAAATCCTTCAAATTTGTCTTGTTTTTGAAGTTTTGCTCTTCCAGATCTTTTGCATATGTAAGTACATTTAAGAATTAGCTGGACAATTCTACATAAAAATCTGGTTGAAACTTTGTGATTGAATTGAATTTATAGTTCAATTTAGAGACAATTGATATCTAACAATAATGAGTCTTATAATTAAATAACATAGTATATCTGTGTTTTTATTTAGAACGTTTTCAGTGTCTCTCATCACTATGCTGTAATTTTTAGCATATAGATCTTGCATGTATTTTCTTAATAATTCCATGTGATTGATATTATTTTGACAAGCATTAAAAATTTTAATTTTTTAATTTCTATTTTTAAAATTTAGAGAATATAACAATTCAATTTATTTTTGCATATTGATTTTGTATCACTTTACTAAATTTACTTATTGAGTGTAATAATTTTTTGTAGGTTTATTAAAATTTTTCTACATCCATTATCATATTCGGCAATAAAGACAGTTTACTCCTTTGGTTATAATCCAGATGCCTTTTTATTTTTCTTGCCATATTTCATTAGACAGACCCTTAAGACTAATGTTGAATACAAGTGATATAAGCATACATCCTTGTCTTTATTCCTTATATTAAGATAAGTACTGCCTGACCAGGTGGTGGTGCAGTGGATAGAGCATCAGACTGGGATGCAGAGGACCCAAGTTCGAAACCCTGAGGTTGCCGGCTTGAGTGCGGGCTCCTCTGGTTTGAACAAGGCTCACCAGCTTGAGCCCAAGGTTGCTGGCTTGAGCAAGGAGTCACTTGGTCTACTGTAGCACCCTGGTCAAGGCACATATGAGAAAGCAATCAATGAACAACTATGGTACTGCAAAGAAGAATTGATGCTTCTCATCTCTCTCCTTTCCTGTCTGTCTGTCCCAATCTGTCCCTCTCTGTCTCTGTCACACACACAAAAACATGACAAGTACTCATTCTACAATCATTAAGTGTAAGTTATTTATAGGATTTTCATTAATTCTAGTTTACTGAGAGTTTTTGTCATAAGTGGGTTGTTAGACTGGGTACAATACTGCATATGTTAAGATGATCAAAAGGTTTTCTATTTTATTCTGTTAAAATATACTAACAGATTTTTCAATTGTTATATAAATATGTAATTCTGAGATAAGACCCCACTTGGTTTAATATATTGCCAAATTTTGAATTGTTATAATTTTATAAATCATTTTTGTTTTTATTTTATAAAAGATATTGATTTGTATATTTGTTGTACATTTCTTATAATATTTCATCTGCTTTTGGTGTCAGGGGAAAGCTGGCATTATAAAATGAGTTGGAAAATGCCCTCTCCTTTTGTATTATTTGTATTATTCTTTTTTAGAATTATTATTTGTGTTATTTATTTGTTAAAATCTCATTGACCAGTTTTCTTTGTGAGAAGCTTTTATAATTTTATTTTTTTAATGATATCAAGCTATTAGTTATTTATTTTTGCTTGAGATTGTTTTGGTAAGATTTTAAAATTTATTTTATGTAGATTTTAAATTTATTTTGATAAAGTTGTTTATAATCTTTTCTTATCCTTTTGATGAATCTGTAGTGGTATTCTCTCATGCTTGATATCAATAATTTTTCATTTCTTTTTTTCTAACCAATTTTGGCAGGTGTTTTTTAATTCCATTAAATATTTTAAAGAATTACTTTTTTGTCCAATGAATTTCTTTATCTTTCACACATTTTCTCTCTCATTGATTTCTGATCTTATTTGTATTATTTACTTCTTTACTTGCTTTGGGTTTAATTTGGTTTTCTTTTTCTCACTTATTAAGAAGAAAGCTTAAATAACCTATTTTGGACCTTGTTCTCTAATATAATTGCATAACTACTGCTTTAACAATGTCCCTCTAACTACTGCTTTAGCAATGTCCCATACATTTTGATATCTTGATTTTTTAGTTTTCTTCTAATGTGGGTCAAGTAATGGAATTGAAATCTGAAATGCCCTTAAAATTCTATGTGTGTTATAGCTGTTTCTAGGGACATTCTGAAATCATATTATAGGTAGGCTAGAGACCTGCGTATAGGTTCTTTTTTTATTTTGGAATCTACATAAAAGCTTCTCTATATGGAATTTTCAATAATTTTATCCCAGGCATTCCTTCTCTAGAATGAAATGAGGGGAAGTTGAGAATTGTGCCCTTTACATTTATAATTTTTTTCTCTACAGCTTATGTTCTCCTTCTCCCCATTTTCTCTTTCCTATTAGTGACTTGTGTTTCTCTCCTCTTTTTTTTTCTACTATTACCTAGGATACTAGCTGGGTAGATGCCAAAGATTCTATTATGCCACTTCTATGATTTGTTTTAATTATTGCTACTTTTCATTTAGAGAAAATAAAAATCCTTGTTCTTAAGTATACTACATCTGATATTACCATTTTTTGGCAGTGTATCTTTTTCTATATGTTTACTTTTATTAATTCCTATCTTCATTTTTAATGTGGATTTCTTATACTCTGGGCTATCTGTTGTCTGATAACAGCTGTTTCATGTATTTTGTCCCATTTTTAGTTTTTTACATTAGGAGGGTGAGTCTATACTGTGTTATTCCATTATAGACAGAGTAGCAACTTTATTCATATCTTTTTAATTTATCCTTTATTTGTCCTTACATTTTAAATGTTTTTATAAGTTACATATAATTTCTCTCTTTAAAGAAATATATATAAACCTTCAGAGTAATTGCATTAAATTCTTAGAATGCTCATTGGAATTGTTTTATTTTCCACTTAATTGCCAGCATGGAACTTGGCTAATTTGACAACATAGAACCATAGGACTTGGTAGAAATGATATGTGGGACAACCTCACTCAGATTCATGTCCCATGTCCCAGGTCTGTTATCTAAAAAGAAAACTCAAATTGGCAGTGAAGTGGTACTAGAAATGCTGTTATTGGTCACTGGCTATGAAATTGGAATTGTTTGTTCATTAAGTGTACCAGCCTCACCATATATATTATCTGCTCCTCTTAGGTCAGATACAGGACTCACATAGGACTGTGTCTGCTGGAAAATCCTATGAATAAATTCAGTTTCGGGGATCAGCATTATATAGTTAAGCTGATGATAAAACCTTAAAATTATTTGTTTAGTTGCTGAAGACTTATTGAATCAAATTCTTTTATTTTGTTTGTTTCCCTATTTTTTAAAAATAAACTTACTCTCTTAATCTAAAAGTTCTAGTTTATACAAACAATGCAGAATGCATATGTAGATGATTTTCTTGTCAGAAACCTGCTGCCACCGCCTTCTTTTTTTCTGCCAATTGCTGTGTATATTATGATTTGAACCTTCTTTGTAGGTTCCTGAGCCTGATCCATTACTCATGTCCTATTCTTGAGTCTCTACTGTCTAGGACAACTTGATGGATTCTTTTCTGACAGAATGAATTATGCTATGTGTTCTTTTATCTACTGTGTTGAGCTGATACTGGGGAAAAAATGTTAATATTTTCAAAGCTTATACCACAGGAAGATTGGGTGTTGAATACAAGATTAAATTCTACTGAACTGTTCCATAGTGGGCGAGGTACTTGTAAAAATATGGCTTAGAATAAATTATCTATAAATAAAATGGTATTTATAATTCTGATAACTTCTAACATAAATGGGAATATGGTATAATTCCAAACTTCTTTCTTATCAATATATATTTAAGATTTACTTTATGTTTTGCTTTTCAAGCTGAAAATTTAAAAGTGATTTTAAAAAGAGAAAGGCTAAATAATTGATATATAAGCTTGTTAAAATATTTTAACGCCCATTTTAATTCATAACAGCTTAATGCATAACCAGTTTAAACCAAATTATTCCAATTTGACTTTGTGAACATAGACTTCACTGATTAAATTGCGTTTATTAAGAAACAGGTTAGATGGAAAATCTTGCATTGTTTGAAACAAGTTTCTAAGAAAATAAACACAACTAAGGGGAGTTTTATTTACATAGAATTTTTTAAAGAAATTTGAAGATTTGCTTTAAAATTATCAATTGCATTAAAAAATTTATTTATTTGTCAAAACAGGTTACCCTAGTTCAAATTATATACATTTAAAATAATAATATTAACTTTCTTTTTTTTTTAATGTTTATTTATTTAATTATTTATTTGAGAGAGGAGAAAGAGAGAAAGAAAGAAATGAGGGAGGAATGGGAAGTATCAATTCATAGCTGCTTCTGCTATGTGCCTTGACCCGGCAAGCCCAGGATTTCAAACCAGAGACCTCAGCATTCCAGGTTGACACTGTATCCACTGTGCCACCACCAGTCAGCCTAAAGTTAACTTTCAGCAAATTTGAAAATACTTTCGGCAATACTATTCATTTAGTTATTTAATGTACCTTTAATTTTAATAGTGTTATATTTCCTTGTGTTATCATTTACAAATTTTGAATTAAATATCTGATTCCTTCCATAATTCTTTGTGTTTCTACAACTTTCAAAACTTGATAAAAACTATAAAATAATTGTGACTTGATTTTTTTTTAAAGTAAAAGAGCGATAAGTAATTTCTCTTTAGTTGCTCTCCCCAAGCATTCTGGTGCTTTCCTAGGACATTGTTTTACATAGAATTGTGGAAATTCAAAAGTTTTCTAGATGCCTGGTCAGCATTAGTCAGGGAAATGTGCATAATTTCAATTTCAGTTAGTTTAGTATTAAAATACACTTACTGATAAAAAGAGGAAATATGCTCACATATAAGGCAATATATAGTCTTTCAGTTTAGTCTATATTCCTTACCAGCATTATGTGTGCCAATTATGATCTAGGAGACTTTGTATGGTTAATCCCTGCATCATGTATAGTTAGCAAATCTTCTAAAAAACTGGTTAGATTGGAAAAGAAGGCTTATTTAAAACTACTAAGATCCCAGGCATATGATCTACTTCAAAGAAACAGATCAAATATTTCAGGGTGTGTGATGTTTAAGATTCAATAATTTTATTGAAAATAAAATCTTCAAAACAAATTCTATAGAAGAGATGTAATCAAAGTGCACTGTATGGATCAGCTATTACTCAAATGTAAACTGGATGGTAATTTACAAAAATTATAAGTATTTTGCAGTAATGGAGGGGGGAATGTATGTGTGTACATTTGTCTTATGTGTGCATTGCATTTATGATTTGTGTGAAACATTATCTGAATCTTCCATCCCAGAAGATCAATATTATAAAAAAAAATCACAGTCCAAGACTACTACTTAGAGCTATAGATACATTTTTGTGGTAACAAATATGAGCTTGAACCAGACTTACTTGTGTTAAAATTCTGGCTTTATGATGTACTGGCCCTATGACCTTGGGCAAGTGTACTGCTCACATAAATTAAGGGATATTTCAAAATGAATATAAAGCAATAAAAAAGGAGCATTTTATTTTATTTTTTTATTAAACAAGAACATCAGAAAAGCAAATGACAAGTCAAAGAAAGTTGTTCGATTATGCTAATGAGATGCAAAACCAACTTTTATTTTATTGGTGAAAATGCATTATACAAAAAACTGAAAGTATTGGAATATCTGTATGTTCCCTGACCCCCTAATTTTTGTGAGCAGTGTACTTGACCTTTCTCTGCTTCAATTTCCACCCAGAAAGCAGTGGCTGGGTGTAGGCTGCCTTGTAGGTTATGAGGACTCAATGAGTTAATGTAATAAAGCATTTAGAAAGTTCCTGGGACATATTAAATTTTGTAAGAGTACTTGTTCACTGAAATAACAATATATTCTTAAAATACGAAGTAATTAGCTAAAAGAATAGACAGAAGTTACCTCATTTTAGAAGTTTTAAGTGTGGAATGTGTTGAGTTGAGGTACTGCTAATTTTTATTAGAAAGCTCATAATACTATTAGATTTTTAAAGCTATGTTAATATGGCACTTAAATAAAAATAGAATTAAAAACAATTAAAATAGTAATTGAAATTCATACTTTAACAAAAGTAAATCTTCATACTGGAATTCACTGGGAGTCATTATAAGCTTGTTAGGAAAAGCTGCATGTTTTCCTGAAAGGCCAGCATGGAAGATTCTTGGCTCAATAAATGTTGGTTAAACAGATAATCCAGTTGTCTCATCTTCTTTCTGGCACCCTCTTCACTGTGTGCAGCCATTTATAAACTAGGGACTATAACCCCTTATTAACTATGTCATGTGGGATGCATCGAGCAGGTCCTCACAATCAATAGACATGTCTGAGAGGACCTTGAAACACTGGTGCCACTTTAAAAGGAAAGCCTGAAGAGGGGAGAGCTTGGAAGGGTGATGCTACAGGGACTGCACAGACTCTAGGTGGCAAGCAGAAGAGGAAGCACACACTGCATGGTGATCAGGTGGACAAAACATGGGTAGATGATTGTGTGAAGAACTCCCTGTGAAAGCTGGCACTCCCTGAGAAGAGCCCGAATAGCCTCTGGGCTGATGACGAGGGGCAGCTTGGATACAAGTGACTTTTAAGTGGCCTGTTTTTAGAAATGCAAGAAGTCAATTGGAGGGATATTTTTTTGGAGACACAAAGAGGCCCTATCCATGTAACTTCATGGCTGTGTTTTTACATAGGTTGTAAGTGGCAACATCCCTGGATGCCACCAGGCAGGATATGGGACACTGGCCAATTAAATAGAAACAACCAGGACTTAGGGATCAAGGCACAAGAGGTTTAGAATCCTTACTTTCAGATTCAAAGGTTTAGAATTAGGGAATACTATTAGGTTAACATATAAATATACTTATATATGACCTTTATTTTTTCAACATGTTATCATGAAAAATTTCAAATATACAGGCAAGAGTAGGCTTACAGTTGTGAGTACACAAAAGAGTTTATTCTTATATTATTTATTATTATATTATTTTCCATGCTAACAACTGTAAACCTACTTTTGCACAACCCTGCATAGTATAAATTTTGGAGAGTGTTTTAAGGAAATAGTCCTTAATTGTTTTTTAACTAAAAATAGTTTTTAAATTTTGTTTCACTAGTATACCTTGACCAGGTGAGCTTAAGCTGAGGGCTGAATCAGTTTGTTATTTGGCTTCCTAAACACTATGAAGTCCAACATTCATGGCTAATACCTATGTTTTTACGAGAAGTACAGAGAATGGTTGTAGATGAGATCCTGATGTACAGCATGAAAGAGCTAGCCAAATACATTTCATCCACTGTAACTATAAACTCAGGTAATAAGAACGCTTCATGAAAGACAAAACAAAAACTAACAAAAACTTGATTGATTGGAGGGAAAAAATATGCTTTCTTATTCACAAATTCTGATGCTTTTTATAAAAAAGCCGTTAGCAGATCATTATTTTAGACTTCATATTTGCATAGATCAACATTTTCTCATTATTTTCACTTGTGAAAATGGGATTCCTAAAAGCAGTAGTATATAGGCTAAAAATGAAATTGTATATGATTTGAATGTAAAATAACCTCTTATGATTTTCCCATGATGGTAAATATGGATCAGGTTGGAGATTTTTAGTCCACAAAAGAAGTCCTTTTGTATATATCTCTATTCTGTTGATTTTTCATGTAAGTCAGTATTCTCTAAATAAAATAAATCCTTTAAATTCCTACCTAAAGATGACTTCTTGAAAAGCATAGTAATAATTGAACTAAGACAAACATTTTGATTTAAAAACAAAAACAAAACAACAAAAAGTCTCCCACCCTTGCTTGGGTCATACTGTTGTTTTCTGTAAAATGGACTTGGACATAGCACAGTTAAGTCACTTTTTTCCTGGAATATTATTAGGTGATCTGAAATAATTACAGTAACAATTTATGGGAAACTGTTGACATTTTAAGCTTATGAAATTGCTTTTTAAATGTGCATAGAATGTAACACCTTTGTTCCTAAGGCTACAAGCATTGAACCAAAACTAATAACTGTAAGCTACCCAGTGCCACACCTGACAAGTTGTGATTTGCTGCATAACTTATTATTTGGGCAAATTTGCCGCATCTAGAACACACATACATTAAATTCTCAAATTGGATATTTTTTTTCAATTATTTTGGAATCAATCATCTACCATCTCTTGAGCCAACAATGTTCTTAGCTAGAAAAATACAAATGTGGATGATTTTATTACATCATTTAAAATAATCTTAATTATTATTTCTGATAGAGTATAGAATCTTTTAAGATCTTGTAATTTTTTTAACTGCACTCACTAGATTCTTTTTTTTTTTTTTTTGTCTTTGAAACTTTGCTTTCAACAAATAGCTATAAGGGGAGATGCATGATTTGCTAAATAGGGAACTATGGACCAGATGAGCACTTAAAATATTTATTTACCTTTATTGTATAGGTGAACAATGTTGGAATAGTTAGGTTTTCTATGGGTTTGGTGATGTTAGAATGTCTTAGAATGATGGTGTGATGTCAGGGATACACACATAGATGGTAGTTGTGGGCCTGTGGGGCATTCATCCTAGATGAGCCTGGCAGGGCCTTTCAACCACATGAATTTGTCTGATATAAATAGAGAAGTAAGGAGGAGGAGGAGGAAGAAAGATGACAACAGAGTAGGTGGATGTTCCAACTGCCACCTCCCAGGACCAAATTGGATTACAACTTAATTGAAGAACAATAATCTTGAAAAACCAATTTTGGACTAAACTAAGAGGAATCTATAACCAAGGATCACTGAAGAAGCCACACTGAGACTAGTAGGAAGGGTGGAGACGTGGAAAGGGCTGTCCCCCTTCCCAAAGTGAGTAGCAGCTATGGGTCTGGAGGGATTCTCACAGTGGGATGGGTTGCCCTGAGAGGTGTGGGTCCTCATCTCTGGGCCTGGAGCTCCAGCCTAGAGCCCCAGAGCCTAAAAGAGGTGCCCAGATAGCATTTAGCTATGAAAAGAGCCGGGTTTCTGTCTGTGAGAAAGAGAGTTCTCAGACACAGACTCTGTTTTAAAGGGTCTGCGCAAAACATCTCATTCACATCCACTTACCTGGGGCTCTGGTGGGGGATATCTGAGATGACTGGACTTGTGGGAGGAGAGTGTACAGTTGGAGACCCAGTGAGAGATACTGGGATGGCCGCCAGAAACCCTGTGCTGAGTTATTCTCCAGTATTGCAGTCTTCATCTTTCTTGGGTGGAGCGGCTGTGGAAAAGCAGCTGCTCTGCCCTTGGGATTCTCTCATACCACAGTCATGGTGACAGGTTGTTCTGAGAGACCAAGAAAAAAAGGAAACATCAGTGACTTGGTTTTCTAGTGTTGAGACTGCCCCCCCCCACTCTCCCTAGTCTATGACTGGAGCTTCCACCAAGAGACTCAGTTGAAACTGTGGGAGGGCAGACCACACCTCTGGGTCTCAGAGGCAATACCCACCAGACTCCTGTGGCCACACCCTACTGAGGTCTGTGAAAAAAGTCTAGACAGACTGACACCTAGGGCCAAGGGGCAGACCCATACCCACCACCCTTCCTAATCACTGAATTGACTGTAGCAGAGGTTTTTTCAGTGGCTGAGCCCAATAAGCAGCCAGTAGACAGGTTGCAGGAGGTGAGACTCACAAAACTTGGCCATTTGAGTGGACTTTCTTCCAGGACCAGAGTGGGTAAAAGCCAGTGTGGGAGTGCAGCATGGTATTTCCATGTACACCTGCACCCAGCAGAGGCAGCCACAAACTCTGAATTGCTTGTAGTTCCAAAAAAGTTGCTGAGGGTCAATCATGGGCAGTGTCTCCACTGGTCTGCACTGGGTTCCTGCTTGGAAGGCTCAGAGCTGGCATATCCAGGAGCCAGCTGCAGAAAACATTGGTTTAGAACCTAACAATCCTTGCTAGATTGGTATTCTAAGGAAAAGCTCCTCACACTTGGCTCAGCTGAGGCGAGTTCCACTCTCTGTGATCAGCACGGGCACAGCAGCTCATGTGCATTAGATAGAATGGGGTTTCACAGTCAGTCATCCTGGTTGCTGGATATTCTGTCTGGCTAGGCTAGATTCCACAAGGAGAAGGGGGGAGAGGCTTGGAGCATGGACATTTAAAGTGCGAGCCCCTGTGAATCTGGTCGAGGGTGTTAGCCACCTTTGGGAGGGGCACAGTCAGCCGCCCCAGGAGAGGATTCTCTCAGTCTTCCTCCCTGAGACCAGGGTCTCAACAGCTAAAAGAACTTCTGTGGAGGGAACTGTCAGCCAGACATGGTCTGAATCTGCCACTCACCTTGTTGGGTAGAAATAAAATTTGAGTATCCAGCAGTAGTTGAGGGATCAAGCTCTGGAATAGAAGCCATTCCATGTACTGAGCTCCTGACCAAGAGACCCCTGAAGTAGGGGGTCCCACAAACATTGTATTCACAACCTCAGCTGTCTTAACCCACCAAGCATGCAACCTGTAGAGGACTTAATTGAGTGAGGCCAATCTGAGCCCATACTACAGTCTTACTATAGAAAACTCTGTGGGAAGACCAGGTAGCTGCAAGTGGAGGAGGAACAGCTGAAAAGGGGAGACTAATTTTACAAAGCTTGGGGCTTTTACAGACCTGTTGTCATCTCTAATCAGCAGGAAGCTGATCCTTATACAAAGATTGTCCCCTCCCATAGTACCCAGACACAGAAAATGCAGACAAAAACAGCAAAAAGTGCAGTAGCTTCAGATTTGTAGTCCACAGCATGTTACAAACAACAGCTGATGCCAATCCAACATGAACTAAAGCCAACACTACTGGTAGTGAGTGGCAGGCAGCACCCACCCTAGACTCAACTACCAACACAAGCAGCACACCCAAATGTGGAGTCTAGCAGGCACCACACAGTGTGGAAAATAAATATTCCCAACAGGACAGACATTGCACAGTGTGTAATATACATAATCAAGGTTGACCCTTAGAGCCAGCCAGCCTGATGGGATAACTGTACACATGAAAGGACCAACTGCATTCAAAACTCACATACAACAAGAAGAAAAATAGTACCCTCAAGAAGCATTCCTAGAAGAAGGAAAACAAGTGGCCTGGAGGACAGTACCACTGAGCCTATCTTCTTCATAAAGACCACAGAAAAACTTCAAAGTCAGACAGCAATACCTAGTACACAGACAAAATGGGCAGTCAGAGAAATGCGACCCAAATAAATCAACAAGAGAAATCTCCAGGATAAGAACTGAATGAGATGGAAGTAACCAAAATACCAGATGCAGAGTTTAAAACAATGATTTTTAAGATGTTCAAGAATCTTAGAGCAACAATAAATGGACATAGTGAGCACCTAAATAAAGAAATAGCAAGCATCAAAGAGGACATTGAAATCACAAAAAAGAACCAGTCAGAAATGACAAATACAATATCAGAAATTAAGACTGCATTAAAAGGATTTAATAGCAGGCTGGATGAAGAGGAGGATTGAATCAGTAATTTAGAGGACAAGATAAACAAAAGCACAGAAGTAGAGCAGCAAAAAGAAAAGAGGCTCAAAAAATCTGAGGAAACTCTAAGAGAGCTCTGCGACACCAAGAAGAGAAACATCTGCATCATAGGGGTTCCTGAAGAAGAGAACGAACAAGGAATAGAGAACTTGTTTGAAGAAATCAGCTGTAAATTTCCCTAAATTGATGAAGGAAAAAGTCACACATGTTCAAGAAGCACAGAGAGTTCCATTAAAAAGGAACCCAAGGAGGCCTACAGGAAGACACATCATAATTAAAGTGTCAAAGTTAAGAGACAAAGAAAGAATACTAAAAGCTGCAAGAGAAAAGCAGTTAATTACCTATAGAGGAGTCCCCATCAAAATAATATCTGACTTCTCAAAGAAACACTTGAGGCCCGAAGGAATTGGCAAGAAATACAGTGGTACCTTGAGATACAAATTTAATTCATTCTATAACTGAGCTTGTAAGTCAGTCAACTAGCATATCAAACTGCCGATACAGGACCCATGGGCCAACGTGTCAACTAGTGGCTGCTTCTTGAATCATGACTTGTATCTTGGTATTTCGCTCAGATCTCAAACAAAAATATGTACCAAGTCACAGCTCGTATCTTAAAACATTTGTATGTTAGTCTGTTCATATCTCAAGGTACCACTGTATTCAAAGTGATGCAAAACAGAAACCTACCACCAAGACTTCTTTATCCAGCAAGGCTATTATTTAAAATTGAAGGAGAAATAAAAAGCTTTCTAGGCACCCCCCCCCAAACTCAAGGAATTCATTACAACCAAATCAGTACTGCACAAAATGTTAAAGGGCCTGCTGTAAACAGAACAAAGTGAAAAAAAATCTAATAAAATAAAAATGTAGGTTTAAAGAAAAAAATGGCAATAAACACTACATATCAATAATAACCTTAAATTTAAATGGATTAAATGCTCCAATCAAAAGACATAGGGTAGCTGTGTGGATAATAAAGCAGGACCCATACATATGCTGTCTAAAAGAGACTCACCTCAGAACAAAAGATAAACATAGACTGAAAGTGAAGAGATGGAAAAAAATATTTCACACAAATGGAAATAAAAAGAAACCTGGTGTTGAAATACTTATATCTAACAAAATTGACTTTAAAACAAAGGCTATAGTAAGGGATAAAGAAAGTCACTACATAATGATAAAGGGAGCAATCAAACAAGAGGATATAACCATTTTAAATATCTATGCACCTAATATAGGAGCACCTAAATATATAAAGCAGATTTTGATAGACAAAAAGGGTGAGATCAACAGCAATACTATAATAGTATGGGATTTCAATACACCACTAACATCAATGGATAGATCTTCTGGACAAAAAATTAACAAAAAAACAGTGGCCTTAAATGACACACTAGATCAACTGGATTTAATTGATATTTTCAGAACCTTTCTCCCCAAAGCAGCAGAATATACATTATTTTCAAGTGCCATTGCTACATTCTTTAGGATAGACCACATGTTAGGACACAAAACAAGTCTCAATAAATATAAGAAGATTAAAATTATTTCAAGCATCTTCTCTGATCACAATGGCATGAAACTAGAAATCAACTACAATAGAAAAACTGAAAAACATTCAAACACTTGGAGGCTAAATAGCATGTTATTAAATAATGAATGGGTTAACAATGAAATCAAGAAAAATCAAAAATTTTTTTGAAACAAATGAAAATGCACATACAACAACTCAAAATTTATGAAACAGAAAAAGCAATCCTGAGAGGGAAGTTCATAGCATTACAAGCATACCTTAAGAAGCAGGGAAAAGCTCAAATAAACAATTTAACCCTGCATCTAAAAGAACTAGAAAAAGAACAACAAATAAAGGCCAGAGGAAGTAGAAAAAGGAAATAATAAAGATCAGAGTGGAAATAAATGACATAGAAGCTAAAAAAACCACAATACAGCAGATCAATGAAACCAAGAGCTGATTTTTTGAACAGGTAAACAAGATTGATGAACCTTTCAACAGACTCATCAAGAAAAAAAGGGAGAGGACTCAAATAAATAATATTTGAAATGAAAATGGAGAAGTAACACCTGTCGCCATAGAAATACAAAGGATTGTAAGAAAATACTATGAAGATTTATATGCCAAAAAAATTGGACATCCTAGGCAAAATGGACAAATTCCTAGAAACATATAGTCTACCAAAACTTAATCTGGAAGCATCAGAAAACCTAAACAGACTGATTATGAGAAATGAAATTAAAACAGTTATCAAAAAATTCCCAGCAAACGAAAGTCCTGGACCAGATGGCTTCACAGGCAAATATTACCAAATATTCAAAGAAGAACTAACACCTATCCTTCTCAAGCTATTTCAAAAAATTCAAGAGGAGGGAAGACTTCAAAGGTCTTTTTATGAGGCAAACATAATCTTCATTTCAAAACCAGGTAAAGACACTACAAAGAAAGAAAACTATAGGCCAATATTCTTGATGAACTTAGATGCTAAAATTCTCAACAAAATAGTAGCAATCCAGATCCAGCAATACATGAAAAAAATCATACATCATGATCAAGTGGGATTTATTCTGGGAGGCAAGGCTGTTACAATATTCACAAATCAATCAATGTGATTCACCACATAAACAAAAGGAAGGATAAAAATCACATGGTAATATCAATAGATGCAGAAAAAGTATATGATAAAATCCAGCAATAATTTATGATCTAAACTCTCAGCAAAGTGGGAATACAGGAAAATACCTCAACATGATAAAGGCCATCTATGACAAACCCTTGACCAACATCATACTCAATGGGCAAAAATTAAAAGCAATCCCCTTAAGATAAGGAACAGGCAGGGGTGCCCCCTTTCACCATTCTTATTCAACATAGTCTGGAAGTTCTAGACACAGCAATCAGAAAAGAAGAAGAAATAAAAGGCATCAAATTGGAAAAAAAGAAATAAAAATATCATTACTATTTGCTGATGACATGATACTGTACATAGAAACCCTAAAGTCTCAGTCAAAAAACTACTAGACCTGATAAATGAATTTGGCAAGGTGGCAGGATATAAAATTAATATTCAGAAATCAGTGGCATTTTTATACACCAACAATGCATATTTCTTTTTTAGAATAAAGTAACTCTCAAGAAATGGTTTTTTGCCTGACCAGGTGGTTGCATAGTGGATAGAGCATTGAACTGGGGTGTGGAGGACCCAGGTTCAAAATTCCAAGGTTGCCAGCTTGAGCTCAAGCTCATCTGGTTTGAGCAAGACTCACCAGCTTGAGCCCAAGGTCACTGGCTTGAGCAAGGGATCACTGGGTCTGCTGTAGCCCCTCAGTCAAGGCACATATGAAAAAGCAATCAATGAACAACTAAGGAGCCTCAATGAGGAATTGATGCTTCTCATCTCTCTTCCTTCCTGCTTTTCTGTCCCCCACCCCCTGTCTCTGTCACACACACACAAAATAAATGCTTCCCCCACCAACATCAAGAAATCATTTATACATAATTTTAGATATGTTAAAATGTTGACATTTGCTTCATTTTAATATTATTGATGAAAAGTCTTCTTAGATAGTATATGTGGGTAAGCAGAGTAATGATCGCCTCCTCCCCAAATGTTTGTTTTATCTAATCCTTGAAACCTAAGAATATGTTCTGTTAGATGGCAAGCATAGAAACAAGGTTGCTGATAGAATTACGGTTGCTAATCATATGACTTAAAATAAGTAGATTATTCTGGATAATCTAAGTGGGCCCAAAATAATGGCAAGAGAAATCAGGAGAAGAGTCAGTGTTGGAGTGGTAGAGCATCAGGGAGACTCCCATGAGCACTGCTGCCTTTAGAGATGGAGAAAGGCTGCAAACCTAGGAACCAAAAGGATTCTCCCTTAGATTCTCCGAAAGGAACACAGCCCTGCTAACTTGATTTTAACCCAAGTGAGATTCAGTTTTGACACTGATTTACAGAAATATAAGATATTAATCTGTGTTGTTTTAAGTCACCAAATTTGTGGTAATTTGTTATCGCAGCCATAGAAAACTAATACAGTGTAATACACCTCAAAGTTTTTGTTAACTAGAACCGTTAACTGTATCCTCAGGGAAGCTCTGAAGGGACTATACAATTCTGAAGCTGCTTGCCTTTTTGTTTCCAGTTTATTGGTTGTCAACTGCCATAACTGTTTTAGTATTATGCTGTTCCTAGTATTTGTACCCCCAACTTCAGAGCAGCAGAGGACTGGTAGTTCGGGGTCAGATAAAATACAGCTAGTGCTCGACTTACGACCACGATTGGTTCCAACAGACTGGTCGTAACATGATTTGGTCAAGTTGAGTAAGCTATATGTACAGTATTGGGAAATGATGTTATAAAAATCTTTAAGTCATATTTTATCATAATTTTCTTTCATTATTGTTATACATCATAATTTTTTTTGTTCATTTTATTTAATTTGTATCATCTCTACACCATTTTGTTTCTTATTTTTACATTCATCAGGTTTAAGTAAAACACTGCATTACCAGTACAACTGGTTTAATATTTGCAAAACATACAAAATAACAAAATACAGGTGCATACAAAAATACAAAATACAGGTGTAAAAAATACCATAGGAAACATTTTCCCAATTGCAAAACATATCAAAATATACAAACATGTACGAAACATTTTATTGGCCAGCACTGTCATACGCCCAGCTGGGCAATGCTTGTGCTGCCAGACGTGGAGCAGTCGTGGCTATCGATTGTGGTCATAAAGTCGAATGGTTGTAAGTTGCATAGGTCAAAAATTGATCAATACCTGTAAGGGGTTCCTTATTCTGCTACTAGGAATCTGTGAGACCTCAGGCTTTACTGCATCAAACCTCAGTTTAAAAGGTGCACCAGAACACCCTTGCAGGGTTGTTGTGAAAATGAGATAGAGAGTGTCTGTTAAGTGTTCAGTGATCTGGTCACTTCAATATTGTCAGTGCCAACAAGGTGCTAGATGAAAACCTAGTGATTTGTTGGCTGGTTAGTGAAGCTACAGGCAAATCCAAAGGCCTTTTCTGCCTGAGGTTCATAAGTGTCTGTACATTCAGGTGAAAAATGTAATTCTACAGTTGTGTGTGGGGTAGTTCTATATACTCTGCTTTTTTTGTAATGGCCACTACATGTAATAGACAGCAAGTACATGCCATTTTTCTGTATTTTTATGTTTGAAAAGGTGATATGTACTTATGGTAAAACATTACACCAGAATATAAAGCAAATAGTTACAGTCAGTCTCCCTGCAGCTTTTATCCCTAATTCTTTAGATCTCTTCTCAGGAGGCAACTTCTTTTTCATGAATCTTTCTTGGGATAGTCTACACACATTTCAATATATGCTCTGATTCATTTCCAAAAATGATGTTATCCCTTATACTTTTTTCCTAACCTTATCCTTTCCACTGAATTTTTCTTAAGTAACATTCTGAATCACTATAGTAAATAAACACAGTATTGATAAGTACTGCATAAAAAAATACCATACTTATCTTCCTAATGAAGAACAACTGTACATTTCTAAGAGCTTAGAGTATACTTTGCAATAAGTGACAAAACTATTTCCTTGTACTTAAAATGTTTCAAGTAAGAGCTTATTTTGTGGCTCATTTATTATTCTATTCATTTATTTTTTTGGTTTTATCTCACCTTTTTATTTAGAAATTAAATTTAATGGGGTGACATTGATCAGTAAGAGTACATAGATTTCAGGTGAATATCTCTATAGCATTTGAACTGTTGATTGTGTGTGTGTCCATCACCCAAAGTCAAATAGTTTTCTGTCATGATATATTTGTCCCTCTTTACTCCTCTCCCCCCTATGCCCTCTACCAGATAACCATTTCACTTTTATCTATGCCCATGAGTCTCAGTTTTATATCCCTCCTATGTGGGATATATATTTGTCCCTTCCCCCTAAAGATGGCTCTCTGATAGCAAGAAAACATATATCAATAATAACCAACCCTTGCCATTCAGGTCCCAAATTTCTCTGTATGTTTCTTAGAGTTCAGAGACTTTGCAAGCACAACACATCTTCTTTTTACTCCTGCCAAATTTTTACAATGATCATTTTCTTTCCCTTTCTAGTGTCTGTATAGCTCTTTAAAGTTTGCTTTCAAAATGGTTTTCTAAACTTACTGGCTAGCTAGCCAGTAGTTTATCTTTCTTTGTCATTGTATTTTTTTGTCTCTATCAGAAAAGGAAATATTTCACAGATAGAACTCTAAATTATTAGTTATTGTGATATTTGTTCAACACTTAAAAACATAGGAATGAAAAGAGTAGGGGTATGAAAGGTAAACATTTTGTAAAGAAATTACAGGCTAACATGTATAAATGTATACACACATGCATGTGACTTTTTAGTGTATAGAAATTTAAGATAGCTTGCAAAATTATTTCATAATTAATATTTTGTTTTGTGATGCTTAGTGTAACATGAAACTATAGATTTCAGAAGGACCTTTTGGACACTCATGAGAGATCTGGAAAAGATCTCTGAAGGCCATTAATTTTAACTATGAGCTTGGAGCTCTGCCATGTATTAATCTTCTCTATCATTTTTCTTATCAAACATACATTGTCACAGACTATAGGACAGATTCTTTTTTATCTTCTTTCACTTTATGTACCAAGCAGGTGGTTAACTCTTGATTTCAAAATATATGTCATTTTTCTATGATGAGCAGCTATTGAGGTTTCTTTTTATTTTTTTTTTCTGAGAGGTAATTGGAGATTTAACATCCTCTTCCACAAAAGAGTTTCTCAATATAGCATTTACTTTTATCTACTATTGAAAGCTAAGCTGAAATCTGGGGTAAATAATAGCTTTCCCTGTACTGAATTAAGTTTTTGATAGGCACTATAAAGTTCAAAACATTTGTCTTTGTTCTTCATAATATTGTTAGCATCTGTACCATCCACCCCTTTCCTCTGCCTATTTACCTTATTAAGAGTCCTACAGATGTAGATTCCATGAATCAGGTTTTCCAAGGACTTCATAGTGAAACATTTGGTAATGAAAAGAATATATTTATTTCCATTTTAGTTTCCAGATAACTTAAAATCAATGCCTATGAAAGGTGTAGGTAGTTTGTTTTTGCTTTATACACCCTGAGATCCATGAGACCCCTTGGGTTTAAATTCCTTTAAGGGACATAATTTACCATATGTCCCTCTAGACATTCAGTGTTAATTTATTTTAAGACTCTTAAATATGTTCTCACTGGCGTTTAAACAAGATGGGTGGTTGAATTGTTTCTTTCTGGATAGTATTATTTACAGATCTCTTATTGGACAATACACTGTCACTAGTAGGATTTTGAAAAGTGTTTAGTAGGTGCTGTTATTTTATATAAGAGTGTTCTAGATAATCCAGGAAATTATTATACACATACATACATATTATACATTATACATATATATATTGACTCTGCTTTGTAGGATCTTAGTGATAGCATCATTTAAGAGCACTTCTCCGAGACTGAATCTTTTATATGGGTAGAGTCTTGAAGGTGAAATTAGAGGGGATTTTAGGATTCTATAAATCCTATGGTTGTTTCTAGGGACATTCTGAATTTATATTATAGGAAAGTCTAGGGACCTATTCATAATTTGTTTGTTTGTTTTAGATTCTGGGATATACATAAGAGACTCTTTATGTGACTCTTGAACAATTTCCTCCTTGGATTTCCTTCTTTGGAAGCATATAAGGTTGGGGAAATTAGGAGTCCTTGCCTTTTACATTTATAATTACTGTCTCTCCTGCCTGTGTTCTTATCTCTGTTTCCTCTTTCTTGTTAATATCTTTTGTTTCTCTGCTTCTTAGCTTCCCATCTTTCCTTTCTACTATGACCTGGGGTACTAGCTGGGTAGATGCCACAGATCATATTATGCAGCTTCTATGATTTGTTTTTATAATTAATACTCTTCATTTGGGGAAAGCAAAATATAAAACAGTATTTCTAGTGGGTAGACCAAAGCAATCATATGAGCTGGTGTAAGCTCAGTCCTACTTAAAGAAATAGATGTGAACTAACATAATCTTAGAACATTTATACTAGAAGGACCATTATAGAGTTCTCTCTAATAATTAACATAACTTCACAAATTATTTATGGAGACTCAGACCTTGCATAAATGACTCAATTAGTGGCAGAGATAGAATCTGTACTTACATCTTCAGATTCCCATTTTTAAAGTCATTTGCATTTATAAATTCCCTTCATTCAGAATTCACTGTCTAGAATGTGTCCACATTCAATTTTTTCATCCTGGTCAGTGGTACAATCTTAATGAGCTAAACTGGGCAACTACATCTCAAACCTGATTATATTCCATGTAGCTCTGTGCTTTGCAAAGTAGACTACTTTTTGCTACTACATTGCTCTCTGTTCATATAGGTTCCAGCCACAGAGTTAAGCATGTGAAGGATGTCAGGGAATAAATGGATTATGGGAGCAGTTCTTTAAAGATTTGCAAAGTTTTTCATTGTATTATAAAGGATATATATAGTCAAGGAAAGAAAGAGAGGTTAATAATTTATCTAATCAGGAATATATTTACATAACTAATTGGGTAAAAAACTAGACTAGATCTCTTCTAATGTCCTTTTTACTTGAGAATATATTATAAAACCCAACCAATAACATACTGGATATATTAGTTTTCTTTGCTCTATAATAAATAACATAAATTTAGCAGCTCAAAATAACATAAATTATTATTCACAGTGTAGTGGGGAAAATCCCCTTCTATTCTAGTTTTTAATTAAATTGATGTAAGACAGACTGATGAGAGAAAAGCACATTTAATTTTGTACATATGGGGAACTCAAAAATATGAGCCTCAGAGAAGTGACCAAAGCAAGCAGCTTTTATACCTTTGACACAAAGAAATAATGATTTTTGCAGACTTGACAAAACAAAAAAGTTTGGGATTAGGGTAGCAAATTAATGTGACAATTTGTTTATACAGCTTTCTTAGTCTTGAGTTTCCCATTTCCAGCGATAAGGATGCCTTTTGGTACATGGAGGACACTTTTATATGGGAGATTTATTTCATTCTTTCAGAAAGACAAGAAAGGGTCAGATTATCCTTGAATCAGCTGTTTCTTAGGTAACTTTAATTCAAAATAATGTACTAAAGTGTTGTATTTTAGACTGGCATACTCTGCCCCCCACGAAGTTTCTGTCACGTTAGCTCTGTTTAGGGTCTCACCCAGTTAAAATCAGTGTGTTGGCTGGGCCTATAATCTCATCTAACATTTGGATTCCCCTTCATACCTTCTTCAAATTGCTGGCAGAATTGAGTTCCTTACAGTTGCAGAGAGAGGATCTTGCTCTCAGAAGCAGCTCCTCTTCAAATGCATCATGGCCATGTTTCTTTTAGGCCAGTTGGAGACTTTCCCTAATTTTTTTGTCTCTGATTGCTACCTCCCCCCCCTTTTTTTATAAACTAAAAAGCTCCCTGAATAAGTCAGCCCCACCTAGGATAAGCTCTTTTAATGAACTTAATGGAACCCAAGTATGGACCTTACACCTGCAGAATCTTTTCTCTTTTTCCATATAATGTAACTTAGTTTCAGGAGTGATACCATGTTGGCAGTTTCTTTCCTCACTCAGAGGATGGGGATTATATGGAGTCTTTTTGGGAGTCATTATGGAATTCTGCCTACAATACGGGGAACAGAAGAGTGTCATTTCTGTTATAATATTAAAAAGAGCAAACATCATATTCAGAAGAAAATATTTTTAGTTTACTTTGTAAGCTTTTTTCTCTTTAAATGGTATCTTTTTTTTTTTAAATATGGGATTAAGACATAGTCTCTAATTTAGAAATGGAGAAGAAAGCCACGCAGCCAAATTAAGTGAGTTGAGCTCCATCTGCACAGGGCCAGCTTATCTCGGGTATTAGTAAGGCTTTGGGAATGGCTCTGATTCTAACTCGTGTTAAAATAGAAAATGAATAACCCTCCTAGTTTAAAAAAATCACACGACTACCAAATTATAGTCATTAATAATGAAACAATCTTTATGATCCTAAAAAAATAGAAACAATAATAGAATATACATGAAAGAAATAGATTTTACTTTTTTCCCCACAAACACCATATAGTGATTTTGAACATCAATTTTGTTTTGGGCCAGTGTCTACATGTGCTGGTGCATCTTCTTCTGAGAACAGGAGGACATTTCCTCCCCCTTTTTCATATCCCATTATAAAAATTTTACTAATACTTATTTATGCAATTGGTATATAGTTTTATTTATGGGCAATTTGAAGTTAAGTTCTAGTTTAAGGGATTTGCTTCTTACTTTCAGTTCCTAGGTTGTTAACTTCTAGTTCTTGACTCTTGACCACATTGGCTAATTGTAAAATATGAACTCTTCTTTTTTTATCAGTGAGTGCCTGCTTCAAATGCTGACTCTTTGTAGCTAAAATGTATTGCCTATAGTTTTAGTGGATATTTATTTATTTATATTATTTATTAAAAGTGCTTTAAAAACCATGAGAGCACAGAAAAAAAATCAATGGCAACTGTAGATCTGCAATTTATTTCTATTTGATCTGAATAAACTTTGAACTGTGTACTTCTCATAAAACTTCATTAAAAATAGTTTTACGGTGGTACAACATCTAAAAGCTTCATTGAAGAGACAAGTTTTAAGGACTGATAGGTAAGTCACTCATGAGGGCGTGAATGAGGCTGTGTGGGGTCAGATTCAAAAAGCAGGCCAGTCAGCTCCTTTTCTCACCGTTTAGCTGACAACACACGAATTTCTACATGCCGAGCCAGGGGGTCAGCAGGTGCCTTACCGTTGCTCTCTGAATGCCCTGGTCATATTAGTCCATCATCTGTCCATCACTCATCCTTTCCTCAGCTCGTGCTATCCACCTGACTCATCAGAAGGGACTC
Organism: Saccopteryx bilineata; assembly: GCF_036850765.1. NCBI lineage: Eukaryota > Metazoa > Chordata > Mammalia > Chiroptera > Emballonuridae > Saccopteryx > Saccopteryx bilineata. Next base: position 75,004,813 of record NC_089490.1, read on the forward strand.
GGCAGAAAAACTGCAAACTTCACTAAGTTGTTAGCAATGTTCCTTCCACTCTCAAAAACAGCTTGTTTCATTTTTGGGATTGGTCCAAGTCCTCCTCACAATCAAATGTGAAGGAGCATCTATGTGCAATTTACTCAGTCCAGCAGACTGACCTTCAGTGTGGATCTTATAAAGATACCCTTTAATGAAGGTCCAAGGAAGGCATGCTTGAAGGCAGGCTCCAGCAAAAGCTTGGCTTTTTAGAGCCGTTTCTTTCTCATCTAGGTTACAAGCTTTGAGCTTTCTTTTAATATACTTACATGTTCTGATGCTTGGAGGAGCTGCTAAAAGACTCCTTTATTCTTAAAAAAGACAAAATGGTAGTGCTTAAAAATGTATGTATTTCTGGATTTTTAGGCTAAATATAGTTATTAATTACTTAGAATCTTACTTATTTAACATTGCCTTTTACCAGTTAATTTTACTTTACTGTTACCATCTTCATTCTTATATTTAGCTTTAGAATAGAAATTAAGCAGGAAGATCAGTGTTTTTCTGCCTATATAAAATAAAAATATCTTGTATTTTACTGTAAAATATAGATTTGGGTACTGCCAAATTATTCTCCAAAAAGTTGGTAACAATTCAGAATCTTATTGACAGTATTTTTAAGTATTCATTTCCATACCTAAGCCATCTTTTAATTTTCATATATTCCATAGGTAACAACTGAGAAGAACATCTTGTAAGGCTCAAAGATGTGGTAAAACACAGCATATTCTTAGAATGTTGAGGTGGAGTTAGAAACAAGGAGTGTGTGCAGGTGACAGGAGATGAAGTTAGATATGAGAAGCAACTAGGTGGTTCTGAGTGATGTGTGGTGTGTACACCTGTATGATGCTGAACCAAGGACTTGGACCTTATCCTGAGGGAATAGGAAAATCATAGAAATGTTTTACAGAGTGAAGTTGTGTGATCAGTTACCTTTTTAACAGTTATTTTAGCAGTTGTGTGCAAGATATATTGGAAGAGTTTCCATATTGGAAGCAGAAAGGGCTCTTCGGAACTATTATTATATTCTAAATAGGAGAGACCTTAACAATAAAGAAGAAAGAACAACAAAAACCCAACAAGGTATAAGCAGAATCAGAGTGGTATTTAAGGAAATACATATTTCTGGTTCTGTCAATAAGTTATTTTGTTTTCCTTAGACTCTTTAGTCTTCATATTATGTGAGATTCAAGGTATAAATCTCAAATATAATCTTCAAACATGAATCATTAGACCCTCAAAGCAACATTAAAATCCAATGCATTAAATATAAAAAATATTTTTTCCTAAGAAATTGGTTGAGCTTGTCAATTATTTCTAAAGATCTTGCATATGCTAAAAAGAGATTTAAAAATGCTACTTTAGTAGATTGATTTTAAATATGGCCTCAGTTTTTCACTTCTTGTGTGATATGACTTTTGAAGTTTGATCTTACATCAAAGGGTGGAGTCTTTTCCCCCATCCTTTGAATCTAGACTGGTCTTGTGGCTCATTTTGGCCAATGTATTGACATAATGATTTGCTAGCTCTGAACCTAGACCTCAAGAAAACTATTCTTTTTTTTTTTTTTTTTTTGTCTCTTTTGGGATCCTGCTACCACAGGTTGGTCTGCTGGAGTGTGAAACACAAGTTGCCCCAAGATTATCTTACAGCAGCCCATCCATCACGTGGTTGAACTCCACTGAGCCCAGCTAGTATCAGCAGAATCAGCCAGACAACCCACAGACTCCTGAGCACAAATGTGTCTTGTTTTATTCCCCTATGCCTTTGAGGTTTTGTGTTTATATGTTATTCCTATCTTATAAAGATAAATTAGAATAAAAGTTATAATTATGTCAGACTTTCATGATTTGGGAGGGCATTGCACACTTCAACAGGATAACATAAAGTGAATCACACATGTTCTGCCTGCTTCTAGCTCTAGGTCAAGTGTTTCTAGCTATTCTGGCATCTAAGTGATTAAATATAATGAATATTTCCTTTAAAATAAAAAATATGATCATTATTCAAAATCCTTGAAGACATTGCAAACTAGTTTGATATATTTCCTTTTCTAAAAGATAATTTAATTGAAAATTTGAATATATAACATTGTATATTTAAGATTGCTAACTGAAATGCTTGTAGAAACATTGCAGCATAATTGAGTGACTCATGTTTGGTATAAAATACTAAGCAGTAGGGGTGAATTGGCAGAGTGAAGGACACATTTCCAACCTAAAGGCATTAAATTTAATTTTTTAAGAACACTATGCCAGCCAAACACAGAACATACAAGGGTCGATTCACTTTATAGGTTGCCAGTTTACCACCTATATTCCAAAATTTTGATTTATGACCTATGTTTAAGCATTACCTTAAGTTTTACCTTTAATATTTTTGAAGTTGAATTTTGTGACTAGAAAAGAATTAAGGGAGGATAAGATATTTTATGTTCTTTACCTCCCATATCACCTTTACAATAGTATAGTAATCAGTACATATTAGGTTAGTTCCAGCATCTTTCATTCTTATTATCCATTCTGATGTAATTAAATAAGACTAACTTCTGAAAAAGTAAGTAAAACATACCCATTCTGGAAAATCTTTTTGCAGCTACTACCTGGAAAGAATTATTGTAGCTATGATATACTTAAAGTTCATTTCTTCTTTGGTGGGAAGGAGAGGTTCATTGACGCACTGGCCTGGTCCAACCTTGAAATACTTTATCGCCAACTGCCACACCCACCCTGATGTGGATCTTGTAAGCATACTCTATGAACTGACTCTTCATGTTTTCTCTCTCTCTCTCTCTCTCTCTCTCTCTCTCTCTCTCTCTCTCTCTCTCACAGACACACACACACACACACACACACTTCTTATTTTTTATTTATTTATTTATTTATTTGTATTTTTCTGAAGCTGGAAACGGGGAGAGACAGTCAGACAGACTCCCGCATGCGCCCGACCGGGATCCACCCAGCACGCCCACCAGGGGCAACGTTCTGCCCACCAGGGGGCGATGCTCTGCCCCTCCAGGGTGTCGCTCTGCTGCGACCAGAGCCACTCCAGCGCCTGGGGCAGAGGCCAAGGAGCCATCCCCAGAGCCCGGGCCATCTTTGCTCCAATGGAACCTTGGCTGCGGGAGGGGAAGAGAGAGACAGAGAGGAAGGAGGGGGGGTTGGAGAAGCAAATGGGCGCTTCTCCTATGTGCCCTGGCCGGGAATCAAACCCGGGTCCCCCGCACGCCAGACCGACGCTCTACCACTGAGCCAACCGGCCAGGGCCCACACACACTTCTTATAGGTTAGCTGCAGAGCATAGTTCCCCCGAATATTGAAAGAAGTAAAAATAAACTTTCATTAAACTCAGAGGTTTAGGCCGATTGAATTCCTAGCTTATTTAGAGTGAATTAATTCATTCACAGCAGGTTTCAGAATCTCTGCCATTATTTGATTTTTCTCTATCGTGCTCCTTACACCCTGCATTCATACCTGCGTACATGTGCACACACATAAGTCTGTTTTTTGTTTGTTTGTTTTTTTTGTTTGTTTGTTTTTGTTTTTTTTTGTTTTTTTTAGAGGAGAGGGAGAGAGAGAGAGGAGAGACAGAGAGAGAGAAGGGGGGGAGGAGCTGGAAGCATCAACTCCCATATGTGCCTTGACCAGGCAAGCCCAGGGTTTCGAACCGGCGACCTCAGCATTTTCAGGTCGACGCTTTATCCCACTGCACCACCACAGGTCAGGCTAAGTCTGACTGTAAGAGAGGTTTACAGAAAGAATATAAATTAAAAGTGCATTTCTTAAAAAATACTTTTAAAGATATAAAATAGATGAAAAAAAAAGACACTGGAAGAAGAAAATAACGCTGCAGTTATAGCAATAATTGTAATCTGAAGAGGAGTGGTAGCCACACCAACCACTGATTTAAGTGAGGGAAGAACCTGAGGGATGCTTGTTTTCAGATGTGCTCATGGCTTCTCATAGTTTGTAAGGAAGGATGTTGTTAGCACAGAACATAATAGCCACTCAGGAAATATTTGTTAAATGATTGACATGGTTGACAATCTGTTGCAGAATACAGATATAATTTCTCTAAAGTTTATCAACCCAATATAAAGAATCTTCTTAATGCTTGCAATAGTCATATTTTAGTGGGTTTTTTTTCAGTTTTCTCTTTTTAGAAAGCACCTCTTCAAGCTCCTCGTTGATTATCAAATGATTCATTCATTTATTTATTCATTCAAATAATATTTATTGAGTGTTTTAGGCATTGTTCTGGGCATGGGGTATAGTAAAGGATCAAGAGAGTCATTTGAAAATCATTAATAAATACACAAATAACTAAACACAATAATCTTAGATTGTGATAAATGCTATAAATAAAGGAAATAAAGAAGATAATATGAAAGAGAGCAAAAGAATTGCAAAGGATGAGTTGGCTAATCCACAGTGAAATAAACCCTCTCTGATTAGAGTGATACAGGGGTTGGCAAAAGTAAGGTTACAGTTGTGAGTATGTGAAACACAGTTTATTCTATTATTAATTTACTAATTATTGCATTATTTATTATTATTAACCAACATTTTCCCATCATTGTATATTTTTAGTCATCTAATGCTTAAGAATAAACCATTCAGAGATCAATTTTTAGTAATGGCATACTAGTTTCTTTTCTGCCAACCCTCTCTATAAAGCTGGAATAAATACAAAAATATTTATTTATTTATTTATTTAAACAATGATGGCATCAAAGAGATATCAAGGTAATAAGGATGTAAGAATGTGTAAGAAATATGTAAAAATGAATCCAACATTTGGCTTTAGTTTTCCCCTTACGGCATTTACTGATTAAAAAGTGGCGGCTGAGGAACTGAAGTGGAAACCTTGGATTAGAGGTCCAGCTAAGCAGAGATTTTAGCTGTCTCTGGGTGCTGAGAGACAAAAATTAATGCCTAGGCTCTCTAAGAAGGAACAGCCCTGGTAAACACTTGAAATTTATAGTTGGAACCCAAAAGGACTCACCTAGAAGAAAGGGCATACTGGTAAGAAACCAACCCTCAATATGATATAATTCAAAACCAACCCTATTTTGAATTAGCTCAAAACCTGATTAAATTATGGTGATCTCTCTAGCCTGGTGGCCGCCAAGAGCTATTGTAAATTTTCCTCTGGTGAAAGATAATGCCAATCAGAGCTTTCATAGTATTTTAACTCAATCTAAAGTAACTAGATGTATAAAAGTTAAGAACTGAACAAAAGCCAAGAGAAAGAAACCTAGACAACAGAAAATTCACATACTACAATTATGAAATTATCAAAATTAGAGTTTAAATTAATGTAATTATATGCTTTATAAGTTAAATATAAAGGAGAGATTTTTTTTTTTTCTTAAATGGGAGGCAGAAAGGCAGAGAGAGATTCCTGCATGTGTGCCTACCAGAATCCACCCGGCAACTTCCGTTTGGAGCTAGTGTTCTGCCCATCTGTGGCTTCTGCTCTTTTGCTCAGCAACTGAGCTATTTTAGCACCTGAGCCATGGCCATGGAGCCTTTCTCAGCACCCAGGGCCAACTTGCTCATTCGAGCCATGGCTGTGGGGGAAGAAGAGAGAGAAAGAGAGAGAGAGGGTGGAAGTGGAGAAGCAGATGGTTGCTTCTCCTATGTGCTGACTGGGAATTGAACCTGGGACTTCCACATGCTGTGCTGATGCTCTACCACTGAGCCAACTGGCCAAGGCCAAAGGAGAGAATTTAATAGAGAATTGGAAAGTATAATAAAAAGAATAAATAGAATTTCTAGAACTGACAAGATAGTAACTGAAATTAAGCTCAGTTGGTTGGAGTGTTGTCCCCAGGCACCAGGGTTTGGTCCTTGGTTAGGTCACATATAAGAGTTAACTGGTGGATGTGTAAATGGGTGGTACAGCAGATTGATGTTGATGTCTCTCTCTCTTTCTCTCTCTCTCTTTTCCTTCCTCTCTCTCTAGAAATAATAAATAAAATAATTTAAAAATATTTTCAATGAATGGTTTAGCATCTGAAGAAAAAAATGGTGAACTGGAAGAAAATATACAGACTAAAGCATAGAGAAGTAAAAGAATATAAAGCACAGCGACAAAATCTGTGGCATCTGGAGCAGGGTGAAAAGTTGTAGCACATGTGTAATTGATATTCCAGATGAGCAGAGAGAGACAGGATACGGCCAAAAAAACATTTGAAAGGATAATGACTAAAAACGATTTTAAGACACATTTTAGAAACTTCTACTAACTAGAAACAGGTTGAATATAAATAAGACCATATTTAGGTGCAGCGTAAACTCTTGAAAACCAATATTACAAATTGTTTTTTAAAAAGCATGTTACTGTCAATAGAGCAATAATTAGGCTAACAACAGAGTGATTTCTTCAAAGTGCCAAAAAGATGGACCTTGAGAACATTATACTGAGTAAAACAAGTAAATCAGAAAAAAGCTAAGAACTGCATGATTTCACACAGAGGTGGGATATAAAACTGAGACTCGTGGACATAGATAACAGTGAAGTGGTTACCAGGGGAAGGGCGATGTGGGGGTGAGGAGTAGGGGAAAGGTATAAAGAGGAATAAATATAAGGTGATGGAAAATGACTTGATTTTAAATGATTTGGATGATGGGTATATAACATAATCAATAGTTCAAATGCTATAGAAATGTTTACTTGAAACCTATGTACTCCTATTGATCAATGTCACCCTGTTAAATTTAATTTTCTAAATAAATATTTTTTTGGATTTTTCTGAAGTGAGAAGTGGGACACAGAGAGACAGACTCCCACATAAGCCCCTACGGGATCAACCCAGCAAACCCACTAGGGCAGCAATTCTCAACCTATGGGTCGTGACCCCTGTGGGGGTTGAACAACCAAAACACAGGGGTCGCCTAAAGCCATTGGAAAATACATATTTATTATACAATACATTTTTAAATAAAATATGTATTTCCAATGGCTTTAGGCAACCCCTGTGTTTTGGTTGTTCAACCCCCGCCGGGGTTGCGACCCACAGGTTGAGAACTGCTGCATTAGAGGCCAATGTTCTGCCCATCTGGGGCGTTGCTCTGTTGCAACTGGAACCATTCTAGCATCTGCGGTGGAGATCATGGAGTCATCCTCAGCACCCAGGCCAACTTTGCTCTAATGGAGCCTTGGCTGCGGGAGGGGAAGAGAGAGACAGAGAGGAAGAAGAGGGGAAGGGTGGAGAAGCAGATGGGCACTTCTCTTGTGTTCTCTGGCCAGGAATCAAACCCGGTATTCCTGCACACCAAGCCAACGCTCTACCACTGAGACAGCCGTCCAGAACAATAAATAAATAAATAAATAAATAAATAAATAAATATACAAACAAACAGCAAAAAAAGAAAATCACTTCCAACTCCTAATTCTATACTCAGTGGAAACATTCTTTAAAAATTAAGACAAATTAAGAATTTTAAAAAAGATTTTGTTGATTTTTTAAAGAGAGAGGAGAGAGAAGGGGAGAGAGAAAGTAGGGGAAAAGTGGGAAGCATCAACTCATAATAGTTGTTTAACCAGGCAAGCCCAGGAGTTCAAACCAACAACGTCAGAATTCCAGTCAACCCTTTATCAACTGTGCCACCACAGATCAGGCAAGAATTTTTAAATAAAAAAGTAAAAAATGTTGTTTCTAGCAGACCAAAACTAAAGAAATGCTAACAGGTATTTTTAAGCAAAAGAAATGATCATAGAAGGAAGTATTAAGCTTCAGTAAAGTTCACTGGAAAGGGAAAATGCATGAGTGTTTGAATATTGACAAGACCCAGTAATGCTGTTTTTTTTTTTTTGTATTTTTCTGAAGTAGGAAACGGGGAGGCAGTCAGACAGACTCCCACATGCGCCCGACCGGGATCCACCCGGCATGCCCATCAGGGGGCGATGCTCTGCCCATCCTGGGCATTGCTCTGTTGCATCCAGAGCCATTCTAGCACCTGAGGCAGAGACCATAGAGCTGTCCTCAGTGCCCGGGCCAACTTTGCTCCAATGGAACCTTGGCTGTGGGAGGGGAAGAGAGAGACAGAGAGGAAGGAGATGGGGAGGGGTGGAGAAGCAGATGGGCGCTTCTCCTGTGTGCCCTGGCCAGGAATCGAACCCGGGACTCCTGCACGCCAGGCTGACGCTCTACCACTGAGCCAACTGGCCAGGGCAAGTAATGCTGTTTTTAAAAACACAAAAACAATAATGCATTTCTTGTGTAGCTTAACTATTTTGTACACACATATGTGTGCATGTGTGTATGTGTGTGTGTATAACAGTGTGTGTACCAAAAATCTGTTCTAGTTATTCTGGCTGCATAACAAATTACCTCAAAACTTTGTGACTTAAAATGATTACATTCTATCTTTTGCTCACAATTTGGGCAAGGGTTGGCAGTGATAGCTTAAGTTGGCATCAGTATGCATGGTTCAATGGCTGGGAAGTAGAGTCATCTGGAGACTTGCTCTCATGTCTGGCAGTTGATGCTGGCTGTTGGCTGAGACCTTTGCTGAGGCTGTTGACTGGAACACTTTATTCCATATGGTCAATGAGTTCCCCAGGGAGCACCCCTCCCCCACACACAGAGAATTAAAGGAAGATTATTAGATTATTGCAGGTGGAGCAAACAGTAAGTACAAGTGTGTCCTGAGGTGGGAAATACTCAATGTTTTCAAGAGACAGAAACAAGAGGCGTGAGACTGAATGAGGGTCACAATGGTGTGAGATAATGTTGCAAGTTTCAATCAGTGAGAGAATTATAGCAGATCCTATCTGATGTGCTGGTTGGAGCACCTTCATATCTATAATTATTTCCTATAGAAAGATCCACAAGAATAGGAGATAAAAAATTTGAGGTATTCTCTGTGTGAACATTTGTAGAACCTGATCATTGAAATTTTATCATCATGGATGTCCTAATTTCTATAATTTAAAAATAACTTTACATTTAGGAACTGTAAAAGAATCTTCTGCGTATACTAATGGTAAATAACCTAGTCCTTTATTAGTCTAATGATGTGCATCTTCACATATCAAACACATTTGGCAGTCATTGCTGTAATCTCAGTGGGTGAGGTGAAGTAGCAGGGTATGTTGAGGATATGTAGCTAACCCTATCTGAACACAAACCATGGTAGCTTATTGACAACTGGCTTTTTTTTTTATAAATAAATTTTTATTTTAATGGGGTGACATTAATAAATCAGGGTACATATATTCAAATAAAACATGTCCAGGTTATCTTGTCATTCAGTTCTGCTGCATACCTATCACCAAAAGAGAGATTGTCCTCCGTCACCCTCTATCCAGTTTTTTTTTGTACCCCTCCTCCTCCCCTTCCCCCCTCCCTCCTTCCCTCCCCCCACCCATAACCATCACACTCCTGTCCGTGTCTCTTAGTCTCGCTTTTATGTCCCACCAATGTATGGAATCCTGCAGTTCTTGTTTTTTTTCTGATTCGCTTATTTCACTCTGCATAATGTTATCAAGATTCCACCATTCTGCTATAAGTGATCCCATGTCATCATTTCTTCTAGCTGAATAGCATACCATGGTGTATATGTGCCCCATCTTCTTTATCCAGTCTTCTATTTTTTTTTACAGTGATTAAAAGCCTTTAAGCAAACTCTTGGCCAATACAGCAAGAATCCATAAAAGAGTAGTATCCTTAACATGTTCACCAAGTCCAAGTTGGCCCCATCACCATGCCAAATCCCTGAGAAATGCAACCCAACCACAGTCTGTTAGGAGCTGTCACAGGGAGCAGGAGTCCAGGAAAAGTCCACACAGGAAAAGTCCGCATGGTGTTGGAATTGTTGTCACCATTCTATACTTTGCAGCTCGTGTCCAAGTCCCAATGATAGCTGCTTCTAGCTGGTAATGATTCAGGCAGACTGGAAAAGCCATTTGCAGCATGCGTGGATATGGAGCTTCTGTTCTCCTCTGCCTGGAGAGATGAGACCAGGGTGCTTTTCCCTGGAGCTCTGCAACTGTGGCATGGTCAAGAGAACCTTGGGATACACTAAGCTGGGTGGCAAAGGTAAATTCATAATACAAGTTGGCAAAAAGAGGGAAGGAGAGCTCTACATTAGGAGTAGGTCCCAGCCTGAAATATGAGTGGGGCATTGAGGTAGGAGGGATAAAGGAAACACTATATACTAAGCAAAGCAACAGAAAATAGGACTATCAACACCCACAACAGAGATCTTCGAGGGAAGAATAAAAAACCTGACTATTCAGGCAAAACATAGTTAAGTGGCCCTTGTGCAAATGAGATCAGTTTACCTGCTTATTGGAAGAAATACCCTAGGCTTGTCCACAGTGTCATAGATGGGGCCAACGGCCCTGGGCACCTTCAGCCTTCAGTGGCAAACCCCAGCTTTCTGGGCAAGGTTAGGTCATAGGTGGCTGGAACAGGGCTGGAAGAGACTGAACCCTCCCTTAGAGGAGCAAAGGGGAAGCCTACCTTCCAGTGCCCCTGTTTCCTCACAGCAGAGGCATGTAAGCCTGGCAGGCTTTAGCTCAATGACCTTCCTTTCCACTATTGAAGCAGGATCCAGATGGCATCCTATGAGACCCCTTTGGGGCGTTGGAGCCTTTAAGCGTGTATCCTAAAAGCTGGTAGTTCCCCTGATCTCTATTGGGCTTTTTCTGCCTCTAGGTATCTTAAAAGCCATGCTCAGAAGATCTCGCTGAGGGGTTTGCGGATCCCCATCCGCCTATATAAATCTTTTCCATATATCTGGAGCTCTTTGGAAAAAGACAAAACAGTGTAATTAGCTGGATCTAATAAAGAAGGTAGTAGTTTGCAGGCAAAAAAGATTTGGTGTCTCCTGTTCATCAGCCTTCAAAAGAAATGTAATTTTTTTTTTTTTTTAAGTAAAAAGCATGATACGGTAGATCCGTAGGAGTCATTGGCGTGATGTGCATGATTCCCGGGTTTGATTCCTGGCCTGAGCACACAGGAGAAGCGCTCATCCACCCCTCCCCCTCTCCCTCCCCTCCGTCTTCTCCGTCTCTCACTTCCCCTCCAGCAGCCAAGGCTCCACCAGAGCAAAGCCACCCTGGGCACTAAGGATGGCCCCATGGCCTCTGCCCCAGTCGCTAGAATGGCTCTGGTTGTAACAGAGCTACACCCCAGATGGGCATAGCATCCCCCCCTGGTAGGCATGCCAGGTGGATCCTGGTCAGGCGCATGCGGGAGTCTGCCTGACTGCCTCCCTGGCTTTTAGTAACCTTGCCACTGTGTTTTTTTTTTGTTGGTGCTTTTTTTTTTTTTTTTTTTTTTTTTTTAATAATCCAGTCTAAGTAAAATGTAGCTAATGAAATCTTACTGAGGATCGCTTCCCTCCTCCCTGCTTTCCACCCTCATCTCACTCTTCCGACAAGCTAAGTCACACAGGTGAAGAAATAAGACCACACTGTATCCACCGTAAGACTTGAAATCAGTGTGGGACAAAAGAAAAAAAAAATTGAAACAAAAAGAAGAAAGTATTTTTCCCTTCTATCGGGCCTAACTCTGTATCCTTTAATTGGATTTTTTTTTTTTTTTTTGTATTTTTCTGAAGCTGGAAACGGGGAGAGACAGTCAGACAGACTCCCGCATGCGCCCGACTGGGATCCACCCGGCACGCCCACCAGGGGGCGATGCTCTGCCCCTTCGGGGGGGGGGTCACTCTACAGCGACCAGAGCCACTCTAGCGCCTGGGGTGGAGGCCAAGGAGCCATCCCCAGCGCCCGGGCCATCTTTGCTCCAATGGAGCCTTGGCTGCGGGAGGGGAAGAGAGAGACAGAGAGGAAGGGGGGGGGGGGGTGGAGAAGCAAATGGGCGCTTCTCCTATGTGCCCTGGCCGGGAATCGAACCCGGGTCCCCCACACGCCAGGCCGACGCTCTACTGCTGAGCCAACCGGCCAGGGCCTTAATTGGATTATTAAACCCAGAGAAAAAGGCCCTTTAGCAGCTTTGAAAGTGCACTGACAGACACACTTTGCAGTTGTTCTGCTTAAGCTCCTTGCCTGAATGGCTTTAATAATAAATTCAGTTTTCTGGCAGGAGATAAATTCCTTCAGAAAGTTTCTCCAATCCAAATAAATTCAGAATTACTGGAGGGCGCCAATGACATCATTTGTCTCACAAACCAAAAAGAGTGTATTCGTCTGTGGGATATTTGGTATTAGAACAAAATAAGCTTCCTCTTATGAGAGTTTGTGTTTGTGGGGAAGGGGCATTGTGCCTTTCTTCTGCCTAGAGTCTTTGTTCCTTTCTAACCAACAGCAGACCTCCTCCCAGAAACCTAGTCATCCTGTTGAACGTATCACATCTGTTATCTCCAGTAAGGTCTCAGATCTCCCACGTTAGCCACTTTCTGTTCTGAGATCCCACAGCTATAAACTCAGAGAACTTTCACATTGCTTTGTAATTCACTATTATTCTTCACCTAGGCTCTTGGCTCATTAAGAAAAGAGACTTGGTATGTGACTTCCTTTTCCTCTGGTAGCATCAGCTTGGTCCTCAGTGCAGACAGGAGACCCGAAGGAAGCCTGCTGAGTGGATGGCCTGAACGCGGAAGTGCAGCACCACGTGTCTTCTTCACAGGTGCCATCATTTTCGTTACACAATATCTTTTCTTAGCTATTGCATGATTTGCAGAGTTGCAATAAGTACTATGGAAAAGTACAGATTAATTATCTGAGCAAAATGTCAGGACAATTTCAACATGATTCATTTCAAACAAAAGCAGTCAGAACAAGTATAACTAAAATCATCTTTTGCAGCGGATGTGTTGACAAAAAATATCCTGAATTATTCCACCACAATAAAGCATATGTTTTTTTTTTTTCTGTCACAATTAGGAAAATTGATATGTTTAACATTGTTCAACTTACTTGAAACACAAGTAGTTTAAACAAATGAATAAGTATATTACGACAGCAAGAATTATTTGATGTTGTATTCTAGCTATGAAAGATGCTGGGTGCTTCATGTTGAAAGTTTAAAAGACAAACAGCCAGGTTATTTATAAGCTTCCACCTCTGGGGCACCAATCTTCTGTACATCGATTCACCTTATGTTATGAGGATTAGAGCCAAGACTAAATGATAAAAGATCTCGCTAGAACAGTTCTTTTATTCATATGAATAATGTAGAAGCCACAATAATCAAAATGATGACAAATACCAATTCTTATTTGGGGGAAATAAAACAAATTTATTAATCTATTCAGAGCAGAAACAAAAATATTTTTGCTTAGAGTATAATATTTAATTTATTGTTTTTCTTGGAATAGACCCACATTACTTTATTTATATTTTACCATAATGTATAAATACATTCAGATGGTACAAAAGGAAACTATACAAAAATCTGATGAATAGGTGAAGAAATTCAGGCAGAAAGAAAAAAAAAAGCTAAATAAAGTAGGAAAATAGAGCAGAGGCAGCAAGCATGTAGCCATAATGGCCTGAACCACTACTGGAAAGCCACCAGGAAGTGCAGAAAGCACTAAAATACACAATTATTGGTTAGTGCCTGATTGCTAAATTAAAGTGAACGCATATAATTTGTTTCTTAAATATTTTCTGTCATTAGAGGAATATTCTTAGGTGTGAAGGTGCTGGGTATTAATATTCGTATGTACATATTTAGCTTTTAGTACATATGACAAACTGACTTTCAAACAAGTTGAATTAATTTACATTCCCACCAGCACTGTCTGAGAGTTTTGGCCTTTCCACATCATGACATACTTGGAATATTTTATTTGTCTATTTTTGGATCCACATGGTATCTTATTATGTCATATCTTATTATGCTTCCGGTTTGTATTTTTTAAAATAGAGATAACTGTTAGAGCAATATGAATTGAACTGGGGAGAGGATGTTTGGGGTATAGGTTTAATAGGACTTGGAACTTGGATATAAGAAGATGATAGCAGAATAACTGATGATGAAGCAGAATAGCTGAAATGGTGATAGTGACATTTTTAAAGTTGGGCCATAACCAAAGAAAGACTTTCAGGAGAAGATGATGAAGGAACTTGGTGTGAGGTATGATTAATATTTTTACATGGGATTACCATGGTTTTGGACTTCTCTGAGATTGTAATTACCAGACCATTAAAGAACATAGGATTTTTTTTGTTTTGTTTTTTGTATTTTTCTGAAGTTGGAAATGGGGAGGCAGTCAGACAGACTCCTGCATGCACCCGACTGGGATCCACCTGGCATGCCCACCAAGGGGCGATGCTCTGCCCATCTGGGGCGCTGCTCTGTTGCAACCAGAGCCATTCTAGCACCTGAGGCAGAGGCTATGGAGCCATCCTCAGTGCCTGGGCCAACTTTGCTCCAATGGAGCCTTGGCTGTGGGAGGGGAAGAGAGGGACAGAGAAGAAGGAGAGGGGGAGGGGTGGAGAAGCAGATGGGTGCTTCTCCTGTGTGCCCTGGCCGGGAATCGAACCCGGGACTCCTGCACGCCAGGCCGACGCTCTACCACTGAGCCAATGGGCCAGAGCCTAAAGGGCACGTTTAACTCATACTAGCCATTCTGTAATAACAAATCAATGCATGCATTGGAAAAAGTATCAGAAATTATTAAAGGGTTTTACAAAAGATAGGGATTTCTGAAAAACTAGGTCTATGTGCTGTTACCAATTCTTTGAAACATATTTTTACTTTATTAATGGTGAATTCCCACAAAAAATTATACAAATTCTTATGTAGATCTAAAGTCATAAACTTAAGAAAAGAGGTGAATTGTTTGGCAATTTGGTTGGATGGACATTTTCAAAAAATAACTGTCTATTATAAGAGTAGGTATTTAAGCAAAGTTCCTAATATTTCTAAAGTACTATGAAGAATGTTAGTCACAATTTAATATATAGGAAACTGAAGCAGTATTGAATTTTGAAGTTTGTTCTTAAAAATGCTACTAACCAGTTCATTTTAAGAAAAAAATTACTTACACATATAAGAGTCCTTAAATAATCAGAGACATTTTAAGTAATTTACTGACACATTGGTAAATATAAAAATTAAATTTTGTATCTTCACCCCCCCCAAATGTATTCCTATGTACAACAATTTTTGTGTTTTATTAACTAGAAAGACTTATTCATGATAAAGATCTACTCCCTCAGGTATGGCTAGTTCCCAGGTGTTAAAAATAGACATTACCTCCCCTCTAAATTTTGAATTCTATAAGGTAATAATTAAATTTGGAAATAGTTCTTATCCTTATAGTTGAAAACTTTACTGGAAATTTGTTTTGAAGGTTGGAAGGTGTTTGGCTTTTTTTCTTTGGTTTATCTTATGCATTCCTACTAATCCTTCCAGGCTGAATTAGTTGGGGGTGGGAGGAGTTGATAACTGGGTAATAATACCTCTCTGCCCAAATGTTTAGAGCATATTGCGCTCCAAGTTTCTCATTCTCATCACAGGCCAGTGGTGGAAATTTACTTCATGTAGCTAAGACTTTTGAGATCACCAGGGTAAATAAATTAAGTTCTTGATGTCTGGCATTTACACATCTTTAGAAAGATTCAGTTGACAACAGCTAATGAGAGTCCTTTTTTATTATTTAGTCAAAGGAATAACTAATAGAAAATAATAGTTATTATTTAAAACATGATTTCTTCTTGAGTTTTCATGTCTATAAAATCAGCCACCATTTAGAACAAGGGGGCAGTGTTCTCACTTGGTGATAGTTACCAAGACAACTTAAGGTTCCCTCAGCCTGGCTAAATTTTATACCGCTCTTTTCCTTCCTCTCTCTCTCTCTCTTTTACAAGAATTTACTCTTGGCAACTTGTAACGTTTTTTCTTTATCCCTTTGAAATGTACCTCTTTTACAACCCAGGACTGCCTGTCTCAAGGAGTTGGGACCCATTCTTTTGAAATGAAATCATCAAGAAAGACAGTGAAGAAGATTTGACTTTGGGTGGTTGGGTACATAATGCAATATACGGATGATGTTTCAGAGAATTATATAGTTGAAACCTAATAATCTTATTAACCAATGTCACCCCAATAAATTTAATTTAAAAATAAAGAAATATAAAAAGAAAGTGCCCTAAATCTCCATCTCTTTAGGAGGAGAGGAGTCTAACTTCTGTAAGTACCATGTAGCAAACACAGATGGCCTAATTACATTGAACAACTTCACCTTTGATGTCCTTCAGGACTTTTCCGCTAGCTCAGCCCAGCACTTAAAACGCTTCTGCCTTTTGTTTCAGGGGAGCGAAAGTCAATTTCTCACCCATATTGCATTCGTCTTGAATAAAGTCTTCTTTACTGTTACACTCCTTCCAGTGCAATTTTTCTTTGTCAAGAGAAACCAATATATAATTCAGAAATAATTTTAAAATATAAGTGCTTTTTAACCACTGCTCTGATTATCTTATAAACTTCATTTTTATGGTGCATTTCAGTATTTTGAGCATATTTTCTAAGAATTTTGAAATTAGAAATCACAGAAAAAATAATAGTTTTAAATAATAGGGGCATTTTTTTGAAAACATTAACCACCATCTATAACTACTTTTAAAATGTTAATTTTCCTTCTTTCAACAGCTCAATCCTAAAGAGATTTTTGAAGCAGATTAAGCTTTAATCAGAAAGCTGTTCAAATTAACGTGCTATTTATAAAGCTAATTTTTTTGTTTTGTTTTCTTTAAAATATTTTTTAAATTTTATTGATTTTTAACAAGAGAGGAAAGAAAATAGGAAAAGAGAGACAGGAACATCAATCTGTTTCTGTGTCTTGACCACAGATTGAACTCGAATCTCTGTGCTTTGGGACAATGCTCTAAAGCAGGGGTCCCCAAACTTTTTACACAGGGGGCCAGTTCACTGTCTCTCAGACCGTTGGAGGGCCGGACTATAAAAAAAACTATGAACAAATCCCTATGCACACTGCACATATCTTATTTTGAAGTAAAAAAAAAAACAACAAAACGGGAACAAATACAATATTTAAAATAAAGAACAAGTAAATTTAAATCAACAAACTGACCAGTATTTTAATGGGAACTATGCTTCTCTCACTGACCACCGATGAAAGAGGTGCCCCTTCCGGAAGTGCAGTGGGCCGGATAAATGGCCTCAGGGGGCCGCATGTGGCCGCGGGCCCTAGTTTGGGGACCCCTGCTCTAAAGAGCCAAGTTATCTGATAGGGCCTATAATAATAAATTAAGACAAATCTAACCCATAGGAAAATACAGGTGATGTGATATTAAATAATAAGAGAGAAATTAAATGGCATACTCAGGACCAGAATGTAAACAGTGGCTTTCTTTGATTGGTTTATTATAGATGATTTTTATTTTCTTCTTTATATCTTTCTGTATTTTAAAATTCAAAGCTCATTTACTTAATCAAAAAAATATGTTATTTAAAAACATCACCGTTAAGCTCTTTTACTAACTCTACTGAGCTTCTAAAAGGGAAATAACTAGAACTTTACAGGATCCTTCACTAGAATTTTTTATTTTATTTCTCTTAGAATAAATACTTTTCCAACTTGATATTTGAAATGTTTTTCCACCTCAATATTTACAAACTTTAGTATTAATTATACTTATTGATTATAATTGATTGTAATTATCTACCTTTAAAATTTATATAATTGGATTTTGAAAATTGTTTTAGCTTTCTTTAATGTTAAGAAATTATTAAATTTTGTATAACTTAGATTCCACTTTGTAGAGAAAACTACTTTTTAGTGACTCCAAAATGAACAATCTTTATCATTCTGAAGATTATTTTTTGCTATACAGTATTTGTTTTTCATGGCACAATACTTTACAAGTAGAGTATCACATTTCTAAGGTGCTATGGTTTGAGTATTTTGCCAAAAAGTGATTATGTAAAATGTCTGATTATACACAGGGCAGGTTACAGACTTTCTCTATAGTCTCAGTTGGTTTATGTCCTTGACTTCTTCTTCAATGTCTGCGGTAACATTTTCCAATAGTCTCAGTTTTATGGACCCCTTTCTTTATCAGCCTTCCTCAGTGAGTCAAGGTTGCAGACTGGCTGATTAGCTTGTTCTGGATTTAAAAGGATTTGTCTCTGGACCTGGAATGGGACCCTTCTCACTTCCTGAAAGGACTGTGGCTTGTGAAAGAGAGTGAACTAACCAACACAAATAGAATACTTAATCTTCATCTGTCAAAGCTGTGGGTGCCCTGCTTCTTCAATTTATATGATGAAAAGTTAAGTACATTTTTGCAAGATTCAATTTCTACACATTTTCTATTTTTAAGTTGTGTAAATAAGTTTTTATAGCTTAGTTGGTAAGAACAGTAAATAAAAAGAACAATTTAATGTTTATTGGAAATCTGCTGTGGAATAACACTGTTTGCTTTATTTATGTATTATTTTTCTGCTCCACTTTATAGTAATTACTAAGCTATTATAAGATGGCCATATGTAATTTTGTAATGATAATAAAAATTTAGGCAATGGACAGTCTGTGTTTTAATTAGATCCACCTATTTATTTATTTATTTATTTTTTGTGCTCTCTTTTTTTTTAACTTTTTTTTTTTAAGATTTTATTTATTCAATTTTCAGAGAGGAGAGAGAAAGAGAGAGAGAGAGAGAGAGAAAGGGGAGGAGCAGGAAGCATCAACTCCCATACATGCCTTGACCAGGCAAGCCCAGGGTATTGCACAGGCGACCTCAGCGTTCCAGGTCGACGCTTTATCCCACTGCGCCACAACATCCACCTATTTATTTTAAAGAAATTTTCTAAAAGTACATGTAAAGTTAATTCACACCTTAAGTAAAGACTAAATTCTGACCATTAGTAAACATATGCAGTTAGTATACCTGTATTTGTTTAAAACTGTCACCTCTTTTTGTATAGCTGCCTTTTTCAGTGTCACTGTCAATTCCCAAAGAGATCTCAGAAATTTCAAAAGCTTTATAGTTTGAAACTATGTGCTATTTTTTATTTTATTGATATAATTTTTTTTCTAAATGATTTATTCATTTGTTTTGTTTCAGGTAATGTTACTGAAGTAGTTGGGATTATATATTAATCACTTACAGAAATTATTTGAGTTAGATCTCAGTGTTTAAAACCAATGGCTTTTTGCTGATGGCCTACCAAATGCACATTACTATACTCCTCTCTAAGAATCAGGATACTGTGATGCTTGATGGGTACCAAAGAAATAGAATTCATACTTCCCTATGCTTGAGAAATGTAGTTTCTTCTCAAAAAAACTATTTCTACCTAATCAACTGAAATAGTATATAAAGGGGCATCTTAGTTAAGCAGGAAGAAAGCAGGGACAAATTACTTGTTTCTCTAAAATAGCATTCTGTGTTATTTATTGCGGTATCACTTAGCGTCCTGGCAGAAAACAAATGGCACACTCCACTCTAGTAATCAGGCTCATTTAATGAATGGACTATTTGTAATGTGTGCGCAGAATGAAGGTAAACCAACAAGGCTACAACTGTAAATGTGCAGTGGCAAGAAGAAGAAGTGTTGACCAGAATTCTGAGAGAGCTATAGCTGAAAGAGAGGAGGACCAGGCAGGAGCTGTGGGCTTAGATCAAGAAATGTAGCCACATTTACTTGACAGAGAAGGGAACAGGGGGATAAACACCCCCATCTTTCTTCTACTCCATCATCTGATTGACTCCTGCTGCCCCTCACTGGCCAAACACAAACAGAATCCAGAAAGTGAGACACAAAACATGTGGAGAAAGATGGAAAACATACTGGAGGGCAAATGGAGGAGATTCAGCACCATATTTGGCATTTAACCATGAATTTTGAGATAGTACAAACATAGCATGTTTCTTTATTATTTCCATCAGGTATATAAGGTGAACTTGACAGGATTAGCACATTTGAAATGCAAATGAAGTAATAATAAATTGCTAAAACAATCTTGGAACTATTTTAGAATACTTCTAAGACAAGAAAAATTGTATTTTACATACATATTGGAATAGTAGTGCATGACTCACTAGTGATCCTCAGTTCTCACGAGTCTTTGTGAATTTTAGCATAAGAACCATAGCATTTGGGGAGAAGACTAATACCAAGATCTTCAGATTCAGTGGGTCAGGAATTAGGTGAACTAGGTTATGCTAACACCAGGTAAGATGAAGTGTTATAGGTGCATGTTTTATCCCACTCTCCTGTACCATTTCTGAGGTAATAACTTTGTTCGCGATGCCTTACTCTTTACAGAGTATTCTGTGGAAGATTCATTTGGTTTGGCTCAGGCATAAATAATGGCAAAAAATGATAAAACAAAGGGGAAAAATCTTAGATTATAGAAATGAGTCTGCTATAGTAAAGAGAACTAGGGTAAAACAATTACTTTTCCAATGTTTCTTTAATTATTAAATAAACTCCTTCTGTAAGTAATTTAATTTTAGAACTTCAAATTAAATGTTACTTAGTAACCATTAATTTATAGCAGTCAATTGATATTTTATTAACTGTTATGTTTTCAATATGAATAATAAGTAATAATTTGGTTAGTAAAATAACCATAAAATAAAGTATTATGAAGGCAGCACTTAAAGTGAGATTTAGGAGAAAATAGTAACTGGCACTGTTGACTTTTCCCGAACAGGATGACTTATCTAAATAGGAAAATCATGCACGTGCCATTCAGATATTCCAGGGAAATGTACATATGTACATACTGTAAATGTTACACATTAAAATATGAGTCTTCTTTCTTTTTTTTGTTTTGTTTCTGGAATCTAATGCTATAAAGTACTTTAAAATTATTTTCTGAAAGAATCAAAAGCATTTGGATAAAAGTGTGAAGAAGATGTGAATGTTAACCTTATGGGTTCTTTGACAAATCACATTCTAGGCAAAGAATACAGTGAAAGAAAGCCCCTAAGTCCAGGTTATGCCTGACAAGTTTAAAGAACAAGAAAGAGGCCAGTGGGGTAGGAGCAGAAACATGGTTAGAGGGATAATGGGGCTACATTATTATGGATTTAACTTTTACTCTGAATGAAATGAGAAACCTTTAAGTTTTGAGAAATACCATGGGTGACCAACAATGCAAAACAAAGAAATAAACAAACAAATAACACTCTGGATGCTCTGTTAAGCATAGATTGTAGTGGAATGAAGTGCGATCAGGAAAAACAGGTTATTGTGTATTCCAGGTAAGCTGGTAGCTTGGACAAGTGTAGAAGCTGTAGAGGTAGTAAGAAATGGTTGGAGTCTGGATATATTTTGAAAATACAGCTGTCAGGATTTGCTGACATGTTAGAGAGAATAGGGGCAACGATGACTCCATAGTTTTTATCCTCAATGACTGGGAAGATGAAGCTGCCATCAACTGCAATGGGGAAGGCTCCAAGTTGAGCAAGTTTGGAGGGAGAAGATCAGGAAATGTTGTGAACACAGTGTGTTTAAGAGGAATTTAGATATCCAAAAGGAAACATCAAGTTGGCAGCTAGTTAACTATGTCTGGAGCTTGGGAAAGAGTCTGGACAGGAGATATAAAATGGTAAGTCTTCAGCATATAAATAGTATTTAAGACATTGGGACTCAATAATTTCAAGGGTAGAGAGAAATAAATCAAGTGCCAGGCACTTAAGCATTAAAAGTTTAGAGAGAAGAGACTGCAAAAGAGATTGGGTCAAAGAGAGAGGGGAAAAAGGTGGGAAGTAGCCAGAAGAGAATGGTACTTTAGTAATGGTGTTCAAGTCCACCGGAGTCCACAGTAAAAGTAAGACTGGCTCAACATAAGGAAATCTATTGATATAATTAAGTTAATATAATTATTTTGACATAATCAATTAAATACTGATAGGTTCAAGAAAAAAAGTTATAGTATCATTTTAAAAGCTGGCAGAATGTTGATCAAATATAAGGCTATTTTAAAAGATCTTTGATCAACTAATAGCCAGCATCATACTTACTAGTGAAACAGTGGAGACATTCTCATTGATATGCCCCAGGAACAAGAATGGCACTCCCACCAGCACTGTTTTTCTGAGACATCTCATGAGTGAACAAGATATACTGCTCCATAGGTAAAAATAAAAATTAAAAAACAGAAAAAACTGACATTAGAATACAAGAAAAATTATTGTCTCCTTAAAAATCTTCAGAAAAATCCACTCCTAAATCCTTATAGTTATTAAGAATGAAATGAAGAGGCTAGTTACAAAGTACTGCACATAATTGTACGTGGTATACTTTTATATAAAAGTCAGTGTTGACTGCGCTCAGCCAAAATGACGGCGCCCATGGGTGCTGTTCTGGAGCCGAGAGCTGCCGTGTGCCTGGCGCGCCCTTCACGTCTCCGCAGTGTGCGCCAAGAATCGGGTGGCCCGGGTTCGAGTGAGCCAAGGGGACAAGCCGGTGACGTATGAGGTGGCGCACGTGCCTCACCACATTGCGCACCGCAAGGGTTCGCTGTCGCTGCACACAGGTAATCCACTTTTCATCCCCAGTTATCATCTGGTTCAAGAAGGGCTCGATTTTGTTCCAAGCAAGAAGAGATGTGCGTATGACGACTCGATTATTCAAATTTTTCTGACTTAATTTATGTGGCACCCATCTTGAATATTTCCACACCAATCCTTTCTTCCAAATATGGTCCAAAATGGTTTGCTGAGCTGAAATAAGCCTTTCTGTGATCTCTGATGTTGTCAGAAAAGGATCTAGCTCCAACATGGTCTTAACAACATCGTCATCAATCAAAGATGGTCACCCAGAATGTGGCTTATCAGAAAGGTCGAAATCACCTGTTTCAAATTTTTCAAACCATTTTCTGCATGTCCTATCAGAAATTGTACCTTCATCAAACACTTTCAATAAATTTCTACATGCTTCTGTAGCAAAAAAAAAAAAAAAAAAAAAAAAAAAAAGTCAGTGTCATAGGTTTTTTGCACCGTCATCACCAGAAACACGAGAGTAATGCAATAATACATTGTGTTGTGACTTTATGACAGTGATGCCAACACTATACAATAGGAGTTTTTCAGCTCCATTGTAATCTTACGGAGCCACTGTCATATATGTGGCCTGTTATTGACTGAAATATAGTTATGAGGAACATGACAGCATAATTTGTTTCAGTGTCAAAATATATCATCCTCTCAGTTGAACGTATTGCACTAACCAAAAAATAAGTTGAATGTGTAAAATGTCTTATTTACGAAGTCAGTTTTTATGATACGAGATGATTTTCAGTGTTAGGAGGGACTCCAGAAATTGCTTTTGCCAGTTGCCTCAGCCTCATTTTTATTTTGTGAGGAAACAATGGCTCTAAGTAAGTGATTTCCTCAATAACATGCTTATTTGTTGCAGTTTACATTAAAAAAAAGAGGACATTTTTTTCATTTGTTTGTAAAAGTCATACCTTCTTTTTTAAATTAAGCATTCATCAACATGTTATATAGATAAATGATTATGATGTACAATGCAGTATTTTAACAGATGGTTGTTTTGACATAGTATTTTAGAAAAATAACATGATGATATTCTTGATTCTCTAGAGCAAACACTTTGCAAGATGTTAAACCAGCTTATATTTTAACAGACTGGAGATCCAGGGCTGGGAATTCTGACCTCAAAGTTTTCCAGCCTAATTTTTCAATGAAATATTCTTTACCACTGCTGGTACATCTGCCAGTATCTGGAGACATTTTTGGTTGTCACCACTGTGGGGGGTGGTGGTGGCGACAGGTGGTGTGCTACTGGCATTTAGTAGATACTGCTAATATCCTACAGTGTACTGGATAGTTTCCCATAACAAAGATTATCTGCCCCAAATATCAATAGCACCAAGGCTGAGAAAATCTGACCTAGGATGATGATGCAAACTGATTTTACCAGACTTGTATTTACAGTTGCATGTAATCACTTCAAAGTTAATACTACCTTACATTTTAAAGCTATATTTCTTAACATGTTCTTTGAAACATGAGTCCTATCAGATATTCTGTGAAAAAAGAGGAAAATATCCATACTATATTATCCTCTGCTTTTTGTTTTTATTCAGTGAGAGGAGGAGAAGCAGAGGGACTCCCACATGTACCCAACTGGGATCCACCCAGCAAGCCCATCAGGGGCAATGCTCTGCCCATTCTGGGGCATTGCTCTGTTGTTCAGCAACTGAGCTCTTCTTTGTGCCTGAGGCAGAGGCCATGGAGCATCCTCAGCACCTACAGCCAAATTGCTCCAATTGAGCCATGGCTGCAGGAGGGAAGACAAATAGAGAGAGAAGCAAGAGGGGGAGGGGTGGAGAAGCAGATGGGCACGTCTTTTGTGTATCCTGACCAGGAATTAAACCCAGGACATCCACACACTGGGCCAACGCTCTATCACTGAGCCATCCAGCCTGGGCCTATATTGTTTTGTTAAAGATCCACACTGCCAACTATAATATCAAAGACTCTGACACCTCCTGCAGTGAGAATCTATTGATACTTACCTTTTCTTAACCCAGAATATTCTGCCTTGATTGTATCATACAATATTTTTACAAAGCCTCTATGAACATTCCTGAGAAGAGGCATCAAGAAATCCAATCACAATGATTTATGGTTCTCAGAGCCCTTTCATATTTGATTTCATCGGATTCTGTCAACCATTGCATAAGATAAAATTCTAAAATAACTTTAGCATTGCTCTCAAATAATCTTGTCCTAGTTTGTCCTTTCACTTCTCTTTCATTTCCTAGAGCCAGTAAAGAATTTGTTTTCAATTAAAACAAATTTATTATTTTTCTTATTATAAAAAGATTATTATTTTAGAAAATATATAAAATGCAAATAAGCAAAACAAAAATTTCCCCATAGCTACTCCATTTTTAAAACTTTCTCATATTTTTGTATTTTATGCCAATGTAAAATAACACTGTAAATGCTTTTTATAAACTAAATTTTTTCAGTTATAATCTTTAACATTTAGTATGTTAAAATTTAATATTAATGTAGTAATATTATTATTATATCATGATGATAACATAAAATGAATACTCGAGTATCAATTGGTAACTGGGTATTTCATTATATGAATCACATGATGCTTTATTTAAGGAGTTCCTATTAATGGGAAACTACTAGTACTTTTTGGGGAGATAATTTTTGCAATACCCTAATGAACAACTTTTACTTATGTATTTTCACACATTCCTAATTATTTCTTAGGGAAAATTGTGAGAAGTAAAATTGTATGCTTAGAGTTAAGGGTGCAGTGAGAGTGGTTACAGATGTACATCTTAAGGCTTTTGTACTGAAAAGGCTGTACAAGTGCATATTCTCAACAGTGGCATAGAAGTGTGACATTAGGTCTTGTATTTTACTTTATTTTGAAGTACGCATTATGAGATCTAGTCTGTTAACAGGTTTTGAGGTGTGCAATACATGATTGTATTCTTATATTGCTTTGATTTATCTCTTTCTTTTCATTTTCTCTGCTATTAGACTAGGACCTATCCTTTACTTTTTGGTTTTCTGGCTGACAAACTGTTGTGCCCACCTCCAATTCTTTGCTCATGTGTGGCTCAGTTCAAGTTCTTGTTTCTTGAAGAAGTTTTCCTGTACCAATTAGACCCAAATTCCACACTTCACAATTTGATGTAGCCTTACTATGTGTTTTTTTTTATTAATTTTAATGGGGTGACATTAATCAATCAAGGTACATAGGTTCAGAGAAAACATCTCCAGGTTATTTTGACATTTGATTATGTTGCATACCCATCACCCAAAGTCATATAGTCTTCCATCACCTTCTATCTGGTTTTCTTTGTGCCCCACCTCTCCCCCCACCACCCCCTTCCTCTCCTCACCCCCAGTAACCACCACATTCCTGTCCATGTCCCTGAGTCTCATTTTTATGTCCCACCTATGTATGGAATCATATAGTCCTTAGTTTTTTCTAATTTACTTATTTCATTCAGTATAATGTCTATCCATGTTGTTGTAAATGATCCGATGTCATCATTTCTTATGGCTGAGTAGTATTCCATAGTATATATGTACCACATCTTCTTTATCCAGTCATCTATTGAAGAAATTTTTGGTTGATTCCATGTCTTGGCCACTGTGAACAATGCTGCAATGAACATGGGGGCTGCATGTGTCTTTATGTACCAGTGTTTTTGTGTTATGGGTGTGTATTCCCAGTAGAGAGATTGCTGGGTCATATGATAGTTCTATTTTTAGTTTTTTGAGGAACCACCATACTTTCTTCCATAATGGTTGTACTACTTTACATTCCCACCAACAGTGGTTGAGAGTTCCTTTTTCTCCACAGCCTCTCCAATATTTGTTATTACCTGTCTAGTTGATAATAGCTAATCTAACAGGTGTGAAGTGGTATCTCATTGTAGTTTTGATTTGCATTTCTCTAATAGCTAATGAAGGTTATCATCTTTTCATATATCTGTTGGCCATCTGTATTTCTTCCTGTAAGAAGTGTCTGTTCATGTCCTCTTCCCATTTTTTATTGGATTAAATTGCTTGTTTGTTGTTGAGTTTTATGAGTTCTTTGTATATTTTGGATATTAGGTCCTTATCTGTGCTGTTGTTTGATAATATCATCTCCCATTCAGTTGGCTGATTGTTTTGTTGTCAGTTTCTTTTGCAGTGCAAAAGCTTCTTAGTCTGATGTGGTCCCATCATTATCTTTGCCTTCACTTCTCTTGCCTTTAGAGTCAAATTCATAAAGTGCTCTTTGTAACCAAGGTCCATGAGTTTAGTACCTATGTTTTCTTCTATTTAATTTATTATTTCAGGTCTTATATCTAGGTCTTTGATTCATTTTGAATTAATTTTAGTACAAAGGGACAAACTGTAGTCCAATTTCATTCTTTTGCATGTGGCTTTCCAGTTTTTCCAGCACCATTTGTTGAAGAGGCTTTCTTTTCTCCATTGTGTGTTGTTGGCCCCTTTATCAAAAATTATTTGACCATATACATGTGGTTTATTTCTGGGCTTTCTATTCTGTTCCATTGGTCTGAGTGTCTATTTTTCTGCCACTACCATACTGTTTTGATTATCGTAGCTCTATAATATAATTTGAAGTCAGGTATTGTAATGCCCCAAGCTTTGTTCTTTTTCCTTAGGATTGCTCTGGCTATTCAAGGATTTTTATAGTTCCATATAAACCTGATGATTTTTTGTTCCATTTCTTTAAAAAATGACATTGGAATTTTAATGGAATTACATTAAATTTGTATATCGCTTTAGGTAATATAGTCATTTTGACTATATTTATTCTTCCTATTCAAGAACAAAAAATATTTTTACATTTTATTATATCTTTTTTGATTTCCCTTAACAATGCTTTGTATTTTTCATTATATAGGTCCTTTACATTCTTTGTTATGTTAATCCTAGGTATTTTATTTTCTTTTTTTTGTTGCGCAGAGCCTGCAGAGGCTGAAGAGCAGCCTCCACCACCCCAACTTCCCAGCAGGGTGTAGCACTGGGCTCCTAGCCTGGCCCCTGAAGCCTGGCACTGGGCTCCTAGCCTGCCAAGTTGACTGAACCCTGTGCTCCCTCCTGACAGAAGCTCAGCTGCTGGCATCTCTCAGGTGACCACCCTCCACACTGTCCCTCATTCTGTCTTTGAAACAGTCTTCTCAGTATGTCACAAAGCATTCCACATCCTCCATGAAGGATATTAAAGAGGCTCTGTCCTGGCAGGACCAGGCATGCAGACGGGATGCATCTACAAGACCAGGGGTAAGTGGTCGGGCTCGGGAGCCGGGGAGGGGAGCGCCTTCCATGTGTACAACATCGGGGCTCAGTCATCGTTCACACTGATGATACATATTGCTTCCTGTGCCCTTGAAGTTGGATTGAGGTAAAAAGTTAAACTCCTCCTCTACAACCTTTATCCATCCCAGACCCCCCAGGAGAAAGAGTATCAGCAAAGTCTGGGACAATTCCTGTCTTCAGTCTTTCCCTGTCTCTTCATTAGTCTTCCTGTTCTTGTTCTACTTCAATGCAAGCTCTATTTCCCTTGCAGACACAGGCCATTTGCTTCCCCAGATACAGACCAGTACACCGACATGACAGGCCATGTCAGATAATCACGTGGACAGTGGTGAATGCAACTCAGGCCCAGACCAGACTCTCTGTCCCAGCATGCAATCAAAATCAGTCCTGATTCATGACCAGCCAAAACCCTCCTAGTGTGAACTTTTGTGGCCACACCTGGGAGACATTCAAGAGAAAGTCTGTCAAGGTTGCAGTGGGCAGCTTACTCCTTTACCCAATTAAGCCCAAAGGCCTCTCACTCTAGCATCCTGGGGATGGAACACTGAACAGCATTTCTCACCATTATTAATAATTTTTTTTTCTCATGAGAACAAATTTAATCAATGGTATCAAGTGGCATACAGTAAGCTCAGTGTAAGTAGAGCTATTATAATTACTGGGGTTTTTTTTGGTTAATTTTAATGGGGTGACATTGATAAAATTGTATTCCGTCACCTTCTAACTGGTTTTCTTTGTGCCCCTCCCCTCCCCCAACCCACTCCCTCTCCTCCCACCAACCCTGTATCCCCAACACTGTTGTCCATGTCCCTGAGTCTCATTTTTATGTCCCACCTATGTATGAAATCATACAGTTCTTAGTTTTTTCTGATTTACTTATTTCGCTCAGTATAATGTTATCAAGGTCCATCCATGTTGTTGTAAAAGATCCGATGTCATCATTTCTTATGGCTGAGTAGTATTCCATAGTATATATATACCAAAGCTTTTTAATCCACTCGTCCTCTGATGGACACTTGGGCTGTTTCCAGATTTTTGCTATTATGAACAATGCTGCCATAAACATGGGGGTGCATTTCTTCTTTTCAAACAGTGCTATGGTGTTCTTGGGGTATATTCCTAACAGTGGTATAGCTAGGTCAAAAGGCAGTTTGATTTTTAATTTTTTGAGGAATCTCCATACTGTTTTCCACAGTGGCTGCACCAGTCTCCATTCCCACCAGCAGTGCAGGAGGGTTCCCTTTTCTCCACATCTTCGCCAGCACTTATTTTGTGTTGTTTTATTGATGAGCGCCATTCTGACTAGTGTGAGGTGATATCTCATTGTGGTTTTAATTTGCATTTCTAATGATTAGTGAGGTTGAGCATTTTTTCATATGCCTATTGGCCATCTGTATGTCCTCTTTGGAGAAGTGTCTATTCATTTCTTTTGCCCATTTTTGGATTGGATTGTTTGTCTTCCTGGTATTAAGTTTTAGAAGTTCTTTATAAATTTTGGTTATTAACCCCTTATCAGATGCATTGTCAAATATATTCTACCACTGTGAAGTTTGTCTTTTTATTCTGTTCTTATTGTCTTTAGCTGTGCAGAAGCTTTTTAGTTTGATAAAGTCCCAGTTGTTTATCCTGTCTTTTGTTTCACTTGCCTGTGGAGACATACGGCAAATATATTGCTGCGACAGATGTCAGAGAGCTTACTGCCTATGTTTTCTTCTAAGATGCTTATGGTTTTACGGCTTACATTTAAGTCTTTTATCCATTTTGAGTTTATTTTTGTGAATGGTGTAAGTCAGTGGTTTAGTTTCATTTTTTTTGCAGGTAGCTGTCCAATTTTCCCAACACCATTTATCAAAAAGGCTGTCTTTACTCCAATGTATGCTCTTACCTCCTTTGTCAAATATCAGTTGTCCATAAAAGTGTGGGTTTATTTCTGGGTTCTCTGTTCTGTTCCATTGATCTATATGCCTGTTCTTATGCCAGTACCAGGCTGTTCTGAGTACAATGGCCTTATAATATAACTTGATATCCAGAAGTGTGATACCTCCTGCTTTATTCTTCCTTTTCAAGATTGCTGAGGCTATTCGTGTTCTCTTTTGGTTCCATATAAATTTTTGGAATATGTGTTCTATGTCTTCAAAGTAAGTCATTGGTATTTTAATCGGTATTGCATTGAATTTTAAATTGCTTTGGGTAATATAGACATTTTAATGATGTTTATTCTTCCTAACCATGAGCATGGTATATGCCTCCACTTGTTTGTATCTTCCCTGATTTCTTTTATCAATGTTTTATAATTTTCCAAGTACAAGTCTTTAAACTCCTTGGTTAAATTTATTCCTAGGTACTTTATTTTTTTGGTTGCAATAGTAAAGGGGATTGATTCCTTAATTTCTCATTCTGACAGTTCATTGTTAGTGTATAAAAATGCCTCTGATTTCTGAGTATTGATTTTATATCCTGCCAACTTGCTGAATTCATTTATCAGGTCTAGTAGTTTTTTGACTGTGACTTTAGGATTTTCTATATACAGTATCATATCATCTGCAAATAATGATAGTTTTACTTCTTCCTTTCCAATTTGGATGCCTTTTATTTCTTTTTCTTGTCTGATTGCTGTGGCTAGGACTTCCAGAACTATGTTGAATAAGACTGGTGAAAGGGGGCATCCCTGCCTTGTTACTGATCTTAAGGGAATTGCTTTTAATTTTTGCCCATTGAGTATGATGTTGGCTGTGGGTTTCTCATAGATGGCCTTTATCAAGTTGAGGTATGTTCCCTGTATTCCCACTTTGCTGAGAGTTTTGATCATGAATGGGTGCTGTATTTTATCAAATGCTTTTTCTGCATCTATTGAAATTATCATGTGGTTTTTCTCCTTCCTTTTGTTAATGTGATGAATCACATTGATTGATTTGCAAATATTGTACCAGCCTTGCCTCCCCAGAATAAATCCCACTTGATCATGGTGTATGATTTTTTTTTCATATATTGCTGGATCCGGTTTGCTAATATTTTGTTGAGTATTTTTGCATCTAAATTCATCAGGGATATTGGCCTATAATTTTCATTTTGTGTGTTGTCTTTGCCTGGTTTTGGAATCAAAATTATGCTTGCCTCATAAAAGGAGCTTGGAAGTTTTCCTTCCTCTTGAATTTTTTAAAATAGCTTGAGAAGGATAAGAGTTAGTTCTTCTTTGAATATTTGGTAGAATTCACTTGTGAAACCATCAGGCCCGGGGCTTTTCTTTTTTGGGAGTGTTTTGATAACTGTTTCAATCTCATTTGTTGTAATTGGTATGTTTAGGTTTTCTGATTCTTCCAGATTAATTTTTGGAAGATAATGTTTCAAAGAATTTGTCCATTTCATCTAGGTTGTTTAGTTTTTTTGGCATATAATTCTTCATAATATTTCCTTACAATATTTTATATTTATGTTGTGTCAGTTGTTATTTCTCCACTCTCGTTTCTAATTTTATTTATTTGAATCCTCTCTCTTGGTGAGTCTGATTAAAGGTTCATCAATCTTCTTTACCTTTTCAAAGAACCAGCTCCTGGTTTCATTGATCCTTTGTATTGTTTCTTTAACCTCTATGTCATTTATTTCTGCTCTGATCTTTATTATTTCTTTCCTTCTGCTAGCTCTGGGCTTTACTTGCTGTTCTTTTTCTAGTTGTTTTAGATGTAGGGTCAAGTTGTTTATTTGAGCTTTTTCTAGCTTCTTGAGGTATGCATGTAATGCTATAAACTTCTCTCTCAGGACTGCTTTTGCTGTGTCCCATAAATTTTGAGTTGATGTATGCTCATTATCATTCATTTCTAGGAATTTTTTAATTTCTTCTTTGATCTTATTGTTTACCCATTCATTATTTAATAACATGCTATTTAGTTTCCAAGTGTTTGAGTATTTTTCACTTTTTCTGTTGTGGTTGATTTCTAGTTTAATGCCATTGTGATCAGAGAAAGTGCTCAATATGATTTCAATCTTCTTAAATTTGTGAGACTGCTTTTGTGCCCTAACATGTGGTCTATTCTAGAGAATGTACCATGAGTGCTTGAAAAGAATGCATATTCTGCTATTTTAGGGTAAAAAGTTCTGAATATATCTATTAAATTGAGTTGATCTAATATATCCTTTAAGTCTGCTCTTTCTTTCTTAATTTTCTTTTTTTATAAATTTTTATTAATGTTAATGGGGTGACATCAATAAATCAGGGTACATATATTCAAAGAAAACATGTCCAGATTATCTTGTCAGTCAATTATGTTGCATACCCATCACCCAAAGTCAGATTGTCCTCCATCACCTTTTATCTAGTTTTCTTTGTGCCCTTCCTCCTCCCCCTCTCCTCCTTCCCTCCAACGCCTCCCCTCCCCCCCACCCCCGGTAACCACCACACTCTAGTCCATGTCTCTGAGTCTCGTTTTTATGTCCCACCAATGTATGGAATCATGTAGTTCTTGTTTTTTTTCTAATTTACTAATTTCACTCTGTATAATGTTATCAAGATCCCACCATTTTGTTGTAAATGATCCGATGTCATCATTTCTTATGGCTAAGTAATATTCCATAGTGTATATGTGCCACATCTTCTTTATCCAGTCTTCTATTGAAGGGCTTTTTGGTTGTTTCCAGGTCTTGACCACTGTGAACAATGCTGCAATGAACATGGGGCGACATGTGTCTTTACGTATCACTGTTTCTGAGTTTTGGGGGTATATACCCAGTAGAGGGATTGCTGGGTCATAAGGTTGTTCTATTTTTAGTTTTTTGAGGAACCACCATACTTTCTTCCATAATGGTTGCACTACTTTATAGTCCCACCAACAGTGAATGAGGGTTCCTTTTTCTCAACAGCCTCTCCAGCATTTGCTGTTACCTGTCTTGTTCATAATAGCTAATCTAACAGGTGTGAGGTGGTATCGCATTGTAGTTTTGATTTGCATTTCTCTAATAACTAATGAAGATGAGCGTCCCTTCATATATTTGTTGGCCATTTGTATTTCTTCCTGGGAGAAGTGTTTGTTCATGTCCTCTTCCCATTTTTTTATTGGATTGTTTGTTTGTTGTTGAGTTTTATAAGTTCTTTGTATATTTTGGATATTAGGCCCTTATCTGAGCTGTTGTTTGAAAATAACATTTCCCATTTAGTTGGCTGTCTGTTTATTTTGTTGTTAGTTTCTCTTGCTGAGCAAAACCTTTTTAATCTGATATAGTCCCATTCATTTATCTTTGCCTTCAGTTCTCTTTCCTTTGGAGTCAAATTCATAAAATGTTCTTTAAAACCCAGGTCCATGAGTATAATACCTATGTCTTCTTCTATGTACTTTATTGTTTCAGGTCTTATATTTAAGTCTTTGATCCATTTTGAATTAATTTTCGTACAAGGGGACAAGCTGTAGTCAAATTTCATTCTTTTGCATGTGGCTTTCCAGTTTTCCCAGCACCATTTGTTGAAGAGACTTTCTTTTCTCCATTGTGTGTTGTTGGCCCCTTTATCAAAAATTATTTGACCATATATATGTGGTTTTATTTCTGGACTTTCTATTCTGTTCCATTGGTCTGAGTGTCTATTTTTCAGCCGATACCATGCTGTTTTGATTGTTGTGGCCCTATAATATAATTTGAAGTCAGGTATTGTAATGCCCCAGCTTCATTCTTTTTCCTTAGGATTGCTTTGGCTAATCGGGGTTTTTTATAGTTCCATATAAATCTGATGATTTTTTTGTTCCATTTCTTTAAAAATTGTCATAGGAATTTTGATGGGAATTGCATTAAATTTATATATTGCTTTGGGTAATATGGCCATTTTGATTATATTTATTCTTCCTATCCACGAACAAGGAATATTTTTTCCATCTCATTGTATCTTTTTCAATTTCTCTTAACAATGCTTTGTAGTTTTCGTTATATAGTTCCTTTACATTCTTTGTTATGTTTATTCTTAGGTATTTTATTATTTTTGTTGCAATCATGAAGGGGATTATTTTTTTGAGTTTGTTTTCTAATATTTCATTGTTGGCATATAGAAAGGCTATGGACTTTTGTATGTTAATTTTGTATTCTGTGACCTTACTGTATTGGTTTATTGTTTCTAGTAATCTTTTGGTGGAGTCTTTGGGGTTTTCGATGTATAGGATCATATCATCTGCAAAAACTGATACCTTTACTTCTTCTTTTCTGATATGGATGCATTTTATTTCTTTCTCTTGTCTGATTGCTCTGGCCAGAACTTCTAGCACCATGTTAAATAAGAGTGGACAGCCCTGTCTTGTTCCTGATTTAAGGTGGAAAGTCCTCAGTTTTATGCTATTTAATATGATGTTGGCTGATGGTTTATCATATATGGCCTTTATCATGTTGAGATATTTTCCTTCTATACCCATTTTGTTGAGTGTCTTAAACATAAAGTTGTGTTGTATTTTATTGAATGCTTTTTCTGAATCTATTGATAAGATCATGTGATTTTGTTCTTTGTTTTGTTGATATGGTGTATTACATTAACTGTTTTACGTATGTTGAACCATCCTTGGGATTCTGGGATGAATCCCATTTGATCATGATGTATTATTTTTTTAATATGTTGTTGTATTCGATTTCCCAGTATTTTGTTTAGTATTTTAGCATCTGTATTCATTAGAGATATTTGTCTGTAGTTTTCTTTTTTTGTGCTTTCCTTGCCAGGTTTTGGTATGAGGGTTATGTTGGCCTCATAAAATGTGTTTGGAAGTATTGCTTCTTCTTCAATTTTTTGTAAGACTTTCAGTAGAATAGGAACCAAATCTTCTTTGAATGTTTGGTAGAATTCACTAGTATACCGGCTGGGCCTGGACTTTTATTTTTGGGGAGGTTTTTAATGGTATTTTCTATTTCTTCTCTACTAATAGGTCTGTTTAGGCTTTCTGCTTCTTTCTGACTCAGTCTAGGAAGGTTTTATTGTTTTAGAAATTTATCTATTTCTTCTAGCTTGTTGAATTTAGTGGCATAAAGTTTTTCATGATATTCTAAAATAATTCTTTGTATATCTACAATGTCCATGGTAATTTCTCCTCTTTCATTTTGGATTTTGTTTATATGAGTTCTTTCTCTTTTTTCCTTGGTAAGTCTTGGCAGGGGTTTGTCAATTTTGTTGATCTTTTCAAAGAACCAGCTCCTTGTTTTATTAATTTTTTCTATAGTTTTTCTGTTCTCTGTTTCATTTATTTGTGCTCTAACTTTTATTATCTCCTTTCTTTGGCTGGTTTTGGGTTGTTTTTGGTCTTCTTTTTTCAGTTCCTTAAGGTGTGAAGTTAAGTGGTTCACTTGAGCTCTGTCTTGTTTGTTCATATAGGCCTGAAGTGATATGAACTTCTCTCTTATCACTGCCTTTGCTGCATCCCAGAGATTCTGATATGTCATATTGTCATTTTCATTTGTCTGTATATATCTTTTGATCTCTGTGTTTATTTCTTCTTTGACCCATTCATTTTTTATAAGTATGTTGTTTAGTTTCCACATTTTTGTGGGGATTTTTTCCTCTTTTTTGTAGTTGAATTTTAGTTTCAAGGCTTTATGATCAGAAAATATGCTTGGTACAATTTCAATTTTTCTGAATTTGCTGATATTATTTTTATGGCCCAACATATAGTCAATTCTTGAGAATGTTCCATGTACACTAGAGAAAAATGTATACTCTGTCGCTTTGGGATGAAGTGTCCTGTAGATGTCTATCATATCCAGGTGCTCTAGTGTTTCGTTTAAGGCCTCTATATCTTTATTGATTTTTTGTTTAGATGACCAATCTAGAGCCATCAGCAGTGTATTGAGGTCTCCAAGTATGATTGTATTTTTGTCAGTTTTTGTTTTTAGGTCAATAAGTAGCTGTCTTATATATTTTGGTGCTCCTTGGTTTGGTGCATATATATTAAGAATTGTTATGTCTTCTTGATTCAGCATCCCCTTAATCATTATGAAATGACCATTTTTGTCTCTGAGTACTTTTGCTGTCTTGTAGTCAGCATTATTAGATATGAGTATTGCTATGCCTGCTTTTTTTTGGATGTTATTTGCTTGAAGTATTGTTTTCCAGCCTTTCACTTTGAATTTGTTTTTATCTTTGTTGCTTAGATGTGTTTCTTATAGGCAGCTAACAGTTGGCTTTTCTTTTTTAATTCTTTCTGCTACTCTGTGTCTTTTTATTGGTGAGTTTAATCCATTTATGTTTAGTGTAATTATTGACACTTGTGGATTCCTTATTGCCATTTTATAAATTGCTTTCTGTTAGTTTTGTATCTTGTTTGATTCTTCTCTTTTGTTTTTCTATCATTTATTTTTGTTTGTATTCCATACTTTTTTTATTTGTTGCTACCTTTTTTAAGTCATGTGCTTTTTTGGTGGTTTTTTCAAGGATGGTTACCATTAAGTAATGAAAAGGGTACCTACCATATTCATTGTAGTACCCTATCTTGTGAGTGTTTCTGCACTTCATCGTCTTTTGCTACTGTTAATCTCTGTTCTCTCCCCTTTTTTTTTGCTTTTGTTGTCACAGTTTAAATTTGGTTTTATTGTGTTCTTGGTGAAGCTTTTATTTTTTATTTTTTTTTAATTATTCATTTTAGAAAGAAGAGAGATAGGGAGAGAGAGAGAGAGAAACAGAGAGAGAGAAGGGGGAGGAGCAGGAAGCATCAACTCCCATATGTGCCTTGACCAGGCAAGCCCAGGGTTTCGAACTGGCGACCTCAGCATTTCCAGGTTGATGCTTTATCCACTGTGCCACCACAGGTCAGTCTTGGTGGAGCTTTTACTTGTGGTTTTGTTTAGTTTTGTTCTTTTGATCTGGTTGGAAAATCCCCTTTAGTATTTCCTGGAGTGGGGGTTTTCTGATGATAAATTTCCTCATCTTTTCTGTATTTGTGAATGTTTTTATTTCTTTTTCATACTTGAAGGATAACTTTGATGGGTATAGTATTCTTGACTGAAAGTTCCTCTCTTTCAGGACTTTAAATATTGGGGTCCACTCTCTTCTAGCTTGTAGAGTTTCTGCTGAAAAATCTGATGATAATCTAATAGGCCTTCCTTTATATGTTGTATTCTTCTTTTCCCTGGCTGCCTTGAGAATTTTTTCTTTGTCATTGGTTTCTGCCATTTTCATTATGATGTGCATTGGAGTAGGTTTGTTGTGGATAAGAAAATTCGGTGTTCTGTTTGCTTCTTGAATTTGAGGCTTTAGTTCTTTCCACAGGCTTGGGAAGTTCTCGTCTATTATTTGTTTGAATACGTTCTCCATTCAATTTTTCTCTCGCTTCACCTTCTGATATACCTATTATTCTCATGTTAGTCTTTTTGATGGATTCAGACAATTCCTGTAGGGCTTTCTCATTTTTTTAATTTTTGAGTCTCTTTCTTCTTCTCTCTGTTATGCCTCAAGTTGCTTGTCTTCTATGTCACTAATCCTACCTTCTATCTGGCCTGTTCTATTAGCTAAGCTTGTTACCTTGTTTTTCAGTTCATGAATTGAGTTTTTCATCTCTGTTTGATTTGTTTTTATAGTTTCAATTTCCTTGGTAATATATTCTTTGTGTTTGTTGAGTTGCTTTCTGAGCTCCCTAAATTGTCTTTCTGTGTTGTCTTGTATATCTCTGAGTATTTTTAGGATTTCTATTTTAAATTCTCTGTCATTTAGCTCCAAGGTTTCTAATATATTACATTTTTTCTCCATAGATTTTTCCACATCTATCTGTGTTACTTCTCTTTCTTTTGTATCCATTATATTTGATTTCCTTTTTTTAATGGCATCTGAGGGTGGTCTTGTTGATAGCACTAATGAGAATTAATAAAGAATAAAAAGTAGAAAAAAATGAAAAAAATAAAAAATAAAAATTTGGATTCCCCCCCCAATAATAATTTATTATTTCCCTCCCCTTTTCTTTCTTCTCTTCCCCTCCTCTTCCCTCCTCCTTAGGAAAATATTGTGACAAACTGTGAATTATATTATGCTAAGTGGAACAAAAACTGCCTATAACAGAGGGCCTGGGGGGAACTGTTCAAGGGGCAACAAAGGAAGTAGGGACCCACAAAATGCAAAAAAGGAAAAAATTTGGGTCAAGTATAAAATGATTTGCTTGTAAGTGATGGTCGACTAAGAGATATAATGAGAGGGATAAGAGAGAAACCAGATAAAGGGGAAAAAATAAACTATTGTATTAAGTGGAGCAAAGACTGAATAGAATGGAGATCCTGGGTTGGGAGGAATGCTAATGAGTTAAAAAGCAAAGTAAAAAGCACCCAAAATGCCACAAAGAAACCCCAAAAAACTTGAGTCCCAAATTAAATAATTTGTTCGTGATTTCAGATTGAATGAGAGGAAAATTAAAAGGAGAAAAGAAAAAACTAATAGAAAGGGAGAAACAAGAAAAAGGGGAAAAGGAAAGAAAGAAAAAAGAAAAAAAAACAAAAAGAGAGAGAGAGAGAGTTAAGGGTTTTGGAGTGTAACCCTCATGGAGAGTAAGGAAGAAGAAAAGAAATAAAATGAAACACTTATGGGTAGTGTAATTCAAGAAAAAGAAAGAGTAAGACGGGCAGAGAATAAAAGGACCATGGTGGAGGAAATAGAAATAATACTAATAAAGGCAAGAGGATGAAAGAAACAAACAAACAAAAAAAATAGTGGAACAAATTATAAAGTCTGTGGATTTTTCTTGAATTTGAGAGGTTAACTTCTTTTTCCCTTTTCTTTCCTCTCCCTCTTCCTGGTCAGTGACTCTGTACCCCAGGCTCTGCACCTGTGGCACGCTTAGGTAGGGATTTGCAGTTGATGAGACTCTACGGCAATGTCATATATTTGGCTTCAGTCTCGTTGGTAGTCAAGGCTTGTTAGCGTTTGCAGGCTCCAACAATGAGAGAATCCATTTTCCCGGAGCCTCTCTCCTAGTCTCTCCTTTCTGAATTAGCAGCCTGATGATCCAGCTATGAGGCTGCCGCTGCCTCTGCCTCGGGAGTAAGAGGTTTAGAGAGCTTGCAAATCCCCACTCTATCCCCACTTAATGCAGGGCTCTGGGTAAGGCTCTGGCAGTCAGAGCAGCCAGCGTAATCAGTCGGGGCTGGGAGCCAACTGCTCTCAAGATGACTTTCTCTGAGCTTCCAGGCCTGTTCAGCACACCTAGCACTCTGTGGGACCACTGCCCCCAGGCTTTCTGCACTTTGTAGCCTGTTTTGGCTGGGAAGAAGATGCACTAGTTACTGCCTGCAGTACAGGAGATCTTAACACTGCCAAGTCCCTCTTTTTAGCATATATCCCTGAGTATGAAAGCTCTGCCAATCAGAAATTGCCCCCACCCTTTAGCAAGAGGCACTAAAAAATATCACACCTCTTGTCTTGGATAGCTGGACTGAGAGATATCTTGTCAATTATAGCTGGGTAGGTCAGTTAGGAGGTGAGCAGCCTGTGGGTTAGGCTAATTTCAGTGATTGGATCTGTAGAATTTCTGCAAGCTGCGCGCATGCCCCTCCCCCAACGCTTGATTGTTAGCTTGAATGACTAGGTGAGGCGCCCTGCCCGCCTAGAGAGGCTCGGGTGTAGGGAAGTTCGCTTTGGCGCACTCCCCGTGCGCCGCTGGCAGCTGCTGCTCATGGCGCGGGAGATTGTACACGGGTGGTTGGTCTTGGCATGCACGGGC
This sequence comes from Saccopteryx bilineata, assembly GCF_036850765.1. Lineage (NCBI taxonomy): Eukaryota > Metazoa > Chordata > Mammalia > Chiroptera > Emballonuridae > Saccopteryx > Saccopteryx bilineata. The sequence continues at coordinate 75,044,235 of NC_089490.1, forward strand.
TGTTGGGCTGCTCGCAGCATGGGAGGCTGGCTTGCTCATAGCCTGGTGCATGGGGGGGTGGGGGGGTGGGGGGGCTGGGCTGCTTGCAGCCGGGCCCATGGGAGGCTGGGCTGCCCGCGGCGAGGGCTGGAGGCTGGGATGCTCGGGGCATGGTGCACGGGCGTTTGCTTGTGTGGGCTGATTCACCACAGGCACACTCTTTCCTCAGCTTGAACGAACGTCCAAGCTGCAGCCTAGCTACCTCCACACCCCTAGCTCCTCCTGACTCTCAGTTCCAAGTGAAAGCAGCCTTTGCTCAGGTTATTGAGGAAGGCAGAGAGTTTCTTTTTCTGACTTATTTCCCTCAGGGTTGATCATATATTTAGCCAATTTTTCGCTGGATCCAACCTTTGCCTTCAGGGTGTGGAACTCTCAGATACTCCAAGGATAGATTTTTTGTCTCTGGTTCTTGAACTTGTTGAAATTTTGGAGAGATTTTTTGGTCCGTGTCCTCATGGCGCCATTTCTATGATGTCACTCTTGTTAATTTTCTTTCTTGAGGATCTATCTAATGATATTAATGGGGTATTGAAATCTACTATTATAGTATTGCTGTTGATCTCGCCCTTTAAATCCATCAAAGTCTGCTTTATATATTTAGGTGCTCCTTTATTAGGTGCGTAGATATTTATAACGGTTATATCTTCCTTTTGGATTACTCCCTTTATCATTATGTAGTGACCTTCTTTATCTCTAACTGTAGTCTTTGTTTTAAAGTCTACTTTGTCTAAGTATTGCTACCCCGTCTTTTTTTTCATTTCCATTTGCGTGAAATATTTTTTTCCATCCCTTTATCTTCAGTCTATGTCCATCTTTTGATTTAAGGTGTGTCTCTTGTAGACAGCATATGTATGGGTCCTGTTTTCTTATCCATGCAGTTACCCTATGTCTTTTAATTGGATCATTTAATCCATTTACATTTAATACAATTAATACATATTGATATGTAATTGTTTATTGCCATTTTATTCTTTAAAACTGTATTCCTCTTTTACTATATTCTTTTTCTTCTTGATCTGTTTACAACAGGTCCCTTAGCATTTCTTGCAGCCTTGGTTTGGTTGTGGTGAATTCCTTGAGTTTTTTTTTGTCTGTAAAGCTTTTTATTTCTCCTTCAATTTTAAATGATAGCCTTGCTGGATAAAGTAGTCTTGGTTGTAGGCTCTTGTTCTGCATTACTTTGAATATTTCTTGCCATTCCCTTCTGGCCTCAAGTGTTTCTGTTGAGAAGTCAGAAGTCATCCTTATGGGGGCTCCTTTGTAGGTGATAGTCTTTTTTTGTCTATCAGCTTTTAATATTTTCTCTTTATCACTTAGCTTTGGTATTTTAATTATGATGTGTCTTGTTGTTGATTTCTTTGGGTTTCTCCTTAATGGAGTTCTCTGTGCTTCCTGAACATGTGAGGTGTTTTCCTGCCTTAATTGAGGGAAGTTTTCAGCTATGATATGCTTGAACAAAGTCTCTATCCCTTGTTCTTTCTCTTTTTCTTCAGGAACCCCTATGATGCGGATGTTATTTCTCTTCATGTTGTCACAGAGCTCTCTTAGAGTTTCCTCAGACTTTTTGAGGCTCTTTTCTTTTTTCTGCTCTGCTTCCGTGCCTTTATTTATCTTGCCCTCTAACTCGCTGATTTGATTCTCCGTTTCATCCATCCTGCTTTTAATTCCTTCCATTATATTCTTTATTTCAGATACTGTATTTGTCATTTCTGACTGATTCTTTTTTATTATTTCAATGTCCTTTTTTATATTTGCTATCTCTTTATTTAGGTGTTTGTAATGACCATCTATTGTTGTTCTAATATCTTTGAGCATCCTAACAATCGTTATTTTAAACTCTGTATCTGGTAATTTGGTTATATCTGATTCATTTAGGTCCTTTTCTGGGGATTTCTCTTGGCTCATTTGTGTTGCATTTCTTAGCCTTCGCATTTTCTCTGTGTAAAGAAAGGTTTTGGCCTCTGGAGTCCACTGGGTATGGCCTCTGTTCCCTAGGTATGGTCTGTCTGCAGGCAAGCCACCCCTTCTTCTGTTACTGCCTAGGGCTTTTGGGTTTGGGCATTGCCGGTGCCTGCCCACTGGGGCTGTTGCTGTGGTTTTCACCTCTCCTTCACAGGAGTGGCTGTGATCACATGTACAAGCCTTGGTGGCCTTGGCCTTGGCCTTTGCCCCGCCCCTGTGGGTGGCATTATGCTCAGCCCTAAGGGCAGTGGCAAGCACCTTTGCTCAGCTGCAGGTCTCTGCCTGTTTCTGAGCTTTCTCCCTGCCCTCACAGGAGGAGCCCACTCATGGAACAGCTGCTATTCTTGGCTCTACCGGCCGGCAGGACTGCGTGCCCACGCTCAGCTTAGTAGCAGAACTCTGCCTGTTCTGGGCTTTTGGCTCCACCCCCCCAGGAGGAGCCGGCTCCCAAGTCAGGCCACAAGCCTTGGTTCCATGGGCCAGTATTTTATTTTTTTTTGTTGCAACCATGAAGGGGGTTGTTTTTTTGAGCTTGTTTTCTGATGTTTCACTGTTGGCATATAGAAAAACAACTGACTTTTGTATATTAATATTGTATCCTGTGACCTTACTGTATTGGTTTATTGTTTCTAGTAGTCTTTTTGTGGGATCTTTGGTGTTTTCAATGTACAGGATCATATCATCTGCAAAAAGTGAAACCTTTACTTCTTCTTTCCCAATATGAATACATTTTATTTCTTTCTCTTGTCTGATTGCTCTGGCTAGAACTTCCAGCACTATGTTGAATAAAAGTGGAGAGAGTGGACAACCCTGTCTTGTTCTTGATTTTAGGGGAAAAATCCTCAGTTTTATGCCATTTAATATTATGTTAGCTGATGGTTTATCATAAATGGCCTTTATTATGTTGAGATATTTTCTTTCTATACTCATTTTGTTTGTTAAGTGTTTTAAACATAAAGTGATGTTGTATTTTATCAAATGCCTTTTCTGCATCTATTGATAAGATCATATGGTTCTTGTTTTTTGTTTTGTTGATATGGTGTAGTATGTTAAACATTTTATGTATGTTGAACCATCCTTGTGATTCTGGGATGAATCTCACTTGAACATGATGTATTATTTTTTTAATATGTTGTTGTATTCGATTTGCTAATATTTTGTTTAGTATTTTAGCATCCGTATTCACTAGGGATATTAGTCTGTAGTTTTCTTTCATTGTGTTGTCCTTGCCAGGTTTTGATATGAGGGCCTCATAAAATGTGTTTGGCAGTATTGCTTCTTTTTCAATTTTTTGGAAGACTTTGTGTAGAATAGGAACCAAGTCTTCTTTGAATGTTTGATAGAATTTACTAGTATAGCTGTCTGGCCCTGGACTTTTATTTTGGGGGAGGTTTTTAATAGTTGTTTCTATTTCCTCATTGCTTATGGATCTGTTTAGGCTTTCTTCTTCATGACTCAGTCTAGGGAGATTGTATTGTTCTAGGAATTTATTTATGTCTTCTAGATTGTTGAATTTGGTGGCATATAGTTTTTTCGTAGTGTTCTATAATAATTCTTTGTATATCTATGATATCTGTGGTGATTTCTCCTCTTTCATTTTGGATTTTGTTTATGAGTCCTTTCTCTTTTTTCCTTGGTGAGTCTTGCCAAGGGTTTGTCAATTTTGTTGATCTTTTCAAAGAACCAGCTCCTTGTTTTATTAAGTTTTTTTTATAGTTTTCTGTTCTCTATTTCATTTATTTCTGCTCTGATTTTTATTATTTCTTTTCTTCTGCTGTATTTTCAGTTGTCTTTGTTCTTCTTTTTCTAGTTTCTTAAGATATGAAGTTAAGTGGTTCACTTGGGCTCTGTCTTGTTTGCTCATATAGGCCTGTAGTGATATGAACTTCCCTCTTATTACTGCTTTTGCTGCATCCCAGAGATTCTGATATGTTGTATTTTTATTTTTGTTCACCTGTGTGTATCTTCTGATCTCTGTGCTTATTTCTTCTTTGACTCACTCATTTTTTAAAAGTATGTTGTTTAGTTTCCACATTTTGGTAGGTTTGTTTACCTCTTTTTTGCAGTTGAATTCTAGTTTCAATGCTTTATGATCAGAAAATATGCTTGGTATAATTTCAATATTTCTGAATTTATTGATGTTAAGTTTTGTTGCCCAACATATGGTCAATTCTTGAAAGTGTTCCATGTACATGAGAGAAAAATGTATACTCTTGCACTTTGGGATGAAATGTCCTGTAGATGTCTATCATATCCAATTGTTCTAGTGTTTCATTTAAGGCCAATATTTCTTTATTGATTTTCTGTTTGGATGAACAATCTAGAGCTGTCAGTGGTGTATTGATGTCTCGAAGTATGATTGTATTTTTGTCTGTTTTTGTTTTTAGTTCAGTCAGTAGCTGTCTATATATTTTGGTGCTCCTTGGTTTGGTGCATATATATTAAGAAGTGTTATGTGTTCTTGATTCAGTGTCCCCTTTATTATTATGAAATGACCGTTTTGTCTTTGATTACCTTTGCTGTCTTGTAGTCAGCATTGTTAGATATTAGTATTGCTATACCTGCTTATTTTAGATGTTTTTTTGCTTGGAGTATTTTCCAACCTTTCACTTTGAATTTGTTTTTATCTTTGTACCTTAGATGTGTTTCTTGTAGGCAGCATACAGTTGGCTTTTCTTTTTTAATCCATTCTGCTACTCTGTGTCTTTTTATTGGTGAGTTCAATCCTTTACATTTAGTGTAATTATTGACATTTGAGGGTTTCCTTTGCCATTTTTTTTTGTATTTCTCTGAAGCTGGAAACGGGGAGAGACAGTCAGACAGACTCCCGCATGCACCCGACGGGGATCCACCCGGCATGCCCATCAAGGGGCGACGCTCTGCCCACCAGGGGGCGATGCTCTGCCCCTCTGGGGCATTGCTCTGTCGTGACCAGAGCCACTCTAGCGCCTGGGGCAGAGGCCAAGGAGCCATCTCCAGCGCCCAGGCCATCTTTGCTCCAATGGAGCCTCGGCTGCGGGAGGGGAAGAGAGAGACAGAGAGGAAGGAGAGGGGGAGGGGTGGAGAAGCAGATGGGCGCTTCTCCTGTGTGCCCTGGCCGGGAATCGAACCCAGGACTTCTGCACGCCAGGCCGACGCTCTACCACTGAGCTAACCAGCCAGGGCTCCTTTGCCATTTTATATATTGCTTTCTGATAGTTTTGTATCTTGTTTGGTTCTTCTCTTTTATTTTTCTATCATTTGTTTTTGTTTGGTTGTAATCCATACTTCTTTTCTCTGTTACTTCTTTTTTAAAGCCATATACTTCTGTGTTGGATTTTTCAAGGGTGGTTACCATTAATTAATGGAAAGCATACATATGATGTTTATTGTAGTACATTATCTCATGAGTGCTTCTGCACTCCATCCTCCTTTGCTGTTAATCTTTGTCCTCTCCCCTTTTTTGTTTCTTTGACACAGATTAATCTTGTTTTTATTTTGATCTTGATGGAGATTTTACTTGTAGTTTTATTTTGCTTTGTTTTTTGTGTCTGGTCAGAAAACCCCTTTTAGTATTTCCTGAAGTGGGGGTTTTCTGGTGATAAATTTTCTCATCTTTTCTGTATCTGTGAATGTTTTTATTTCTCCTTCATATTTGAAGGATAGCTTAGATGAGCAAAGTATTCTTGACTGGAAGTTCCTCTCTTTCAGAACTTTAAATATTGGGGTCCACTCTCTTCTAGCTTGTAGAGTTTCTGCTGAGAAATCTGTTGATAATCTAATGGGCCTTCCATTATATGTTGTATTCTTCTTTTTCCTGGCTGCCTTGAGAATTTTTTCTTTGTCATTTGTTCTTGCCAATTTTATTATGATGTGTCTTGGAGTAGGTTTGTTAGGGTTAAGATAACTCAGTATTTTGTTTGCTTCTTGAATTTGAAGCTTTAGTGCTTTCCACAGGCTTGGGAAGTTCTCGTCTATTATTTGTTTAAATATGTTCTCCATTCCATTTTCTCTCTCTTCTCCTTCTGATATAACCATTATTCTTATGTTGCTCTTTCTGATGGAGTCAGACAATTCCTGTAGGGCTATCTCATTTTTTTTAAATTCATGAGTCTCTTTCCTTTTCTTTATGTAGTGCCTCTAATTGCCTGTCTTTTATATTGCTAATTATCTCCTCTTTCTGGACTGTTCTATTGGCTAAGCTTGTTACCTCATTTTTAAGTTCATGAATTGAGTTTTTCATCTCTGTTTGATTTGTTTTCATAGTTTCAATTTCCTTGGTGAGGTATTTTTTATGTTCATTGAATTGTTTTTTGAACTCCCTAAATTGCCTGTCTGTGCTTTCTTGTATATCCCTGAGTATTTTTAGGACTTCAATTTTAAATTCTCTGTCATTTAACTCCAAGGTTTTTAAGCTATTGAAATTTTTTTCTATATGTTTTTCCTCATCTTTCTGAGCTACATCACTGTCTTTTGTATCCATGATATTTGATTTCTTTTTCTTTAATGGCATTTGAGAGTGATATTGTTAATAACACAAATAAGATTTGATAAAACATTTCTTTTGAGAAAATGCAGTGAAAACCTGAAAATTCTATTGTGCTAAGTGAAACAAAATACATAGAACAAAGAGACTGGTTTTGGGGGAGTGACAAAGAGGCAAAAAATGAGGCAAGAACCCAAAAAATGCCACAAGGAAATAATGTGGATCAAGAATAAAATAATTTGTTTGTAAATGATGGCCAAATGAGAGAAATAGTGTAAGAAAAAAGAAAAAAAAAGAGATAAAAGAAATAAAATACAGTGAAAAATAAAATTCTATTGTATTAAATTGCACCAAAACTATAGAATGGAGATCCATAGTTGGGGGAAATGCTAAAGAGATAAAAAGCAAAATAAAAAGCACACAAAATGCCACAAAGAAAAAATTTAAATCCATAATAAAATAATTTGTTTGTGGGTGAGATTTAAATGAGATAAAATGTGAAAGAGAAAAGAAGAAACAAAAAGAGAGAGAGAAAAAAATTGAGTTAAGTTTTTTGGAATGTAACACTCATAGAAAAAAAGGAATGGAAGATGTAACACCTATGAGAAATAACGTTCAAAATGAAAAAAACAATAAAACAAAAAGAGGATAAAATGACCAAGGTGGAAGGAAAAAAGAAGATAAGAAATACAAGAAAAAATGGAAAAAGTTATAAAGACTGAATTTTTCCTGGTTTTGAGAAGTTATCTTCTTCCTTTTTCTCTCTTCTCTCTCTTTTTGGCCAGTAGCACTGTACCACATTTTCTACCCCTGAGGCACTCTTAGGCAGAGATTTGCTGTTGTGTCACTATGGTGATAACATAAACTAGGCCTCAGTGTCATTGGTAGGTGGGGCTTGTTAGCATTTGCAGGATCTGACAATGGGAGAGTCCATTTTCTCAGAGCCTCTCCCCAAATCGCTCCTTCCTGAACCAGCAGCCTGGGGATCCAGCTGTGAAGTTGCTCCAGCCACTGCCTGGAGAGTAAGAGGCTGTAAGAGCTGCCTAATTCCCCCTCTGTCCCTGCTCAATGCAGGGTTCTGGGTAAGGCTTTGCCAGCCAGAGCCGCCGGCATAATCAGGCAGGGCTGGGAGCCGAATGCTTTACAGGTGTCTTTGTATGAGCCTCTGGGCATGTCTCATATGCCTCAGCACTCCACAGGTCTGCTCTCTAGAGGCTGTCTGCAAGCTGCCTGCATGCCCTTCCCCCCTCATCACTTCTGCAGTTCTCTTTCCCAGAAGTGTGCTTTGTTAGCCTGTATGGCTGGCGGAGGTGCTGCATCCAGACAGGTCTGGGTGTAGGGAAGGCAGCTTTTGTGCACTTCCCGTGCACTGTTATTTGGAAGCTGGGATTATTCAGAAACATTTATCACACTCCACGCAGTGGGTCACTGACCCAGCCCCTCTTCTGGGAACATGGGCACCCATGCCAGAAGTGCCAGGTGGATCCATTTGCACACTGCCTTTGCTCACCAACCAGGATACCGGGAGTAAACAAGGCAACTGCTCCCCTACCTTTGTCAGGGTCTGCCGCTGGTGTTAGCTCCGCGTAGGCTAAGCTGTGGGCACACTCTCTAGTCGGCTTGAACGTCTCTGCCTTAGCCCAGCTTTTTCTGCACCCCCAGCCCTTACTTTCTCTCAGTTCTAAGTGAAAGCAGCCCTTGCTCAGGTCAGTGAGGAAAGCGGAATACTTCATTCTCCATCTTATTTCCTTCAAAGTGGACTATATATTCAGCCACCTTTTCACTCAATTGTACCGTTGTTTGATATATGTGTATTTCAGATGCTCCTGAGATTGTTTTTCTGTTTCTAGTTGTTGAATTTGTTGAAGTTTCAGGGAGAAGTATCAGGAGCACCCCTCAGGGTGCTATTTCTCTGACACCACTCTACTTTCTGTTTAATTGCATTATATATGCATATCTTAGCTATTTGACCAGCTTATTAGCACTACCAGAGCCCTGATCTGAACTACTAAGTTTCAGTCATTGTGCTAGGCCCCAAGGCTGCTGGTACGAAGAGGACACAGCCATGGCTTGTGAGCTGCACATAGTTTGGAGAGAAAATAGAGAAGAAGCAGACTGTTAAAGGCACTATGACAGTTCTAAGTAGGGTACTGTAGCAGTCCAGACCAGGGACTTGATGCTAGGGAAGACTTTCTGGAGAAGAGGTTCTCGAGAGAAGTTTTGATGAATGAATGGAAGTTCTGAGCTGTGAAAGATAAGTGAAGATGTGGGCAAGTCTATGTTGTGAGTGTGTATGTACATTTGTGTGTGTAACATGTCAGGGAAAGGTGAGAAAGAACATGGGTGTATGTGGAGGGGTAATAAAAAATGAGCCTGGAGAGACTGGCAGAGAGGGGACAAATTCTGAAGGTCTGTATGGATGCTGCTAAGACACATAGGCTTCTTCCAGATGGTACTAGGAGAGTGGAGGGTGCATTAACTGAGGCAAGGATGCTGGGAAGCCATGTTATAGTTCTGGGCACACCCATAGTACTAAGCAAGGGCTGGTTCTAAACCTCTCTCTCTCTCTCTCTCTCTCTCTCTGTATATTTTGGATTTGTTAAGGATTCCTGGACCTGTCTTTTCACTTCCTTAGGTCTTAACATCCTAATTAATAGGATGATTATATTTATAATTACACTCTTGTGTAAGAGTAAGTAGAAATAGAGCTATTATTTAGCAAAAATGTATCTGAAGTGATAGAGAAGTTATAGTTCTTCCCTCCTGGTTGGCCTGAGTACATCTCTGATGCAAGTGTGTCCTGTTATTTATATCTCCAGCTCACTTAATGAGGTTGGGATATGTAGGACTGGTTTATTTAATTATTTGAGTGGCCTTGGGAGACTTTTTACTTGATTATACATAGGAGAGAGATGAATAGATTTAAGTAGGCAAGAAAGACCTCTCTCAGGGAAATCATATTTTTGTCAGGAAATAAAAATATTTTTTTATTCTGCGGAGAGAAGAGAAAATTTTGTTTACAATATGATATTTAATTATAACTTTTACTATAAAGCTTTAGATTCTGAAAACACAATAGTCATTACAATAGACACTGTTGAATCCTTTTTCTTGCATAGGTATTTCTATTTAATTTAAGAACTCTTTTAACAACAAACATTAATATCACATTTACTTGCTACCTTACTTACATTTTAGCTAGATAAAAGAATTTGCTATTTTGTAGTGAGAACTTGTTTTCTGTGCAGTTAAGATGCTAATAGCAACTTTTTACACTTTGCCAGCTAGCTTTACCTAGTTACAATAATTTACTACACTGACAAAGAGTACTCAGAAACCAGAATTACTCAGGAGAAAAAAAACTCTTTAAATTCAAATTGCTATATTATAATTCAAGCAAATAGTATTAGCTATTTTTTTTTCTCAAAAAACCTTATTAAATGCCTTTAGCAGCTTTGCCATCCTTGGATAGTTGCTTCTCACCCTATGGATGAAGAAACTGAAGTTAAATAATTTGCTCAGAGTCAAAGAAAATGCTATGTGAGACCCAGTGTTGAGAAAAGGTATTATATCTTCGCAAAGCTTCTAGGGCTTTTACTCAGATCACTGATCCAGACCCGCCCCACCCTCCTGCAGCCAGATCATTGCCCAGATCTCTTTGTGTGTGTTTGTGATTAATCGCAAAACTCCTTCAAGCAATAGAAATACCAACAAAATTTAAATGGCTGGTTACTCAGTATATATGGAAGAGAGATTGTGAAGTGTTTGCCATTTGTCATATAAACATTTGAGGAGACACCAGATATCATCTCAAGGTTAACTTTACTTACATACTAATAAACCAGGGATTGATATCTGATATGAGTATCAAAAGGGAGAAAACCTATATTCATCTACTGGAGTTTAAACATTCAAGACACTCAAGGACTTATATTTCCCTACAGATCTAAGGTGTTTCATTGGCAGGAAGGCACTTTCTACCTGTGAATAGGAATGTTAAGGCATTCTAAAAATTTTAATAGAACATAATTTACATTTCACCAATTGATTTTGGAATTTGTAGCATTTATTTACCTTGATTTTTTTGCCACTCCCTAGGACTCATGCAGAAAAATGTTTCTTTTTTTGTAAGTATTTTGGACATGTTGTATACAGAGAAAAATGAACCATTTAATACTTCAGTTACATTAATAATTATTACCAGCAGAGTCTAACCTGGCAACTCTGACAGTAAAAGTCTACAGTGAGAATCTATGTCTTGGATGAAATGTGCATGTCTACCTCCCATACCTCTTAATGATCCTTGCATGACTAATATGCAGTGACACTTAAGGAGCACTCATCTAAAACTGTTCATATTCATTTTGAAAATATTCATCTGTGGCATATTCACCAGCAGGAAATGCAGCTGAAAAATCATTAACCCCTTCTTCATTGGTGCTATAAAACATTATGTGATTTGTGCTTTCTGATTACATTCTGCTAACCTGACCAACACAATACTATAGAGCAGATTAAGGTGTTTAAAACATAATCTAAGACATTATTAGAGATGTGATCTGAAATGATGAGACACTTTTGGGAGGCCTATAAAATGTGGATCTCAGAGTATAACACAGTGCAGTGGGAAACCGCCTGAGGAGGACATTTAGAACAGTGATTAGAATAAAAAAGTGAAGGGGACTTAGATGAAAGAAGTCTATGGAGTTAATTGGGTTGCTACAAATACAGTTTATCACAGAATGACTGAAAATGTCTAAGGTGTTTGAATGAGTTAATATGACAGCCCTTGGTTTCAATCATGAGAGTCTTCTAATTATATCAAGATAGTATATTTGAAGAGATTTTATGAGAGAAATTGTTCCATTTGACTACATCACTTTCACTAATACTGATTCTCCTTTTAAAATTTCTGAGACTGTGTATTAAGTAGAGCTTGTCATCTCTCTCTCCCTCCAGTTCTCATTTTATATGCATAATATCTTTATCTACCTACCTAATTCTATTTTTAACCCTACATCCTAAACTCCAGGATTGCAAAGGGTGGGGTAAGAGCCTGAGAAGACCTTGCTTGTCTACATCTCTAGGAGAAGACATTTCCAGCATTTCTGTTAGAGGTGACCAGGTGTTTTGATGACAAGGAAGCTCATTATTTTGAAAACAGTCCATAACATTTTTTGGTTAGTTTAATTGTTGTAACATTTTCTCATATATTTAGTTTAATTCTGTGCTTTCTATTTCTTTTTCCCTGGGACTTAGGGACCTATTCAAAAGAGAGTTAGGGCAGACCAGAGGACAAGGCAGGTAACAAAGAAAAGCTGAGTTGCTAAAGAACTATGATATACCTCCCTCAAGACAAAACAAAGACATTTGGGTGATAACAAGTGAAAGCAAAAGAGAATGAGCACATGTGCTGCATGAGAAAATGTAGAAGGTTTTGTTAAAATCATAAGTAAAATTTTAGGATCAAGGACAGACACCATGGAACCAGATCTAAAAGAAATCTCAAGTTATCTCTTGTTAAAACCAAGAACTTAATGCTATGACTGACCAGGCGGTGACGCAGTGGATAGAGCATTGGACTGGGATGCAGAGGACCCAGATTCAAGACTCCGAGGTCGCCAGCTTGAGCGTGGGATCATCTGGTTTGAGCAAAGCTTACCAGCTTGAGCCCAAGGTCGCTGCTGAAGGCCCATGGTCAAGGCATATATGAGAAAGCAATCAATGAACAACTAAGGTGTCGCAATGAAAAACTGATGATTCATGCTTCTCATGTCTCTCCGTTCCTGTCTGTTCCTATCTATCCCTCTCTCTGACTCTCTCTCTGTCTCTGTTAAAAAAAGAAAAAGAACTTAATGCTATGAATAGAGAGATGCAGCCGAGGAGGATGAAAAGAGTTAGGAGAAAATAAAATTAGTCACAGATGTGAGTACTTAGGGAATTCAGTACTTGTTGATCTGCTGTTTGGAATGATGATAGATCCATAGGTTTGCAATCTGCATTAGAGTTCAGAGTTATGAAGGAAAGGAGATAGAGAAAGCTCACTCTGGAACAGTGATGCTCAAAGCTAGCTACACATTGGAAAAACCTGGGTCTCACCCCCATCTTGCTGTGTGGCTAGTATGCTGTTTCAAAAGCTCTCCAGCTGATTCTAATGTGCAGCCAAGATTGAAAATCAGTGCTCTAGAATTAGGGAAGGCTAATATTGTTTTAAGGGAAACTGCTGTGGAGGATTTTATTTAAAATTCAGCACCTTGTCAGGGTCCAAAAGATAGTTGAGGGAGAAAAGTGAGAAGGTAGACTAGAACTTGAAGTCACTTAGACTTGGGCCAGGAGATGATAGCATTTTTACAAAGAGAAGATAAAAGGCTGAAATAGTTAAGGGAAGTAGAATATGGAGCTGAAAATAGAATAATCATTCAAAGCTTAGAAAAGGTACTTTTAATTATTTATTTAACAAACAATTTACTGGTACTCACTGTGTCCTTGGTACTGACCATGGTATTATGTATATAGCAATAAACAGTAAATTCAGAGCTGTTGATTTCATGGAGCTAAAATTTTAATGAAGGAAGGAGAGGGAGAAAAGAAAAAAGAAGGGGGATGAAGGAGAAGGGGAGAGAGGAAGGGGAGCTATAAAGGGAAATATGTTTTGAAAGAATTATGGCCAATGGCACAGAGAGCTAACTAGAATCAAACTTTTTGAGAGGAAGTTGTAGTCTAAAGAACTAGAAATGTTTGTGACTATTAAGATATGAAATAAATCTCTAAAGGTAAGAAGCCGACTCAGTGCCCAAAGGTGGGAGGGGAAGCATATTCTTCAATGACCATTTTATAAGTGATCAAGTTAGATGATAGAAACAATGTCTTTTCTTCCCATTCTTTTGCTCTTGAATGAGAGTGTTTATTGCAGTTTTCCTGTCCTCATTCTGCTATTGTATTCAAGGTTTATGTAGGAAGGTAGTTTATTTATTTTTTTGTTTTTTAGAGCCTATCCCACATCACTAAGAAATCATGGACATTGAGCTTGATACCATGGTTAGGTGGAAAGTTAGTGGTCTCCATAGAGTGGTGGATAGGCATGGTGCCTGTGACGAAGCTGGTGAATGAAATGTTTGATGACTAGAGGGGATATTGTGATAGTCATTAGTGCCAGATGCCAACTTAGGTATATCTAGTTCTTTTCCTCTCTTGGTCACTCAGATTTCATGACTGATTGTTGCTGTAGCAATGTCTAATCTATCTTGTCCAATTTTGGAGGCTTGTAGAGAGAAACCTAGTGAGATAATGTGGCCATGAACTGGGTAATGGCAGTTAAAAATGGAAGAAATAGTTTAATTCCAGATAAACACTGGGGATAAAAGCTGCCTATATTTGGATGTAGAGAGGGAGGGAGAGGAAGAATCAAGAATAACAGTTGGGTTGTATAGTGCTGCTGTTTATTGAGATTGGGAGGAATGAAGGAGGTAGAACAGGTAGGGAGAGGTTACAAGTGTTTAGCTTGGGACATGTTAATAATGAGATGTATGTGATATGGTCAAGTATAGATGGTAAGTAGGCAGCTGGATATGTGTATCTAGGGTTCAAAATAAAGATTTATGCTGGAGATCTAAGTTTCTGGGAGATAAACATATAAATAATATATATTTTCAGTTATAATTAATAAGATTTTACAAGATGAGGAAGAAAGTCAGGTCAGACTAAGCATGGTAAATTGCCAACATTTATAGATTTAGTTTGAGGGAGAAGGATCCAGAAAAGGAGAGTGACAAAGAGTGGCCAGAGAAGGGGAAAGACAACTCAGAAAGTTGAGTCCTGCACTCAGTGAATGGATGTTGTCAGCTCTCATTACTGATTCTGAGAAATTAGGGATTGGAAAGTGGTCAGCAGAGTGGTGCAGGCAGAAACCAGACTGAAGTGGGTTGAAGAGCAAATGGGAAGTGAGAAAGTGAATGAAGCACAAGTAATGACTCTTACTTAGTATATGGCTATAAAGGAAGGAACAGTATGTTTTAGAGTTGACAGAGGTTTTTTATTTGTTTTTATTTATTTATTATGCATTATTTATTGTGCATTATTATTAATATTATTTTTTTTAATTTTCCGAAGTGAGAAGCAGGGAGGCAGACAGACAGACTCCTGCAGGTGCCTGGCATGCCCATCAGGGGGCAATGCTCAGCCCATCAGGGGCATTGCTCTGTTGCAACCAGAGCTATTCTAGCGCCTGAGTTGGAGGCCATGGAGCCATCCTCAGCCCCCTGGGCCAACTTTGCTCCAATGGATTCTTGGCTGTGGGAGGGGAAGAGAGAGACAAACAGAAAGGAGAGGGGGAAGGGTAGAGAAGCAGATGGGTGCTCCTTTGTGCCCTGGCCAGGAATTGAGCCCAGGACTTCCACATACCAGGTTGATGCTCTACTGCTGAGCCAACTGGCCAGGGCCTGTTTATTTGATTTTAGATCTGTGAACGCAGCATATTTGTTTAAAGATAAAACTGATTCAGTAGGAAGGAAATTGTTATAGATGAGGGAAGAGTTAATGCTCATGAGAAGATGAGGGAAAAACTAGAAACCTGAGCACACAGGAGGAATTAAACTTTAATAGAAGAAGGGAATAAGGGAAAAATGGGTGCAGATGCAAATATTCTGCAGATCACTGACTTTCTTATTTTCAAAGAGTAATGGTGAGGCCTTTATACTCGAGTGAGGATGAAATATGTACAAAATAGTTCTCGGTGAGTTAGATGTAATACTACTTGAGAAACATAGCACAATTGCCAGGCAGCAGTGGGCTTCTACTTAAAACTTACACTCATGAATTTAAAGTGAAATTAGTCAGCTGGGTTGGACAATTTTTCTTTGGGAATGTTTCACTGCTTCACTGTAGGCCCGAGTAAGCCATCTTGTTTATCAGTTTGGTGCTGGAAGGAAGGAATAAGGGAATTGAGGGTATTTTCAAGACAGGAAATGAAATACTGAAACCTGACTGTCTGGGCTGTGAATCCAATAGGTGAAGAAAGTGATGCTAGAAATGGTGATATATGCGTGCTCTTGGGAAACTTGTGAACCAGGAGTTAAAATATTCAACGCATGATTGTGAATGAGCAAGGGTTTGGCAGATGATTGAAACCCATACGGGGATAGAGTAATATATTCTGTTCACAGGAGCTCTAAGGAGCAGGAATTTTTGTAGGAAGGAGAAAGAGATAGGTGATAAGAAGCAAAGTGGGAGCTCAGGGTGAGATAAACAACTGGAAGAGCTTTTGCTCAAAAGGGCTGCAAAAAAGTTGGTATCCACACAGACCTCTTTAATACAGGGGTGAAGTAGTGTTCCAAGAAGAGGTTGAGTATAAGGGGAGCTTGCTGATTCCAGAGGGAACAAGGGGAGGGATTGGTATGGGGAGGGGGTAAACAGGTGGGAGACTGAATCAGCTTAGGGTCTTTGAGTTATGAGGAAGTGCATAATAATGTATAATTGGGGAGAAAATTTAGTGGCAATGTCATTTAGTAGACTTTTTCTAGAATCATCTATTATGATTTCATACTTGCCCTCATCATCAGTTTTCTGACCCTAATTTGCTATCCGTTTCTCTGTTATATCCTCCCTTTTGCCACAGGAAGAGTGTGAGTTTGTCCATATTGGTATTCTTCCCCACACTAGATGTCACTGTTGCCTGCCTCCTAATTTCTGTCCTTTCATAGCTGATTCAATGTGACTGTTCAGTGTGGCAGTGTTTGCTCCTGGGGCCACGCTTAGCCTTACCCACAAAAAAGGACACACACACACACACACACACACGATTTAATGAAACTCTGGTGCTTATTAAACCACTGAGGTGCTAAATAGCTTGGGGTTAAACAGAGCTCTTTATGTATGTATTCTACAAAGCTTATTATTTAGATTTTTTTTCCCCTCTGCATTTAGGAATTAAAAAGACCGAGTGAGAACACAGGCTGGAATTATTTGCAGAAAAACACATCTACTTCCTCCTGTGAAAATATGGTATTTTACACTTAAATTCAAACTTGGTTAATGAGCTGCCTCTTCACTCTCTGTTGTGGGGAGCAGGAAACCTGATGTGAAATTGCACTCAGGTGCCTCTGTTACCCTGATGTGTGGTGAGGAAGTATTCTGTCTTGAACCTGGATGTGCTATTACCACATGAGGTTGTCTACTTACGCGGTCTGATCTAAGGGCACAGCATTGGGAAGTCCATTCCTCAGTCCAGAGAGGAGCATGGGAAACCTGTTGGCAAAGGCAAATCCAGGTAGTTGTTTGGGAAACTGTCAGAAGCTATACACACTGCATGTCCCTTTTACTAGCAGAACCAGAAGTTGCTGGAAGCTGTGAAGACATTTTTCTTTCTTCCTGGGAAATTTCTACTTAGAAAATGAGAGGAACTTTCAGAGAGGGGAGTGAGGGGTGAGTAAGAGAGATCATTATCTATTGGGGTTACAAAATCAGACCAAACATTGATTCATTCAGTCAGGCAACCAATATTTATTGCATAACTCCCAGGTGTCCAATATGTACCAAGGTCAGTCACACTGCTAAAGAAAGCTGAATTGGTTTCTGCTTGCATCGAGCTTAATTATGTTGGGACATGGCAGAGACAGACATAAACACAGAAGATGTTTTGTTTTTCAGAAAACAGCTTGGCAGAAAATAAAATAGAGTGATGGGATAGGAAATACTTGGGTGTAGTGACTTCTAAGCTGAGACCTGACTACTGGGATGTAACTGAGAGACAATCTGCAAAGAAGATCATTTGTGCAGAGGTACAGTTGACACTGAGGTCCTATGTGGATGGCCAGCACACAATGGTCAAGGTAAGAATGAGGGGAGGATAGAGAGGTGGAAGACTATTGGGCCCCTTGTGGGCCACATTTGTGGGGTTTAAATTTGATTCTAAGTGCAAAGGTGGATGACTGAAAGTTTTTTGACTAGTGTGAGGTGGTTTGGTTTTTGGCTTATTTATTTTTTCTTAGCAAGAGAGATAGAGACAGACAGACAGACAGGAAGGCAGAGAGATGAGAAGCATCAACTTATAGTTGCATCACTTGAGTGTTCATTGATTGCTTTCTCATGTGTGCCTTGACCAGGGGCTCCAGCAGAGCCAGTAACCCCATGCTCAAGTGAACGACCTTGGGCTTCAAGCCAGGAACCTTAGGGCTCAAGCCAGTGACCATGGGGTCATGTCTGTGATCCTGCACTCAAGCTGGTGAGCCATGCTCAAGCTGGATGAACCCATCCTCAAGCTGGAGACTTTGGGGTTTTGAACCTGGGTGCTTAGTATCCCAGGATGACACTCTATCCATTGTGACACCGCCTGGACAGGCTTGGTTTATGGTTTTAAAAGATCATTCAGCATGTAAACGGGAAAACTTGTAGGGCCAGATCGAGCACAGGGAGACCAGTTAGGAGGCTACAGAAGTGCTGCTGGGGCGATGACTGTGGGTTGGGCCAGGCTGCTGGGGGTGAAGGTTTGAGATCAGTTCTTTAACAGTGGGAAACTTTGGAAAATCGACCCTACTTCAAATCTATTACTTGAAGTTCCAGGATACTATTTTCTATCAGCTAATTACTGGTCTAGTAAAGTGAGGAATGGGGAGAGGGGTGGTCAGTGGCAGCAATGGAGGAATGAAGAGCTAATCAGAAAGGGGCAGGGGAGAATTCAATAGTGTTTCCCTAATCGCTGCTCTCATTGTCTAAACCATTAGTTGTTTCATTCTAGAGTGAAATTGCTAATGCTATTCTGAGGATAAAGCTGAAGTTGTGTGTATGTGTGTGTGTGTGTTTTCTTTCATTAAAGGTGACATAAGCCAGAAAACAACAAAGCCAGTGGCACACCACCCACTGGGAGATTCTGAGGTGCTGAGGCATAGGAAGATGATTGGGTTTTATCCCTGAGAAACCAGGGGAGAGAGAGAGTAAATTTCAGTTATGTTAACCTTTCCAACATAAATTCCAGCAAATCTATGTGTGGGAATATAGGAAAGGTTGGTAGTGGTGGTGGTGTGCCTGTGTGTGTACCCACACGTGGAAGTGGGGAATGAACGTATCACTGTGTAGTGGGCTCACCAGGCAAATGAGCCTCTGGCATTTATAACTTCTTACTCTGTGTTAGTACTATGTTCCTGGATTCATATCTGGATTTAGTCCCTCAATTAATTCTCATGCTAGCCCTGAGAACTCAATGATGTCAGTGTGTGTGTTTTATAGATGAGGTGGAGAATGGTTAAAGTCACATGGTTAGTAACTGGCAAATCGGAAATGAAACCCAGATCTGTGGTGTTAATAATTATGCTCTACTGGCCCCTCCCAAAGTCTTTTGCTTGTTACATATTTATAAAATGTTATTTTACTTGTACAGAGTTGGTCATCTATGAGTTTTTATCTGCTTATTTTTTATAAAGAAAGCTTTTTGAAGAGCTAAAAGTACATTTCTATTGTTTTTAGTGACCAATCCTTTGTTGTATTTATGATATGATATATGACAAAACCACAATGTTAATCTTCAATAATTTAACTACCTTCATCTATTTCTAAATCTGATGAATCCTTAGGAATGACAAGGGTTTTTATTATACAAATAGACATGTGGAAGGCTGAATATATTCCCATCAAGTGTTCTTCTTTTCATACATGAAACAAAACATTGGAGCAGTGCTGAAAACACTTAACGGTAAGTGTGTAAGTCCTCCACGTATCAGTGTTCCGTGTTGCAAGCTTGGGAAGCTGAATCTGGCAGGATATGAGAAGCTCGCTTGCTTGCTGTGAAGCCGAGAGTCTGTAAACTGGCAGGAATGGTGGCAGGTTCCGCAGAAAGAACCTCAAGAAGGTCTTGGTGTAGGAAGGGCCTGGTTAGGACACCTTTCCCAGCTCTGCTGCTGCCACACCCACCGGAGCCACCACCTCCGACGTCGGATTCTGGGGTTAGCCCTAAGAGTCACTTCTAGGAATGAATTCCAAACTGTCTCTGCTTCTTTCTGTCACTTGCTCACAATGCAATGTGGCAAGCAGATTGTCAGATTGGCCAAGTCCCCTGCCCTACCAGTCAGGAGCAAAAAGAGGTAGCCTCTGACCTACTTAGATTTTCAGAGAGAGACGAAGCCTTGCCTTTTACCAGGTGGAAAGGGGTTTCAGACGCTGGATAAAGGAATGTCACATACCCATGGAACTATACAGGAAACACTTTTAGACATTAAGTACTCGCATAGAATTTTTTAGTTTTCTTGAAATGACAATGTAATTCTGGAACGAAACTACTTTTCTATAGTATAGACTTCAATTATCTCAAAATGGCTATTAAGCTGGGGAGGGGTCACTTACTCTGCATTTGCATACAGATGATCTTGCCAGCCATTTGGTTTTGTGTTGAGAATTCCAATATGACATTCGGCAGTTATTGGAACAAAAGACCGAGTCTGCGTCTTCCTTCCATTTATTTCATTTAGCTCTGATAGGCTTTGTGGGAACAGTTGTCTCTAAGCCAAGCCATCAGAAAGCCTTTTACATGTTCCTTCTGGCGATGTCTAATTTTCAGTGTTATTGGAGTAATCAGCTGGCATTTTTTTTAATTGAGCTCATTCAAAAGCAACTCCTGCCCCTAAAGGAATGTTATGTTTTTGAATTTTATTGTTTTGCTCAGAGATTAAGCATTTGTATCACCATAATCTGAAATGCACTCTGCCAATTTATTAGTTCCACAATAAAAATGATGGGGTAGAGTTTTAATTCATGCAGGAATTTTAGTGTTTACCCCTCTACTTTAAAAGCAGAGTCCAGAGGACAATACAGAAGACCACATGAGAGCTTTAATATAGCATGTTTACTTTCATTATGCTGCAATTTTATCCTCATGTGACAGAAGGCTAGTCAAATTAAAAATGAATAAAATGGAATTATTAAAAATACAGACAAAATAAAATTAACAGTGCTAAATGTTATGAAAACCACAATTCTTAGCACAAGATATTCTAGGAACTGTAATAGATTAAAACAACAACAACAAAAAGAAACTACTCAAAGCAACCAAGCATTAATCTTATCCTAACAGGGACACTTGGTATAGTCTAGATCCAGTGAGATTTGATTCAGAAATCATTTATGCCCCACTCCACTGTAAAATCCATGAAATTTATGTCACACTAAAAAAAAAAAATGATTCATATTATCTAAGAGCCCTCAGTCCTCCTTCCCTTAACATGTACATAACAACCTGAAATTTATTTTTGTAGTTTGTAGTATGCTGCACAGAGAATCCAAAGAGTCAACCTCAAATAGACCTTCTTTGAAAAAGGATCAAAGTTTAGTACAAAGTAGTGGGGAAAAAAGTACAGGATTAATGTATATAAAGAAGTAAGTAAAAGATTCAAGCAAAGAAATTCTCAGTTGTGGTTATTTCAGGAGAAAAAATTGCACTAGAAGGAAAGTAAAGAAAGTGTTTAAATATTTTATTCCTTCTGCATACACTAATTAGTTATTGGTTTTGGCATAAAACTCATCCTCTTATGCCATCTATGTCTCACATGCCGGGCACTGTGATAAGCATTTTGTATACTTTATCTAATTTAATCTTTAATGACCCCAGGATATAATATTACTAACTCCATTTTATAGTTAAGGAAACTGAAGCTTTAAAAAGTTAAGAAACTCCTTTGAAAATAAGCAACTTAGCATTTGGATTCTGCCTTGACTTCAATGTCTACATTCTTTATACCCATATGTACCACCACCCTTGAGTATTCCACTCCCTTTAATGCCCATGGACTACTCAATGCCATGCTCAGTCTAATTATATGGTACTTGAGGATAAGTGTCATGTTTCAGTTTTTTTATACAGAGCCTCAGAGGCTCTCAGAAAAGTTGAAATTATAAAGTTATTGATTTTTCTGTTCTTACAATAAACTCCCAGTAATAATCACTAGAATCTCTTTAGTGAAGTTCAGGTATCGATAATATCAGATTTGGGGCTTAATTTTGAAATTAGGCCTTCTAGTCAACTTTAAAAAAGAGAGGGTACAGATTTTGGTGGGCTCTTGAATTTAAGGTCCTACTGATAAGGTCCTACTATTTTCCCTTGTAGGATAAAAAATGTATTTGGTCAAAGGTGCTATACTGCTTTCCAAAGTGTTAAACAAAAAACTAGACTTCCAAGGGGGAACTACATATAACCAAATTCCATACTGTTGAGAGATGTTAGTAGAATAGGGCAAAAGAAGTGATACATAGTTTTCTAATATGCTTCACTTTTGACCTAGATGCATTTAGTCTTTCTTTACTAGTCTATATTTGCTACTTCTACTTCAATATAAGAATGTGTTACTTTGTTTATTTTATTTTGCATGAAATCTTAAACACTTAGAGAATTGATTTAAAAAAAATAACCCCCCAAAACCTCACATTTCCACCAGCCAGCTCCATTAGTCTATTTGCTGAAAAAAAAATTCAGTTTGCAGAAAAAAAGTATTAATTTTTTAAAAAAATTTTTCTGAAGTGAGAAGCAGGGAGGCAGAGAGACCGACTTCTGCGTGCCACTGACCAGGATCCACCCAGCATGTGCACTAGGAGGTGATGCTCTGCCCATCTGGGTTATTGCTCTGTTGCAATGGGAGCCATTCTAGTACCTGAGGCGGAGGTCATGGAGCCATCCTCAGCGCCCAGGCTAACTTGGCTCTAATGGAACCTTGGCTGCGGGAGGGGAAGAGAGAGATAGAGAGAAAAAAGAGGGAAAAGGGTGGAGAAGCAGATGGGCGCTTTCCTTGTGTGCCCTGGCCAAGAATCAAACCTGGGACTTCCACACACCAAGCCAATGCTCTACCACTACAGTGCTAATTTTTTTACTACAGTCTTAATAAGAACAGGGCATTTTTATAAAGCTGTTATAAGTCTCTTTCTCATGAAGTTTGAGTAACAAATATATATAAATAGATCATATTCATATATACAATTGTGTACCTAGGTTATTAGGGAGTCAAGCCTGAGGTTGCTACAGAAACTACTTTATTGTGTTATACATCTTTCATACACCATGGAAGTACTTGAGGTCATCATATTACATCATATTATATTATTAAATTAAATGTTTGAGAGTGTTTTGAAGAGATGAGATAATCTTGCCAAAAAAAGGAGTATAAAAGCTCAGCACTTATAGATGATACCTGTATTTAAAATTGAATGTGAACAATCATATTCACTCTCTTCCCGTTTCAAGGACTTCATCTGGCATGAGGTACTTGCATTACGCATCAGTGGAATCACTTGAAATTTCACTTTTAGAGGAGATAAATCCTGCATGAGAAAAATCTTCTTTGTATATATTAAGATTGAATGCTGCCTCTCATTGTGATGGAGGACTACTTTTTGTAGTAATTAGATCAAGGGGAGTCTATATGTCATTTTATATAAGATTATTTGGTATCACTTTTCCAAAAGTATTTATTGAATATACATTATATGTTATGCCAGGTGCATTCTATAGTACAGGGATGAAAGCAACATTGTCACTGCCCTAGAGTAACTCAGAAAATTTTGGTTTGATAGGGAGTTTGTTGATGATATACCCAGGGTCCTGTCATAATAGAGAGGTGGGGCATTATGCCAACCTGAGGATTCAGAAAGTCTTCATGGACATCTGAGACTTTTTAAAAATTTTTAATATATTGTGTTTACAAAGATTCTAGTGTCACCCCTGAATGCACTCCCCTCCCCTGTGTTCCCCACAACATCACCCTTTCCCCCTCCTTGCAACGTCCCCCCTTTCCCTCCAGGATTAGCTTTTCTGCTCTCTATAATGCTGTGTTATGTGTGTATAATTTTACCAATCTCTTTCCCTTCTCTGATCCCATCCTCTCATCCCCATTCCCTCTGTCTGCTTTCCCTCTGGTCCCTTTGATCCCACCTCTGTCTCTATTCCATTCCTCAGTTCACATTGTTCATTGGATTCTTCAAATGAATGAGGTCATATGATATTTTTCTTTCTCTGCCTGGATTATTTCACTTAAC
This sequence comes from Saccopteryx bilineata, assembly GCF_036850765.1. Classification (NCBI taxonomy): domain Eukaryota; kingdom Metazoa; phylum Chordata; class Mammalia; order Chiroptera; family Emballonuridae; genus Saccopteryx; species Saccopteryx bilineata. Next base: position 75,067,705 of record NC_089490.1, read on the forward strand.
ATAATAGTTTCCAGGTCTACCCATGTTGTCACAAAAGGTAAGATTTCCTTTTTTTTTCATGGTCCCATAGTATTCCATTGTGTATATGTACCAATACTTTTTAATCTACTTGTCCACTGATGGATACTTGGGCTTTTCCATATCTTGGCTATTGTAAGCAATGCTGCCATAAACATTGGGGTTCATTTCTTCTTTAAAATAATTGATGTGGTGTTCTTGGGATATAATCCTAAAAGTGGAATGGCTGGGTCAAAAGGTAGTTCCATTTTAATTTTTTGAGAAATCTCCATACTGTTTTCCACAGAGGCTGCACCAGTCTGCATTCCCACCAGCAGTGCAGGAGGGTTCCCTTTTCTCCACATCCTTGCCAGCGCTTATACTCTGTTGTATTGTTAATGAGTGCCATTTTGACTGGTATGAGGTGATATCTCATTGTGGTTTTAATTTGCATTTCTCTAATGATTAGTGATGTTGAACATTTTTTCATCTGCCTAATGCCCATCTGTATGTCCTCTTTGAAGAAGTGTCTATTCAGTTCTTTTGCCCGTTTTTTATTGGATTGTTTATCTTCCTGGTGTTGAGTTTTACAAGTTCTTTATAAATTTTGGTTATTAACCCTTTATCAGATGTATTGTCAAATATGTTCTCCCATTGTGTGGTTTGTCTTTTTATTTTGTTCATATTGTCTTTAGCTGCATGAAAGCTTTTTAGTTTGATATAGTCCCATTTGTTTATCCTGTCCTTTATTTCCCTTGCCTGTGGAGATACATCAGCAAATATATTGCTGCGAGTGATGTCAGAGAGCTTATTGCCTATGTTTTCCTCTAGGATGCTTATGTTTTCATGACTTACATTTAAGTCTTTCATCTATTTTGAGTTTATTTTTGGGAATAGTATAAGTTAGTGGTCTAGTTTCATTTTTTTCAGGTAGCTGTCCAATTACCCAACACCATTTGTTAAAGAGACTGTCTTTACACCATCGTATGGTATTACCTCCTTTGTCAAATATCAATTGTCCATAAAGGTGCGGGTTTATTTATGGGTTCTCTGTTCTGTTCCATTGATCTATATGCCTGTTCTTATGCCAGTACCAAGCTATTTTGAGTACGATGGACTTGTAGTATAACTTGATATCAGGAAGTGTGATACCACCCACTTTATTCTTCTTTTTCAAGACTGCTGAGGCTATTCATGTTCTTTATTGGTTCCATATAAGTTTTTGGAATATTTGTTCTATATCTTTGAAGTATGTCATTGGTCTTTTAATAGGAATTGCATTAAATTTATAAATTGCTATGTGTAATATGGACATTTAAATGATGTTTATTCTTTCTAACGATGAACACAGTATATGCTTCTACTTGCTTGTATCTTCCTTGGTTTCTTTTATCAATGCTTTGTAATTTTCCGAGTACAAGTCTTTAATCTCCTTGGTTAAATTTACTCCTAGGTATTTTATTTTTTTTTGTTGCAATAGTGAAGGGAATTTTTTTCTTAATTTCTCTTTCAGACAGTTCATTGTTAATGTATAAAAATGTCTCTAATTTCTGAGTATTAATTTTATATCCTGCCACTTTGCTGAATTCATTTATCAGGTCCAGTAGTATTTTGACTGTGACATTAAGGTTTTCTATGTACAGAATCATGTTATCAGCAAATAATGATAGTTTTACTTCCTCTTTTCCAATTTGGGTGCCTTTTATTTCTTCTTCTTGTCTGATTGCTGCGGCTAGGACTTCCAGAACTATGTTGATTAAGAGTGGCAAAAGAGGGCACCCCTGCCTTGTTCTTGATTAAGGGGATTGCTTTTAACTTTTGTCCATTGAGTATGATGTTGGCTGTGGGTTTGTCATAGATGGCCTTTATAATGTTGAAGTATTTCCCTGTATTCCCACTTTGCTGAGAGTTTTGATCATGAATGGGTACTGGATTATATCAAATGCTTTTTCTGCATTTATTGATATTATCATGTGGTTTTTCACCTTCCTTTTGTTTATGTTATAAATCACATTGGTTGATTTGTGAATATTGTACCAGCCTTGCCTCTCCAGAATAAATCCCACTTGATCCTGATGTATGATTTTTTTCATGTATTGCTGGATCCAGTTTGCTAATATTTTGTGGAGAAGTTTAGCATCTAAATTCATCAGGGATATTGGCCTATAGTTTTCTTTCTTTATATTGTCTTTGCCTGGTTTTGGAATCAGAATTATGCTCACCTCATAAAAAGAAGTCTTTCCTCCTCTTGAATTTTTTGAAATAGCTTGAGAAAAATAGGTGTTAGTTCTTTTTTTAGTATTTGGTAGAATTCACCTGTGAAACCAGCTGGCCCAGGGCTTTTGTTTGTTGGGAGTTTTTTTAATAACTGTTTTGATCTCATTTGTTGTAATCTGTCTGTTTAGATTTTTGATTCTTCAAGATTGATTTTTGAAAGATTATATGTTTCAAGGAATTTGTCCATTTTACCTAGGTTTTCTAATTTTTTGTCATACACTTCTTCATAGTATTTTCCTATAATCCTTTGTATTTCTGCTCTGTCAGTTGTTACTTCTCCACTCTCATTTCTAATTTTATTTATTGAGTCCTCTCTCTTTCTTTCTTGGTGAGTCTGGTTAAAGGTTCATCTATCTTGTTTACATTTTCAATGAACCAGCTCTTAGTTTCATTGATCCTTTGTATTTTTTTTAGCTTCTATGTCATTTATTTCTGCTCTGATCTTTATTATTTCCTTCCTTCTACTTCCTCTGGGCTTTGCTTGCTGTTTTTTTTCCTAGTTCTTTTAGTTGCGGGGTTAAGTTGTTTAATGCACTCTTTCTATCTTCAATCTAAGGTATCCCTATAATGCTATGAACTTCCCTTTCAGTACTGTTTTTGCTGTGTCTCATAAATTTTGAGTTGTTGTATGTTTGTTTTCATTTGTTTCAAGAAAATTTTTTATTTCATCCTTGATCTCATTATTAACCCATTTGCTATTTTATAACATGCTGTTTAGTTTCCAAGTGTTTGAGTGTTTTTCAGTTTTTCTATTATAGTTGATTTCTAGTTTCATGCCATTGTGGTCAGAGAAGATGCTTGATATGATTTCAATCTTCTTAAATTTGTTGATACTTGTTTTATGCCCTACCATGTGGTCTATCTTAGAGAATGTACCATGAGCACTTGAAAAGAATACATATTCTGCTCTTTAGTGTGAAAGGTTCTGAAGATAGCTATTAAATCCAATTGATCTAGTGTGTCCCTTAATTCTGCTGTTTCTTTATTAATTTTCTTTCTTGAGGATTAATCCAGTGATGTTAATGGGGTATTGAAATTCCCTATTATTACAGTATTGCTGTTGATCTTGCCCTTTATGTCCATCAAAGTCTGCTTTATAGATTTAGGTGCTCCTATATTAGGTGCATTGATATTTATAATGGTTACATTTTCCTGTTGTATTGCCCCCTTCATCATTATGTAGTGACCTTCTTTATCCCTTACTATAGCCTTTGTTTTAAACTCTATTTTGTCAGATACAGTAGTACCTTGAGATACAGACCAACATACAAATTCTTTTTTAAGATATGAGCTGCAACTCGGTCTTTATTTTTGTTCGAGATCCAAGCGAAATTCCGAGATACGAGTTATGATTCGGGAAGCTGCCGCTAGTTGACCCGTTGGCTCACGGGTCCAATATCGGCAGTTTGATATACGGTACGAGTTGATTGACTTATGAGCTTGATTACAGAGCAAATTAAATTTGTATCTCAAGGTACCACTGTATAAGTATTACTACCCCAGCATTTTTTTTTATTTTTATTTGCTTGAAATACTTTTTTCCATTCCTTTACTTTCAGTCTATGTGTATTTTTTGTTTTGAGGTGGGTCTCTTATAGACAGCATATGTATCGGTCCTACTTTTTTATCCATACAGCTACCCTACATTTTTTTTTTTTGTATTTTTCTGAAGCTAGAAACGGGGAGAGACAGTCAGACAAACTCCCGCATGCGCCCCATTGGGATCCACCCAGCACGCCCACTGGGGGTGACGCTCTGCCCACCAGGGGGCGACGCTCTGTCCACCAGGGGGCGATGCTCTTCCCCTCCGGGGCGTCACTCTGCCGCGACCAGAGCCACTCCAGCACCTGGGGCAGAGGCCAAGGAGCCATCCCCAGCGCCCGGGCCATCTTTGCTCCAATGGAGCCTCGGCTGCGGGAGCGGAAGAGAGAGACAGAGAGGAAGGAGAGGGAGAGGGGTGGAGAAGCAGATGGGCGCTTCTCCTGTGTGCCCTGGCTGGGAATCGAACCCAGGACTTCTGCATGCCAGGCCGACGCTCTACCACTGAGCCAACCGGCCAGGGCCTACCCTACATCTTTTGATTGAAGCATTTAATCCATTTAAATTTAAGGTTATTATTGATATGTAGTTGTTTATTGCCATTTTTTTAAATCTACATTCCTATTTTATTAGATTTTTTTTTTCCGCTTTGTTCTGTTTACAGCAGGCCTCTTAACATTTCTTGCAGCATTGGTTTGGTTGTGATAAATTCCTTGAGGTTTTTTTTTTTGTTTTTTTGTCTGGGAAGCTTTTTATTTTTCCTTCAATATTAAACAATAGCCTTGCTGGATAAAGAAGTCTTGGTTTTAGGTTGTTGTTTTGCATTACTTGAAATATTTCTTGCCATTCCCTTTTGGCCTCAAGGGATTCTGTTGAAAAGTCGTATGTCATTCTTATGGGGGCTTCTTTGTAGGTCATTGACTGTTTTTCTCTTGCATCTTTTAGTATTCTTTTTTAATCACTTAGCTTTGGTATTTTGATTATGATGTGTCCTGGTGTAGGTCTCTTTGGGTTCTTTTTTAATGGGGTTCTCTCTGCTTCTTGAATCTGTATGATTTTTTCCTGCATCAATTTAGGGAAATTTTTAGCTATAATTTCTTTATTCGGGTTCTCTATCTCTTGTTCTTTCTCTTCTCCTTCAGGAACCCCTATTATGTGAAAATTGTTTCTCTTTATGTTGTCACAGAGCTCTCTTAGAGTTTCCTAAGACTTTTTTTTTGTATTTTTCTTAAGTTGGAAATGGGGAGGCAGTCAGACAGACTCCTGCATGCTCCCAACTGGGATCCACCTGGCATGCCCACCAGGGGGTGATGCTCTGCCCATCTGGGGCATTGCTCTGCCACAATCAGAGCCATTCTAGCACCTGAGGCAGAGGCCACAGAGCCATCCTCAGTGCCCGGGTCAACTTTGCTCCAATGGAGGCTTGGCTGCGGGAGGGGAAGAGAGAGACAGAGAGGAAGGAGAGGGGGAGGGGTGGAGAAGCACCCCTCTCCTGTGTTCCCTGGCTGGGAATCGAACCCAGGACTCCAGCATGCCAGGCCGACGCTCTACCAATGAGCCAACCGGCCAGGGCCTCCTAAGATTTTTTTATCCTCTTTTCCTTTTGCTGTTCTGCTTCTGTGCTTTCACTTATCTTGTCCTCTAAAATGCTGATTCAATCCTCTGCTTCATCCAGCCTGCTTTTTATTCCTTCTAGTATAGTCTTCATTTCTGATATTGTGTTTGTCATTTCTATCTGGTTATTTTTTATGATTTCATTTTTTTTGATGCTTACAATTTCTTTACTTAGGTGCTCATTAAGTCCATCCACTGTGGCTTCAAGATCCTTAAGCTTCCTAACAATCATTATTTTAAACTCTGCATCCAGTAATTTGATTACTTCCATTACATCCAGATATTTTTCTGGAGATTATTTTTTGTTGATTTATATGGCTTACATTTCTCTCTCTTCCCATTGTTTCTTTTTGTGGTTTGGAGGCTTGTTTGAGTTGTGGTCTTTTTTACTAGTAGAGACACTTTTCCATTTTCTATATCTTAACTGGATCAGGTGTGAGGAGTCCTTCCTTAAGATGTCACTCTAACAAGGGTTGTTAGGTCCTGAACTGATGCTCTCTGTATCTGGCCTCTGGATATGCCCTACCTGGATCTTCTTGGCTGGAGCCTGGTGCAGACCAGTGGGGGTTGATGCCTATGACTGGCCCTTATCTCTTTTTGGAGCAAGAGGCAATCCAGATCCTATGGCTGTCTCTGCTGAGCCCAGGTGCCATTGTTAATGTCGACATAGGCTGACTTTTATCTACTTTTGGCCTGGAAGATGTTCATTTAAATGTTCAGGTTCCCCTAAGATCTGCCTTCTGCCACCTCTTATTGGTGGCTACTTGTGCTCAGTACAAAAATTATGGGTTAGGTAAGGTATTGGATGTGGCTTGCGCTTTAGCCTCAGGGGTTGTTCTATCTAACCTTAATTTTTATTTTATTTTATATTTTTCTTTCTTTTCAGCCCTCAGAAGGGTGTGGCCACAGGATTCCAATGGGTGTGGCCTCTGTGTTCCCGAGGTGTGGCCTGTCTACAAGCCTGCCCTTCTCACTGCTGCCATGGGGTGTTCAGGCATGGGGTTGCCGGTGCCTGCCCGCTGCTGCGGTCCCTGTGGCCTCCACTTCGCCTCTGTGGGTGGGACTGCATGCACATGTGTGCCCAGTCTGTAAGCCCTGGCCAGCCTCTGGCCTCCACCCTGCCCCTGCAGGTGGGACTGTGTTCATGCATCCGGTTGCAAGTCTTGGCCAGTTCCTGGGCCTCCACTCTGCCCCCATGAGTGGGACTGCTTTCCTGAATCTGGGCTGCAAGCCTTGGCCGCCCCTGGCCTCCTCCTCCCTGCCCCCATGGGCGTGAATGCATTCACCCCCTTGAGCCACAGCCAGGATGGGCTCCAAGCTTCTACCCCTGTGGATGGGACTGTGCTTCTGTGTCCCACCAAGGCCTGCCCTCCAGCGAGCACTCAGCAGTGTGAGGGTGGTGTAGCTCAGACCTCAGCACTTAATACTGTATCCCTGACTGGCTCTCTGCTTCTAAGTGACTCTGCTCTGACTGTAGCAGGAGAACTTCCATTTGGCTGGTAACCTGCTTCCCTTTGCTGGTATTGGTGGTTCCAGGAAAAATATTCACTTTAGATTTGGGTAGTGACTCAGCCCAGGGGTTAGGGTGGCTGTCCCTCAAAGTGTTTCTTCCTGTGCCTCCTAGATTTCACTCTCTTCCTGCTACTTCAGTCCTCTCAGCTCTCCCCATCCCCTGGACCACTGGGTGAGTGGTTGTGAAAGAGGTTTTCTGCACAGTCCCTTTAGGACAAATCCTGGGAATGAGAAATCTGTCTTTTTCTTGCAAACAGTATTCTGACTGACTTGTTTTGCAGCTAAATACTGTCCGTACACCTCTTCTAGGTTCCGGGGCTACACACTGGGGCTTTGGTCCTGGGGCCCAGTACCCTCCCCTCTCCAGTAAAATTTCACCACCATGCGAGTCCCTCTGGGCTGTTGCTTGCTCCCGGGAGCTGGGCAGTCCTCTCTGCGTTTCCGCTTTTCCTACCAGTCTCAGTGTGGCTGAGTTCAGTGATCTTTGGTTATAGATTTCTCTTGGTTTAGCCCAAAGTTGGTTTTTCCAGATGATTGTTTTTAAAATTAAGTTGCAATCCACTTTGTTTCTGGGAGGTGGAAGTTGGAACGTCTGCCTACTCCATCGCCATCTTGCCGCCCTCAGGGTTTTCTTCTTTATGCTGGACATCAGAGTTTTGAAGGACCATAAGGGGAACTTCCTTATCAACAAAAATTACTATTATGATTACATACTAATTTTTCTTTCTTGTTCTGTATAACTGGCAATGGATATTTTATTTTATTTACTCATTCTTTGTTCAGATTTCCAATAAAATACTATACCCAGACACAACTGAGTTAGCCTCTTAACCTATGGAAACACAAGCTGTTGGTGACTCCTACTTTTGCTTAATTCTCAGAACTAGTACAAATTCTCTGTTTCAGAGTATAAGAGATAGGTGTGAGGAGTTTGAAACTGACTTAGAAACACTTATCAGAGAGAAGATAACAGAAAGGAGGGGATCTGCGAAGGACACTGGGTAACACATTTCTGCCCACTACTTTTCAGGGATTTTTGTTTGTTATTTATTTTTTTTAAGTTCAATTACTAGAGGGTTTTCAGAGTATTTCCCTGGCATCTCAGTTTCCTCTAAATGCATCATTTTCTGTATATTATTATCTAAGTTGATGGAACTTACAACTTTAAGTCCATCCATGTCTGAAAGTTGCTGGGGCATTCTTGTTAAATGGTCTAAGTCTAGCAAGAAAAAGAAATCCAGGTAACCTTGTATGTGCTTCCCTTTCCTACCTCTGTTATGTTCATCTATGACTGAAATCTATTGTCAATAATCCACATGTTTAAAACCCATCCCTCTCACCAACCTTTTAAAATGTTCCTTCCTTCCTTCCTTCCTTCCTTCCTTCCTTCCTTCCTTCCTTCCTTCCTTCCTTCCTTCCTTCCTTCCTTCCTTCTTCTCATCCTACATTTATTATAAACTTACTGTATATCAGACATCATGCTAGGTTTTGAAGATTTAATGTGTTCCCCATCACATGAGACTTCCACTGTGATAGAGCAGATGCTCAATTTAACAGGTAACAACAATGTGAGGTAAAGAGTATGATAACATATATGTATCAGGAGAACATGACCCAATATGAAAGTAGACTCTGGTGGGAAGAGTCAGGGAAAAAATTCCAGAAAGAAGAATGTATTAAGTTCAGAGGAATGTATTGGGTAGCTGAGCAATTTACAAACTCAATCAATTAGTGGATTTAAGCACTGATCATCATTACAATATTGCTTACATTACAATAAGAGAGAGAAGCAAACATTATGCATTTTTGATAAAAAATATAGCACAATTTATGATGTAATCTTGAAAAATAACAATAAAAAAGAACTTTATTCTGATTATGTCTTTTGATCCAATTAGCAAGTTATAGCAAATATGGAGGATAGCGAGACATATTGAAAGATACAATAGGGTTGAGATCAGAATCATCCAGGATGTGGAGAACTCTACAGGGCATCCAACCAATTTTCTTCAGTTAATAAATTGCAAAGGATGGATTAGAAATCTGAGATTAAAGGAGACTTAAGAGCTATATCAATTAATCACAATGTTTAAAATTTATTTGGATCTTGAGTTGCATAAAGAAATTATAAGTATAAATAATTTCATGTATATGGAATTTATGAGGTAGTTGGATGTTTGAACACTACTAGATAGAAGAAATTTTTATTAATTTTTTAAATATGAAAAAAGTGGTGTAGTTAGGTAAAAAATGTTCTTATAATCTAGAAATGCATATTGAAAATCTTACAAATGAAATGATATGATGTTGATATAATATAGGAAAGGGTAAGTAGATAGAGGTATGGTTGAAATAAGATTGGCATAAAATAATATTTTAAGTTAATAGATGGATAATAGGGCTTTATTAAACTAGTTTGTCCACTTTTGTATATGTTCAAAATTTTCCATAAAAGGTGAATAAAAAGATAAAAGGCACATATCCCAAGGCTTATCATTGTCCATTTAAAGAGGAAAGGTTTTGATAGCAGTGAAAAAACTGCATAATGTCCAGCCAGGGGTAGGAGAAAATGCCATTTTTAAGGGAGTAAATAGCGATGGTTCAGTATGGATAGAGTGAGAGAAGAACTCAAGGAGCGAGGCTGGAGGTATCAGCTTATGAAGGCTCGTGAAAGCCACAATAAAAATCTGAACTCTATTCTTAAGGCAATACAGGCCATTCATGGAAATATCTGTCGGAGTAAGCTGGTTACTAAGAAAATTTATAGCTGGTTACTAGAAAAAGTTACAGCTTTGACAATGATTTTGAAGAAGCCAAGAGAGATATTGTGAGACTAGTTAGTATACTGTTACAATAGTGCAGGCAAGAATGACTGATGAGATGGAGAGCAGATGGTGTTGAGAGATACTGGGAGAGTAGATATGAATGGGATGTAGGATAAAGGGAAATTTGAGATGACTTCTTAGGCTTGGATGGCTAGGTAGATATTGAGGCCTTACTAAAATCAGGAACATCAGACAAAGAGCAAACGTGGAAGGAAATATGAGGACCTCTCTAGAAAGACTGATGTACTTGTAGGTCATTTAAGAGTAGTTGTTTATGGATTCAAAACTTAGGCAAGAGATCTGGGATCAAGGTAAAGATTTAGGAATTATCAGCAACATGATTGTGATTAAATATTCCAAAGAGAATAAAAAGAGAAGAAAGCAGAGAGCAGAACCTTAGGAATGCCAATGAGTAGGAAATAAGCAGAAGAAAGAGCCTATAAAAGTAGGAAGAATGAACAGAAAGGTAGGAGAAAGGTCAGGCCTATGTGATATGAAAGCCAAGGGCAGGCAATGTTTCAAGCCAAGGTATGAATAGGAAAATTGAATTTCTGTGAATTGAAGGTAAGAACTGAAAATTGTCTATTATATTTAAGAAAGTTCCCTTTTATTCTTACTTTGCCAGTAGGCGATTAAACACCCATTAGTGGGTATAAAATTATCAAATGCTTTTTTTCTGCCTGTATTGACATAATAATAACAAAAATAACAATAATAACAGTGACTAATGCTTGTATAAAGCTTGTTATATGCCAGGCATTATATATTAATGTTTTGTATATTAACTCATTGTGTTTGTCAGAGTCCCGGTGGGAAACAAACACAAAGTGGGTAATTGAAGAGAATTTTATGAAGGAAATGTTTATGACTTTGTTGTTAATGATGAAAAAAAAACCCAACAGTGAGCAATGAAACCCTCTGGGACTAACAACAATGGAAAATGTTACTACTTGTAAGCCTTAAGTGCAGGAGTGGGCAGTGGAACTTGGTGAGGAAAAGCCGATAGGACTGGTATTAGGTTTGGGGATACAACTGTTGCCAAATTGTAGCCTGGAGTGGAGTCGCATGAATAAATACACTGTTCCTTCTCCTCTGACCAACCAATCTTCTGCTGGTGCTTGAAACCCACAGAGAGTAAGAATGCCTGGTTGCTATAGTCTATACAGGTCAGTCTCCCGAGATCACAGTGAAGAAGGTAGAAGAGTAGATTTGGAGGAGCAGATTTTCACAACAACCCTGAGTAAGTGCTGTTATTTTTACTGTTCTACAGATGAAGAAACTGAGGTGCTGAGGCACACAGAGGTTAAGTCACTCACTCAAGGTCACTTTAGATAGTAAATATGGAAACTAGTTGCATGCCTACTTCATAACTTTTTATAGTTTTTTTTTCTACTAATATGTGTTTAAGGTTGCAAATACTGTTTCAGATTCATTGTACCAATTTAATATACAGTATTACCACTATTTTTCAGTTTAAAATAGTTTCATGGCTTCTTTTATACCCCATTGATTATTTAGAAGTACATGCCAATTTCTAAATATATGGAGTTTTAATAGTTTTATTTTTGCTTTTGATTTCTTCTAAATTTATTTGGATCAGAAACTATAATGGTTATAATATTAGCTCTTTGTAATCTGTTGATCTGTTGGGACAAGCACTATAAACATTTATTTGGTGAATTTTGTAATTGTTCTCTGTGAGCTTGAAAATAATGATGTTGTTTCATGATTTACAATGGGGTTATGTCTCCATAAACCCATTATAACTAGAAAATATCATAAGTAAAATAATACATTTAATTCATCTAACCTACTGAATATCATAGCTTAGCCTAACCTACCTTAAATATGCTCAGAACTCTGACATTTGCCTACAGGTTAGCAATTATCTTGGGTTTGATCTCAAGACTAACTTCCTTTTTTTTTCTTCTCACTAGAAGCAGGAGACACAGTTGGGCTTTTGAGGATGTGATGGGATGTAAACACACAAAATATATATTCAAAACCACTAGCAACACAGTACACTGTAGAGTATAGGTTGCTTACCCTTGTGATGTGTGGCGGACCTGGAGCTATGACACGCGGCTGCCACCCAGATCCCAGGAGGGTACCATATTGCATATTGCTAACTTGGGAAAATGATCAAAATTCAAAATTTGAAGTACAGTTTCTACTGAGTATGTATCACCTTTGCACCACTGTAAAGTTGGAAAATTATAAGTTGTGGACTGTCTGTAGACTGTAATTGCTTAATTCAGGTATTTATATGTGTTTATGTAAATAAAACATATTAATTTTAGTAATTGTAATTTTTACTATCCTTACTAATATTTTGTTTGCTTAATTTTTTATTGTAATTCTCTTAAGCTTTGCTCTTTAAAAACAATGACACTATATGAATAAATGTATGGAGTTTTATATATTTCTGAATCTTTTATTGCTATGCAGGGACCTTTTTATCTTTAATAACTTTTTTTCTTTTGCCTTAAAGTATTTTGTCTGATACTGAGAGAGTGATACTTTAATGTAATAAGTTTCTTTAAGTTAATGTTTGACTGGTGTATCTTTTTCCATCATTTTACTTTATTTTTAAATTCTGTATCTTAAAGTGTATCTTTTATAAAAAGAATTTAAAAAGAAATCTGTGATGGCAATCCAAGAAATTAGTCATAATCTTTGTCTTAAATGAAATATTTTTAAACTTATCTTTTTTGTCATTACTGAAATATTTGGATTTATTTTTATAGTCATAGATTTTGCTTCCTGATTATGTTTCTTATTCCATACTTCATTTTCTTCTGTTCCTGCCTTTTTTAAATTTGATAGTTATTTTAAATAATTATTCCAGGAAATTTAGTATGCATATTTTTCAGCTCTAAATTTGATCACTACTTGATTCTCCTGCAAAGCAATATAAGGACTTTAAAATGTTTAAATTTAGTTACTCTTTATTGTTACATGTTTTAGTTTTATCTTTTGGCTGACAGCATGTTGTTATTGTTTAATTTAGTCCATACATATCAATCTTATTTAGATATTTACTGCCTCTACTCTTTATCTCCTTTTGCATCTCAGATCTTCCATCAGGATCACTCTCTTTTTGCCTAATATATAGCATTTTGATTTCATTCTAATGAGTGTCTGTTGGTGAGCAAACCCTCATGTTTTCATTATATAACACTAACCTATTTTGTTCTTTTTAAAATAAGATATTTTTACTTAATGTAGGATTCTAGACTGATGATTTTTTTCTTATTACATTAAAAATATTCCACTTGCTTCTAATTTATATTGGTGCTTCTGAAAAGTCTGCTGTCAATATAAGTTTAGTTTTAAATTTTAAAGTAAATCTAGCTTTTCTTGTTTTACAGTAGTCTCTGTATTTTTTTGTAGTATTGCAATGATGTGACTAAATATAGATCTTTTTTAATCAACTTGCTTGAATTTTATTGAGACAGAGAATTTAATTGATTAAAATGTTAGACTTTCTCATTCCCTCATCCATCTTTTAACATTAAAAAAGATTTTCCATCTCTGTCTTTCTGGGCTTCAGTTTTCAGATATGTCTGATGGTTCAACAAAACTTTCTTAATCTATTAAACCTACTTATTGAATTTCTAATTGTAATTATTATATTTTATATATAAAATTGCTTGTCTATTATTAAAATATGGTTGATCATTTTATAGTTCCTTGACTTTATGTTATTGATCATTTTATTATTTCTTAAAAATAATAAACACATATTTTATGTTCTGTTTGATAATTTCAATATCTAAACTGATTCATGTCTGATTCTGCTCTTTATTTTTTTCTGTTTTATTTGGTCATTTTTATTTATTGCTGTTTTGTGATTTTGGCTGGGTGTAAATATTTCTTAGAGTTTAATCTAGGAAAAATTTGAGACCTAGTATATATATATGTTAGTTCATACAGAAAAGAGTTGTATTTTCTTCTGCTAATTCTAATCCAGAAACACTTGTAATTCTCAGTATGAGATTCTTCAGATTAAATAATGGGGTTCAGGTAAAACACTTGTAAGGCCTTATTATATTGTATAGTTAAAAATTCTCAAGTGTGTTCTACTTCACTCAGAACCAAGGCAATTGTCTTTGCAATCCCTCTTGAAAGGTGGTGGTACAATTCAATCTCATTTTCATTTTTCCACTGAGATTATAGCCCTTCACCTAGTTTCATATTTTTTTTTCATAGCCTCCAAGTTAGGAGACCCTGGCTTTTTCTCTCTTTTGTCTACTTTCTCTAATTTCAGAGCCCTGAAAATTGAACTGAAAATGTATTAGGCGATGGCAAATAGTCACAAGGTGAAAGCCAGCTTTATGTTTTTAGGTATTTCCCCTTTACCCAATATTTCTTACTGCCTTGTCAACTCACAGATAAATTTAAGACTTTGAAAATTGTAATCTAACATTTTGTTTCTTTTAAAAAATTTGTAGGCGTTTCCATCAGGCACTTAGGTCACCAAATTGTTGGTGAGAAGTGAGTTGCAATACCATTGACTATGGGGATTTTTAAAAAAGTTTTCTAAGTTTTTTTTTTTAATTTAATTTTTTTAGAAGGGGAGAGAAAGAAAGAGAAAGAAAGAGAGAGGAGGGAGGAGCAGGAAGCATCAACTCTCATATGTGCCTTGACCAGGCAAGCCCAGGGTTTTGAACTGGTGACCTCAGCATTCCAGGTCGATGCTTTGTCCACTGCGCCAGCACAGGTCAGGTTATGGGGATTCTCGATACAGTGTTTGAAAGGGTTTGTAGATAGTGTAAGTCAAATGGGAGCAGGTTAAGGAGAGAGTGGCAGGGGATGTTCTGTGGTGGAAAAAAAAAGGGTCCAGGGCTGGTAGTCTACATCTAGGCTCACTACAGCCCCTCCATTTTTTATGTCCACAGAGTCCACATTTCAAAGTTACATCAGGATGGGAGCCACAGTCTCTATAATCTTACTCTTTGCTTTTTACAGGTTAAAAATCATCAAATTAATTACAGATTCAATCACTGAAGGCCACTTAGAGCCCATTTAAACCAAGTTTTACTCTGTTCAAGATTCAGAGCTACGTAATAAACTTTGTATGATTTATCATTTTCACTGATTAATGGAATGATGCAACATTTTCTTCCAACATTCCAGCCTTTATTATATTCCAAGCTTTATAATACCTTGTGAGCTCACTGCCAGTCTTGGGTCTCTTTGGGCTAAATTGGCCTTTTTGGAAGCAGTCCTCCTTCTGATAAGAGATGCCATTTCCAGATATGTGGATTCAGCATAGCAGAATGGAACAGGCAGCCCAGCAGGAGCAGCAGCAAACCGTAAAATCCACAATTTTAAAGTGTCAGGATAAGTATTTCATGGACCCATCCTGTTACTCTAAAATCAGATCAACTGGGAACATACTCTCAAGCCAAATTTTGACAGGTGCAGCTACTGCCTCAGCTCTGCTGTTCTTTCTCTAATCTGCCCATCTGCTCCCGGATTCTTTTGGTTCTCTTTAGAAATATTTTCTTTTCTGCTTTCTTTAGCCTCAAACACTCCACTTTGTCATTTAAGACAAGGTTCACATGAACAAGTGAAAGCAGACAGAAGCAGGGCTATTATACGTAATTAAAGTGGTAAAGGCAGCCAGTCTAAATAATTCCATCTTACAAATTGGTCTTCTTGTCTATATTAGTCTAATTTATCCAATATTCTCTGTACTTTTTGGGATTTTTTTGGCTTCGTCTAAGCAAAAAGATAGCTAATTAAGTTGGTAGTGATGGATTAAAATATTTAATGAATTCATTCATACCAAAGTTTTTCATGAGCATCAAATAAATACTAAACCTCTTTATTCTTCACAGTAGTTAACAAACCCCCCCCCCATATTTTGTGCTTCAAAAGTTTACTAAAAGCAATATTTATTAGTGAAACTTTTATCATCATTAAATTTTGGCATGAATTATTTTATTTAAATTTTAGTAAGAATCAGAAGAAAAAGTTGTTGCATTGCTGGTTATAATGTGGACCTTGTAGGCTAGACTAGAAATAGGTTACAGGCTGTACAAAAACAGGGCATAGGCTAAATTTAGCCCATGGACTAGAACTAGCTAACACTTGTCTTAGAATAGTCATTAAAAATTATTTATTGTCATTTTTTTAGAAGAAATGGAGTAGGAGAACATAGGGTAAAAGCTTTTAATATATTTCTAGAATTCTTTCTTTTATTTCACAAGAGCCTGTGTGACTCTCCTTTTCTCTGTTGTGCAGGTTTCTTGGAGGGGCAGTTACAAAAACTGAAATATTAAATAAGAAGTTGGGGGAGTTGGAGACTCCCAAACCAAATGACATCTATATCATTGCAATCCTATATCTGTAAAATCCTATCCATTCTGGAGTTAGGGGTTCATGTGGCTGGTTTCATATCATATTATGTCATGATCATATTATGACATGAATAATAAAATGAATCAAGTGTATCTGCCACCCCTTTTTCTCTTCTTAGTCAAACACCCTTACTCTTTTGATTTTTCACATTATTATTATTATTTTGTATTTTTATGAAGTGAGAAGCAGGAGGCAGAGAGACAGGCTCCCACATGTGCCCATCTGAGATCCACCCGGCATGCCCCCTAGGGGGCGATGCTCTGCCCATCTGGGGTATTGCTCCATTGCAACCGGAGCCATTCCGGAGCCTGAGGCCATTCTCGTGCAGAGACCATGGAGTCATCCTCAGCACCTGGGCCATGGAACCTTGTATGCAGGAGGGGAAGAGAGAGATAGAGAGAAAGGAGTGGAGGAGGGGTGAAGAAGCAGATGGACGCTTCTTATGTGTGCTCTGGCCAGGAAATAAACCCAGGAATTCCATACGCCGGGCTGACGCTCTACCACTGAGCCAACAGGCTAGGACCTCACATTAATCTTAATATATGAAGTATTATTATACCAAACATTGTTAGTGAATAACGAGTCTAAAGATTTTACCTTTCCCAAGGATTTGCATTTAAACTAAGAACAAAGCCCTATGCCACGATATTTAATCATTTGTTGCTACTATATATTATCCCTGAAGAATGCAGATGAAGAAAATATTTTTGAGCTTTCCAGAATCAGATGATCATACTTCATACCTTCTTATGAAGCTGACTTTAAGCCAATGTTCTTTAATTTTAAAGTATTTCTCAGTGTACTATTAAACTCTTCTTCACCTTGCTGTAGTCTTTTTTATTTTTATTTCTAAAAAAGGCTGTTTTATACCACGGCATGGTCCATGTATTTGAGAGATATTCATAAGCTCAATAAAAGTAGAACCAAAAAGACAATTAGCATATTAATAATCCACACAATACAGAGAAATGTTATCCAGACATTTTATAACATCCTCTTTTCCAGTGCCAAGAACAAAGGGAATATGTGAAAACACACTGACAAGAGGATAGCGTGTGTGTATGTGCATGCATGCACGTTTGTATTTGTGTAGAAAATTGGCAGTGAATTCACTGGGGAACAATTTTTTTTCATTTTCTGCTGCATGAGGGTTTAGAACTGTTTCTATATATTTCTGCATCACTGATTCCAAATCTGAAATCCGTTTCCTGGTGCATACTCTCGTTTTTATGCAATTTTAATTTCTTTTTGTTACAGTTAATGGCATGCATTAGTTTTTAAATTGGAGTTAAAAGGCAATGACTCTTGGACTGAACATACCCACAAGGCAATTAATGTTTTACAAACATCACTTTTATATAATTGTAGTTGTTCTTAAATGTAAAAAATTATTATCTGATAAAAACACCCTTTAGTTTGTTTTAAGATTGAATCATGGCTTCTTCGAGTATGCATAAATATAGGAATAGTCCTGACACCTTCTGTTATATATGTGGCTATTACACACTTCAACGTCAAAGGTGCAATATTTCATCACTTGTGACACGTGCATATATTGCCTATTTTCAAGTTCCCCTTGGTGATCAAGACAAGAATTGGGCTCTTCATATTGTGTGTCATAATTGTGAGGAAATGCTTCATGACTGGACAAAAGGAAAACGCAAAGGAATGCCTTTTGGTATTCCCATGGTTTGGCGTGAACCTAAGGACTACAGCAGTGACTGTTATTTCTGTCTGATCCATACAAAGGTCATTGGCCAGAAAAAAACGGCATATGATTGCATATCCTAATATTCCTTCAGCAATACGACCTATCCCACACTCTGAGACACTTCCAGTTCCAGTTTTCAATGGTTTCATTTCTTCTAAGGACAAAGAAAATAACATGGTGATAAAGTGTATTTTGATAAGATGCATGAGGAAATGGTTGTAGAATCTGAAGGTCTTCTTCTGATGCCAAGCAGTCATTAACCACCCAGTAGTTTAGCCAACCTGAATTGAATGACTTATTAAGAATGACATAAAAATTGTCCTTGACTTTCTGAAGTATGAGGAGCATAACTGGATCATTTGTGTGGATCTTAAAATGTTAAATTTCCTGCTAGGACAACAGAGAGGTTTCACGAAGTATCCTTGCTTTCTGTGTTTGTGGGACAGCCAAGCTCGGGAGGAACACTGGACACAGAAGGAGTGGCCAAAATGTGAAGCTACAGAAGTAGGGATGCAAAATATTGTGAATGAACCTGTAGTTAATTGAGACAGGATCATTTTTCCCCCACTTCACATCAAACTTGGCTTAATGAAGCAGTTTGTTCAGGCTTGGATAGAGAAAGTGAATGCTTTTAACATATTATTTCTGCTTTTCCTGCCTTGTCTTTCGAGAAGATAAAAGCAGGTGTATTCAATGGACCTCAAATTTGAACCCTCATATGTGAGAAGAATTTTCCAGGAAGATGAATAAGGAGGAGAAAGCAGCATGGCAGTTTTTTGTGGCAGTTACAAAGAACTTCCTTGGCAACAAAAAAGCAGAAAATTATGAACTTCTGGTTCAGAGGATGCTGTTGGTTTTCTGTGACATTGGATGTAACATGAATGTTAAGATTCACTTCTGAACAGTCACCTTGATAAGTTTCCCAAAAATCTTGGAGCTGTTAGTGATGAGCAGACTACTGCTGGAGCATCAAACGGGATTGTCCTCAACAAGTACACAAACACAAGAGCTTCAAATGCAAATTTTTGCCTGAATAAAATTTAAATAAGTTTTGCACAAATTTTATGATTAAAATAAGTGTTTTAATATGTTCTATTTTGAAATTGTAGACAAATTCTGACGCAATCATATCTTTTAGTGTATTAGTGTATTTACTGTATTATATAAATTATTATACTTTTACAAAGATGATGCCCAAGAAGACATTCTACTTTATTATGTTAAACTAAACGTTGAAAATTTTACAATAAGATGAAAACCTAAAATCTTGAATTGCAAAGAAACTGTAGCTTACAGAGAAAAACTAATATTAGATTTGAGATCAGCACACTCGAATTAGGTACAAACAAGTGTTTTTGTGGATGCAACAAAAATTTTGTTCCCCAGTGTTATCTATCATTGGTAACAGACTACCCTTAAACCTAATGGATTAAATTAAGAACCATTTATTTATATACTAATGATTCTTTAATTTGGGCTGCATTCAACTGGGGATTTTTCTGCGGATTTTGCCTGGAGTCAGTACTGACTCTATCTGTGGTCATGTGGGAGTTCATTTGTGGCTGATGGTCCATATTACATTACTTACATGCGGGGGTCAGCTGTTGCCTTGATGGAGGTTGCTTTGTTTTCCATGTAGTTTCTCCAGTGGGATAGTCTGAGTTTCTTACATGGTAGTGGTAGTATTCCAAAAGAACATATCCCAATAATCTAGCATTTAATAAGCCTTCACTTGTGTCATGAGTGCAATATCCGACTGGCCAAAGCAAGACACATAATCATACTGGGAGTCCATGTGGGAGTAGAGTATATACGTATGTGAATACAAGAAGGATGACTCATTTGGGCTAGTATTGTGGTGATAATAAGATCTCTCTACAAAATGTTAGGTTGGAAAGTTGATGATACTTTTTTTTCTTAACAAACACAGAGCAATACATATTATATATCAATATATATCAATATATATATGATTCACAATTTACATAGCTGATTTAAGTATGATTATGTTTTGTTATGTGCTTTGGCACTTTAAAGATTTGTAATTGTTTTTCAAAGAAGTCATGACTTTGCAAGGGGGTATAAGGGACATATAATGCAGCTACAAGTTCAACAGCAGTACAATCAATGCTCTGTATGTAGTGCTTAAGGTAATTTTGGTTTAAAAGTTATAAACTTCGGTTGTCAACGCTGCCACTTGCTATCTTGGACAAATTCTAAAACTCTCTATCTCAGTTTCCTCAGCTATAATAATTGATAGTAATAGTTTCAAAAATATGTCCAGTGACAACCACACATTAAACCATGAAAAATATGCCTAGTATTATTATTTAATAATAGTGAATAAATTTTTTAATATGTACTTTTCCTAGATCCTTTAATGACTTATCATCCAAATATCTGTTCAGTCTTTTCTTTACTGACTTAGAAATCATTGAATTATTGCTATATATTACATGTAGGTACCACCACCATAAAAGACAACGGCAGTGAGTTGTTCTACTTGGCTCCATTTCCAACTGGATCCACTGGTTTATATATACTTTATTCCAACATTTTCCTTCGGAAATGATTTGGCACCACTTGGGAAGCATATATTTCTAACTCTTTCCATCCTAGCTTGTATTAAGCCTATGGTGGTAGACTGAATGAAAATTCAAGTATTTGGGATCAAGGAGATCTGTGTAGTAATCCCACAACTGCACTTATAGCTATATGACTCTGAGTTTGTTTTTCAACTGTAAAATGGAAATATTAATAGAGCCTTAACAAGGTTATGAGAATTCAAAGAGATAATGTTTATAAAATGCCCAGCACATAGATGGACTGAGTAAAGGATATCCTTTAAAATAAATTTAAATGTGTTTTTGCAGTATTATTCATTATCTAATCACAGTGTCAGATGAGCTTTGTGACACATTGGTGTATAAGAATATTTCTGCTGCCAAAGCTAGCACTGTTAGTTTTAATCAAAGATTCCAGATAACTGTGATTACTTTGCATTTGTGTCAAGACTGCCTCAGGTCATAGCCAAGAACAAATAGCCTACTGTCGGATGGCAATATAGAAACAGACTTTGGAATGATAGCATGCAGCTAGCTCCCCATGACTCTTTCTGAAACATTTCAAAACTATTCCAAAAAGCATAAAAGACAGAAGGAAACATCAGGGAATATTTATGGAAAATGATCAAGCAAAGATAAATTATCTCTCAAAGCATTCTATAATAGTTTTAAACTTATATGCATTTTTCAAGTAAGTATAATAGTTTTAAAATATCAAGGAAAACTATGCAAAGCAAAACAAATATCTAAGTACAAATGGAATGAAACTTCATTTCTTCCACTACCCTAAAGATATGGCTTGATTATGTTCAGTCTATTTTAGAGTGGTATTAACTTTTTAAAGCCTTCAGGTTAGTAAACTATATCTTCACTGCAATTAATAGAATGCTAGTAGACAAATAGCATTAAAGATCTTTCTAGAAATATCAGGTTTCTGGAGTACCATGGTATAGTGGGGTTGAAAAATATATCAACTTTACCAACCAATTTCAATCAGGTTTTGTGGTTTCTTTGGTCCACAGTGGCTGACCTGGGAACAGAGAAATGCAGCCTACAGAGGTCAGCACCTCTTAGTCACAGAGCTGAGCAGAGGAAGGGCTCAGAAGGAACCTAAGTGCCCAGAGGTGGGCCAGGACAGGCCGAAGCAGCCAGAGCCACGGAGGCTTATATTCCACTGCAAGAAGATAAATGAGCAATGACAAACATATGAGGTAATTATTGTTTAGCATGTTGGAAGAGAATGAGTACAATAGGAAAACAAAAAAATAGAAGAGAGAGAGAGAGAGAGAGAGAGAGAGAGAGAGAAAGAGAAAGAGAGAGAGAGGGAGAAAACCAAGGGGGATTGAAAATGCCAGATAGGAAGAAGGGGTCTAGTTGAAGAATTAAATAAGATGATCAGGGTATACTTCATTGAAAAGGTGAGCAAAGACTTGAAAGAGAGGAGAAAACCAAGCATACAGTCACTAGGAGCAGAGCGTTTCAGGCAGAAGAGGCAGTAAGTGCAAAGGCCCAAAGGTGGAATGTGTTTAGCAAGTTCAAGGGCCAGCAGAGAGGCCACTGTGGCTGGAGCAGAGTGAGTGAGAGGGTTTATGTATGAAAAAGTTTCAGAGGGCCAAATGGGAACTCTTTCTTTTGGAGGTATATGGGCCATTTAATGGTTTTGGGTTTACTGTGAGTGCCTTTGCAAGGCTTTGAAGAAAGCAAAATTGCCTAAATTATGTTTGTAAAAGTTTATAAATTCCATCTGGCTGCTGAATTGGGAAAATAGTCTATGGGGATGAAGGTGGTAGAGAAAAGGGTAGAAACCCAGAAACTCATTAAGAGGTCTTTGAAGTAATCTGGGGGGAGAAGGTGGTGGCTCAGACCAAGGTGGTGTCAGTGGAAATGGTCAGAAGTGTTGTATCCTAGATATATTTTGAATGTAGAACCAACAAGATCTCCTAATGGAAAATACTAGGGACTTTTTGCCATGTCAACTTCATTTTGGTCTGGTAACATCACTGATTCTAAATTTTTAATCATCACCTGAGCAAATAACTATAATCCTTCCCAGCTGCTCAAAGCAGTACACTGAATCATGTCAAAATGCATTTGACCTTCCAGGCATGCTGGAACTGATGCAGAAGGGGCAGGGGAGGGTGGAGTTTGAACATTGATTTTCTCTTATAAGGTAATTCTCCAAGTGAGAAAAGAACAGCCTCATAGGCAATGAGGCAATGGTAGCTGAAAAGGGAAGCCCACAAAGGTGGGAATGAAAGGTTGGGCTTCAGCATGCTTTGTGTCCCCTGAAGCCTTTATCCTTATCCCAGTTTATAGAGCCTTAACTCTTTTTTTTTATCAATACTGTGACTTTTACACAGAAGGAACCTGATGAGGCTATAAACTTCACTGGACATAATTAGACAACTTGACCAAACCTTAACTGTGTGCTTGTATGTGTGTGTGTGTTTTATTTTTATATTATTATTATTAAACTGCACTTTCTTTTTTTATTTTATTTATTTATTTTTTACAGATACAGAGAGTGAGTCAGAGAGAGGGATAGACAGGGACAGACAGACAGGAACGGAGAGAGATGAGAAGCATCAATCATTAGTTTTTCATTGCGCGTTGCAACACCTTAGTTATTCATTGATTGCTTTCTCACATGTGCCTTGACCGCGGGCCTTCAGCAGACCGAGCAACCCCTTGCTGGAGCCAGCGACCTTGGGTCCAAGCTGGTGAGCCTCGCTCAAACCAGATGAGCCCGCACTCAAGCTGGCGACCTTGGGGTCTCGAACCTGGGTCCTTCCGCATCCCAGTCCGACACTCTATCCACTGCACCACCACCAGGTCAGGCTTATTATTATTATTATTGCTACCTTAGCCCTGAAGTTTGAAAATTTAAGAAATTCTTTAGTATCTTCAGAGGAGGTCTTTGGTATCGCTTTGTTTCTTAAGCCAAACATTTAAGGATATAAACTTGTCATTCTTTCTATAATTGGTTTACTCTCACTGGGGAGTTGTCACCAACAGGTCTTACCTCCTACAATTTCTTTGTTGCCGAGTTGTCTCCCATATCTTGCCCTCAATTATTCTACTCCCTCATGTGGACCCATTTTTGTCTGTCAGGTTTTCTGGTTATAAGCAACAAAACTAAATCTGACAAATTTAAACTGAAAATGAATTTATTGGAAGAGACCTCATAGAATTGATGGAAGCACAGAAGGATTAAGTTAAGAAATGGCAATCAGTAAGGCCACTTATAACAGGCAATACAGCTGATGTCATGCCTTCCCATATGACAACTGCTGGAGGTGTCCCACCTCTGCATGTTGATTGGGGCTGATGTTGCTCTGGTCTGGGTCTGGACTCTAATCACTGAGTGTGTGCACCACACCTGTAAGGCTTTCAGTCGTGGGTGGGAACATCCAATTGTTTAATCTTAGGTTATAGATATCTCCCACTTGACTGTCTGAGGGCAGGGTAAGGAAGTTCCTGAGAATGAGAAGGGTAGACTATCCTATTACATGCAAAGAGGAATTTTCTTCCAGAAGAAAATATTTGGATACTGAATAGCAAAACATAATAATAAAATGAAACAATCAACTGGAAACATTTTAAAGGAAATATATATATTTGCATAGAAATAGATAAAGATTTACATATACCTTGCATTTGCCCTAAAGAACTCATTCCATCTCTATTCTCAGGTAGTTTTCTATTTGAAATGTTATTACTGTTGAGTTGGAAATTTCTCCTGTTCTTAAACATTTATGATTATTTCACTATTTATCTTTTTTCATTTTCTTGCTCAACTTTCATTTCTTCCAGCCACTTTTTATTCTTCTCTTTATTTTGCTTCTTTCCTTGTTGACTTTATGACCTCTTTCCCCTTACTTATTTTAAATGAAACATCTTGTATATATCTTATTTTCTTTTTTCCTTTATCATAAGAAATTCACTTGTTAGGACCTATGCAAAATCAAGTAAGTTCAGTTTATTTTCAAACATACTTCTTTATTAACCCCTTGCCTGACCCCCCTGACCCTGACAACCATCCTTCAATGTTTTCTATTATTTCCTAGGTATCCTGGTGTTTTTATGGATGCCAAAGAGATAACAATTGACCTCAGAAAGGCAGTGCAGTACAACTGCTAAGGGTATGTCCTCTAGAATCAAATTGCTGGTATCATTTATATGATATAATAATAGTAACACCTACTGTTACTGGAGAAGGACTGGGACCAGGGCAGGCTTGCCCCAGCAAGGTCCAGAAATAGGATTCTTCTGTGGTGTTTCAGGAAAAGAATTCTGGGAATACACATGTAGGAGGATTTTAAGTGATAGTGGCAAGATTTAAGAGTGTAAAGACACAGTACTCCCACAGAGAGGCAGAGAGAGGGGAGGCCATAGTCATGGCTGCATGGACAAAGGCAAAAGGAGAGTTCTCTGTGGCTGCGCTCTGCTCCCTGGTGTCAAGTCTTGTGGGGATCCTTCGAGTTTATGAGAAAAGAAGCTGAAACGTACATGCTCAAGAGAAGGGCATGAGTGTGCTTCAAGGAGGATGCATGCTGGGTTCTTTGTCTATCTTCCATATATTTTCTTGGGTCTGGGAAAGAGCAGGCTGTCTTTGAAACTATCCAATTACTTTCCTGGATTTTCTGGGCACATGTGCCTTCTCCAATCCAATCCAATCCAAGCTAGTCTCCTTCCCCTTTTATGGCCACCATTTCAGCTAATGCCAGCAATGCCTCATAATTCTGCTTCATTATTTGTCTTTTACTGCACATCTGCCTAGTAAAAGGAATCAGTCTGTGCGGTCTTGGCTTCTACTGTGCATGTGCCCAGTGAAAGGGGTTCCCTCTGCAGTTCCCCACCCCACCATTAATCCACAGACTGATGCTGATTGCTTCCTAGGGTGACTGAAAAGTATCTTTCCTGCTTAATCAGATGCCCAGAGTGACTGTAAACTGTCCTTTTTTAGTCTATCTCACCTAATCTAATGTAGGGTTCCATTTGCTCTCTTCCTCTTTGTTAGTATCTGACTAACTGCCTACTGTAACACAATTTCCTTGAGTTGGTAGGAAGTTTAAATGATTTATTACTTAAGTGCTTACAACAATGCCTGTAACATAGCACAGCATTGGTGCGAAGCTGTTTTTATTATTACTACCTTCTGTATCAAAGTGTATCTTTTTCTTGTCTCGTTATTCCAGGGTCCTCTTCTGTGATTTATAAAGTGTTAAAATAATGTCATTAGCATGATATGTTCATGGATTTAAATGGTGTAAGGTGTAATTTTAATCTAGGCAACATATCTTTATTTCAACATGAGGTTTATAAAGTTACAAATGTTATAACCAAAAGAGGCGTTAATGTCTTTTTGGTACCATGGTAAAGGCGCTCATTAAAAGAAAATTAAAAATGGCCTTTTGACCCAGCTATCCCACTTTTAGGAATACATCCTAAGAATACCAAATCACTGATTCAAAAGAAGATATGCACCTCCATGTTTATTGTAGCATTGTTTATAATAGCCAAGATCTGCAAACAGCCCAAGTGTCTGTCAGTAGACAAGTGGATTAAAAAGCTGTGGTACATATACACAATGGAATACTGCACAGCCATGAAAAAGAAGGAAATCTTACTTTTTGTGACAGCATGGGTAGACTTGGAGAGTATTATGATAAATGGAATAAGCCAGGCAGACAAAGAAAAATATCATATGATCTCACATATATGTGGAATCTAATGAACAAAGTGAACTGAGGAACAGAATAGAGGCAGAGTTGGGGACACAGGGACCAGAGGGACAGCAGTCAGAGGGAAGGGAGATGTGGGGATGGGATCAGAGAAGGTAAAGGGATTAGTGAAACTATATATACATAACACAGAGATACTGATAACAGGACAACAAATCCTAGAGGGAAGGGAGGAGGGAATTAGAGGGATTGAGGCAAAGGGGGTATAAAAAGGAACACAGGTGTAGGGGGTGAGGGAGTTATATTCAGTGGGACACTTGAATCCATGTAAACACAATCAATTAAAAACTAATAAAAAATAATAAAGAAAATGGGCCTTTGAGCCATTAGTTACTCCGTATAGTAACACATCAACTTTAATGTCTAGAGCAGGGGTCCCCAAACTTTTTACACAGGGGGCCAGTTCACTGTCCCTCAGACCATTGGAGGGCTGGACTATAAAAAAAACTATGAACAAATCCCTATGCACACTGCACAAATCTTATTTTAAAGTAAAAAAACAAAATGGGAGCAAATACAATATTTAAAATAAAGAACAAGTAAATTTAAATCAACAAACTGACCAGTATTTCAATGGGAACTATGCTCCTCTCACTGACCACCAATGAAAGAGGTGCCCCTTCCGGAAGTGCAGCGGGGGCCGGATAAATGGACTCAGAGGGCCGCATGTGGCCCGCGGGCCGTAGTTTGGGGACCCCTGGTCTAGAGTTTACTTTTTCACCACATCTTTCCAACTGCCAGGCACTTCCCTCAACCCCAGATTGCAACATTTTATTTTGAATATTTTCAAATATACCACAAAGTCGAATAAATTTTACAGTGAATGCCCTTGTTTCTCACATAGACTTCCAGACTCTATATTTTCATGTTTTCAATTATGGACATGATTAGATTTAGTTGTAGTATGGGTACAAAACAGAAAATGAAAAGAATATAAACTTTACATTCAAAGACCCATATTTAAGTCCATTTTCTTGACTTCCTGCTGTATTTCCACGGTTTATTTGTTAAACCCTTTGAATTTAGTTTCTTTATTTGTAAAACTGATTTTGAAGTGTTGCTTTAGAGATCAAATAACATAGCTTAGGTGTATAATAAGCACTAGATAAATATTCTCTCCTTTTTAGTAGTTTTTATATTTTTATTGTAGTCATTTAAATAATAATTATACTCCAGACCAATGGCCTTTCTTTAGTGTTTTCCAGTCTGTAAAAAATGTTGGCAACTGATTTAAACAACTCTGTTGGAAACTCGATACTTTGGCAATTTATCGTGGTCCAATCCATTCTGATGATATAGTCTCAGGACTCGGAGGGATTCTGTTTAACTTTTTAGGGTTTTCCCTAGCATTTGAAGTGAAGATTTTTGTGTTTAAAATTCTTTACTTTATTTCTTTGGCATGTGATTGTCATTTCTTTCTTTGCTTCAATATTTGAAACATATTCCTCTTTTTAATTTTTATTTTTGGATATCCTTTATTTTATGACCTTTTCCAAATCTTGTATTTCTGCTTAAAAAAATATTTTTCTCATGTCTGTATGTGTAATTTGAGCTTGTCAGTTCCTGAGTGCTTGTTTTTCTCCCAACTGCCATTGCTCATTTCTGTCCCATCCGTTGTTCTTTGCAGTGTTTCCTGACCTTATTCATGAATTCTGTAATCAGGAAGCACTTAAGTTATTTTTCTCCTCTTTCCATTTGGAAGGATGCAGCATTTTCTCTGTCAATCAAGCTACTCCTTATGCATTTTTATATGTTATTCTTATTGGTACCATCCTTCTTCTAGCTCCTTTCATATTTTCAAGCTACATTATTGAAAGATGCTTTCATCAGTGCAAATCATTCAATTTTTCATTTGTTATTTATGCAGTTTTTTATATGCTCCTGTGTTTACCCAAATCTAGTCTTAACCTGAACTGATCTACTTTGAATTCTGCTTTTTTTTAACACAAAATATATCAGAAACAAACAACTCTGTTTAAACAACTATTTAATAAGCTATAGTTATTATTAGGTTGTATTTTAAAATTAACTTTTTATAAATTCTTTAAAAGATGGCTTGTTGTTTGATAAATTCTAATAGATATGGTAGTTTATTCTTTTCATATACCTTATAAGTATTTTAATTATAAATGATGATAGTTGTTCGGCCTATAGTGGGTAGCCAAGTAAAAATAGTTAACATTCCAATGATTAATTTTTTAATTATAAAAGACTTTTTTAATTAAAGTAACTATGAATCTAAACATAAATAACAAAACCCCAAGTTTGAGAAATGCTAAAAAATATTTTAAGTATATACAGATAATAAAGTGCTAGTGTTGCTAGTGGAAATGGAATTCTTTTATGGAGTTGCAGGGAAAGCATTCCACAGAATTCATGTATGGAAGATTGTGGCTTGGTCAAGTCTAATGGAGTTGAAATAGAGGCTGCCCACAGGTTCCCAATGTCTCATCTCTATCCCTCCTGCCATGGAGAATGCCTAACCTTGTCTTCATCAGGCCCAATAAAAAAATTAGTATCCAATTAATCTGTGTCACAGTTAATTCCAGTTTGGCCCTGTTTCCATCTGGCCAGCATAGTCTTTTTGATTGCATCCAAGTGGGACTGTGCTCAGGCCCATGTTTGGAGCCCCTGCTTGGTGCCTGTGCCACTGGCCACTGTTAGGTCCCAGGCACCCGTTACTGCACGGCTGCTTGGACGGTGTACAGGCAAATGGGGTGAGCACATGTTTCCAAGCAAGAGAAGAGAGGAAAGAGCTTTTTTGTGAGGCATGGGTTTATAGGGCTAGTTGCTTCTTTAAACTAACAAATCAACTTCTTAATCTTTTGCTGTTTTCTTATGGTCCTTCTCACTAACTAATCATATTCTTTTTCTAGGCTAGACTGACAAGCCTCTATGGCTGCCTCAAATTAGAAGCATTTACCCCATAATCTGGGGAAGAACTGATTTCCCCCAGGGAGACTGAAAAGCCTCCCTATATGGAGGAGGGGAGAGTGTTAATCTCTTTAGTGTGGCAAAGCTCTAATCCCCTGGGGTGACCAGAACTGTAAATACTATAGCTTCCTAATAAATGGAATGCTGTAAGTATATAAGCTTAATATTTGATTCCCTCTTCCCTAGTTTATTACGTTTAATGTCTGATTCCCTCTGTTGCCTTCCTTAAGTAGTATTTAGCTACCTACACTAACACTAGTTCAGCAGAGTCCTCTAACCCCAGTGCCCTATCCTTCCTGGGTATTCACTGTGAAAACTGGTGGGGTTTCTAGAAGCAAAATCCATATATGGGGGCCCCTCCCCATAGTTTGGCCCTGTGGAGTTTCTCATCTTTATGCTAGTCCACAGTCATCTTGCAGTAATTAATCAAGCTTACCATTTAAATGTACTTGCCAGTTTATGGTCCTGTGGATTCTGTTCCAGATAAAAAGAGACTTGCTGTGATTCTCTGCATTCAGTTGTCTCTCCAGATTTCAGGGTGATGGTTTGCCCTGCAACTTCAATTCTCTGCTGGGTCCAACAAAAGTAATTGATTTTCAGTTTGTTCAGCTTTTATTTTCTTGTTGTGGGGATGAGTGTGATGACTTCCAAGCTCTTTAGATTTTGGAGCTGAAACTAGAAATCCAGGATGTTATCAACAAATGGTGCTGGAAACTATTGGACCTCCATATGAAAATAAAAAAGAATCTCAGTTCGTAGCTTACATCACTTTAAAAAATTCACTCAAAATAGATGACAGACTTTAATGTGAAACCTAAAACTATGAAACATCCAGAAGAAAACATAAGAGAAAATATTTGTGACCTCATATTAAACAAAGTTTCTTTTAAGATTATGACACCAAAATCATGACCCACAAAAAAAAATTTGATAAAAGATCTTGTTTATTAATTTTAGAGAGGAGAGAAAAGGGTGGGGGGAGAGAAGCAAGAAGCATCAACTCCCATATGTGCGTTGACGAGACAAGTCTGGGGTTTTGAACCGGGGACTTCAGTGTGTGAGGTCGATGCTTTATCCACTACACCACCACAGGCCAGCAAATTTTTCATTTTTATTTTTTAATTGAATTTATTGGAGTGACACTAGTTAGCAAAACTGTATAGGTTTCAGGTGCACAATTCTACAGTACATCTTCTGTATATACTGTGTTGAGTGTTCAATTCCCTGAGTCAAGTCTCTGTCTATCACCATTTATCCCCCTTCACCTCCTCCACTCTGCCTCCACCCCTGGCAATCACCACACTGTTGTCTGTGTCCATGAGTTTTTTCTCTTTTTTTTTTTTTTGGTCCTTTATTGCTCAATCCCTCCACTTGTCTCACCCAGCTACCCCCTCCCCCAACCCTGTCAGCTGTCAGCCAGCTCTCTATGAGTTTGTCTCTATTTTGCTTATTAGTTGATTAGATAAATTTGACTTCATTAAAATTAAAAACTTCTGTTCTTTATAAGGCATAGCTTAGAAAGAGACAAGCCACCAACTGGATAAAAATATCTTTACTTCATTATAGAAGACTATATTCTCAAATATAAATGTAAAAAACCTCTTCAAATATGATTATAAAAAGTTGAACTGTCCTATTTTTAAAATGTGAGTAAAAGGTCTGGCTATACACTTCATTAAGAAAAGATACGAATGGCAAATAAGCACATGGAACAATTTTAAATAGCATTTGTTATTAAGAAAATACAAATTAAATTCACAATGAAATACCACTACATACATTTTAGAATTAGTGAAAAAAATTCTGCTAATAACAAGTACTAGCAAGGATGTGGAGCAACTGAAATGCTCATATATTGCTGATGGGAATGGAAACTAGTACAGCTACTGTGAGAAACAGTTTAGCAGTTGCTTATGAAGTTAGACATATGTTTCCAATATGGTCCAGCATTATCACTCTTAGGTAATATGTTTAAGTGACGAAACTGTACACTAATGTTTATAGCAACTCTATTTATAATAGCTCTAGATTGGTAACAACCCAAGTCAAGCAGCTGGTGAATGGATAAACCAACTGTGACATATCAGATGATGCAACCCTCTTCAGTTATAAAATGAAATGGTCTATCGACACATGCAATGACGTGGGTGAATCTCAAAGACATTAATTATGTGGAGTGATAAAAACCAGTCCTAAATGGCTATATACTGAATGATTCCATTTGTGTAACATTCTGGAAAAGGCAAAACAATGGGACAGAAAACAGTGATTGTCAAGAAATGGGAGTAGAGAGAACATGTCAGTCATTTAGTCTTCTATAACAAAAATGCCATAGACTGGGTGGCTTATAAACAGTAGAAATTTATTTCTCACAGTTCTGGAGGCAGGGAAATACAAGATCAAGGTGGTTTAGAATTAAAAATTAACCTTAATATTAGACATGCTTCTTTCTGTGTGCCCACTATCTGCCACTTTGCAAATGCAAATCCATTTATTTTGCTTCCACTATTTTATTCATAAGTAGAATATTTTTTAATTGATTTTATTGGGATGACACTGGTTAATGATACAGGTTTTAGGTGTCCAATTCTACAACACATCTCTGTACACCATACTGTGTGTTTAACCCCTCTAAGTCAAGTCATCATCTATCAACATTTATTTCCCCTATACCCTTCTCAATCTCCCCCAATCACCACACTGTTGTTTGTGTCTATGAGTTTCTTTTATTTGTCCTTTTTTGCTCAAACCCTCCACCTGCCTCACCCAGGGAACCCCCTGCCCATAGCTGTCTTCCTGCTTTATATGTATGAGTCTGTCTCTATTTTGCTAGTGAGTTCATTTTGTTTATTATATGCCACACATGAATGAAAGCATATGATACTTATTTTTCTCTGACTGGCCAAAACATGAATTCAAAAGAATATATGTACCCCTTTGTTCATGGCAGCATTATTTACAATAGTCAAAATTTGGAAACAGCCCAAGTGACCACGAGAAGATGAATGGATAAAAAGCTGTGGTCCGTTTATACAATGGAATACTAAGTGCCATAAAAAGAAGAAAATCTTGCCTTTTGCAACCGTATGGATGGACCTAGAGAGCACTATGCTAAACAAAACAAGTAGAATTCTTTTTTTCTTTTTTCTTCTATTACATTTAGTTTACTGGGGTAACACTGGTTAATAAAATTACATAAGTTTCAGGTGCATAGTTCTACAATACATCATCTCTCTATTGCATTGTGTGTTCATCACCCCAAGTCAACCATCCATCACCCTCTATCTCCCCTTTTCCCTCCACCATCTCCACTACCCTCTTTTCCTTCCTACAATCCCTACATTGTTGTTTGTCTCTATAAATGTTTTTTCCTTTGCTTGATTGCTTTATCTTTTTATCCCAACCCCCATAATTGTTATCCAGGGATCTGGAAAGGTACTACAGAAGCTGGCTGGGCTTTGTCATTTTGTTCTCCAACTCTCAAAGTGGACCTAATAACAATCTTTAACTAGGTAAAATATTTCCCTCTAAAACAAACCAAAAAAAAATGTATCTGCATAGTAATTAGGTATTTTAGCAATTTGGATATTTCTCTGTTATCTCAAGGTATTTCAAAAATTATACAAAACTGGATATTCTGGTAATATTTTAATCCAGCAATTCAGTTTAATCTTAAGGAAGTTGGACATTGAACATTCTTCATCCATAGGTTTTAACATAGGTAAAGATTAATTTTCCTTACAATGAAGTTGACCAGTTCTCATGACTTTTTTACCATGGGAGTGATATTGGCAGTAAACAAACTATAGTAATTAATTTGAGTACTTACAACCTGTGGTATTAGTTTCTAATACTATAAATTGAATTGTTTAAACAAAAGAAATATATTACCTTCCTGTTCTGGAGACCAGAAATCTAAGATTGAGGTGTTGGCACACTCATGCTTCCCACTGAAGGCTTCAGGGAAGGTTCGGTACCAGACCTGTCTACTGGTTTCGGATAGTTGCTATGGTTTGTTGGCAGCATAACTGTTTTTTTACATGATTCTCTCTCTGTGTGCACATCTGTGTCCAAATTTCCTCTTTTTATAAGGATTCTAATCATATTGGATTAGAAAGCCACCCTACCCCAGTGTGATTTCATCTTAACTAGTTATAACAGCCGTATTTCCAAATAAAGTCATACTCCAAGGTACTGGGGTTTGGACCTCAACATGTGAATTTTGTGGGAAGGGACACAAGTCAACCTGTGTACCTGTAGTCACACTTCATGTCAGAGGTAGAGGTTTCAGCCAAAGCCAGCCAACTCTTCTGACATATTTTCATAACATGGCTGTTGACCACTGTAAAAACTAGGAAAGAATATTAGAAGCAGACCATTGCACTGATTTTATGGGCTAGAGAAAACCTTCAAACTTCTTTTTTGATTATCTGCTTAATAAATAAGACACTGATTTTTTTTCCGGTAGTGATATTATATTTCTGTTTCTCTTTGAATTAAACTATTCTTGAAGTAATTACATAGCTAGAACAGATCTTTATGATGAAAGATCGATCAGTAGCCAATGCATGCATTTCAACTTTTCCAGTGTTCCAGTAAGATGATGAAAAAGATGAACTTATACTTTTAGAAGATTATTCTTCAGTGGAATGGTTTGCTTTGTCCAAATTCCTTATCCTTCCATGCAGCTATTATATTTGCTACTGGTCATTAAATTTTCTTTCTCTCTTGTTTTCACAGCATTTTGTAGCTTTGGCCCTTGACTACAAAAGTTTGATTTAAAAATATGTAGGAAAGCGAATTTAGTAACACTCACATACTAGATATAAAATGTCAACCAAGCTTCTGCTCCTTTGCTTCCGTTGAGATGTTTTCAGGCAGTGTGCTGAGTGTTATTTCACTGTTTCATTTCCCTTTGATTTATTTATTCTCATATTTAGTACACATTATTTTCTCTATCTCTTTTTAGATATTATTTAGAAGCATTGCTTCTAATTTTACTTTACTAAGAATAATTAGTTTAAAAAATACTTTCTTCATCATCTCATGATGTATGTTGTTATTTTCCATCTGTAAATCTTTCTTTCTTTTTCTTCTTCTTCAGGGGAAAATGAAGTCTCCTTTTGGTGACGATTTAACTTCCCAGACAGGAATTGATTATTCTCTCTGTTAGACCAAAAGTAAAGCATCAGGTAAACTATACTACTCACAAAAATTAGGGGATATTTCAAACTGAATATGTAGCTATAAAATATTCCCTAGTTTTTGTGAACAGTATATTTTCAGAAATGAGGCACATAAAGAATCTTCCTCTGGCTGAGGTCTGGCCCTCAGGCAGCCAGAAAGTCACTAAAGGTCATTCAAATGAAATGGAATTCTTTCAGGGGAGTCACTGGTACTGATATTTAATTAGGTCATTTAGGGTGTTCATTCTGCAAAAGGAAGGTTTGTATTATTTCTGGGCAAAACAGAAAAAGTAAATGAAAGCTGGGCACTTGAGGATTCTCTTCTTACACAAAGACCAAAATAGGTCTTTAGTTTCCTAAGAGACAAAAACCATGCAACTTTTAATGTGATGTGGCACCTAGAAGTTTGTATTTTAAATATTCTTTAAGCACCAGATCAAGCAATTAACCATTGCTTTTTAAATTCACATACTTCTGGATTATTGGACTCACCGTTCACATAGACTCAATTGAAATCTACTGTGGGGTTCTTATTCAAGATACTCATTAGCTAGCTCTCTAGGGTGGCGTGATGGGGATGGAAGGATTGAGCAGAAAAGGAAAAAAAGAGAAAGAAAAAACTCATGGACATAAACAATAGTTTGGTGATTGCTGGGGGAAAGAGGGTGAGGGAGGTGAAGCAGGGTGTAGGGGGATAAATGGTGATGGATAGAGTCTTTACTTGAAGTGGTAAACACACAGTACAGTGTACAGATGATATGTTGTGGAAAAGTGCACCTGAAACCTGTATGATTTTGTTGACTAGCATCACCCAATAAATTCAATAAAAAAGATACTCATCAGCTTATGTGATTTGATTTTTTTTAAAATCAAATAACACTAAAGTGTTCATGACAACTTCCTCTACCCATGAAGTGGCAGTAGTATCTCCACTGTCAAGAAGATAGTACTGAAATGATCCAAGGGGCACATGGATTAGTGAAATAGGTTGCAGATCCTACTCTTGGAAACACAATGGCTCCATGACATTGCTTCAGGACTATGAAACAGCAAAGTATTCTTCACCTGACAGTTAAAGTTACAATTGCCCAAGGAACTCATTTATCATTTTTATAATGATATATAGTATAACAAATATATTAAATGATATATATAATATAAAAATATGTATTATGTATTTTATATAATAGGATTCTGTGTTAGAAATCATTTAGAAAAATTATTAATTGCTAAAAATGTTTATAAAATAGATGTACCCTAATATCTTGATATTAAAAGTAAACAGAGTTGAGGAAAAAGTATTCCCCTAGATATATATTTTTTTAAAGTAAGGAGTTGAACTTTATTCCTTTACAACTAGATTGTGAGTTCCCTGAAGCATTTCTTTAGAATTTTTATGGTTTTATTTTTTTATTATTCCCCATGACTAGTACATTGTAAATAATCCACAAATTTTTATTCAATGAGTAATTGAATAAATTAGTGAGTAAGCTAATAAACAGACAAGCTTACCATCTCAATTCTTTGACCCTCTGTTTCATTATGCTGAACTAACAGTCTGACTTTGGAAAAGATGGCTGAGGAGAAAATGAAAGAGCTACACCGAGTTTGGCTGAGTGCAGCTTTCAGCTTTCTTGTTGGGAAGTTGAAAGTTCTATTCTTGCTCTGCCCTGATTTTCAGTGGCAATGACCTAGTAGTATACATGGAGTAGCAACTAGGCCAGCAGATACTACCCTTTCATCTTAAGTCATAAAAGTTAATATTTTGAAATTTTGATATGTAGCTTACTTAGTCTATGAGATAGTACTTTCCCCCGAGCTTTCTACCTGACATGTGGGACAAAATCCAATACATACATCTAAGTCCCATATAATTACTTGTTGCATGTAATGTGCAGTAATAGAATGTGAAGACATTCTGCCTCCTCTTTCTATGACACATAGATATAAAGCTACCAATAGAGAAATAAGCAATGACACAATAATTCTAATGCTAAAGAGATATATGTTATGTCAGGACTAGGGTAAAAAATATAAACTGACATATTTATATAATATATAAAATATTTTCCATAACTTTTGGCTAATAGCACAAGAGATCAAAGTTTAACTTTTTATTTCTTAAAATTTAACCCTTCATTTTAATTCAATATTTATTTAACAAGCACTATGGTATGAAACAGATATAAAAAATAGGGCAAGATATGGACCTTATTTTCAAGAAACACATAATTTAATAGTGTGGCTAAGATAGAATACAAATAATTGTGACTAAGAACAAGTAAATAAGAAAAGTACAGATAATTTGTATGGCATTTGAAGAGCAGGTGCTAGTTTATTTAACTGAGATTCATGAAAAGAATGACATTTCAAATGGACGTGAAAGTATAGGGTTTTGTTTGGTGAGGAGTAAAAGAATTGGTGAAAAAAGAGCATAAGTCAAGGTGTGACAGTGAGAAGTGGTTTATATTTTGGAATAATGAACAGTTGAATGCATTTGGATCCTAAAGTACATTGGAGATGTGGTGAGAAATGAAGTTAGGAAGACAGGTAGCTTTACTGAAGAAGGGTTGAAATATTAGTTGCAATATCCAGACTTCATTTCATTGGAAATGTAGAGCCTCTGAAAAGGTGGAGGAAAAGAAAAGTATATAGGTTTGGTGCTGTGCTTTAATAAATGTGGTCTGGCAGAAATTAAGGTAGAGAGAGGTAAGAGGAGAAAAGATGAGTTGTGTAATTATTATAATACCCTACTGCCTGGATTATTTAGAGGGGCTTGGAAAGTAAAGATGTAAGAAATATTACATAGGGTCTAGATGGGAAATAAATGAGACATTCAATTTAGGTAATTTCAGACCATTTTCAAAGGTGTGAATAGTTGAAGGAAAACCACAGGGATTGTCAATGCAGTTCTTTGGGATTTGTTAGAGCAGGGACCATCACCACCCCTGGTCTAAAGTAATGGTTAGACAGAAGCATTATCAGAACCCAGAAGAGAATTGTGTGGAGCAGAAAGCCTTCAGTAGAAAGAGGCAGCCTCATGGAAACCTCAGGGAACAGGTACATTCTAACTTTATTTTTCTCCCTTTTTGTGGTTTCTCACTAGGGCTCCCCATTGGCCAAGCATAACTGAAGGCCAGAGGTCAAGAGAACCATTAATGTCATCGTTTTGAGTCAGTCTTCCAGAGCATGCAGAGGGTCAAGAGTGATCTGGAGGGAAAACGAAAACTACCCTATACGTTTATGGAGCAATGCAGGGTCCTTTAGGTGAGATGCCAAGCAGATGTGGATATGCAGATTTGGAGCACAGTGGGATTGTTGGGCTAAAGATGAAGAGGTTTGAACTGCTGCAGTTATGAGAGCACATGAGATCATAGGGAAAGAGAATATAAAGAAAGAAGGAGTAAATTCATGGCATAGAACTTTCAGGAACAGCTAGATTTAAAAGACATGAGAATGAAGAGGAGACAATAAAGAGAATAGGGAGGAATTCCAAAACCAGGAACAAAGAATGATGGGGCTCAAGGGAAGATTCAGTGTCAGGGAGGAAAAGAGGCAGGAAAGAAACCTAAAGCAGAAACATTTTTGAGAAAGATTGTGCAGAAGCACAAATTGGCTCTTTGACGATTTAGGGTGAAAGGCTGATTTTTATCAATGCTGACATGGACTTCTGTTATGGTTGTACTTTGGATTTGGGGAGTGTATGGCCAGGAGCTGCCATTGTGGCCATTCACATGCAGGTTTTCACTGAATTCAGACAGATGATAATGAAACAATGGAGCCAAGAACTGGTGGACCATTGCCTTTAATCCTCGCTTCTACCCGGCGGGCGAGAAATACACACAGTGGGAAAACACTTTCCTTTCTATTCAGGGCTCCCAAAGCCACTGACTCATCTGAGTATTCCTAGAATCAAAGGCCCCACCAGCCTTATTCACCTCTGTTCCCCATCTCCTCCTTTCTGCACAAACTCTGCACAAACTGGCTTCTCCTTCAGCACTACACCATCTTGGCTGCCTCTCCTCTGCAATGCTGATGGCAGGAACTGAGCAAAAGGGAGCCCCCAGTCTTCCTTATTTTATAGTGTAGAAATTAAAGCATTCAAGTCAATATACAAATAAGAAAGTCTCTGATACAAAGCCACTTATCTGAAAGGTAAATGAGATTCCTCAAAAGGGTAAATCACCCCACATCATGCAACAGTCAAAGATGTGGGAAAAAGCTTAGTTTTGAGAAGATCTTAGTATTAGAAGGATGTTGAAAAGATCTGAGTATTAAAAGGGTGGGAAAAGCTTAGTCTTAAAACTAAGCCTTAGGCTATAAGGACTTTGCCAGCTTACAGCCTGTCTCCCACACCCAGTGCAAACTATAAGTGAGCAAACATATATATCATATTTACAAACTTATTTGACCAACACGGAGATAGGGAAGAGAATGTTATGACTATGGATATAGTGTAGGAGTTGAAGCCAAGAACAAATAATCACATCCTCACTTTTCCAGTCAGTTTTATTTTCTTCTGCCACTTTTCCTGCTTCTTTTTCTTCTCTTCTTCTTCTTTTGCATTTATTGAGCACTTATAATATTACACATACTTCACCTACTTATAGCATCTTGTTTCAAACACAACCCAATCTGGTAGATATTATCTTCATCTTATATGAAAGTTTTAGAGAAGTTATGGATCTTGTCCATGGTTACACATTTGATAGGTTTTAAGCTTATTTTCAAAACCAGAACCCTTAGGCCCCAAAACTGTACACTCTACACAGCATCAAACATCGTATCTGACACATAATAGTTATTTATCAACCAGCTGAGGAAAGAATGAATAAGGTGTGACATAGAATACTACACAAAAGACAGGCAACCTAGGTACTATTTCTAGCCTTGCTATTATGTACAATGCAACTTCTTTATTAAAAAAAAAGCTTGCTTTTAACTGCTCTGAAAATAATTATGTCATAAAATACTTTCTTTAGAGAGAGTTACTACATAAATAAATATTAGATGAATCATGAATATTTTCCATACTGCAAATGTTGGAGTCAAATTAAATTACTTTGTAAGATCTTTAGAGTAAAATACTTTATCATGTAATTGTGACTAGTGTTGCCTCAAGGGAATGGATGACATAATTCTAGATACTTTATTATGTGCCGTATTCATTGTTCAATTTAAAGTATATAAATCAAGATGTTGGGCAATTACTCACAATGTGATCATAGTAAGTTGTTGTAAAATCAGTGACATCTAAAATTTTAGGCCAGAAAATAAAGCAAATCTCATGCAAAAAGAAACAATGTGAGTTCTCTGACTAATGCCCTTCTCCAAAAAATAAAATAAAATAAAACGAAAGTACCCACTGTTAATTTTCATTTTAGTTGAAAAATCAGAACTGAGCAATCTGGTCTGTTCTAGAAATGTTTGCCTTAAATAAGAAGTGTCCATAATTTTTTTAGCATCCCCGCCAACACAAGTAACACTTAGCCTTCCATTCATGAACTTTTGCTATACTGTTAAGAGAACACCGTCTGTCTAACATGAAACATATAGTGATGATTTTGTGAAATTTTTGTACCAAATGCATTAAAATTACAGAAATTATTGGATAAATATCTTCCATCTTTTAAAACTTGCATTTCAGCCAATTTTTTTTTCATTTTTTCTCCCTTACTCTGTTTTTTTTAGAAATTCCTTCAATTCTATGTAGTTTTATATACTGCTGTCCTTAGACTACTTGAGACATATTGTAGATAATTAACATATACTCACACTTGTAAAGTAAAAAAATGACACATTTTATTATCCTCACAGCACAATCACAAAAATGACACCCAGAAATGTTAATTGATTTAATTAACATTGAAATAAATGTGGATTTAGCAGGGCCATAGAATGACCCGTGTCCAAATAACAAGTCTAGGGCTCTAGTATTCACCAATTAGTCAGACTGTGTTCAGAGCTCTGTACTCTTTCATTATAGACATGACATAATATCTACACCATTTTTGGATATACTAATAAATGTATTAAAATTGATATATCTATGCAGTTGAAAATCAAGAGACAAACACCATTCTCTACATTTAATACATTCTCTACTGCCTTCTATATAATACATGCTCATTAAATGCTATTGAATGAATGATGCTAATGTAAGTACATAGGTGTTGGGATATAGCATGAAGAAAGAAATGCAAGGTAATGTAATAAAGTCAACTACAAGCCGGTATCCATTGTCTCAGTCAATGCTGACCCCTAAGATCAGCATTTTAAGTCATATTTTAGAAATTTGGATAAAGTGAAGAGAAAAGAGGGGACAATTTTAACTTTGAGGGAATAGATGTTATGAGAAAAGCCTCAAGGTAGCATCTTTACTCACCTAAGAAAAATAGGTTATTTCACATAAGGGCAGATTGCACTCAATTATGTATAGAGGTGTGGTATTACTACCCTCTTTCATAAATGAAAAAGTTAAAATTGGGTTTATGTTAAATAATTTTGGAAATATTTAAATTTCACATTATATATTAACTAGTTAGACTGAAAACGTCATTAAAATCATCTGCTTTCAGTTTACAATATGTTTTTATATACATTATTTTATTGGTCTCATTTGATTCTCATAAAATATTCTCAAAGGCAGATAGAACAGATATTCTTTTCATTTCAGGGGAAATAAATCTATAGCTCAGAGAGGTTTTGTACTTTCTCTAGGACATGTGATCTGTAAGTGCCAGTAAGAACAAGAACTCAGGTTTCCTGACTTACACTATAGTGTCCTTTACAATAGTCTAGCCTGCCTGAGTGGTACACATGGAGTGACTTCCAGTCTCAAACTTCTAGGTTCTCAAACAGTATGTAATGCATCCTTAATGCACAGTTAAATGTACATAGTATATACCTCTATTGAACTTTTAGATTACATAAGGTTAGTATTAATCTCTTAAATTACTATAAGTACATTACATGTACAAAACAGGGTTAAAGCCATTTTTATGAGATCTTTTCATCTGAATTCATTTTTCTGAAATATATTGTATATTTTTTAATTTTTAATAATTTTTAATTTATTGTGTTTACATGGATTCAAGTGTTCCAATGAGTATAACTCCCTCACTCCCCACTCCTGTGTCCCTATTTATACCCCCTTTGCACCCCTGCCCCTAACTCCCTCCCCCTTCCCTCTAGGATTTGCTGTCCTGTTATCTATATCTCTGTGTTATGTATATATAGTTCCACTAATCCCTTTACTTTCTGTGATCCCATCTCTTCATCCCCCTTTCCTTTGACTGCTGTCCCTCTGGTTCCTATTACCCCGTCTCTGCCTCTATTCCATTCCTCAGTTCAGTTTGTTCATTAGACTCCACATATATGTGAGATCATATGATATTTTTCTTTCTCTACCTGGCTTATTTTACTTGGCATAATAATCTCCAGGTCCATCCCATGCTATCATAAAAGGAAAGACTTTCTTCTTTTACACTGCCACATAGTATTCCATTGTGTATATGTACCACTGCTTTTTAATCCACTTGTCTACTGAAAGACACATGGGCTGTTTCCAGATCTTGGCTATTGTAATCAATGCTGCAATAAACATGGAGGTGCTTTAACCCTGTTTTGTACATGTAATGTACTTATAGTAATTTAAGAGATTGATACTAACCTTATGTAATCTAAAAGTTCAATAGAGGTATATACTATCTACATTTAACTGTGCATTAAGGATGCATTACATACTGTTTGAGAACCTAGAAGTTTGAGACTGGAAGTCACTCCATGTGTACCACTCAGGCAGGCTAGACTATTGTAAAGGACACTATAGTGATTTGGTGTTCTTAGGATATATTCCTAAAAGTGGGATAGCTGGGTCAAAAGGCAGTTACTTTTTTTTTTTTTTTTTTTGAGGAAACCGCATACAGTTCTCCACAGTGGCTGCACCAGTCTGCATTCCACCAGCAGTGCAGGAGAGTTTCCCTTTTTTCTACACCTTCCCCAGCACTTATTGTGTGTTGTTTTGTTAGTGAGCACCATTCTGATGGGTGTGAGGTGATATCTCATTGTGGTTTTAATTTGCATTTCTCTGATGATTAGTGACATTGAACATTTGTCCTCTTTGGAGGAGTGTTTATTCAGTTCTTTTGCTCATTTTTTAATTGGATTCTTTACCATCCTAGTCTTGAGTTTTAGAGGCTCCTTATAAATTTTGGTTATTAACCCCTTATCAGTCATATTGGCGAATATGTTCTCCCATTGTGTGGTTTGTTTTTTATTTTGTTCATGGCGTCTTTTGCTGTGCAAAAGCTTTTCGGTTTGATAGAGTCTCATTTGTTCATCCTGTCCTTTATTTCACTTGCCCATGAAGAAAAATCAGCACAAATATTGCTTTGAGAGATATCAGAGAGTTTACTGCCTATGTTTTCTTACAAGATGTTTATGGTTACACAATTTACATTTAAGTGTTTTATCCATTTTGACTTTATTTTTGTGAATGGTGTAAGTTGGTGGTCTAGTTTCTTTTTTTTTTTTTTTGCATGTACCCGTCCAATTTTCCCAACACCATTTATTAAAGAACCTGTCTTTACTCCATTGTATGCTTTTATCTCCTTTGTCAAATATCAATTGACCATAAAGGTGTGGGTTTATTTCTGGGTTCTCTATTCTGTTCCATTGATCTGTATGCCTGTTTTTATGCCAGTACCAAGCTGTTTTCAGTACAAGTATTACTTGATATCAGAAATTGTGATACCTCCCACTTTATTCTTTATTTTCTAGATTGCTGAGGCTATTTGGGTTCTTTTTTGGTTCCATACACATTTTTGGAATATTTGTTCTATATCTTTGAAGTATGCCATTGGTATTTTAATAGCAATCTCATTGAATATATAGATTG
Source organism: Saccopteryx bilineata (assembly GCF_036850765.1). Classification (NCBI taxonomy): domain Eukaryota; kingdom Metazoa; phylum Chordata; class Mammalia; order Chiroptera; family Emballonuridae; genus Saccopteryx; species Saccopteryx bilineata. The sequence goes on from NC_089490.1 coordinate 75,110,876, forward strand.
CTTTGGGTAATATAGACATTTTAATGATGTTTATTCTTTCTATCCATGAACACGGTATATGCTTCCACTTGTTTGTATCTTCCTTGATTTCTTTTATCGATGTTTTAGAAATTTTCAAGTACAAGTTCTTTACCTTCTTGGTTAAATTTACTCCTAAGTACTTTATTTTTCTTTTTTGCAATAGTGAAGGGAATTGTTTCCTTAATTTCTCTTTCAGATAGCTTATTGTTGATGTATAAAAATGCCACTGATTTCTGAATATTAATTTTATATCCTGCCACCTTGTCAAATTCATTTACCAGGTTTAGTAGTTTTTTGACTGAGACTTTAGGGTTTTCTTTGTAGAGTATCATGTCATCAGCAAATAATGATAGTTTTACTTCTTCCAATTTGAATGCCTTTTATTTCTTCTCCTTGTCTGATTGCTGTGGCTAGGACTTCCAGAACTATATTGAATAAGAGTAGTGAAAGGGGACACCTCTGCCTTGTTCTTGATCTTAAGGGGATTGCTTTTAATTTTTGCCTATTGACTATGATGTTGGCTGTGGGTTTGTCATAGATGGACTTTATCATGTTGAGGTATGTTCCCTGTATTCCCACTTTGCTGAGAATTTTGATTATAAATAGGTGCTGTATTTTATCAAATGCCTTTTCTGCATATATTGATATTATCATGTGATTTTTATCTTTCCTTTTCTTTATGTGATGAATCACATTGATTGATTTGCAAATACTGTACCAGCCTTCTCTCCCCAGAATAAATTCCACTTGATCATGATGTATGATTTTTTTCACGTATTACTGGATCTGGTTTGCTAATATTTTGTTGAGAAGTTTAGCATATAAGTTCATCAGGGATATTGACCTATAGTTTTCTTTCTTTGTAGTGTGTTTACCTGGTTTTGGAATGAAGATTATGCTTGCTTCATAAAAGGAGCTTGGAAGTCTTCCCTTCTCTTGAATTTTTTTTTCTTTTTTTTTTTTATTTATTGATTTTTTAATTGATTTTTAGAGAGAGGGGAGAGAGAGAGAAGGGGGAGGAGCAGGAAGCATCAACTCCCATATGTGCCTTGACCAGGCAAGCCCAGGGCCTCGAACCGGCAACCTCAGTGTTCCAGGTCGACGCTTTATCCCACTTCGCCACCACAGGTCAGGCCCCTCTTGAATTTTTTGAAATAGCTTGAGAAGGATAGGAGTTAGTTCTTTGAATATTTGGTAAAATTTGCCTGTGAAGCCATCTGGTCCAAGAATTTTGTTTTCTGGGAGTTTTTTTCAATTTTATTTGTTGTAATCAGTCTTTTTAGTTTTTCTGATTCTTCTAGATTGAGTTTTGGAAGATTATATGTTTTTAGGAATTTATCCATTTCACGTAGGTTTTCCAATTCTTTTGGCATATAGATCTTCATAGTATTTTCTTACAATCTTTTGTATTTCTGTGGTGTCAGTTATTACTTCTCACTTTCATTTCTAATTTTATTTATTTGAGTTCTCTCTCTTTTTTTTCTTGATTAGTCTGTTTAAAGGATCATCAATCTTGTTTACCTTTTCAAAGAACTAGCTCTTAGTCTCATTGATCCTCTGTATTGTTTTTTTAGCCTCTATGTCATTTATTTCTGCTCTGATCTTTATTATTTCCTTCCTTCTACTTCCTCTGGGCTTTATTTGTTCTTTTTCAAGTTATTTTAGATGCAGGGTTATGTTGTTTATTTGAGCTTTTTCTTGCCTCTTAAGGTATGCCTGTAATGATATGAACTTCCCTCTCAAGACTGTTTTTGCTGTGTCCCATAAATTTTGAGTTGTTGTATGTTTGTTTTCATTTGATTTATTGAAATTTTTTATTTCTTCCTTGATCTCATTGTTATCCCATTTGTTATTTAATAACATGCTATTTAGCCTCCAAGTGTTTGAATGTTTTTCAGTTTTTCTATTGTAGTTGACTTCTAGTTTCATGCCATTGTGGTCAGAAAAGATGCTTAATATGATTTCAATCTTCTTAAATTTATTGAGACTCATTTTGTGTTTTAACATGTAGTCTATCCTAGAGAATGTACCATGAACACCTGAAAACAATGTATATTATGATGCTTTGGGGTGAAAGGTTCTGAAGATATCTATTAAATCCAGTTGATCTAGTTTGTCATTTAAGGCTGCTATTTCTTTGTTAATTTTTTGTCTGGAGGATCTATCCATTGATGTTAGTGTGGCAATAAAATCCCCTACTATTATAATATTGCTGTTGATCTCACTCTTTATGTCCATCAAAATCTGCTTTATATACTTAGGTGCTCCTATATCAGGTACATAGATATTTACAATGGTTTTATCCTCCTGTTGGATTGCTCCATTTATCATGATGTTGTAGTGACCTTCTTTATCTCTTACTATAGCCTTTGTTTTAAAGTCTATTTGTCTGATATAAGTATTGCTGCCACAGCTTTTTTTTCATTTCCACTTGTGTAAAATACATTTTTCCATCCTTTCACTTTTAGTCTATGCGTATTTTTTGTTCTGAGGTGGGTCTCTTGTAGACAGCATATGTATGGTTTCTGTTTTCTTATGCATGCAGCTACCCTATGTTTTTTGATTGAAGCATTTATTCCATTTACATTTAAGGTTATTATTGATATATAGTTGTTTATTACCATTTTATATTTTAAATCCACAATTCTCTTTTTCTCAATTTTTTTTTCCATTTACTCTTTTTTACAGCAGGCCCCTTAACATTTCTTACAGTACTGGTTTGGTTATAATGAATTCCTTGAAAATTTTTTTTATTGGAAAGCTTTTTATTTCTCCTTCAATTTTAAATGATAGCCTTGTGAGATAAAGATGTCTTGGTTGTAGGTTCTTGCTTTGCATCACTTTGAATATTTCTTGCCAATGCCTTCTGACCTCAAGTATTTCTGTTGAGAAGTCAGATGTCATCCTTATGGGGGTTCCTCTGTAGGTAGTTAACTGCTCTTTTCTTCCAGCTTTTAGTATTCTTTCTTAGTCTCTTAACTTTGACACTTTAATTATGATGTGTCTTGCTGTATGCCTCCGTGGGTTCCTCTTTAATGGAACTCTCTGTGCTTCTTGAACTTGTGTGACTTTTCCTTCATCAATTTAGGGAATTTTTCAGGTATAATTTCTTCAAACAGGTTCTCTATTTCTTGTTCGTTTTCTTCTTCTTCAGAAACTCCTATGATGCGAATATTACTTCTCTTCACATTGTCACAGAACTCTCTTAGAGTTTCCTCAGACTTTTTGAGCCTCGTTTCTTTTGGCTGCTCTGCTTCTCTGCTTTCATTTATCTCATCTTCTAAGTCGCTGATTCGATCCTCTGTTTCATTTAGCCTGCTTTTAATTTTTGCTAGTGCAGTCTTAACTTCTGATATTTTATTCATCATGTCTGACTTGTTTTTTTATGACTTCATTCTCCTTTTGGTGCTTGCTATCTCTTTATTTAGGTACTCCATATGTCCATCCATTGTTGCTCTAAGATCCTTGATTTTAAACTCTGCTTCTGGAATATTGGTTACTTCCCTCTCATTCAGTTCTTTTTCTGGGGATTTCTCTTGTTGATTCATTTGAGTCACATTTCTTGGTCTGACCATTTTGTCTGTGTATTAAGTAGCACTGTCTTACTTTGAAATTTTTGTGTGGTCTTTATGAAGAAGATGGGCTCAGTGGTACTTTCCTCCAGGCCACTTGCTTTTCTTGTTCTAGGAATGCTTCTTGAGGGTACTATTTTTCCTCTTGTTTTATGTGAGTATTAGATGCAGTTGGTCTTTTTGTGTGTACACTTATCCCTTCAGGCTGGCTGGCTCTAAGGGTCAACCTTGACTATGTATTATATATTACACACTGTGCAATGTCTGTCCTGTTGGGCGTATTTGTTTTCCACAGTATCTGGTGTTTGCTAGACTCTATCTTAGGGTGTGCTGTTTGTATAGATAGTTGAGTCTAGGATTGGTGCTGTCTGCCACCCACTACCAGTAGCGTTGGCTCTAGTTCTTCTTGGGTTGTCATCAGCTGTTTTCTGTAACCCACTGTGGACTACCCGTCTGCAGCTACTACACTTTTCACTGTTTATGTCTGCATTTTCTGTGTCTGGGTACTGTGGAGAGGCCAACCTTTGTATAAGGGTCAGCTTCCTCCAGCTTAGAGGTGACAAGAGCTACATAAAAGCCCCAAACTCTGTAAGATTTGTCTCCACTTTTCAGCTGCTCCTCCTCTTGGTCTTCCCACAGAGTCTTCTGTAATAAGACTATAGTATGGACTCAGTTTGGCCTCACCCAACCAATCTTTCTACATATTGCATGTTTTTTGGGTTAGGGCAGCTGAAGTTGTGAATACAACATTTGTGGGACCCCTACTTCCGGAGTCTGTTGGTCAGGAGCTCAGTACTGGGAATGTGGCCTCTACTCTAGAGCTTGATTCATGATCCACTGCTGGATACTCATATTTTATTTATATCCAAGAAGGTGAGCATCAGGTTCAGACCAATAGTGGCCAACAGGCCCCTTTGCAGAAGTTCTTTCAGCTGTTGTGACTCCAGTCTCATGGAGGAAGACTGAGAGAGTCCTCTTCTGGGGCTGACCATGCCCCTCCTGAAAATGGCTAAGTCCCTCAACCAGATCCAATAGTAGACTCACAGGGACCCACACTTTAAAAGTCCATGCTCCAATCCTCTCTCCGTTCCCCCTGTGGAATCTAGCCTAGCAGGACAGAATATTCAGTGCCCAGGATGGCTGACTGTGAAGTTCCACCCTATCCAATGCACATGAGCCACTGTGCCAGTGCTGATCACAGAGAGTGGAAATGGCCTCAGCTGCACCTTGTGTGAGAAGCTTAACCTTAGGATACCACTCTAGTAAGGGTTGTTAGGTCCTAAGCCAATGTTTTCCACAGCTGGCCCCTGGATGGGCCAGCCCTGGGCCTCCCAAGCAGGAACCCAGCACAGAACAGTGAGAGACACTCCCCATGACTGGCCCTCAGCAACCTTCTTGGAGCTACAAGCAATTCAGAGTTTGTGGCTGCCTCTGCTGGGCCCAGGTGTACATGGAAATACCAAGCTGCACTCCAAGGCTGGCTTTTGCCCACTCTGGTCCTGGGGGAAAGTCTGCTCAAACAGCCAAGTTTTCCTGAGTCTCGTCTCCTGAAGCCTGTCTGCAACTGCTTGTTGGGCTCCACCGCTGAAAAATACCTCTGCTCCAGTGTAGAGCCTGTGGCAATTTAGCGATTAGGAAGGGTGGTGGATGTGGCTCTGCCCCTTGGCCTCAGGTGTCAGTCTGTCTAGACTTTTTTCACAGACCTCATTGTGGTGTGGTCCCAGGAATCCAGTGGCCTCTCAGAGTGGCCACTGAGTACCAGAGGAGTGGTCTTCCCCCTCTCTGGACAGTTTCAGCTGTCTCCTGTGAGGTGGAAGCAACAGTCATAGACTTTGGAGAGTGTGTGTGTGTGGGGGGGGCTTCAGTCTCAACACCAGAAAACTGAGTCACTGACGTGCCCTCTGCTTCTTGGCTTCCCAGAACTACCTGTCACCATCCCTGGGGTAGGAGAGATTTCCAAAGGTGGAGCAGCTGCTTTTCCCAGGCTGATGCCACACAAAGGGGATGCTCCACCCAAGAAAGTTGGTGACTGCAGTACTGGAGAATGACTCAGCACAGGGGTTCTGGTGACCATCCCCCACAATGTCTCTCCCTGGGCCTCCAATTTTATACTCTCCTTATGCAACTCCAGTCCTCTCAGCTCTCCCCCACCAGAGCCCCAGGTAAGTGGCTGTGAACGAGGTTTTCTGAAAGGGCCCTTTAAAACAGTGTGTGTCTGAGAGGTGTGTCTCTTGCAAACAGAAACCCGGCTCTTTTCACAGCTAAATGCTGTCTGGGCGCCTCTTCTAGGTTCTGGGTCTCTAGGCTGGGGCTCCGGGCCTGGGGCTGAGGACCTATACTTGTCAGAGCAACTCACCCCACTGTGAGAGTCCCTCCAGGCCGCTGCTCGCTCTTGGCAGCGGGGCAGCCCTTTCTGTCTCCATCCTTCCTACCAGTCTCAGTGTGGAGTTTTTGATGTGATCCTTGGTTATAGATTCCTCTTAGTTTAGTCCAAAGTTGGTTTTTCAAGATGATTGTTCTTCAATTAAGTTGTAATTCAATTTGGTCCTGGGAGGTGGCAGTTGGAACATTAGCCTACTCTGTCACTATCTTTCATCTTTGAAATATATTTTTGAATTCATTACCTTGGAGTTCGCTTGATTCTGAATTTTCAGGGACCAAGTTGTGACAGCAGTTCACATTGCTATGCTGACATGTTAATTCCCTTTTTCTGCCTTTAAATGTTTTAAAAATTAAAATAAAAGACACTTTCCCTCCTTGGTTTGTCTCCTTATTTCAAAAGAGTAGGCAAGGTGGGCTACATTGAGAGAGGTGGCCTGGGTGCCCAATGTGAGCTGTTCAAACTAATTGGAAGCAGTAGCTCAGGCCAAAAGAAAAACTGAGAATTCTAATTGTCAGCATGAGGCTCAAAATGAAATTTACAAGAAACAAATAAAAACTATGGACTATATTTGTATTCTGCCAAAAGGATCTTTCGGAGACATTTCTTGAAGTTACTATCAAAAAAGAAGGAAATGGCTAAAAGTATAATTTTCTCCTGTATAATTTTTTTTTGCCACTTTAGTGATGAGAAAAATTAAGCGAGCGCACAAGAAAATTACTGACTAGGCCAATGAAAGCCAACTTTTGTCCTCAAAGGAGAGGTGGTGTAGATGGATTCTCTCCATTTCTAATTATGAAATCACCTTTAAGGAACATATTACTAAAAATATTTACATATTTTCACAAGCCAAAAATTCAATGATTATTTGTGCAATTATTTCAATATATAAGGCACTAATTAGGTATTCCAGTCCTGTCTCCAAAGAGTCTGCAGTCTAGTGGAGCTTGTACATATTAACTAATAGAAAATGACAACCTTTAATCAAGTAGTACAGGAAAGAAAGGCTGGGGATTTAGTAACAGGAGATATTATTTCTAGTTGAAAGAAATCAAAGAGAGCTTCTTGGAGGAATTCAATTTTGTCTATATTTGGAAAATCAAAAAGATTTGCATATGTGGAGATGGTAGAGGCATTATTAAAATTTTCTAGGTGTTGAAAACTGTGTGATAAAAGTATCCAGTGAGGGCTGTTGGTGGGAATGTAAAGTAGTACAACCATTATGGAAGAAAGTATGGTGGTTCCTCAAAAAACTGAAAATAGAACTACCTTATGACCCAGCAATCCCTCTACTGGGTATATACCCCAAAAACTCAGAAACATTGATACCTAAAGACACATGTAGCCCCATGTTCATTGCAGCATTGTTCACAGTGGCCAGGACATGGAAACAACCAAAAAGCCCTTCAATAGATGACTGGATAAAGAAGATGTGGCACATATACACTATGGAATACTACTCAGCCATAAGAAATGATGACATCGGATCATTTACAACAAAATGGTGGGATCTTGATAACATTATACAAAGTGAAATAAGTAAATCAGAAAAAAACAGGAACTGCATTATTCCATACGTAGGTGGGACATAATAGTGAGACTAAGAGACATTGATAAGAGTGTGGTGGTTACGGGAGGAGGGGGTAGAGAGAGAGGGAAAGGGGTGGGGGGACACAAAGAAAACTAGATAGAAGGTGACAGAGGACAATCTGACTTTGGGTGATGGGTATGCAACATAATTGGACGACAAGATAACCTGTACTTGTTATCTTTGAATATATGTATCCTGATTTATTGATGTCACCCCATTAAAAAATAAAATTATAAAAAAAAAAGTATCCAGTGAGGGGAAAAACTATGGTGTCACAGATCACACTCAGTGGAATTTAACTATTGCACAGGCCGCATGAAGGTTAGTGAGAAATGAAGATTTGAAAGGATGCTTGGAGGCCAAAAGAAATTTTCATTTATTCTGTGAGCTGTGGGAAACCACTTGAGGTTCTTGAGCTTGTATTTATTTATTTATTTTTAAATTTTTTTGAGAGACAGAGCGAGGGACAGACAGACAGGAAGGGAGATGAGAAGCACCAATTCTTCATGGCAGCTCCTTAGTTGTTCATTTACTGCTTTCTCATATGTGCCTTGACTGGGGGTGCGAGGTGGTGGGGACTACACCAGAAAAAGTGACTTTTTCCCTAGCTGAAGCCAATGACCTTGGGCTCAAGCCAGCGACCATGGGGTCATGTCTATGATCCCATGCTCAAGCCAGTGACCCCACAATCAAGCTAGTGAGCCCACACTCAAGCTGGCAACCTTGATGTTTCAAACCTGGGTCCTTTGCGTCCCAGTCTGATGCTCTATCCACTGTGCCACCACCTGGTCAGGCAAAGGTTCTTGAGCTTTGAATGAAATGATCAGAGCTGTGCTTGTGGAAGATGAATCTGGCAGTGAATTGTAAGGTGTTCTCAAGGGAGAAGAGCCAGGAGGTGGGAATTCCAGTTAGGGAGTTATTGTGGTAGCCTAGGAAAGTGATAATGCAGGTCTGACATTAGAGAAGCAACAGCAATGGAAAGAAGTGGGTAAGTAAAATATGCTGTGCTTATACCCTAGACTCTGCTGGGTTCTGAGCTAATAATATTGGTGAGCAAAATATAAAAGGCCTTTGCATCCATAAATTATAATGTAGTAGTGAGCAAAAAACTATCCAAGTAATTTTATAATTATATAATGGCAAATACAGAATGGGCCGTGAAGGGAATATACTTGGTGTTGGAAGAGCCCGTAGTGGGAGATCTGACCAGGCTTGTGCAGACAGGAAGATTCCCGGAAGAAGTAACATTTGATATGAAATAAGATAGGTGAGAATTAACTATAGAAAGGGTGAGGGACACAGAATAGTATTCTAAGCAGAAGGACCAGCATATCCAAAGCCTCAAGAGGTGAGAGGGAACCTGGTATAAGTTCAGTGAAGGAGAGGAAAAGAGGGAAAGCAATGTGCAATGAGAGTGAGATTACAGTTAGGTGAGATTATTCAAGGACTCATAGGTCAGATTAAGGTTTTGTACTTTATAAGTAATGAATTTAAAACAGTGGAGAGATGGTTATAATTTAAGCTCAATACTCTGACAAATACATAAAGAATGATCTTGAGATGGGCAAAATGGATCTAGGGAGACCAATTAAGAGGCTATTATACTAGTCCAATATGAAGAGTAGGAACAGTAGCTTGCACTAAGTTGGTTGCAGGGAAAGAGAGAAGTTAATTGCATAAGACTAATAAACTGCAAGTGGCTTAGAGAGAAGGAATCCTTTTTAAATTTTATTATTTATTTATTTATTTATTTATTTATGTTTATGAAGTCATTCAAAGATTAGAGGAGAAACTATGATTTTGGTTTTGAGAACAATGAACGTAAATAGCCTTTGAAACATCTAAGTGGAGATATCTGGTGGGCAGCTGGATATTTAGGCCTAGAACTGAAGATAATTTGGAAACCATCTGGTGGATTATGACACAGACAAGATGAAACCGACGGGGAGATCCATGGATTATAACATATACAGTGCAAAGAGAAGAGGGACAAAGTCTGGCAATTGAAGATATTGATATTTAGTGACTAATTAGGGGAGAGTGAAACAGTACAGAGGACCAAAAAGGTAAGGCCAGTGGTTTTAAAAATATTACTTTTCAATTAGTTACATTCAACACTCTTTAGTTTTAGGTGTTCAGCATGGTGTATAGTCAATCATATATTTTATAAAGTGTTCCCCTGATATTTTCAGTACCCACCTGGCACCATACAGAGTTATTGGAATATCACTGACTGTGTTCCCTATGCTGTACTTTACATCCCCATGTCTATTTTGTAGCTACCAATCTGTTGTGTAAGTAGAAGTACTGCACGCTAACCGATTGCGCCACTGGAGCTCCGGCTGTAACTACCAACCTGTACTTCTCAGTTCCTTCACCATTTACACCCCGCCCCCCAACCATCAGACTGTTATCTGTGTCTAAGTAGTCTGTTTTCTATTTTTTTTGTTTCTTTTGTTCTTTAGATTCCATCTGTAAGGGAAATCCTATGCTATTTGTCTTTCTCTGGCTTATTTCACTTAGCCTAATACCCTCTAGTTCCAATGGTAAGATTCATTCTTTTTCTATAGGCCAGCAATTTTTTATTTTATTTTTTGTAATTTTCTGAAGCTGGAAACGCGGAGAGACAGACAGACTCCTGCATGCGCCCGACCGGGATCCACCCGGCACGCCCACCAGGGGCAATGCTCTGCCCACCAGAGGGCGTTTCTCTGTTGCGACCAGAGCCACTCTAGCGCCTGGGGCAGATTCCAAGGAGCCATGCCCAGCGCCCGGACCATCTTTGCTCCAATGGAGCTTCGGCTGCGGGAGGGGAAGAGAGAGACAGAGAGGAAGGAGAGGGGGAGGGGTGGAGAAGCAAATGGGTGCCTCTCCTGTGTGCCCTGGCCGGGAATCAAACCCGGGACTTCTGCACGCCAGGCGGACACTCCACCACTGAGCCAACCGGCCAGGGCCTAGGCCAGCAATTTCTAAGAAAAACCAAATGTGGGGCATCGTGAAAGCAAAGAAAAGAGAATGGTTCAAAAGGAAGGAGTGATCCAGAGCGGCAAGCCCTGCTGAATGTTCAGGTAAGAGGAGCACAGGAAACATCTATAGGATTTAGTTACTTGGATGCCATTAGTGACCTTACAGAGAGGCACTTTAGTGGTGTGATTGGGCCACAATGGAGCAAAATGAGATTATAAAAGTTTGAGGGGAAAGAAGAGTAAGCATTGTGCATCTATGCTATCTATCTAAATCCTTGGGAGAAGTTTTGAGTATGAGGAGGTGAGATAGTGTGGTAGCTAAAAAAAAGAAGTGGGATAGAGACGTTTTCTAAATGGAGTTATTGTCTTCAGAAAATTATTTGACCACGTAGTAGTGTTCTATTGTGTAAATGTACCACAGCATTTTTATTCACTCCTCTACTGATGGGCACTTAGACTGTTTCTAAATCTTGGCTCTTGTAAATAACACTGCAATGAACATGGGGGTGCATATATTATTTCAAATTAGTGTTTCAGAATTCTTAGGATATATTCCCAGAAGTGGGAAATCTTACCTTTTGTAACAGCATGAATGGACCTGGAAAGCATTATGCTAAGAAAAATAAGCCAGTCAGAGGAAGATAAGTACCATACGATTTCACTCTTTTGTTGAATCTAATGAACAAGCTAAATAGAGACAGACTCATACATAAAGAGCAGGCTGGCAGCTGTTGGAGGGTGGAAGGCTGGGTGATGGGGGTGGAGAGATTGAGCACAAAAGGAGAAAAAAAGGGAAAAAAACTCATGGACATGCACAACAGTGCGGTGATTGCAGGGACAGAGTTGGAGGAGGGTATGGGGGTTAGGTGGTGACAGATGAAGAGTTGGGGGGTGAACACACAATAGAGTGACAAAGATGTGTTGTAGAATTGGACGTCTGAAGTCTGTATGATAATGTTATCTAGTGTTACCCCAATAAATTCAATTAAGAAAAAGAATTTGAGTCACTTTGTGAAAAATGTTAAATGTATGGTACTGTCTAAACATAGAAATACAAAAGTAAAATCTTTGAAAGCAAAGTAAACAAATAGTCTATTCCTGAAAGATAACTAGTTGGTATAAAGATTAAATTTTATTTAGGCCTCTCAGAGCAAACAGGGAAAGACTACATGTCATAAAACTCCATTATCTTAAAACAATAATAAAAATAGTTTATACGAATGAGTGATTTCTATTATACAAGTAATATCTCATTTAGTCATCATGAAAGCCCATGTAGTAGTTACTACTCTCATATGTGTTTTCAACATTCAGACACCTGAGCTAAAGATGGTATGTCAGTTGGCTAAGATCACTACGGTAATTTTGTCTGAGGGATGTTTAGACCCAGACACTCTGACCCAGAGCCTGTGTTCTTTTTTGACTATGCTACAGGGCCTTCATTTACACTGCTTCTTCAGAGAAGATGAATTTCTTTTTGGTACCAAACTCTAAAAAGAACTGGTCATGTAGGATCTCATATACGGGGCATTGGATAACATGATGGAACATGTCTATAGGCTTTAAGTGGTTAGAGCAGCCATTGATTTTCTTTTTGACCTCAATGAATGTCCAGGTGGACTGGAACCTTCTACATCTACTTCCTGGTTCAGACCTGCTTGTATAATAGCAGCTATAGCTCCCCTTTGTCCTGCTAAGGTGATTTGTCCATGTTCTGCTTCCTGCACTCAATCCTCAAAGCCTGAACTCAGCTGCTTTGTAAGATTTTTATTCTTGGATTGTATAAATGTTTCCCCTCTGCTGAGCTTCTTAGAATTGTTGACTTTCTGAAACAGAATGTCTTTTTTCACTTATAAAATAATATATGTTTATTAAATATAATTTAGAGAATTCAGAGAAGTATGAAGAAATAAATAATCACTTATAATCCTTTTATCTCCATATAACCATTGAAAACATTAAACATCCTTTCTGTCTTTGTTCTATGGATTTATGTGTATGTAACATCTATCTTTTGGTATAGACACTTTGCTTTATAATTTGTATCAATATCTATATAGGTGAAATCGTACTATAAACCATATTTTATAAAATGCTTTCTTTGCTTACATATTTTGAATGATTTGCCATGGTGTTAAATATTTCTCTTTGAGGCCCTGGCTGGTTGGCTCAGTGTAAAGCGTCAGCCTGGCTTGTGGAAGTCCTGGGTTTGATTCCCAGTCAGGGCACACAGGAGAAGTGACCATCTGCTTCTTCACCCCTCCCCCTTCTCCCTCTCTCCTCTCACTCTTCTCCTCCCACAGCCATGGCTCAACTGGTTCCAGGGAGTTGGCCTTGGGCACTGAGGATGGCTCTTCAGGTGCTGAAAAATGGCTCCATTGCTGAGCAATAGAGCAATGGCCCCAGATGGTCAGAGCATCGCCCCTTAGTGGGCTTGCTGGGTGGATCCTGATCTAGGCACCTGTGGGAATCTGTGTCTCTGCCTACCCTCCTCTCACCAAAATAGTAAGAAAAAAATTCTCTTCAAAATAGTTTAATCTTATTTTAATACAAGGGTGAACATTCTGTCTTTACCCAATTCTATATTGCCATACATTCAGCTCTTTTTCTCATTGTTTTGACAATCATAGGTAAGACTGCTATGAACATGGTACATAAATTTCTGTGCATATTTCTTTAGGAAAGTTCCTAAGAGGCAAATTGCTGTGTTAAAAAGAATTTAAAAATCTTATCTGCTTATTTAGAAAAAATTGACTTCTCTCCAAGGTACTGTGTCTTATTTTTTTAAAATCACCTTGTTGATGTATGATTAATATATAAAGATTGGACATATGTAATTCATACTACTTGATTTGTTGAGAGCTAAGTATACACCTGTCAAACTATCAGTATATCAAGGCTATAAACTCATCTATCACTTCCCAAAGTTACCTCCTATTCTTGTTATTTATTAATTTTAAAACACATCTATTTTTTCTTTTGTGGTAAGATCACTTAACATAAGACCAACCTTCTTAGAAAATTTTTAAGAGTACAATATTAAGAGTATAATATTGTTAACTATAGGCTCTGTGTTGTCCAGACTTATCTTACATAACTGAAATTTGTAGGGAACACTGTCTTAGATTAAAGGTGAATGCATATAGTAAGTAACATAGCACTTTGTGCTTTGTAGTTGCTCAAGAAATGATGAGTCTTATTATTCAAGATGAGCAAACCACAATTTGTTGTTGAGGTTAATTATAGAGGATATTTATTATTATAAATGAAATTAATTTTTTAAGTAACATTTTGGTGCCTAATTTTCTTACACAATTTTCATGTTTCTTTAGGATATTTCATACAATAATAGTGATGATAATGAGAAAAACTTGAGAGCTTTTTAATGTAGCAGACACTGAATGAATCATTTTATATGCAACACGTCACTAGTCTTCATTTGCATAGGTACTATTATTCTACCCATTTTACATATAAGGAAATTGAGACTGGAAAGTATTACATGATATGCCCAAAGTATAAAGTGGCAAAACCTGGCTTCAAAGCAGGTACTCTGAACCCAGAGTCTGTATATTTTACTAATACTCAGAAAGAAGGAAAATAATGTGAATGTATTATAATGATCTGGAATTCTGCTTCTTGTTACTGAAAGCCTAACACTGAACATAAAGTCAGACAGTAGCAGTTTATCCATAACATGCCAAAAGAGAATTTTTCTGTATATCCCCTCTTTTTAAAAAATCCATCCCTGGGTTCCTCATGTTGTTCTTCTGTTACTGCTATCAAAATCTACTCTTATGAATGGATTTCATGAATCATTTATTTAAGGTTTCCTGGGGTTTGCAATTGTATTTTAATAAGAGCCAGCATTTTAATTCAAACTCATGTAGTTCTAATGACAGCATTTTAAACCTTAGAAAATTGATCGGTAAAAAAATTTGTGGGGAAGGGTAGTCTTTCTTAAAGGACCTGTGGTAGGCAGCCATACACATTGCCTACGCAGAACACCAGGCTTTAAGCTCAGTCTCTTCTCTCTCTCTCTCTCTCTCTCTTTCTTCCTTCCCTGACTTTTTTCCTCAGCTATTTTATGAGAGCAATTTAAGGAAAGTATCTTTAGGAAAGTAATAAAAATGAATGCATCAGTGCTTTTGGAAGAAAGCACAGTGATTGAAAACTGATATTTATATTCATTACTTTTTTCTTCTTCTTAAAGCTTTTGGTTTTTGGCTTCAGGACCTTTGGTCCACAGGAAGAGCATTATCCTAGATTGGTTTAAGTGAGGAATGGTGGAGACAGACAACAACATTGGAAGTCAGGGTGAAGCAGCTACAAATCCTAGAATTTTCACAGCGTCTTTGCTGTAACCCTCTGTGCGGCTCAGTATAGACTAACTTTAATGGAAGGGTCTCTTTGAATGAAAGGAGAATGTTTGAGAAAATGATGGATGCGCAGGATTGCCTCCCTCCTACCAGCTGTGAAACTGATTGACCGTAAAGCTTTTTTCCTACCATGGTTGTTAGTTTAAGGAGAGAAAGATATATGTAGGAGTGGAAATTATTCAAGGACATCATCTTTCTTGATTTTCTCATTTTCTTCTCCAAGTGGTCAGAGGGTAATTTTGTAAGGTTGAAAGATATGCAAATCAATACACTGTTTTTGGAATTTATGCACAGTGGCCTTAGAGATGCCAAGGAACTGTCAAGGATTATCCAAACCAGCTTTTGACTTGTACTGTAACCAACCACCCACCCCCTGTACAACTCAAGGAAAGTCACTGGACAGTGGGGGGCAAGTTAACAGTTTTTAAATGTTATCAGTAAAAAGGTTTCTACTAAAATTTATAGACGAACTGCTATTTTCTTCTGCAGCTATTAGCTTAAGCTCTGCAATACAGTAAATATGATTTAGGACCACATTAGATTTTACCAGGTGTACTTCAAGAATTCACTATTCCTCGCCTGTTATTTTAAGACCATGGATGTAACCATCTGATAACTGGCTCAGCTATATCACTGATTTTTCAGTGAAGAAAAGGGGTTGATAAAGAGGGAGAGCATTAAATTCTTGTGTCTGTTCTTTCCAAGGCTGCTGTGTTCCATTTTTAGTTCACCCTCATATGTTAGTTTGTGAACTACAATAGACAAACTGAGATATAAATAAGACTGGATGTTTTTCTTGTGCTTCAGAACCAATGAGCCAAG
The DNA here is from genome assembly GCF_036850765.1 of Saccopteryx bilineata. Taxonomy (NCBI): domain Eukaryota; kingdom Metazoa; phylum Chordata; class Mammalia; order Chiroptera; family Emballonuridae; genus Saccopteryx; species Saccopteryx bilineata. The sequence goes on from NC_089490.1 coordinate 75,126,607, forward strand.
AGGAAATAAAGTCCATTTAATTCCAACTCAGTAGTGTTTATACTCCCATTTTGACAACTGTGTCCACTTTTGAACAATTTAAATCAGCATGATGGGCATCTCTGAAATGTAGATAAGAAAGTTGGTTTTCATAGTCTGTACAGGTGCTCTGCCCCGTTAGGTTTCCAAGCAGCTTGTAAAACCTACCTCTTCCACACACTTCCCCTTCCCAAACCTGTAAGTCTAGCTGCTCTAAAGAAGCACTCTGTTCTTTTTTTTTTTTTTTATTTTTTTTTCTTTTTTGTATTTTTCTGAAGCTGGAAACGGGGAGAGACAGTCAGGCAGACTCCCGCATGTGCACGACTGGGATCCACCCGGCACGCCTACCAGGGGCGACGCTCTGCCCACCAGGGGGCGATGCTCTGCCCCTCCGGGGCGTCGCTCCACTGCGACCAGAGCCACTCTAGCGCCTGGGGCAGAGGCCAAGGAGCCATCCCCAGCGCCTGGGCAGAGAGAGACAGAGAGGAAGGGGGGGGTTGGAGAAGCAAATGGGCGCCTCTCCTATGTGCCCTGGCCGGGAATCAAACCTGGGTCCCCCACACGCCAGGCCGACGCTCCACTGCTGAGCCAACCGGCCAGGGCCAAGAAGCACTCTGTTCTGAATCTCACTGCCATGGTGGTGCTGGGGTTGGTAATCAGGTTACACAAAACTGTGAGGTCAAATATGAGCCTTAGATTAAAGACATCTTTACAGTTCTCTAATATGACTTCATTGAGTGGACCCTGGAAAATGTGTGAGGAATGCTGAAGACAGTTGAGGGAAACAAAGCTTCTAGAACAAAGTATTTGTATGGGAAAAAGTACCATAATCATCTTGTAAATAAAAAGAGAATGCAAAGTGGTGTAGAGGCCTGGAACTTTCAAGTTCAGTTAGGCTGCTTGGGCCTCTTCTGCTGATGCTCATACAAACTCTCAAACCGTAGGTGTGTCCACCCGTGCCCCAGCGTGGATATGCAGAAATATGTTTGTAAATTCTTGCCAAGCAAGGGCAGGGGAAGGGAGCCATCTGGTGTGGGATATGTGTGCTGGTTAACTCTATCAGGAAGCAGGTGGCTGAGCTGCAGGGGGTTTCCTAGCTGAGAACTGGAGAAAGGGCAGACTTCATTGGTATGATGGACACTGAGCCAGCCAGGTAAGAGAAAGGAACTTACTGACCTGGGAGGAAGATGTTCAGAACTGCTCCTTTTGCTCCGTTTTCACTTTGACTAGCGTTCAGTTTCATTCTGCAGGCATTTATTGAGTGCCACTACATGTAAGCCACTGTGCCTTTTGGGAAATAAATAAAAAGAAATGCCATGGATGAGAAAGAAGGGTAATCCTTTAGGGAAGAAAACATTTATAAGGGTCATGATGCTTCATAACTCCCTAAATGCCTGTGAGACTTCTGCAGACATTGCACAGAACCACTCTGAGGCTGGATTCTGTCTCCTGCAGGAGGTAGCCATGTAGATACACAACTCACGTAAAACCAGTGCCTGGGTTTCCTGTAGACAGGCATGGTTGCTGTATCGTAAACAGTTATTTTCTCAGGTGTGAACTCTCTGTCTCTCTCCCATACACATTCTTCTTTTTCAAGTGCAATATATTTTAACTTTAAAATGTTGTTATGCTAGGTGAAAGGTTGGAACCAAGTAAAATAATAGGTATGTAGAAAGGTTACATTAATAAGCACAAAAAAATACAGAACATTTAGAAGTTTATCATTTTTCTATGTTTATATTATAAATGTGTTTTAATACAAATAAATAATAAATATGTGTACATTATAATAAATATAATATATAGTTCTTATAATAAAAATCATTATTGTAATGGTCAATCCCTTCATTGACTAAATTAAGAATTCAAAGTCCAGAGAAATTAAATAGGTTGGCCGAAGTCATACAATTGAGGTCATACAATTGAGTAGAGGTAAATTTGGAGAAGAAATCAGTTTACTTACTGTTTACTCTAGAGATCATAAAAACGACAATATGTTACTTCTTGAATATGAGAAAACAAAAATACATTTTATTGGAACATGTGGGTTAAGCCTTGCCTCCTACCTTCTTTTCTTCAGTATTGTCTGGGAAGCTCACTAAGTCTCAACAAATCCCTTTCTTGTCTTATAGTCTCAATTTTCTGCTCTACAGATGCTTCTAATAAACTAACCTTGTTTTTGAAACCATGTGAAGGCTTTAGTCAATAGTTGTTTGATGAAGATTTAGCATATTTAAAAAAAATTTCACATTCTACTAACAGATGGATTTTTTCCTTATTATTATATTCTAAATTAACTATCATGGTTCAGCTTTCTGGAAGTACATCAGAGCTGAAATTGGAATACTAGGATTGTTGCAGGCTAATGTAAAATTACCTTGTGATGAATTATTTTTGCATAAAGTTCTGTCGAAATATAGCAACATTCCTCCATCCCAAAACACTTACCTCCTAAGCTTTCTCATACAATGAGTTGTATTTTCATAGGAGGTACAACTTCAAAGGAAGTCAGAAAGAACCAGAGCATTCTTGAGTACGTTTCCCAATAAAGTGATAAAATTTTCTTTGTTTAAATCTAGAATTCTCTAGTGTAGAATTTTAAAAACAATTATTTTAGTAATTTATATATGTTGAACTTGGGGAGATATTAAAGAAAATGTTTTTGATATGATTGAGACAATGTTAATACTTTATTTTGAGAATGATCACAAAAATATATTCTGCTACAATTGTAGAGTTTTAGCAGCAAAATGACAAAAGGTAAGGAGATGGAATCAATGTTTCACAAAATATTTAAACTTAGAAAAAATCTGCTATTGCTTTGTATTTTATTTATCTACCTATTTATTTTGTTTATTGAATTTATTGGGAGTGACATTGGTTAATAAAATTATACAGGTTTCAGATGTACAATTCTATAATAGATCATCTGAATATTGCATTGTGGGTCCTCCACTCCAAACAAGTTTCCTTCTATCACCATCCCTCACCCCCTCTACCCTCTTTGACATCTCCCACCCCTTTTCCCTCCTGCAATCCCCATAGTATATGATATTTATTGCCTGTGTCTATAAGCTTTCCTTCCTTAATCCTTTCAATTTTTTCTTTGTATTTTGTTTGTAACTTGTTATTAAAAAGGTACATTCAATGAACAATCCTTTCTAGCAATACATCTGGTAACTGTAACGATAGATGACACTGTTGTTTTGATAGGTTATAAATAGTCATTAGGGTACTGGTGAATTGTTTATTTCTGCTGCTTAAACCTTCATGTGCTCCTACTCTGTACATTATAATTTTGCTTTGAGTCTACAAACCACAATTTACAATTCTTTATACAGAGATCCATTGATACTAGAGTGAATGTTTTCAAACAATCCTTTAAAATGTCCTCTATTCCCCTCTAATCACCAACATTTATTGAATGCTTATCATATTCAAGGCACTGCACTAAAGACCTTAAAGCATAATATTTACAATTCTCCAACAACTTAGAAGTTATCTACTTTTATCTCCACTTTACAAGTGAGAAATCTGAAGTGTCCAGAGATGAAGTTAATTGCCAAGGTCCTTCAATCAGTAAGCAGAAAAATTGAGACTTGAGTCCAGTTCTGTCGTGCTCAGAGGTTATGGTGTCTGTCACGGTGCTTTGGGGCCTCAATGCAGATTCAGATGGTTCATCTCCTTCACTAGTAAATCAGGAGCCAGTGATTCTCTTTGTAATTGTTCTCTATTGTCAGTAGGCTCATAAAAATGGGTGTTAAATAGTAAAAAACTAAAATAAAACCTACATAGGCATTAGGAGAGACATTGACATTATCTAATGACTTGCTAAAAAGACCAACAAAGTTAACATCACCTGGGGGAATGTAGCTTTGATGGTTTTCACATACTTGGACCAAAGAGAACTTAGACATCTGTCAGGTCTACAGAGAACCTGAAGTGTTCATTCTGCTCCTTTGACCAGAGGAGCTCAGGTTATGTTATTTTCCCTTTCTTTCTGAGCTTTTGTCAAAAATGAGACTCCAATATTTCATTTGAAGATAAATTTTGCTGCTTTATGAGAAATTGAAAATCACTGCTCTACTCATGGTCTTGAAGTTTACACATGAGAAAAGTGAAGCTCAATTCATGACTTAACCCAAATTATTGCAGATCTGGAACTAAAACCCAGAACCCAGCTCTCCTGCCTTTCAATTAAAAGTATTTTAGTAGTTTGTTTTATAGGGATGAGGAATGGTTTTAGATTCAGAAAACTGAGGCTTTATTCATGACTCTACCTAGAGTCAGTTGGATAATCTAAATTACAAGCTTTATTTTTCTATGACTTAGTATCTCTGGCTATACAAAGAAGAGGTATTTATAATCTTTATGTTCATTTCTAGCTTTTATATTTAATGTAAATATTGTCACTCAATTTCTAAAATGTCTTATTTTTAAAAAAAGTTAAAAACAATATGAAAATAATACTATGCTAAAAAGGAATCAAGTAGTACCCAAGGGTCTAAAGAAAAATTGAATGTCTCCTTTCTCCCTGCTCCCACTGCTGCTCCATGACACAAAACAAGCAATAGTGGTTTCTGTGATACCATTCAACAGTACACTTTGGCTCTATTTCTAGTTTTTACCACTAGACAGTAATGATTCCCTTTAAAAAATGAAGAATCTATTGCATTTAAACTACTAGTAAATTGGTCACTTCCCATGGTTTAGTTATGTTTTGTTTTTGGTGTTATATAGTGTACTCTGCATTTGTTCATTTACCCACTTTAGAACAGATCATTTGGTATTTTTTTTGTTCCTGTTATGAACTTTATAACTATTAATAACTGTATACCTTTTAGGTTGATTCTAAAAATTAAAAGGCTAACTAAGAGCATTTACAGTCATATGATGATATAAATAGTTCATACACATAGCAGACAGACCCTAGGGTGGCCATTATGTTTATGCCTTGGCCTAGAATGTGGGTGGAACTTTGACTTGCTTCTAACAGTAGAAAATGGCACAGGTGATGGATTTTTTACTCCCATGATTATATTATGTGTGTGTGTGTGCGCGTGCACATGCTTGTGTGCCCCTGAATGGTAGACATAAAAAAAAATGGGAACCTCAATCTTACAACTAAAAGGAGATGATTCTTTCAATAACTTGAGTGAGCTTGAAAGTGGATTTTTTTCTAGTCTAACCTCCAGGTGAGAATGCAGTCTGACTAATACCTGAATTTCAGCCATGTGATAACTTAAGCAAAGAATTCCTAGGCTATACCTAGACTCCTGACCATGGAAACTGCGAAATAATTGTGTATGTGGGTTTAAGTTGCTGTTTTTCAACACTTGTTATGCAGCAATAGAAAGTTAATACAATATAGATCCAAGTAGAATTATTTTGTGAAAAATGAAGTAAATGTAAATTTTAATTTCTTTTTTTTGTGTGACAGAGACAGAAAGAGTCGAGAGAGGGACAGACAGGGACAGACAGACAGGAAGGGAGAGAGATGAGAATCATCAATTCTTCATTGTGGTTCCTTAGTTGTTCATTGATTGATTTCTCATATGTGCCTTGACCAGGGGGCTACAGCAAACTGAGTGACCCCTTGCTTGAGCCAGCGACCTTGGGCTCAAGCTGGTAAGCCTTGCTCAAACCAGATGAGCCCGTGCTCAACCTGGCAACCTCGGGGTCTCGAATCTGGGTCCTCCACATCCCAGTCTGACACTCTATCCACTGTGCCACCACCTGATCAAACAGTAAATGTAATTTTATATCACTAAATTTGTACTGACTAACAAAAGAACATCCAAATATTAAGGTCTACTTCTCTCTTAATTACTTTATTTGCTTTTAGCAAGACCTTAGGTGCGGTGGGTTGAACAGATCACATTGTTCAGTTCTTGACAGATTACTGTCCTTGGTCTATACATGATCATTCTTTATTTATTCATTGCTTTTTTCCTACTCACTTTTCATTCCCAATCTCTCTACCATGGGCAATTATTGTAATGTGTTCAATGTGTAGCTGGTTGTTTACATGCATTGCAGAAAAACAAGAATTATTCTTTGGGGTAAATGTTTATTTTATTGCTTTATAATGCATTTAATTATATAGAAATCTCATTCAGATTTTAATTTTTTCTCTCAACAATATACACTTAAGGTTCAACATATTGTTATATGTACATCATTTTCTTGCTTTAAAAAGCGATGTAGTTTTCCATGAGCACCTACTCTAATTTATCTAATCTACTGCAAGAAACACTCAGAGCATCTTCAAATCACTGACACCATAAACAATACTACTTATGGAATTTTATTTTTTCCTAAAATTTTTTATAATTATTTATCAATTAAATAAAATACAACTTGGGTTTTGATTAGAATTGCAATGAACTTTTAGATTAGTCTGGGAAAATTTTTAGATTAGTCTGGGAAAATTAATATCTGTAGATGATTAAGATGTCCCTTCCAAAGCATGGAATCCATTGACATACATCATCTTCTATGTTTTTTGTTGGAATTTTTACATGTTCTACATAGAAGGCTTGTGTATTTCTCACCATCTTCCTTCTCGACTGATGGTATTGAGGGTTTACTTTTTTTTCTAAGTAAATGATGACATTTTTGTAAATTAGGAAAATATTTTTCTTTTATAAACATGTTTCTCTTATTCTTTTTATTTTTTATAGATTTATCCAGGATTTTTGTAATCAGTAGCAGTGATGGGGGCACTGGTTTTTTATTTCTCTAATCCTTCTAGGAGATAAATGTAAACTTTCTTTCTTTTGTTTTTGCTAAGTGAGAGGCAGGGAAGCAGAAAGACAGATTCCTGTATGTGCTCAGACTAGGATCTACCTGCAAACCTCCCTATATGGCGATGCTCTACCCATCTGGGGCTATTGCTCTGTTGCTCACTCGAGCTATTTTAGTGCCTGAGGCAAGGCCATCCTCAGCACCCAGGGCCAACTTACTTCAATGAGCTATGGCTGCAGGAGGGGGGGGTAGAGAGAGAGAGAAAGAGACAGAGAGAGAGAGAGAGAGAGAGAGAGAGAGAGAGAGAGATGGAAGGGGAAGAGGTGGAGTAGCAGAAAGGCACTTCTCCTGTGTGCCCTAACAGGTAATTGAACCTGGGACTTCCACATACTGGGCCAATGCTCTACCACTGAGCCAACTGGCCAGGGTCTAAAGTTCCTTTTTAAAGTATAATGTTTACTGTAGACTTTAAAAAAATAACTTTAATCAAGTATAATTGATAACAAATATTTAATATGTTTAATTTGATGTTTTGAAATATATATATTAAACCATTACCATAATCAATATAATAAACCTATCCTTTATCAACTCCTAAAACCTTCCCTAAGCCCCTGTGTAAGTGTTTCCTCTCACACTTCCCTAGGTTACTCCATGCCCTCCACCATTCTCATGTACAAGAATCACTGATCTGTTTTCTCTCACTATACATTATTTTGCATTCCCTAGTTTTATATAAAGATAATTATTCACGATGTACTTTTTCATATTGTTTCAGTCAGCATATTTATTTTAAGGCTCATCCATGTTTTTGCGTTTATCAATAGTTTATTCTCTTTAAGTACTGATTAATATTTCATTGTATGGATATACCACAATTTATCTATTCATTGTTTGATGGAAATTAGAGTCATTTCTAGTTTTCAGTTTTTATCAATATAGCCGCTATGAACATTAGTATACAAGTCTTTGTGTGGATTTATGTTGTTATTTCTCTTGGATAAATGCCTAGGAATATAATGAATGAGCATATTTTTGATGCATGTTTATTTTTATAAGAATCTCCCAAACTGTTTTCCAAGTAAGTTGTCCCATCTTACATGACCATATGCAGTTTTTCCATGTTGCCAGCATTTGACACACTATCAGTTTAAAAATGTTTTTTATCCATTTCTTAAGTATATAGTGGTATCTCATTGTGATTTAAATTTGTATTACTCTAATGACTAATAACATTGACTATTTTTTAAATAGAGATGGCTCATTTGTCATCCATATATTTTCCTTGGTCAAATGTGTGCCAAAATATTTTGAAAATTTTATTTTAGTTTGTTATTATCAAGTATTTTTGAGAGTTTTAAAGTAATATATTTTGTTATAAATGCTTAATTACATTTGAGTTTTAGATATTTTTTCGATATTTTTTCCATCTGTGGCTCATCTTTCATTCTTTTGAAAATGTCTTTTTTTTGTGTGTGACAGAAATAGAGAAAGACAGAGAGAGGGACAGATAGGGACAGACAGACAGGAAAGGAGAGAGATGAGAAGCATCAGTTCTTCATTCTGGCACCTTAGTTGTTCATTGACTGCTTTCTCATATGTGCCTTGGCCAGGGGGCTACAGCAGAGCGAGTGACCCCTTTCTCAAGCCAGCGACCTTGGGCTCAAGTTGGTGAGCCGGCGCTCAAGCCAGTGACCTCGACGTTTCAAACCTGGGTCCTCTGTGTCCCAGTCTGACACTCTATTCACTGCGCCACTGCCTGGTCAGGCTAAAAAAGCCTTTTAAAGAGTTCTTAATTTTGATGTATCCAATGTTAAATTTGTTCTTTTATAGATCATGCTTTTGATATGTCTAAGAAACCTTTGCCTAATTGAGCATCATGAATATTTTCTACTATATTTTCTTATGAAAGTTTTGTGGTTTTGATTTTGAATTTATACTTATGATCCATTTAGAGGTAACTTTTGTTTACATTGGGGAATGTGGATGGACTTTTATATTTTTCAGAGAAATACTAGTAGTTCCAGGACCATTTGTTGAAAAACGATCTTTTTCCCCCCACTGAATCATTTTGTATTTTTTGTCAAAAATGAAGTGACTACATAAGTGTGGCCAGGACCTAATTAACTTGAAGCAAGGGAGGCAGGTGGGCGTGGATTGGGCAGACATGTAGTCAAATATGTGCAGAAAATTATAATAGGTGTTATGAATAAAACAGAGTATGGTATAAGAGCCTAGGGGCAAAGGAAAGAGTGACTAACATCCTAGAGAGAACAACGGAAGTCAGAGGGCAGGGTGCTGCTGGAGCAGAATGTTAAAGAGCACGCGGGGCCCCACCGGCAGCCAGCGCAGTCTCAAGTGCACACTCCCATCATGAATACACTGTACTTTCCTTCTGGAGCATTAACAAATTGTAATTAATTAATTATTTGTATAAAAAGAAACTTACTTAATATTGCTTTTCCTGCTTGAAAATGTAAGCTCCCACTGGATGCGTGCTCACCATTGTGTGCCCAGAGATTTTCCTTCTCCACTGTATAAAGTCAGCATTTCACAACCCTTTATTAAGTTAATGTTCAAAGCTATGCAGAAGGAAAGGATATTTAATAAACACTGTTGTGCCTATCACCAGTTTCAATAATATCCATTTTTTTGCCAGCCTTATTTAAAATATCACCTACTTTTTTTTTGCTTAATTATTTTCAAGCAAATTCCATGTCATTTCACTTAACATGAATCTCTAACAGAAAAGAATAGTTTTTTTTTTAACTACTACCTCATTAAAACACCTAATAGCTATCATTCCCAGACCATTTTTAAACTTACCTAATTGTTTAAAAAATACCTTTTGGGAGTTATTTTGTTGAAATCAGGTCTAAAACAAGATTCACCTGTTGCATTTGATTATTATATATCTTCTGTAATTTTATTCTGTAATAAAACCCTAATTTTTTGTTGTTTCTACAATTTTTTCTGGAGAACATCTTAGGTTCTGAATATGGCTAATTGCTTCTTTGTGGGTTTTTTTTTAACTAGTTCTTTTATTCATACATTTTCTATAAACTGATTGTTAAATTAAGGAGCTTCATTAAATGCAGGTTCTACTTTTTCACAATTACATTTTATAGGTAGAAGTGAATATTTCCTAATGTGTAACATCCATATCAGGAGCAAATAATGTCTGATTATCCCATTGTTAGTGTCCCATCATAATTTGGAAAGCCTTCATTCAAGTGGCATTGAGGTGACATTTTTTTTTTAATTTTTATTTTATTTATTCATTTTAGAGAGGAGAGAGAGAGGGAGAGAGAGAGAGACAGAGAGAGGAGAGAGAGACGGGGGGAGGAGCTGGAAGCATCAACTCCCATATGTGCCTTGACCAGGCAAGCCCAGGGTTTCGAACTGCCGACCTCAGCATTTCCAGGTCGACGCTTTATCCACTGCGCCACCACAGATCAGGCCCCGAGGTGACATTTGAATGGGATCTTCAAAGAGCCTTGCAAAAGGTTAAGGAAAGTGGCGAATCCAGTGGGAGGGAGGAGCAAGCCCAAAGGCCCAGAATCGTCATATAGGGTATATGAAAACAAGTTCTGCTTTCCTTTTCTCCTCAGATTTAGAATAGATAATGCCTTTCAATTTACAGGTTAAATTTTAAACTCAATTTTATTCACTATTACTTTCAGGATAATTAATTTTGAAGCTGAAACTTTCTATACTCTTGCTAAGTATAGGTTTGGCTACTTAAATAATTCTTACCAATCAAGGTCAAATCTAGAAAGAGACCTTCTAGTTTAATATTATGGCCTGATCATTTAGTGGTATATAAATAAAGCTCTTAGCAATAAAATTTACTGAATTCTGCTCATTTAAATAAGGGTTACCTTTATGAAATAATTGACTTTAGGGGTCAAGAAGATATTATATTGAATTCAGCACACTGTAGAATTTATCAAGTACATCCTGGGATAATGTTATATGTATTTTATTGAATTGGTAAACTTGACATTTGGTTAACAGGAAGCAATAGGACCTGCTAGGAAGTTTATTCACAGTGGTAGGAGAGGCCATCATTGAATTTGTGTCTTCTAAGAATGCTTGGGGTTTGGATGTATTGATCATTTACACTTTGGAAGGCTGAGAACTAAACATAAAAGGTATGTCTATTTTATGTAGAAGAGGTAAGTAGTGTCCTATGAGAAGGGTTTCTTCCCTAGAATATCTCCTTTCAGTTTTGTTGTTAATTGAGATTTCATCATTAATAAACAATTGACCATGGCTAGAACGAAGCTACTCTATCCTGATTTCATAATACGTTTTACCAGCATTGACAACTTGGTATGTATTAGCTTTGGTGGGGGAGTCTATCTTTGAGAGGATAAGGAGGTGTCAGTAGAATAAGGAGAATGGGGATGATCAAAATGAAGGACAAGGGAACTTCCAAGGGAGATGAGGCTCAAGAGTGGGAATCTAACCCTATGAGTTGTTCTATGAGGCCATTGCTTGGGTTGATGTCAGCTAACCCTCAATAGTAGTAAATTGGGATGCATGTGCTCACAGGTGGGTGTGTATATTTTATAGCTGTCATTTTAAGTTGCTGAAGCTGGCAAAAGGTGAGAGTTGAAAGGATGAGCTTCAAATATCTCTTTTGATGATACTTGGTCATGGTGATAAGGTATAAACATAATCTAGTAATGCATGGCTTGTATGGTACGTTCCATTGTAGATCAAAATATTGTGCAAATTCTTTTTGCAAGGTGGAGATAAACCAGACGAAAATCAGCTCCTGGGGTGGTATATGGCGCCAAGGGTTCTGGTGTGTATGGAAACAGAAGGGCTTGGTTTATAGTGGCATTTGCCAAAGTGGAAAGACGGAGCCATAAACAAATAGGAGAACGGCTAAAGTCAGAACTAGGAGTCACAGGGTTTCATGTCAAACTGAGGTGTCAGCTGCAAAAGATGGCTTGCATCTGGTTGCCCCTATATAAGCTAGCTGTTCTGCACTCCTGGGAAAGGCATGCTTGCTACAGGAGGACATCATGGAGAATGCCCACTAGTGTGAGCAGTGCTTTTCCATGCTAGTATCTGGGAGAATCGCTTGCTGGTGTGTTAAACAATAAACTTCACATAAATGTCACCAAGAGAAAACAGATTCATAAGGTCACTTAAACACTCAATTTAAAGTGCAGTTGTGCTTTAAGTAGTGACTTATCTTGAATTCTATTCTGAACTGGTGTTTATCTGGGGACATAAAAACAACCCAAACAAATAGCCACTGAATACATTTTGGTGGTAGATGAGGAAGAGTTATTTCTACAGATTGTGATTTGAGCCAGTATTTTTCTTAATTATGAGCATAAAATGTGACTAGAATACATTCCCAAGCCATTCCACAGTCAAATGGGTGCCATTAGTTTGGAAGCTGCACAAGTAAATAAACTCAATGTGATTCTGAATATGCACATCTCTGATGCAGGGGCGGGGGGGTAGGGGGAGCATAAAACCAAGCTGCTAAAAGAGTGAAGGGAGAAAGAAGAATGAGGTGGGCTGAGATATGGATGTCCTGGTCCCTGTTGCAGAAGATGATGTAGTATTTAAACAAAGAGTTTTAGGTTTCAGCAGTGATTAAATTATAAAAAATACAAAGACACCTTTAACTTCTTTGCATGAGGAGGCTTCTGGAAGGCATCTCAGAAAACTCGAATATTGGGGACAGTAGATAAAAGACAAGGCTCTTGTAGGCTGCACCCATTTCTCTGCTCCTCTGTGTGTGGAAGTCACTGACAGGAAATATCCTCCATGTGCTAACTTCTCCATGTTTCTGCATTGTGCTGCCTGAGCTTCTATTTTATGAAAGAGCCGCACAGTCATTTATTCATTCAATGAACATCTATCTCACATCTATATGCCACATACCACATGACAGGCTGGGCATGAAGATATAAAGAAGACACAGAACTTGTTCTCTAGGAGCTCACAGCCTAGGAGGTTCATTTATAGCAGTCTTTGGAAGCACTATTGCTTGATGTTGCCTATTTCAGATAAAAAGAGAAAATATGCTATTCTTTCTTTTCTATTTTCTCTTCTGTCTCCCTGTGATGCCAAACTTCCAATCAACAATTATTATACATTTCCAAGCTTCTATCAAAAACTGTTTCTATTTTTATTCCGACCAAGGCAGCCACCCTACTCAGTTCCTCTCTTTATTCTTCCTTTTTCCTCCTGATTAGCTCCTAAAGAAAAAATTGTTTTATTTACTGAAGCAAATAGACCACTAATTTCAAAGTTGCTTTCTTCTTCTTACTCTTTTGAATACATTTTTCATATAACAAACACACTTCATAAAACAAGCACGACTTTCTAAATGTCTTCTTTGTCATCCCCAGTCACCAATAATATAGATGAGGGGTACCTGGTTTCCTGAAATAAATGTGTGAGCTTGTGCATTTTACTTGATTCAAGCATAGGAGTCACAGTTTTCTAGAACTGATTACACTTAGAAGAATTTTCTAAGTTTTACTGTTCCTGCCTCTTATAAATGAAGGTGGCATTGGCAGAAAGGAAATTCATGTTTTAGGGGATTTGGTGACTTTCCCACATGCCATTGTGTCAAAACTGAAAAAGAGAGCATACACCATAATCCACCCAACTTCCATAGAGAAAAGCAAGATGGATGTGTAGCTACTTCCCTAAAGTGGCGGACATCTGTTCACTCAGTCTTAGGTCTATTATTTGTTGTTGGTAAGACATCAGCATCTCTGTGCTGAGGTTTCAGTGGATAATCTCTCAGTGGTTTTTTTGTTTTGTTTTGTCGTGTTGAAACCTGCTTAATGAAAACATCCTTTAGCTTTCTGCTGTATCTCAGGAAGAACAACTTTGCAAAATCCAATAGAGAATTTATTTCAAAAAGCAGGGAAGCCTAATATTTTCCTTTATTGAGAAGCTGTACTGTTGTAAATTATTTACTTGAAAAGCTTCCATTGCTTGAGTACCCTGTCCTAATTACAGAATGGTATCTGTAACAACCCCCTTTAGTCCTAGTCAGTCTCTCTGGATCCTTTGAACATTATATTACAAAGATGTAATTCATCTTCAATATATCACTATCATTGAGCTTAATATTAATAAATATATATATGAAAGCTGCAATTAAAATCAATGGAAACAATACTTCTTAAATCATTCATATAAGTTAGGTATCTATTATCTAATATCCTTTCAGTTCCTGCTAATGCGTTACTTTTCTTCCTTTGATAGTATGACCTTTCCTCTACTCAGTAATCCAGAAGTGATAGAACAGCATTTTAACAACTATCATTTCTTTGTATATTTTACCCTCTAAAAATGTGTCTTACAATAGTATATTGATTTTCAGTGGGAAAGAGAGTTGAAGGATATAAAAGAGGGTAATGAGGAATACATGGTAATGGAAAGAGACTTGACTTGGAGTAGTGAGCACACAATACAATATACAGAAGATGTATTATAGATTTGTATACCCAAAACCTTATACAATTTTATTAACCAATGTCACTCCAATAAATTCAACAAAAAGTAAAAAAAAACAAAAAAAATAAAAAAATATGTCTTACATGTTTATTTTAGATAGAGGAGGAATTTATAAAATATTAAGCATTCTTTCCATATACTCATACTCTGTAATTTTAGAAACAACTTTTCTCCTTTTTCTTTTTTCTTTCCCTTTTCTTTTTTACTCAGTGAGAGGCGGGAAGGCAGAGACAGACTCCCACATAAGACCCAACCCCATCAACACCGCAAACCCCCCACCAAGCAATGCTCTGCACATCTGAGCCACTACTTCGTTGCTTGACAACTGAGCTATTTTAGCGCCTGAGGTGGGGCCATGGAGCCATCCTCAGCACCTGGGACCAACTTTTCTCAAACCATTTGAGCCATGACTGAGTGAGGGGAAGAGAGAGAGAAAATGATGGGGGAAGGGGTAGAAGCAGATGGTCACTTCTCCTGTGTGCTCTGAACCCAGGATTTCCACACACCAGGCCAATGCTCTACCACTGAGCCAACAAGCCAAGGCTCTCCTCTTTTTAAAACCTTGACTTATGGAGAAAAAATTTTTAAAAAGTATATATTTTTTCATATCAATGTGCCATCAAAGCTTTATAAAGTCTGGAAATATTTTAAGCGTAAATAATACACTTTTAAATTAAAGCTTATGGAAAGATGCTTGGTAAAGTAAAATAACTAGAAAAAAATGTTCAAGTACACAAAAAATTTTAGTTAAATGCCTATCTGGCAATTATATAAGAACAAAGGGTATTAGAGCAATATTCATGTGTTTATTTTATTGCAAGTATATATTGAGACCATCTATTGAAATCTCATCCTTAGGCAATGTTAAGTTCTCTTTTGTTGCTAACTCAGGAAAAACAGCACACAGATGTGCAGGACCCTGTGTAGTATCTTCTTGTAGGAGTGACCTGAAATATTTAGTCTTAGCCAGTGTTCTTCAGAAAACAGAGCCAAAGGAAAAACTTTCCAAGGTAAGTCTTTATTGGAAAGTGTAAGTAAATGGTGACAATAGTGAGTGAAAAGGAGGAAGCAGGGAAGGAAAAATAGAAAATATGAGGTGGTTCATTACCAAACTGGCATGACTTCACAAAAAAGCATAGCTAGTTGCTTTATCATGTAAATGAGATAGGGTGTAGAGACCATTGCTCTTTGGAATAGTCTCACAGAAGAAGGAAGGAAGAGGAATCCGAGAGATCTCTCTCATTGTCATGTCCTACACTCTGAGTCATGCCACTTTCCCCTTTGGGCAACCCTTGGGAAGCCAGATCCCACACCTCATGGTATGGCACTTCATCTGTGAAAGAGTAGGAGAAGCCAGAATCTTTAGTTGGACTTGGGGTCTGGAGCTGCAGCAGCTCCTGCCTCAATGGGTATAATAAAGGTTGGTCCAGCCCAGCCCTAACCTTCAGGGGGTGAGGCAGTGACAGAAGAAGCTGGTAGTGCTATAAGGTGAGGCAACACAAGGCTCTCTGAACCACTGGGGACCAGAAGACAGGGGAGTTTTTGCAAGCCTGGGAAGACCCAGACATCAGGCCCAGGACATTCCTCCCCTGCCATCCTCAGCTCTGCTCTCACCCTCTTATGATACTAGAATTTGGAACTTCCATTTTTGTAAGAGTGAGAAACCCTCATTTCAAGAAGGGTGTCTGTTGTGGACCGGTAATGGCAAAAAGCCATTATAGATTCAAGGCTTGGCAGGGGGCTTAAGTTCTACCCCCTCCATCTCCATATTTGGCTTTGATGCTCTGTGTTTGCACCCACTCCCCTTCCTTCCTTGGGTTGCAGGAAGCAATATACATACCCTTCCTCTGACTCTTTGTTTTCAGATGTTTGTAAAATTCACTAATGTATACTGTTTTTGCCTTGGGAGAGTTCCTGTCTTAGCCTTTGATGTGCAACTTTGTATCAGGGTCCTTGATTTGCATAGGTCCATATAATAAAGCGAACGGAGGCTGTGAGGCACTCAGATGCTGCCAGGCAGTTTGAGGAGTCCTCCCGGTCCCATCGGTTTTGTTCTGACAAAGTGTGTTTCCTTAATTCCGCACCGTTATTTGGAAGCTGTGCTGGTCCGCGGCAGGTGTCCAAGAAGGAAGGTATAAATCTGGCCAATCATAGATTCCTTAAAGATGGTAGCCAAACACAATCCCTGTACAGAGTTTGAAGATGCTTAGTAAGTCAAACTACAGCCTTCTCTGCTGTTGCTTATCCTGCAAATGTACTTGACATTCATCATCTTTCTCAAGTATTTCTTCCCTTAAGGGCCCTCCTCAAGGGGTAAGGGTCTAAGTTTTTAATTGTCTTGCCTGATTGGGATGTAGCTGTTTCTTGTCTACTGACTGTTTTCACTGGACATGAAAGTAGTAAGAGACATTCTAGTGAATTCCCTAGGTTTTAGGTACATTTTTCTGTGGCTCATATTGTTGTCATTCTAGCTTGCTATGTTAAGTAGGATTAACTCCCCAAATGCTGTACTTCATTTTTTCCCCTCCATGTCCACTGACATGAGGAGTTCTGTGGGTGGAGCTCAGAACACATTCCTAGCTGCTGTGGCTGATAAAATGCTGTGAGAATACTCCAGCTCCCAGAAGCTTCCTGGGCATACCCAGGAAGGAAGCTTGTCTGCTATAAGGAAGTGACTTAGCACCAACCATGCAGCTTCCTGATCTTTTCAGCCATTGGCTATGAAGGACACACTGTAACACCCTATTGGCTGAACCCATGTATATAAGCTAGCTTACTTCCTGAATAAAGTGGATCTGCGTCACCGAATCTGGTCCCCAGAGTCAGGTCTTTGCTTCTCTGTCGTCCTCACCCCTGGCAGGACTTGTCCACAACTGGCGCCCAACATGGGGCAGGGACCTAACCTGCATCCAAGGGATGGTTGAGTGACCCTCTGCAATGAGAAACCTTCTCCCCCACTCTAGAGCCCCGCAGGCTTGAGCCCTGCACGCCCTACTGCAGAGTAGGTGAGTTGAAGTTTGTGAAAAGGATCTCTGTACTTACTGGGATATTCTCTTTGGTCTCAATCCCTTGATTGAGGACACGCCCCTCTGGGACCCAAATACTTGGGCCCGAGCTCTCCGATGTGTTCGTTCGGCTGAGGTGCGTGAGGGACGGGCCTTCCCTCTTGGAATCACTCCTGCCATATTGGCAATACACGCCTGCTTGACCAGAGCTCCTGCTGGGGACCCTCCACAGGTCCTAAGGTCCTACAGGCTACTCCTCTTTCTGAGGAGCCCCTACCTCCCTATTCACCCCCCTTCACTGAGGAGGAAAGTATTGAATAGTTTAGCCTCCGAGTTTGAGAAAATCGCGGCTGAGTGTGCAGAAATGAAACCAACTGAATTGCTAACTGTGCCATCAGCTCTGCCACCAGAAGAAGCGGAAGTCACTACTTCCACATTCCCTGCTGGGGCTCAATTCCCCACCCCAGAGGTTATGCTTGTGTTTTTCAGCCAGTTTAGATCCCAGGAACCCCCAACCTGCTTGACAGAGTTTCTTGGGCACCCACTAAGTGGTTCAGTCTTCACCCATCCAAAGCCACAGCCCTGGCCTTCTCCACACAGACTACGCCTGAGGGGAAGAGGTCCTCAGCATTCCAGAAGAAGACCTTGCTGCTGACATGCACACTTCATCAACTGGGGGGATCTGGAGACTTTGGCGGGGCGGGCCCAGAGAATAGTCCCTGATAGGCTCCCAGACCCTGGTGATCTGTTCTTGCTTATGTGTGCTATAGTGACCGCTGACTCTCAGACACAGGCGGCGGCAGCCTGGGGCTCGAGCCCAGCAGGGCAAGCTGGTGTTTTCAGATCATCTTTGGAGGATGAGGAGAATTGGGCCAGAGTTGTGATTCGCAAACTCCAGAAGGTAAATGGTGGCAGCTGTGGCGGGAGGATGAACGGAAGCCAGGCTTGCATCGCTGAGTGGCTGCTGGAATGGCAGGGAGTGCCTGCTAAGCCACTGGTGGGTTTGCTGACATTTTGGGACATAGGGGTGAATGCCATCCTGCTCTCCAGAGCAGAGATGGAAATGCTGACTGCCATTGCTACATGCTCCTCTTTGGGACAGTGTAAGACCTGCCAGGATGGCAGGGATGAGGGGAGTGGCTGAGGCCTCATGTGCATGGACTGATTTCCTGGACTACAACCTGGGTGAGCACTGGCTCCTTTGTTGGATGGACTTACGGATTTTGGACAATGTGAAATATCCTGATGGGGGTGGAGGGCAGCTTTGCTGAGAGCCCTTCCCCTGCTCTGGGAAGCTTTTCCCCATGGCTACAAAGATGGCCGAGGACATTTTGTGCTTTGGCAAAGTGCTCAGAGACTGGTGAAATGTACCTTTGTAATTGTTGAAATTGTATGATTTGTCATGTTGTTGTAATTTATGTAATGTGCCTTGCAACCATATGCAGTACGCAGCCCACGGCAAGCCATCCGTTCTGTGTTTGGATGCTGGGACCTTTGTGGGAAGGGGGTATGCGTGGACCTACTTCCATTTATTTTATTTTATTTATTCATTTTTAGAGAGGAAAGAGAGAGGGAGAGAGAGAGAGACAGAGAAAGAGAAGGGAGGAGGAGCTGGAAGCATCAACTTCCATATGTGCCTTGACCAGGCAAGCCCAGGGTTTCAAACTGGCGACCTCAGTATTTCTAGGTCAATGCTTTATCCACTGCACCACCACAGGTCAGGCCCTACATCCATTTTTTTACAATCAAAATGGAACTGTGTTTAACGGCCGGCACCTAGAAGGTCTCTGTAACACAATGAGAGGGAAATGACATACCGACCCCTAGGACGAATCCCCTGTTTAAGACCCCTGTTCTATTTCCTAACTAGTCAAACATTACAGAAGCTTGCCTCATTGTTTAATCCAGCTAATCTATTAGCACATAGTGTAATAGATATTATAGTTGTTTTAGTTCTACTAGGGTTCCATTGCATAATGCGTAGCATTCAGAAGCTACAACAACAGCAAGCTGCCATTCATCAAGTCCAATTGGCCTTAATTAAAAGAGAAAGGGGAGGTGTGGGTGGAGTGCAGAGTGCATTCCTGGCAGCTGTGGCTGGTGCAATGCTGTGAGAATACTCCAGCTCCCAGAAGCTTCCTGAACATACCTAGGAAGGGAGCTTGCCCACTATAAGGAAGTGACTCAGTGCCAACCATGCAGCTTCCTGATCTTTCCAGCCATTGGCTATGAAGGACACACTGTAACACCCTATAGGCGGAACCCATGTATATAAGCTAGCTTACTTCCTGAATAAAGTGGATCTGCGTCACTGAACCTGGTCTCCGGAGTAGGGTCTTTGCATCTCCGTTGTCCTCACCCTCGGCAGGACTTGTCCACAAAGTTCATAGTGGCTAAGTAGCTGCCATAGCCTCCAATTCCATGGAAATTTTAGTATATCCTCTGACAGAAGTGGGGACTACCTCCATTCCCAGGCTCAGGGTTTCTACCTTACAGATTTTATGCTTCCAGGTTGAGAAGCACACATTTTGCCAGGAGTCACTGAGAGTGATGGAGAAACAGTTTTCTCCTAATACTGTTCCCACATATTGCAACTGTTAGGTAGGCAATATCACACACTGGCTGTTGTTTAAATGCAGATACTGCATCCTGGAAAATAGGGTCACAGTCCTGTAATGTGTTTTCCCAAGCTAGTACTTTAGTTGAGCTTTGAGCAGACTATTTTTCTTATCACACCAGGCTTCTAGCAAAGCTCCTACAGTCATGAGCCCTTTGTCTTAACTCATATTCTTTAAAAAATGAATCTTATGGTTTAAAGTACTGTCATGGGGGTACCATATTGAATTATCAGACATTATGTCCACTGTTGAATAGTGCTGGTGGGGGCCAGATTCCATGTGACATTGAAAGACACACTGAGTTCAGACGTGGTTGGTGTTGCCCAAACAAGCCTCTTTGGCCCCAAAGGGTAGGGTGTGGGAGCTGGGGCTGAGTTGGCTCTTGCTGCACTGGCACATGGAGGTGTACCAGAGCCAGCTCCTTGGTTTGGGAGAGAATGAGATGCTGGCAGTGCTGAGAGGCTAGGCCACGGTGGCAGGAATGGAAACTCTACATTGAACACATGACCGAGTTCAGGGCGGGGGAGAAGGTACAGCTAAGCTAATCTGGGAAGTGGGGAATATAACTTGGGTTTGGTACACATTCTAAACACATTTTCATTGATTATAATCCCATATAATTTCTGAAACAGGTAGCAGTCAAGAAGACCCATACTGTTGGGTTCAGACTTGCCTCTGCAGCAACAGCACCCAATTTTAGTGCAACAGACGGAGCTAGCTGCAGAGTCAAGTTCTTCCTCGTCCTCCTCACCTTCATTTTCCGAACATGTGGTGTGCCTTGCTGGTGCAGTGGAAATTGCTGAAGTTTAGGTGTGAGGACACCTGGTTCTTGTACAAGACCTGTCACCAGCTAGCAGGCTGACCTAAAACACCTCTTTTTCTCTTTTCTGGCTTCAGAGTCCTTACCTAAAATAAGGGGTAGCTAATGTCTCATTCAGTTCTAAATCTTATAAGCTGTCATTCAAAATCAGATTATATTGGGAAGGCTTATTACTGTCTTCAGACTTCCTTCTGCACTTTGAAGGAGATGATACCCAGTGCAGAAAGCACTCTCTGGTGGAGTGCAGATGGGGGCTTACATGCAGTAAGATGGAAACACAGTAAGAACAGATACAGTTAAAAATTGTGAAAAAGAAGCCTTTGAATATTATTAAAATAAACATTGCTATACAAAGGTGATACATATGGACATATAAAAGGAATAAAAGTTAAAATTAACCTGAAACTAGGCTCAACCCGGTCTTTCCAATACCACTCATTCTTCCTCTTTTTCAGTAAGCAGTGTTAAGGCATTTATTTTGAAAGGACTTTTCCTATCAGGTGATGTTTTAGGGGGTCATCTGCAGTGGGCACCTCTGCCATTGCTTGGCAGCTGAGCGCCCTGGCCTAGAATCCCTGCAGCCTCTCTCTTTGCGCTGTGGCCTCATTATGGAGGAAGCTGTCACTTCAACCCTCAGGTTCTGTTCTTTGAAACAGCCACTGATCGAACATCATAGGTTTGGCTCATTGATTGTTGCTCATTACATATTTATGTTGAGGGGAGTCTTCAAATTACCTTTTAGCTTCTCATTATCTTTTAATACTACCTACATTCAAGTTAAGTCAGTCTAGAAAGATAAAGAAAAATTATGCAAAGTCCCTCTAATCTCTTTCTTTTGCCTGAACTCTTTGGACTAATCTTCCAGGCAAGAGGGTTACCAGAATGATAAAATAACAGGCCTACAGTAATAGTTATTTATTCCTCACTTGTTTTTCCTATTTAAAAGGCTTCTAGGTGTTCCAGGATTTTAGTGAAATAGATTCTTTAGCATTAAACCAGACTCTCATTTCTGTTAAACTCTGAACTTTTCTAATTTTTAGTATTTTATACCTGTTCTCAGCAATTTTTCACCTTTGGTTTCTTTTCAGTCATCCACTGAATTTGTTATTTATTTAAGTAAACTGATTTTTAAAGTTCTCTCTTGGTCTCTGATTGTTCCTTCTTTAATTAAAGCTTCCTTTGCCTGACCAGGTGGTGGTACAGTGGATAGAGTGTCGGATTTGGATGCAGAGGACCCAGGTTTGAAACCTGAGGTGGCCGGCTTGAGCGCAGGCTCATCTGGTTTGAGCAAAGCTCACCAGCTTGAGCAAGGGGTAACTCGCTCTGCTGAAGCCCTTCTGTCAAGGCACATATGAGAAAGCAATCAATGAACAACTAAAGTGGTGAAACAAAGAATTGATGCTTCTCATCTCTCTCCCTCTCTGTTTGCCCCTATCTGTCCCTCTCTCTGTCTCTGTCACACACACACACACACACACACACACACACACACACACACACACACACAAATTAAAGCTTCCCTTTGGTTTATGAATAATAAAGATAATAATAAAGATAATAAGTAAGTTTATATAAGTACATGCCTTCATATTTTTTATTCTACTGAAATGTATCTGTTGACCAGGTCTTCAGGTCTTTATGGTGGACACCATGGTGGGTTGTTGCCCAGATCCTCATAGAAGCGCTTGTGTCTATGGCCATATCACCCTGAATGCGCCTGATCTCGTCTGATCTCCGAAGCTAAGCAGGATTGGGCCTGGTTAGTACTTGGATGGGAGAAGAAGCGCTTATGACCTTAATTGTGAGGGTGTTGTCAGCAGGTGGCCTGTCAGCTGTCAGTCCCTGTGATGTGCAACATTTAAATTATTGTAAAATTATTTTCTCTGAGATGTACTCATGGTAAATACTGGTCCTTAAAACATCCTAAGTCATTCTTCCTCTTTGTGATTTTATGATTTTGTCTGAAGTGCATTTGCAGAATGCCACTACTGCTCTGTCTACTACGACTAGCTAGCATTTATAAATCCCTTATGTGCTAGAAGCTGCTTACATACATGCATCAGCTAATTCAATCTATACAACCATCCTCCTGGGTAGGTATTATTAGTGTTTCCAGAATGAGGATACTAAGACTTAGATTAGGAAACTTGCTCAAAATTACAAGATCATAATAGTGAGACTGGGGACCCAACCCAGGAGGTCTGACTATACGCACACAGTCTTAACCATTTTGCATCCCACCTCTTGATACTAGGGGACAGAATATATTTCAACAAAATTTTAGTGTGAGGGTGGGATAGGGTTGTGTACTATTTGTGGTTTACTGCAATATAAAAAATAAGAACTAATTAAACTAGACCTAGAAAATACAGGTAAATAATTATGGGAATACCCCCCAAATCTGTTACATTTAGAAGAGATAAGTGCTAGAAATATTTTTGTAATTTAATTTTTATCTCGATAGCTGGGAAGTTATCGTGTGTATGCGTGTGTATTTTAAAGACTAGATATATCAAATTGTCACTACTCTATAACTGGCTGTTTTAAAAAACTATATATATATATATATTAATCTTGTTAAAACAAAAAAAACAAACATAAGAGAATAGTATAACAGTTTAAGTACTTTACATTTCAAAAGCATTAGTTTCAAATTCCAAACTGATATGGCATTTTTATTAAAAATGTCTCAATGCTTTGTTTTCATGGTAAAGTGCATGACTAAATTTGCAAGATTTATTTTCTTCTAAGATTATTGCCATTTAGGAAAATATTTTTATTTAAAAAATTAAAGAATATTTGCAGTAGAAAAGATTCTGGTTGTTTTGTTCCTATGTGTTCTTTTTAAAAATAATTTTGAATAGCAGATGGTTACATTCAGACAACATAGGGTTTAGTCAGTTTTTTATTTTATTTTATTTTATTATTTTTATTACTCATTGCTTAAAATTTAGAAAACCTGAGTTTATGAAAGGAAGGAAGATAATCAGTTTATAGTAAATTTTATCTCACATTTTCCCCTCCATACGAATAGAATTAGCCATGTGTTATAGTGTTGAGATGCACTTTACATCTATTCTGGCATGTGGGATGTTTTGGATCAGGTTTTTGGCCTGCCTTCAAACTCTTGCATATTTTCCAAGCTGCTTTGACTTAAATAAATTCTAATTTTTAAAAATGGAAATGAGGCAATGGTTTAAAATATTTAAAATGTCTTCTTTTTTGTCAGTCAATAATACTTATTTCAAAACCACTCTATGCAAATTTGTGGCAGAAAGTTAAAAAGGAGAAAAGTGGATACTGTTACTTTCATTACCATTACTGCAATGTACACCACATGCATTGAGATCTGCTATTTGGATAATTATTTTCTGAATGGATAGAAGAGACAATGTAAGTATCATCTTTTAATGATACTTAAAACATCTCACCTCTGCTCTGAATTCTTTTTCCACTTAAGAAACAGAGGTTATGCATTCATTTTTTTTTAAAATTGAGATACAATTGACATTAACACTGTATAAGTTTAAGGTATATAAAATTTACCTGATAAATTTGTACGTTGCCATATGATTACCACTGTAGCATTAGATAACACTTTTTATCACATCACATAATTAACTTTTTTAATTTTTTTGGTATATGGTAAGAGAATTAAGAACTATTCTCTTAGCAATTTGAAATTTATAATACAATATTGTTGGTTATAGTCATTATGATGTACATTAGATCTCCAGAACTTATTTATGTACCAGTTTCATGTTTATACCTTTAAATAAGATCTTCCTAATTTCCTCTCCTCCCAGCCCCTGGCAGCTACCATTCTACTCTCTGTTTATACAAGATAAACTTTTTAGATTCCACATACAAGTGACATCATACAGTATTTGTCTTTCTCTCTCTTAGCATAAGGCCCTCAAGTTTCATCCATTTATCACCAGTGGTAGGATTTCCTTCTTTCTCATTGCTGAAAATTATCCCATTGTAGGTATTTATCACATATTTATTCATTCATCCATTGACGTAAACTTAGGTTGTTTCCATGTCTGGACTATTGTATATAATGCTGCAGTAAACACAGATTGCAGATATCTTTTCGGTATCCTTTTAAAATTTACTTTGGAGTGGTACCCAGAAGTAAGCATTTGGATTATCTAGTAGTTTTATTTTTAATTTTTTGAGGAACCTTCATACTGTTTTCCATATTGATGAAACCAACTGACACTCCTACCAGTAGTGCACAAAGGTTCTTTTCTCCACATCCTCATTTTATGATAGTCATTCTAAAAGATGTAAGGTGATATCTCTTTGTGGGTTTGATTTGTGTTGTCTTGACGATTAGTGATGATGAGTATCTTCTCATATACCTGGCAACCATTTATATGTCTTCTTTGGAAAATTATCTATACAGGTATCTGTCAATTTTTTAATTGGATTTTTTCATATCTCAATTACTGGGATGTATGAGGTCTTGTATATTTTGAATATTAACCACTTATTCAATATATGGTTTGCAAATATTTTCCCTCCATTTCATATGTTGCCTTTTTATTTTGTTGGTTGTTTCCTTTGTGCACAGAAGCTTTTTTAGTTTGATGTAGTCTTACTTCTTGATTTTTGCTTTGGTTGCTTTGTGCTTTTGGTGTCATATTAAAAAAATCATTGCCAATACCAATGTTAAAGAGCTCCTTCCTTGTATTTTCTTCTGTTAGTTTTATCGTATCATGTCTTAGTCTTTCATTCATTTCAGGTTAATTTATATGAGTGTATATAAGAGATAGAGTTCAATTTCCCTTTAATAACTGTGGTTATCCAGTTTGCAAACATCATTTTCCGAAGAGACTTTCCTTCCACCACTAGGTATTCTCTGCACTTGTAAATTTTAGTTCACTGTAGATATAGGGGGTTATTTCTCAACTATTGATTTTATTCTATTGACTTAGGTATTTGTTTTGTTATGCCAGTACAGATACTGTTTTAATTACTGTAGTTTTGTAGTAGAGTGTGCAATCAGGAAGTGTGATGCCTCAGCTTTGTTCTTTTTCCTTAGTATTGAATTGCTATATTTTGTGGTTTCATAGAAATTTTAGGATTGCTGTTTCTATTTCCAAAATAAAAGAGTTGCTATTGGGATTTTGATAGAAATTGTTCTGAATATATACATGTTTTTGGGTAGTCCAGACACATTAATGATATGAATTCTTTTTTTTTTTTTTTTTTTTTTTTTTTTTTTTTTTTTTTTTTCTTTTCATTTTTCTGAAGCTGGAAACAGGGAGAGACAGTCAGACAGACTCCCGCATGCGCCCGACCGGGATCCACCCGGCACGCCCACCAGGGGTGGAGCTCTGCCCACCAGGGGGCGATGCTCTGCCCATCCTGGGCGTCGCCATGTTGCGACCAGAGCCACTCTAGCGCCTGGGGCAGAGGCCACAGAGCCATCCCCAGCGCCCGGGCCATCTTTGCTCCTATGGAGCCTTGGCTGCAGGAGGGGACGAGAGAGACAGAGAGGAAAGCGCGGCGGAGGGGTGGAGAAGCAAATGGGCGCTTCTCCTATGTGCCCTGGCCGGGAATCGAACCCGGGTCCTCCGCACGCTAGGCCGACGCTCTACCGCTGAGCCAACCGGCCAGGGCGATATGAATTCTTTTGATTCATTGACAAAAGGCATTGTTCTAATGTTTGTGTCTTCTTCAATTTCTTTTATAAAGTCTTTTTTTATATTTTAAATTTTATTTAGAAAATTAACTTTAGCGATGTGACATTGATCAATGAGTACATAGGTTTCAGGTGACTATTTCTATAGCATTTGAACTGTTATGTTGTGTGTCCATCATCCAAAGTCAAATAATTTTCCATCACCTTATATTTGTCCTTGTTCCCTTCCCCTGGTAACCATATCACTTTTATCTATGTCTATGAGTCTCAGTTTTATATCTCACCTATGTGTAAAATCATACAGTTCTTAGCCTTTTCTGATTTACTTATTTCACTCAGTATAATGTTCTCAAGGTCCATCCATGTTGCTGTAAATGTCACTATCTTATCATTTATTATGGCTGAGCAGTATTCCATTGTATACATGTACCACATCTTCTTTATCTAGTCCTCTATTAAGGGACACTTTAGTTGTTTCCATGTCTTGGCCACTGTGAATAATGCTGCAATGAATGAACATGGAGGTACATGTGTCTTTATGTACCAATGTTTTTGAGTTTTGGGGGTAGATAACAGGCAGAGGGATTGCTGGGTCATATCATAGTTCTATTCTTAAGTTTTTGAGAAACCACTATACTTTCTTCCAGAATGGTTGTTCTAATTTCCATTCCTACCAGCAGTGGATAAGAGTTCCTTTTTCTCCACAACCTGTCCAACACTTGCTTTTACCTGTCTTGTTGATAGTAGCCAATTTAACAGGTGTGCGGTGGTATCTCAGTGTAGTTTTGATTTGCATTTCTTGAATAGCTAGAGAAGATGAGCATCGTTTTGTATATCTTTTGGCCATTTGCATGTCTTCTTGGGAGAAGGGTCTGTTCAGATCCTTTCCCCATTTTTTAATTAGATTGTGTTTGCTTGTTTGTTGCTGAGCTTTGTGAGTTCTTTATATATTTTGGATAATAACCCTGTATCAGAGAAGTTCTTTGCGAATATTATCTCCCATTTAATTGGCTGTCTATTTGTTTTGTTGTCAGTTTCTTTTGCTGTGAAGAAACCTTTTAGTTTGATATAGTTCCATTCATTTATTATTGCCTTTGGGGTCAAATTCATAAATTGTTCTCAATGGTCAATGTCCATGAACTTAGTACCTATGTTTTCTTCTATGTAATTTATTATTTCTAATCTTATATTTAAGTCTTTAATTCATTTTGAATTAATTTTTGTACAGGTGGACAAACTAGTCAAGTTTCATTCTTTTGCATGTGGCTTGGTTAGTTAGAGAGTCCTCCCCAAACACGAAGGTTATGGGTTTGATCCCTGGACAGGGCACATATAGGAATAGTCTATGTCTCTCTCTCTTTCTTTCTCTGTCTGTCTCTTCTTCTCTCTCTAAAATCAATCAATAATTATTTTTTTAAAAAATACAAGAAATGGAGCTCATTTTATCTATTTTTGTAATAATAAATTTATGTAACTTTATTTGTGTGTTTGATAAAGTTCTGAAAAAAATACTCCCAAAGATTGGGATTGGGGAGAGACACAGAGAAAGGCATTTCACCTGATTTTATACTTGTCATACCTCTACATGGAATATTTTTGTGATAGGTTGTTTTACATTTACAATTTAAAGAAAGCAATTGAGCCCTGGCCAGTTGGTTCAGTGGTAGCGCATTGGCTTGGCATGTGGAAGTCCTGGGTTTCATTCCCAGCTAGGGCACACAGGAGAGGCACCCATCTGCTTCTCCATCCTTCCCCCTTTCCTTTATCTCTATCTTTTCTCTTCCCCTCCCGCAGACAAGGCTCCATTGGAACAAAGTTGGTCCGGTTGCTGAGGATGGCTCCATGACCTCTGCCTCAGGCGCTAGAATGGCTCTGGTTGCAAGGGAGCAATGCCCCAGATGGGCAGAGCAAAGGCCCCTAGTGGGCTTGCTGGGTGGATCTTGGTCAGGCACATGCAGGAGTCTGTCTCTCCGCATCCCCTCTTCTCACTTCAGAAAAATACAAAAAAAAAAAAAAGAAAAAGAAAGCAACTGAAATAGCAGTCATTTTTTTAATTGAGGTAAACAAAAGGACTACTAATACTAAAATCATTAAAATGATAGATTTTTCTGTGTTGTGAGGTAGAGCAGGGAGAGCAATGGGGTGGGGAGTGGTAAACTTAATTCACTCCAAGATTAGGAACCACATTTCAGCAAAACTAAAAAGCACATCTCAGTGGCCTCTGAATATAGCACATTACCTGCCTAAAAGAGAGGAGAATTTAGAAAAACCATTGCTGGGGGGAGACACACCAGAGGTTTTGCTTAACTGATGTGTGGTAAAAAATTATATCATGATGATGGGGGTGAGGATGGTGATGATAATGCCAACTGATTCTATTACTGAAGAAAGAGGATATAACAGGAAGTACAAAAAAAATAAAACAACAAACCATAACTATCTTAGTCTATCAAACAATATTCTTTACTATATTTCAGAAATATGATAACAGGAGATAACTTAATTTTTGACTAGTTATTGTCCTAAATATTTGTGCTATCAAATAAGAATAATTTCAACATATGGATAGCATTTGAAACTCATGGATACCATCCAAAAAGAGTATGGTTACTTAAGTTTAGTAAAAATAAAATGTTCCTATTAACCAATGTCATCCCATTAAGTTTAATAATAATATAAAGCAAAACGTCACCATATGCTATTTCACATTCCATGAAGTTTAAGTGCATGTATGAGATCAATTATATATGGAATGTTCTGCAAGACTCCTTTAAACTTTAGATTTCTATACTTAAATGCAATTTTAACTTTCATTATTCTATGCTTTCAATTCTCATGCATAAATAAAATTTTGGTTAGACTCTTAATTATCCTTTGGAAATAAATCTGGGTATAAGATATAAAACAATGACTTTAATATTCCCTGAAAAAAAACCTGCTGCAGTATGCTGTGTCTATATAGGATCACAACTATCTTTTTTTCTTTGTCTACCACTTGCCGTCAATCTTTTGGAAGCAGTGAGTGAAAATGGAAACTGTCATACTAGACCTCAGCATTCGCTTCAGAGCCTTTTCAGCAGCACATTTTTGTTTCCTTTTCTTAAGCTCTGAGCTTCATTCTGTCCTTTCTTGATAACCAGAACTTGACTTTATCTGCACCTGTCACTCCAGCCAGTACACAGATTTGCTCATTACACTTGTCTTCCATATCACTTAAAAGACCTAGCTACGATTCCAGATTGCTTTCAAAAATGCTCCCTTCTGGTCATAGCTGTATATATCTTCTCCTGCATAAGAAAATAGGTAGGTGTGAAGACCCTAAGGCAACAGAAAGAGTTCCCATAAAATACTGAAGATATATTCTAGTGTTAATGCATCAATTCAAGGTAAAAAAAGTAAAGCTAAAATTTCAAGACCATTATGCCCTTGTACCCAGGAATTGAGAACAGTCTGTTAAGTAATGCATGCACAGCAATCATTTGTACAGAGAGATTATAAAAAATGTGCCCTCTGAGGTTTCTGTTAGAATGATAAATGTGATCCAATCAAACCATTATAATGACTTAAATGCAGCTGAATGTCATTTGTTGATTGCCGTAGATCTTTAAGAAAAAAAATAGTCATTGTGAACTCACGAAAAGGTCTAAATTGCTTTATAACCTATGACAGTGCTGGTGACTGGTAATAGCCATTGGCTTTTGTGGAAATTATGAACTATGAAGGTCTAAATGTCATGTCTACATGAAAATGTAAAAAGTTTTTTTCCTTTAAAAAATATATTCTTACAATTATTTAGAAAAATCCAAAAAAGTTAGAATTTTAAATAGCTTAATAACTTGTTTAACTAATAAGGACTCCTGTGCTATGATCTAACAAAGGATATTTTTGTACAGTTATCATTGACCACATAAATTTCCATAGTTTTGGATCTGTTATCTTCTGGGTCCAAGTAATTTTTATTGAGGAGTAAAGACTCCAGGTTACAAAGTTGCCACTTGTAATTAAAAAGTATATATATAAAATTATAATTTTATAAATTAAATAAAATATATTTAAATATAAATAAAATATTTTAAAAAATATAATTTAAATATATTTATAAATTAAGAATATATTATTTCATAAGTTAGAAAAAAGAATAGTAACATCAAAATCATGAAAAATATTATGTAACAAAAGTAAAAAAACATCACATCATGAAATGAGTATAATTCAACTTTATAATTTTGTGAGTACGAAGGCAGATTGATTTGCTTCATCATTCATTTGTTTGCTGACTCAACAAAAATTTAATAAATTTTATTTATGTTTAAGATGCTTGGAATATATCTTTTGGGTATTTGTTATAATAATCATTTGTTTGTTTTTTAAACTAGATTACCATTTCTAAAGTTATACGTAACACATATTTTCCTAAAAAGTTTTCCTTCAGATGAATAGAGGTAGATTAGATTAACATTTTATCTGAGTCTTGTTATTTTGGTGAATAAGCAGCAGCAAGATGCTGACAGAAGCAGGACACCAGGTCTATAGTGACTCTCATTGAGGGCCAGGCCAGAAGATAAATATGGCACTTAACTCAGATACGGAAAGAAGACACTGGAGCAGTTTTTCCAATGGAGTTGGGTCAAAAGAGAGTCAGATCCACTATCTGGGTATATATGGCCCCAGAGGCTTGAAATATTTTTACCTGCTTAAGTTTTTTTCTTAGATCTTGGACAATACTATTAATTTTGTCAAGGAAATACAACTTTAGTCACCATTATATTTAGGGTTTTTGTTGCTACAAATCTTTTTTTTCCCTTTTCTTTCTTTCTTTTTTTTTTGGTGAAAGGAGGGGAAATAGTAATAGTCAGGCAGACTCCTGCATGCACCCTGACCAAGATCCACCTGACAATCCCATCTGGGTCTGATGCTTCAGTACCAAGCTATTTTTAGCACCTGAGGTTGATGTGCTTTAATGGAGCTATCCTTAGTGCCCAAGGTCACACTTGAACCAACTGACCCACTGGCTCTTGGAGGGGGAGAGAGAGAGAAGGGGGTGAGGAAAATGGTCACTTCTCCTGTGTGCCCTGACCGAGATTCTAACCTTGGACATGCACACACTGGGCTGACGTTCTATCCACTGAGCCATTGGTCAGGGCCTATTGCTACAAATCTTGTTCCATATTGTAAATTCACAGAAAAAGGACATTAGGAGTGTGTGTCAGGGTTCTGGGGAAACACTTGTTCCATGTATGCTACCAGACAAAAGAATTGTTGCTGTCACAAACTTAAAATTGACTCTTTAAATTGTAAAATATAAGTCATGTTCTAATGTACAAGTTGGTATAAAACATTTCTTTTTTTTTATACAGTGGTACCTTGAGATACAAATAGATCAACATACAAATTTTTTTTAAGATACGAGCTGCAACTCGGTCCATATTTTTGTTCGAGATCCGAGCCAAATTTCAAGATACAAGTCATGATTTGGAAAGCTGCCATTAGTTGGCGTGTTGGTGCACGGGTGCAGTATCAGCAGTTTGATATACGAGTTGACTGACTTATGAGCTCGGTTACAGAATGAATTAAATTTGTATCTCAAGGTACCACTGTATTTTGTTAAATTTATTTGGATGATATTGGTTAATAAATTCTGTAGGTTTCAAGTGTAAAAATGTATAATATATTATCTGTATATTGCAGTGTGTGTTCACCACACTAAGTCAAATCACCTCTGTGACCATATAGTTTATCCCCTTTACTCTCTTACACCTTTTCTTTGTACCCTCTTTCCCTCTGGTAACCACCATATTGTTGTCTGTGTGATGAGCTTTTGTTTGTTTTTTGCTTTCAGATTTTCAAATATCCTACATATGAGTGAAATCATGTGATTCTTGACTTTTTTCTGTCTGACTTATTTCACTTAGCACCATAATCTCAAGTTCCATCTATGTTGTTGCAAATGGCAGCATTTCATCTTTGCTTATGGCTCAGTGGTATTCCATTGTATACATATACCACATCTTTACCCAGTCATTGCTCAAAGAACACTTTAACTTTAGTGGTCTCCATGTCTTGGTCACCATGAGTAATGCTGCAGTGAACATAGGGATGCATATATCTTTGTGAATAAATGTTTTCAAATTTTGGGGGTAGACACCAAGAAGGGAGGTTGTTGGGTCATATGGTAATTCTATTTTTAATTTTTTTATTTATGATTTTAATTTGTGTTTACATAGATTCAAGTGTCTCACTGAATATATCTCCCCCACCCCTTTATTCCCCCTTGCCACCTCATGCCACTTCCCCCCAATGCCTTCCCCCCTTCCCTCCAGGATTTGCTGTCCTGTTCTCTATAATGCTGTGTTAAGTGTATATAATTTCATTAATCTCTTTCCCTTTTCTGATCCCATCTTCTCTTCTACTTTCCCTCTGGTCCCTTTGATTCCGCCTCTGCCTCTATTCCATTGCTCAGTTCACATTGTTTATTGGATTCCTCAAATGAGTGAGGTCATATGGTATTTTTCTTTCTCTGACTGGCTTATTTCACTTAGCATAATATATCCAGGTCCATCCATGTTATCGCGAAAGGTGAGATTTCCTTCTTCCTCATGGCCATGTAGTATTACATTGTGTATATATGTACCACTGCTTTTTAATCCACATGTCCACTGATGGACATTTGGGATGTTTCCAGATCTTGGCTATTGTAAACAATGCTGCAATAAACATGGGGGTGCATTTCTTTTTTGGAATCAGTGATTTGGTATTCATAGGATATATTCCTAAAAGTGGATAGCTGGGTCAAAGGGCAGTTCCATTTTTAATTTTTTGAGGAATCTCCATACTGTTTTCCACAGTGGCTGCACCAATATGCATTCCTGCTAGCACTTCAGGAGGGTTCCCTTTCCTCTGCACCCTCTCCAGTACTTCTTATGTGTTGTTTTGTTAATGAGCACCATTCTGACAGGTGTGAGGTGGTATCTCATTGTGGTTTTAATTTGCATTTCTCTAATGATTAGTGAAGTTGAGCATTTTTTCATCTGCCAATTGGTCATCTGTTTGTTCTCTTTGAAGAAGTGTCTATTCATTTCTTTTGTCCATTTTTTGATTTGATTGTTATCTTCCTGGTGTTGAGTTTTACAAGTTCTTTATAAATTTTGGTTATTAACCCCTTATCAGACGTATTGACGAATATATTGCCCCATTGTGTGGGTTGTTTTTTTATTTTATTAATGGCATCTTTCACTGAGCAAAAGCTTTTTAGTTTCATATAGTCCCATTTGTTCATCCTGTCCTTTATTTCACTTGCCTATGAGATAAATCAGCAAAAATATTGCTATGAGAGATATCGAGGAGTTTACTGCCTATGTTTTCTTTCAAAATGTTTATAGTTTCACGATTTACATTTAAGTCTTTTATCCATTATGAGTTTACTTTTGTGAATAGTGTGAGTTGGTGATCCAGTTTCATTTTTTTGCAAGTACATGTCCAATTTTTCCAACACCATTTGTTAAAGAGACTATCTTTACTACATTGTATGCTCTTACCTCCATTGTCAAATATCAATTGTCCACATAAGTGTGGATTTATTTCTGGGTTCTCTGTTCTGTTCCATTGATCTTTATGCCTGTTCTTATGCCAGTACCAAGCTGTTTTGAGTACAATGGCCTTGTAGTATAACTTGATATCAGTAAGTGTGATACCTCCCATTTTATTTTTATTTTTCAGGATTGCTGAGGCTATTCACGTTATTTTTGGTTTTGTATAAATTTTTGGAATATTTGTTCTATATATTTGAAGTATGTCATTGATATTTTAATAGAAACTGCATTGAATTTATAGATTGCTTTGGGTAATACAGATATTTTAATGATGTTTGTTCTTTCTATCCATGAACATGGTATATGCTTCTATTTGTTTGTATTTTCCTTGATTTCTTTTAACAATGTTTTATAATTTTCTGAGTACAAGTCTTTAACCTTTTTGGTTAAATATACTCCTAGGTACTTTATTATTATTTTTTTTGTAATAGTGAAGAGAATTGTTTCCTTAATTTTTCTTTCAGACAGTTCATTGTTGGTATATAAAAATGCCACTGATTTCTGAATATTGACTTTATATCCTGCCACCTTGATGAATTCATTTTATCAGGTCCAATGGCTTTTTGAGTGAGACTTTAGTTTTCTATATACAGTATTATATCATCTGCAACTAATGATAGTTTTACTTCTTCTTTTCCAATTTGGATGCCTTTTATTTCTTCTTCTTGTCTGATTGCTGTGGCTAGGACTTCCAGAACTATATTGAATAAAAGTGGTGAAAGGGGACACGCCTGCCTTGTTTCTGATCTTAAGGGAATTGCTTTTCATTTTTGCCCATTGATTATGATGTTGGCTGTGGGTTTGTCATAGATGGCCTTTATCATGTTGAGGTATGATCCCTGTAATCCCACTTTGCTGAGAATTTTGATCATAAATGGGTGCTGGATTTTATCAAATGTTTTTTCTGCATATATTGATATTATCATGTGATTTTTATCCTTTCTTTTGTTTATGTGTTGAATCACATTGATTGATTTGCGAATATTGTACCAGCCTTGTCTCCCTAGATTAAATCCCACCTGATTATGATTTTTTTCATGTATTTATGGATCTGGTTTGCTAATATTTTGTTGAGAATTTTAGCATCTTAAGTTCATCAGGAATATTGGTCTATCATTTTCTTTCTTTGTAGTGTCTTTGCCTGGTTTTAGAATCAGTATTATGCTTGCCTCATAAAAGGAGTTTGGAAGTCTTCCCTCCTCTTGAATTTTTTGGAGTAGCTTGAGAAGGATAGGAGTTAGTTCTTCTTTGAATATTTGGTAGAATTCTCCGATGAAGCCATTTGACCCAGAACTTTTCTTTGTTTGGAGTTTTTTGATAACTCTTCTAGTCCCATTCGATGATATCTGTCTGTTTAGGTTTTCTGATTTTTCTATATTGATTTTTGAAAGATTATATGTTTTGAGGAATTTGTCCATTTTGCCTAGGTTGTCTAATTTTATGACATACAGTTCTTCATAGTAATTTTTTACAATCCTTTGTATCTCTGCTGTGTCAGTTGTTACTTCTCCTCTCTCATTTGTAGTTTTATTTATTTGAGTCCTATCTCTTTTTCTTGTTGGGTCTGGTTAAAGATTCATCAATTTTGTTTACCTCTTCAAAGAAACAGCTCTTGGTTGCATTGATCCTCTGTATTGTTTTTTTTATTCTCTTTGTCATTTATTTCCTCTCTGATCTTTATTATTTCCTTCAACTTCCTCTGGGTTTTACCTGCTATTCTTTTTCTAGTTCTTTTAGATGCAGTGTTTAATTTTTTTTTTTGTATTTTTCTGAAGTTGGAAACGAGGAGACAGTCAGACAGACTCCTGAATGCGCCCAACCGGGATCCACCCGGCATGCCCACCAGGGGGCGATGCTCTGCCCATCTGGGGCATCGCTCTGTTGCAACCAGAGCCACTCTAGTGTCTGAGGCAGAGGCCACAGAGCCATCCTCAGCACCCGAGCCAACTTTGCTCCAATGGAGCCTTGGGTGCGGGAGGGGAAGAGAGAGACAGAGAGGAAGAAGAGGGGGAGGGGTGGAGAAGCAGATGGGCGCTTCTCCTGTGTGCCCTGGCCAGGAATCAAACCCAGAACTCCTGCACACCAGGCTGATGCTCTACCACTGAGCCAACCAGCCAGGGCAGTGTTCAATTTTTTATTTGAGCTTTTTCTACTTTCTAAGGTATTCCCGTAGTGCTATGAACTTCCCTCTCAGGACTGCTTTTGCTGTATCCTATAAATTTTGAGTTGTTGTATGTTCGTTTTCATTTGTTTCAAGGAAATTTTTTATTTCTTCCTTGATC
The DNA here is from genome assembly GCF_036850765.1 of Saccopteryx bilineata. Classification (NCBI taxonomy): domain Eukaryota; kingdom Metazoa; phylum Chordata; class Mammalia; order Chiroptera; family Emballonuridae; genus Saccopteryx; species Saccopteryx bilineata. Next base: position 75,162,845 of record NC_089490.1, read on the forward strand.
TCACTGTTAGCCCACTTGTTATTTAATAACATACTATTTAGTTTCCAATGTTTGAGTTTTTTCCAGTTTTTCTATTGTAGTTGATTTCTAGGTTCATGCCATTGTGATCAGAGAAGATGCTTGATATGATTTCAATCTTCTTAAATTTTTTGAGAATCGTTTTTTGTCCTAGCATGTGGTCTATCCTAGAGAATGTACCATAAGCACTTGAAAAGAATGTATATTCTGCTGCTTTAGGATGAAATGTTCTAAAGATATCTGTTAAATCCAGTTGATCTAGTGTGTCCTTTAAGTCTGTTGTTTCTTTGTTAATTTTCTTTCTTAAGGATCTATCCAGTAATGTTAGTGGGGCATTAAAATCCTCTACTATCATAGTATTGCTGTTGATCTCGCCCTCTATGCCCATGAAAATCTGTTTTATGTGTTTAGGTGCTCCTATATTAGATGTGTAGATATTTATAAGATTATATCTTTCTGTTGGATTGCTCCCTTTATCATTATGTAATGACCTTCTTTATCCCTTACTATAGACTTTTTTCTAAATTCTATTTTATCTGATGTAAGTATTGCTACCCAGCCCTTTTTTTTATTTTCCATTTGCATGAAATATTTCTTCCATCCCTTTACTTTCTGTCTATGTGTATCTTTTGTTTTGAGGTGTGTCTCTTATAGACAACATATGTATAGGTCCTGTTTCCTTATCCGTGCAGCTACCCTATGTCTTTTGATTGGCACATTTAATTCATTTACATTTAAGGTTATTACTGATATGTAGTTGTTTATTGCCATTTTATTCTTTAAATCTACATTTCTCTTTTACTAGACTTTTTCCCCCTTTGTCTGTTTACAGCAGGCCCCTTAATATTTCTTGTAGCATTGGTTTGGTTATAATGAATTCCTTGAGCTTTTCTTTTATTTCTCCTTCAATTTAAATGATAGCCTTGCTAGATAGAGAAGTCTTGGTTGTAAGTAAGCTCTTGTTTTGCATTACTTTGAATATTTCTTGCCATTTCCTTCTGGCCTCTAATGTTTCTCTTGAGAAGTCAGATGTCATCCTTATGGGGGCTCCTCTGTAGGTTATAGACTGCTTTTCTCTTACAGCTTTTAGTATTCTTTCTTTATCTCTTTATTTTTTATTTTAGTTATGATGTGTCTTGGTGTTGACCTTTTTGGGTTCATCCTTAATGGAACTCTCTGTGCTTCTTGAACTTGTGTGACTTTGTCATTCATCAATTTAGGGAAGTTTTTAGCTATTTCTTCAATCAGATTCTCTATGCCTTGTTCTTTCTCTTTTCCTTCAGGAACCCATATGATGAGGATGTTATTTCTCTTCATGTTGTCACAGAGCTCTCTTAGATTTTCTTCAGACATTTTGAGCCTCTTATTTTTGTTATTTGCTGCTCTGCTTCCATGCTTTCATTTATCTTGTCCTCTAACTCACTGATTCTATGCTCACCTTCACCCATCCTGTATTTAATTCCTTCCAGTGTAATATGCATTTCTGATATTGTATTTGTCATTTCTGACTGATTCTTTTTTATTTTTTCAATGTCCTTTTTTATACTTGCTCTTTATTTAGGTTCTCATTATGTCCATCGATCATTGCTCTAGGATCTTTGAGCATCCTAACAATCATTATTTTAAACTCTGCATCCGGTAATTTCATTATTTCTGACTCATTGAAATCTTTTTCTGGGGATTGCTCTTGATTCATTTGGGTTGTATTTCTCTGCCTTCCCATTTTGTCAGTGTATAAGAATGGTGTGGTTACAGGATTTTGATGGGTGTGGCCTCTGTGTTCCCTAGGCATGGTCTGGGTCTGTCTGCAGGCCCATCACCCCCTCTGCCACCATCTTGGGTGTTTGGTCACAGGCACTGCCGGTGCTGACCCACTGCAGTGGTCACTGCAGTTTCTGCCTCACCTCCATGGTTGGGACTGTGTTCACATGCCCGGGCTGTAAGCCTTGGCTTGGCCAGCCTCCACACCTCCTCTGAGGGTGGGTCTGCACTTGTGTGCCTTGGTTGCAAGTCCTGGCTGGACCCAGCTTTTGCCCTGCCCTGTGGGTGGGACTGCATTCATGGGTTTGAGCTGCAAGCCCTGGCCAGGTCACTGCCTCCGCCCTGCCCCGGTGGGCTGGACTGTGCTCTTGCTTTATGGCTACAAGCCTTGGTGGGCCTTGGCCTTCATCCAGCCCCCATGAGTGAGACTGTGCTCCTTCACTCAACTGCAGGTCTCAGCTGATTTCCCATCTTTAGCCCTGCTCCTGTGGGTGGGACTGCAGGTGGAACCACTCTTACTCACCCAGCCTGCAGTTGTGGGTCTGACCACTTTTGTGTGCCCCTTCCACTGCCATTGCCACCCTCAACCTCTGCCCCTGCTGGACAGGACTGAGCTGTCACTGGGCCTCAGTCGTGGCCAGTCCCAGGCTTCTGGTTCTGCCACCACTGAGCACTCAGCGTTGTAGTGGGGGGCAATACAGCTCAGACCTTAGCACTTAATACTGTATCCCTGATGGGTCCCTGCTTTTAAGTGACTCTGCTCTGAGTGCAGCAGGAGAGCTTCTGTTTGGCTAGTGACCTACTTCCCTTTGCTGGTATTGCTGGTTCCAGGAAAAAATATTCACTTTAGATTTGGGGAGTAACTCAGCCCAGGGGTTAGGGTTTCTGTCCCTCAAAATATTTCTCCCTGTGCCTCCTAGATTATACTCTCTTTCTGCTACTCCAGTTCTCTCACCTCTTCCTGTTCCCCTGAGCCCCAGGTGAGTGGTTGTGAAAGAGATGTTCTGCATGGTCCCTTTAAGAAGAATCCTGGGTCTGAGAAATCTGTCTCTTTCTTGAAAACAGTATCCTAGATTGTTTTGCAGCTAAATACTGTGTGTATGCCTCTTCGAGGGTCTGGAGCTGCAGGCTATGGGTTCATTTCTAGGATCCAGGTCCCTCCTCTCTCCACTGAACTTACTTCCCACCGAGCCAGTCCCTCTGGGCTGTCATTTGCTATGGGGAGCTGGGCACCCCTTTCTGTGTTTCCAACCAGTCTCAGTGTGACTTCTTTAGTGTTCCTTGGTTAAAGAGTCCTCTTAGTTTAGTCCAAAGTGGTTTTTCCAGTTGGTTGTTCCTAAAATTAAGTTGTAATCCACTTTGGTTCTGGGAGGTGGAAGTTGGTACGTCCGCCTACTCCATCACCATCTTGCTGCTGACATGGAAGCATTCTATTTTTAATTTTTTGAAGAAACTTTATCCAGTTTTTCATTGTAGTTGTACCAATTTACATTTTCCCCAGCAGTATATGAGGGTTCCTTTTCCCCATAATCACTTCTGATACTTGTTAGTTTTTGTGTTGTGGATAATAGCCATTCTTATAGGTGTGAGATGGTCTCTTCACTAGGTATTAGAAAAATGCAAATCAAATCAACAATTGGGTAACAAACATACTCTCCATCAAGATATAAAATAAGAACAAAGGAACTATGAGTCCTTTGGTATCCATCAAATAATGATGCATTTAATTATGATGGTTGAACCTGACAGATAATGATCCTACTCATGCGTTCATGTCAACTCTTATTATTTGCTCTGCACTTCTTGTGGTTTATATCTTTGAAAGTATTATTCCAACTATTTGAAATTGATGTTATAAGGATGCCTGCAACATTGTCTGGTATATTGTAAGCATTCAAATATCTGTTGACTCAGTGGATCAATCAAATCATCTTTGACTAAGTCTTCTATTTTTTTTCTGGGGGAGACTCTCAGGGATTCTGCCTGCATCTCCTAAAGTCTCATACCATTGATGCTTCTTCTACTCCCTCTATTCTTCCCCATTACTACACTTACCCTCCCTTATTTTGAAATTCTCTGTAGACATGATATTTCAAGTCATCAGTGTCTCAGGGATGGGCAACATCTGGAATTATGCATATATGCCACCCTGCTCTTTGTTCTATTTAGCATTAGACTTTGGTGCTTTTTTCATTACAACTAGTTGTATAAGCTGTTGTTTCTGTACTGAGTTTCATTTTGTCTGTTTCTAAGAAAAAATAATTGTCTTTATTATTGAGATAGTGTTCCCTTGTCTATCAAGGGGGTTAGGTTCCAGAACCCCCACAATAGGTGAAAAACTGCAAAGTAGTAACCTTTTATTTATTTTATTATTTACATATATTTTAAGGCATTATAAACCCTCCCCACACTCTTATACACCTTTCCCACACTGTTATGAACCTTTTTCACACTTACTTTGCTTATTCTACCACAAAAACAATTAAAATAATAAATATATAAAAATACCTATATACTGCAAAATCCTGTGAAATAGTGAAAAATTCACGATTCAAAATTAGATATTAACAATTTAAAAATCTGCAATACAGTGAGACCATGAAAAATGAATCACAATATGGCGAGGGATGACTGTATAAGCAAATAAAATACTACCAGTGTTTGGTTATATATCCTGGATTAAATGTTAAATTCAATGATAATAACTAAAATTTACTTTTCCCTCATAGTAAGACCAAAGAGAGATTTTAAAACTATTTAAATATATAGCTTAAAATTTTTGTTTTGTTATGAATATTATTTAAAGTAATATTGGCAAAAAATAAGACTTCTACTTATGTATGTGTTTTGCTGATAATTAATAAGGTTTTTCATATTTTTATATGATCTGCTAGAGAAAAACCAAAAACAAATATAATAAAATTTCCATGGAGCCAATATTATAAACATAAAATTCATTATGATGTTATCATAATTTTCTCTGAAATCTTTATAACTAATGAATGGAAGATGTTAGAATCTTAAAGAGAGTTATTTTTTGCTAGTTTATTTAAGGAAAACATGCTATTGAATACCTTATTAAATAGTTTAAAATTGTGATAATTCATTAAAAAATACAGAATACATATCAGATATTATCCAAGTGCCTCATAGTAGAAGTCATATTTTAAACTGGTCTACATGCTAGAAAAAAATAAGTATAAAGAACACAAGGGCTAACAGAAAACAAAAGGGCTCAAATTATTTCTCTCCTCACCTGGCCTTTCATCTACCAGTAGGCTGAATATGTCATAAGAAAGAAAACTATGAAATATGAACTCCATAGTTGTCTACATTTCCATCAGTTACAGATTCATTTGTTTAACAAGTACAATACCTGTGGGAAATTACCACCTGGAAGATTTACCTTTTCCAGTTTATAAATCAATAGCCCTTGCTTTAAGCTTTGCAGAACCAGATAAAATATAATTAAAGTTTTAAGCTAAAGGAAGCAACTGGGGAGGAATTCCTGATGTTAATTAACATGATCAAGACTCTCTGTTTGAATTTTGGCCTTTAGCTCTCACTTGTATGTTCAACTTTATCAACTGAACAAGTAGGCCTTAATTCTGTGAGGTCACCAGTTGTAGTGTATTTCTTTTCATAAAACAGAAGCTCTTTTAATCCCTCCAAATTATAGACTTAATTTACTACACATTCCATCTAAAGTTTATGCCATTCTTTGACTTATAACTTACAATCTGGAATGTCTAGGCCAATATTCCATGCAAGATTCATGGAGGTGGTGGTGTGTTGTAAATGCCTATGTGATATTTCAGTCTGTGATGAGTGAGATAGCTTATTCCTGCTCTTAGAATTTATAGTCTATTAGAGAGATTATACATTCAATATATCTTTACATAAATATTCAATTATAACCGTGATATAAATAGTATGGACCCACTAACTGACTAATTATTCCATCTAAACTATTTAAAGCTCGTTGCCCCTCTTACTTAAGAGAGATGAGATGAACACCCAAACTTACAGTTCTTATAGTGTTTACTCATAGCCTTGTTTCCCAAGCAAGTCTACACTAGCTGGGTCCAGAGCATTTTCCAAGTTTTTACGACCTGACCCTAATATCAGCTCAGTGCTCTTAGTCCTGCTCTCAATTCCTATCTTTCAGTAAATCATATTTCTTTCCATGGACACCACCAGTTTCTTCCATGCACACATTAGAGTATACATCACAATGACATTGTGTGATTTCAGTCTTAATGTTGCTTATCTCCATATTTTTCATGTTTCTACACAATCATACATTACTAAAAAAAATATTGCAGTACATCTGAGTCCATCCACTTCTTAAAAATTAAAATTATTTTTATTATGGAAACTTCCAAATATATGTAAGAGTAGAGGACATAGTACTTTATAGAAAAATCCAATGTACCCATCACCCTAAGTCAACAGTCATCCATTATTTTCATCGTTTTTCACTTACCACTATTACCCCAACATTTTATTTTGCTGGGATATTTTTAAAACAAATCCAAGGTATCATGTCATTTATCTATAATTACTTTTATATTGATCTCTCACTGCAAAGACATTTTTAACATACTTATTGTGCCATTATCACAACTATTCTAATTAATCATAATTCCTCAATGTCATCTGATATTCTCCAGTCTGTATTCAAATATTTTTGTTCCCCAAATATCCATTTTTACAGTTGGTTTGCTCAAATCAGGAATCATCTGTACTTCACATATTGTGTTTGTAGTCTGTCTTTTAAGTTCCTTGTATGCTATAGTAGTGTCTTCCCCTACACTTTTTATTTGCCATTGTTGTTATCAAACTAGCCTATGTGTCCTTTAGAATGTCCAATGTATTAGAATTTGGTTCATTTCTTCTTTCTTGTCTTATTTAACATTAAAAATTTTTTTTACTCTGTGTACTTCCAATAAAGGGTTCAATTACAGTAAATGTTCAATTACATCTAGGGATTTTTTTTTTAATTTTGAGGCAAAAATAATTCATCATCATTAACATACTTTGTTATTGTTCTTATTATGAGGACAGAATGTCAGTTATGCTAAAACTGGTCATTGGCCTTGTTTTGCCTTTTTTTGTATATATTTAATTTTTATCAAAGTAATACATGCACATGGTTGAAATATAATATTGCACAGAAGTCTTTTATAGCTATGCTGTCCCTGTCTTCTGCTCTCTCTGCACTATTACCAATCCCAAATTTAACTATTTCTATCTTTAGTTCTTCTTGTCATTATGTCTAGTCCTCTAAATAACATGCTTACACTCTTCTTTCGGATTTATCAACTTTAGAGATAATCTTTTCAGGCAGGACGTCAATAGACAATGATTTAACTAACTTATTTATACCACCTCGCCATTTTATGCTTCCTAATGTAGCAAGTCTATAGTAACAATTATATTCTTTTCAGTTCCCCTATTTCTTGCATTTATTACTGTAAAAATTCAATTTTACTTATTTTTCTTGTTCTATAAATTTTAGACAGAATTACTAATTATATTGACAGATGAGGCTATCAACTTTTCACTTTCCTGTTTTTCCATCTTGCTCTCTCTTACTCAAGGTTTACTCATCTTGAACCTTCCTCTTCTGATGGGGATAAATGCCATTTTTCTTGAATGAATTAAGGCTTGCTTCACACAGAAAGTGCAGTGCTTCCAGTCAGTTGTGGAGCATTACTATTACAGCTGTGGACACAGTGCCCTGCCCCAGGCACCCTCATGAACTGAAGTGTCTCTTATAGGAAGATCCAATTTTAAGTCCTGGCCTCACTTTTAACCTGAAGTCCTTTCTTAAGAGCCTAAAGAATTATTGGAACTTAGAACCACAGTACACATAAACTTGATGAAAGAGTGACATATTTGGGGTCACATTTATTTTATTTATTTATATATTTTATTTATTTATTTATTTATTTATTTATTTATTTAATGTTTTAAACATTGCTGTGGATTTAGCACCTCGGTACAGCATCAGCCCAACAGGGGTTTGCTGCTGGCTAGGTAGTCTTAGTGCTTCCTTAAAGTACAATGAAAAAAAGAGAAGAAATGGAAGGAAAAGTCCATCTCTGCCTGGAGAAGTGGAGAATATCTTTCTAATAATACCGAGATCCAAGATGCCATGAAACTTAAATGTATTTCAGTCCTTAAATATATGAAAAAATCTGTAACAGTGTAGTGTAAACTATGATAAATGGTTAAAATCTTTAGCATTCAAAATTATTCTCCCACATAAGTAAAAGATAAATAATAACAAGAAAAAAAAAGGACAGATTAGACAATACATGATAGAAGAAATGCAGCAGTCCTAAAGCTCTGAAATTGAGACATTTGTAGAGACATGCAAAAATGATGTGTTTTAAGCATCACAAAGTTGTATTAGAGAAGAGACTAAGACATGTCTAGAAATATGAGAAAGCAGAGCATATTCTTGTTATTCTGATTAGATCAACACATAATTTTTACAATAAGAATGCACCTAACTATGACCCAGCAACCTTACCTTGAGAAAGCTGGCCCATGGAGAAGTAACATGTCAGAATACCAGTGTTTTTGTAGAAGGAACTGGCCTGATTCCTTTTGACTAAGAATTATATACATATATATATATATATAACTTAGGTACACATGATATTTTAATAATTTTTACATTATACTATTTATTGTCTGTCTCTCTCCTTGGTTAGAATCTCAGTGAGTATAGGAATCTTTTCATCTTCCCCTCCGTCTCTAAGGCATCAAACAGTCACTCAGCTATTCCTGCACTCTGCCAACTCCATGGGGCAGATGCCCAGAGACAGCTTGAAGGGCCTACGCTGATGGCCCACTGCCCCTCACCTCTACTTCTCTTCCATAATTTTCAGATCCTTCTTCGGCCCTTTTTCCCTGTTTTGCCACTTGCTCACTGTGTGAGTTTGAACAAGTTACTTGCATTCTCTGAGCTACAACTTCCTCATCTATACAGGGAAAAAACAGGTTAACAGTTATTCCTATGGAAAATACTATGATTAATAAAGAATATAAGAATAAACTTTCACATGCTCATAACTGTAAACTTAATTTTGCCCCTACCTCTATTTATAGAGTTTATTTATTATTTAAGTTTATATATAATTATATATATTTTTATATTATGTATGTATAACTAATATATTCCATAAGAATTACATATATGTACATGTTTTTATATGTATATATACATACATATTTGTATATATATGTTTATATATTTTCCCTAGCCAAACTTGTATATAGTGTATTACTATTTTATAGCTTCATATTTATTTTGAAATATCCGCTAATTCTGCTCAGAAAAATTAGGGAATATTTTATAGCTTCATATCCATTTTGAAATGTCCCTTAATTTTTGTGAGTAGTATATATGTATGTATGTGTGTGTGTATGTATCTTTTCCATAGCCAATGCAATTAGGCTGTATGTATGTATCTATTACCATAGTTTTTTCTCCTTAAGAAGCACTTTTTCCCCTCAAAAGTGGAGAGGAAAATGCCCATGAGTCTAATGGAGTGAATGTGCATTTTTTTTTTTTTTAGCTGTTGTGGATTCCCAGACAATTAGAAGAATATTTGAAACAGTCAAGTCTCTTCTCATTTGTTAATAACAGTGCTAATGGTTGCTAATACTGCTGTTGAGTTTATGTTGTTGAAATATTACTGTGGTATTAAATATTTTAACATACAATATGGTTCAGAATTTTTTTTATTTTCCTCAAAACCCTAGGTGCATCTTATGGTCAGCTGTATCTTATGGAGCGAAAAATACGGTATTTTCTGACTAATGCCTAATACTGACCATTGCATTTGTTAGCATTTTAACTGTCTTTTGATTTTCCTTCCTTTATCTCAGTGTTCTTCAATGTTTACCATGGCAAATGTTTTATTATTCTACACATAAGGTAAAAATATATGTTCTGTTTTCCTATAACCCCCACACCCCATCTTGTCCTTCATAACTCTCTTATACAGAGTAACCATGAAAGATTCAAGAGTACTGAGATAAAGGCTGGTGGGAAAAGAAAGGCATGACATGATTACAATACAATACCGAGAATGAATCAGCACAGCAGTGTCTGACTTCTAACCAGGAAAGTCTCGGCTAGTTCTCATCTATTTGCGAATATACAGAATAAAATTTTCTTGAAACTGTGTTCCTTCTCTGTTATAATTGGTTGTGTTTATTGAATAACCAGTTTGGGGGTAGAATGTGATTGGAATATTCAGTATTTTATTTTTAGAATTTATAATGAATTGCAAGGATATACTCCTATCTCTATTCGCAAGTGTAATCTCCCACAGTGAACTAATGAAGACAGAGTCTAAGTCAGTTTTGTTCACCCACACATCTACAATATTTGGAATGTAAGTGTGTTTAGAAAATATTCTCTACTGAATAAACAAATAAGAGGAAATTCTGCTAGTAATTGTATGTGAAGATTAGTGTTTCTAACCAGCTCCCAAACTTGACTCTTCAACTCATTTTTCTTGATTTGATTGTAGAGAAACTTGGGGAAATCAGAGATCAAGGCCCTACTAACCTTTGCTATTTTGTTCTGGTAGTGTTTTAGCAGGAGGAAAGTGGGTTCCGGTAGCTTAAAGGGAAAAAGGGGAAGGAAAAATATGGAATTTGGAGCAGAAATTTGGAATTGTTTTAAACAAAACACTGTTGTATATAAAAGATTACATTAAAACCAGAAAAAATTTTTATATTTTTATTATGTCTGGAAAGGCTATGATAAAGGGAACATAAAGCAATTACATACTTTGAAAAATTATAAAAATGTGGTGCTAGTTATACTGAAGACAAAGTTTAATAGCAATTATTATTTTAATGTTTTGCCAACATTATTCTCAAGGTATGAATATACAATAAGGCTTAGAGAATCACTATCGAGCACACCTTTACTTAATAGTTAAATTAATCATTTTTAAAAATGGAAGTTATGACCTTAACCATAGTAGTTTTTGTTGATTTGGAGATATAATAAAACCTGAGATTCTACTTAATTTGGAATTTGTGATCATTTGCTGAGGCTGACATTTCCTTTTGTATTATTTTAGAAAAGTTTTAATTGAATAGATTAAATGCTTAGAGAAGATGGTGAGGGTGGTGTTTAACCTTTATGAAAGAGACAACATAATTTTAGAAGACTTTAGAACATTATTTATATGCAAATGGTGTTATTATTTATGAATTGATTTTTGTCTACTTATTAAAGGAAGCCTAGAATAATTTGTTTTACAAATATAGTTTTCATTACTCTAGCACATATAATTATTCTAACTAATTATTAAAGACAGTGAATTGATGATGTTTATTATTCATTTACCTATTAAGCAAGTATTTATTTAAGGCTAATCATGTGCAAGGCCCTGTGAAGGGTACAGAAACAAACATAATCCTTCTTCTTATGGAGTTTATGGTCTAGCTTAGTCTAATGTTTTTAAAACTTGTTTTATTGCATGGCTTTATTAGTAAAAATACTTGATTATGTACCATTAACATATGCATATTTATTTATAAATTGCGTGCATGTAGTACTTCACTAATAATCTAAGTATATAAAATAAACCAAATCAAAAACAAATTTTGACCAGATGAGATAAAAAGTAACATAAATAAAAGTTTGAATAATGGATATTCAGGTACCACCCCTGAAGTCGTCACCTGCTTACCTATGTGAAAAACTACCTAGAAGGTAAGGTAAACAGTCAATAAAGAGAAAATGTTTGTATATTTATAAATGTAATAAATTGTGTGAAGAAAAATAAAATGTTATAGGAAAAGGAGGAAAGGGAAATCTAAGTTATATAGCAATGTTTGAAAGACCATTCTGAGGAAAGTAACATTTGAGCAGAGGCCTGAATCAACCAGGTCAAGCCAGGTAGGAAGAATGTTCTAGAATAAGGGTAACACATACTCACATTTCTTGTTGGTTCACTTGAGGTGCTGAAAGAAGCCAGTGTGGCTGAAGTGTAAGGACTGAGAGGATCTGTGTATGTGGACGGGGAGAGGCTGAAGAATTAAGGAGGGCCTAGAATAAAAAAATTTGTATTTTTGTCTTAGTTTGTTGACAAATAATTGAAGGTTTTTAAGTATGATATTATTATAATCTGTTTTACATTTAGAAACAGATATTGGTGTAATGACACTGAGGATTGGGCCTTGAGCGACTGAGTGAGTGGTTAGCGCTATACTTACTGAGATAGAGAAAATTACATTTCAAAGACAGAGTTAGTAGCTACAAGAGAGACCTGCAAAGCCTAAAATGTTTACTATCTAGCCTTTTATAAAAGAAATTTACGGACCCTTGATTCAGAATATAGAAGGGAAGACAACTGCTATTTAAGATGACACATGTAATGCACTGAAAACAGACAAACAGAAAGAAAAACATCCAAGAAACATGAGTTTCTTTGCTATCCTTTTCCATTTTTTTCATTTCTCTTATGTAGTCATTTTGAAAAAAATTAAAACATTCAGAGCACATTCATATTATTAAATTCAAGCACATTTACTTATAAGATTTACTAATTAAGATAATTTTATATATTTAAATTTATATTGGAATTAATGTAGTTTTAAACATATAACGTATACATGAACTGATTAAAGTTTTTAAGACAGATTGTTTTAAATTTATAAGGTGATTGTAACAGATGTTTAATAGCAGAATTACAGAAAGGTGGCATATTTAGTTCACAGAATACCTTTAGATTAAAATTTACTGCCTTTGAAAATCAAAGTGTGTGAACCAAAAAGAGAAAATGAACTTTGCCTTTTATTTGTTTATATTTAATATTTAAAACTGTGGTATGTTAGCAAGTTAGTTGAATATCTTACCAGTTATGTAAATTAAGTGTAAATCAAATTGTTAGTCAAAAAAGCATAATAGATTAAATACATAAAATAATGAATCTCCAAATACCATTAATGCAGAAACTATATCTTTAACTCTTTTGTATTTCCTCTGAATAGAACAAAGTCGTTTCAATTTGTGGTCAGTTGAAAAATTTCTTGTAGAATTGAATGTTCATTTTTGACAAAATACTTGATCTAATTTTCCATTTTGTCAGAATTTAATCCAATTTCTGTGTATTTAAATATCACATTATGTTACTATAAACTGTAAAACCAGAGATTTAGAATCCCGATTCTAATCATCACCCCATAATTTCCTCCCTGGCAATCTTATAATACTTTTATCCTCTTAAATATTTCATTGTTTTCTTTTTAGTGTACTCCTTGTTTTAGGGGGATAACACCTGGCACTAAATATTTTGAAATTATATTTTTTAAAAATAATATAAAAAATAATATTTAAATACCCAGTCTAAAGTATAAAGATGTTTAAAAAAACAAACCTCTGCATTTGTGCACTATAATGAAAAAAACAAACTCTGCTCTCCAAGGTATTGCCAAAAATATGATTTCCTCTGGAGTACTGATTTTAAATACTATAGGGAAATACTTCTATACTAGCAAAAGTAAAGCATAATTGTCAAGAAGTTAAAAATAAAACTGTAAGGTCGGTGGATAATGGGGAATGGTCACGTGGGGAACCAAGACCGTGAACTTTGGCTAGTACCGCCCACAACCAAGCCCACCAAAAGAAACTTCCCAGGAGTCCTTTGGAGAAAAGCGACCATCTGCCAGCCAGTGAGATTTCACCACATCATATTAGCTCGACCACCCTAGGGACCCTTTAAATATCCCTTACACGGGTCACTCCTTGCGACTTCCCTGGCCTCCATCTTTCCTTGGGGCTAGGAAACATCATCGGGCAGGATGCGCGCTCTGTACTCAACAAAGCCTTTGCCATTCCACACTTTGTGGCTCCGGCCCCCTTCCTTCCTTCTCGGTGGAAAAAAATACCTTACAAAAACAACTTCTGTGTATATACTGTATATATGTATGTATATGCATATATTTTTTTCTCTTCTTAAACATTTCATTTTTTTTCCTTTTTTGCATATCATCTTGTTTGGGGAAGATTCATACACATATGTATGTTTTAACCAGCTTTTATGTTGCAAGTGGTAAAATACATAGTCAATCAGCCTTATAATAATATATAAATTTCTTCGGAGTGTGGGGATGAGAATATGGTATAGCTATCTTCAAGGCTGATGAAGAAAAAAGCACTTGTTTGTTGGAAGAGCACAAATGGAAATTTGGTCTAATAATATCTTTAATCATGTCTAGGCTTCTACAGGTGAACAAAAACAAACATTAATTTTGAATGTTAGTAAAGTTATAAGTTCTGGTTGGTCAAGCTTTAAGCCTTGAGACAAGTATTTGTTGACACAAATGAATTGTTTTCTTTTCATGTTTGCCCTTTGTAAAAGGATGTGAAGGATCTCACAATGTCTTTTCACCAGGTGTGACATTGCCCATTAGTTTTTTTTAGAGAGAGAGAGAAACATCAATTTGTTGTTCCACTTATTCATACATTCATTGTTTGACTCTTGTATGTACCCTGACCAGGGAAGGGATCAAACCCACAATCTTGGCATATCAGGACAACACGCTATTCAACTAAGCTACCTGGCCAGGGCTCCTCATTATTTTTCTTATTGCTTTGAGATCTGAGGCAATTCTTATTTGTCTTCTCAGAGCTAGCTAAGATTTTGTGCTTGCTCTGATGTTGCTGACACTGGATGAGAAAAGATACTAGAAGTGTTTTCATTGTGAGTGAATAACTGGACAGGGTCAGGGATGTGGAAACAGATTTTATAGTGGTATCATAAAAGTTAGTATTAATGTTTATTTATAGCAATATATATTTTAGTTAAAGCAATTATAATGAACTATAATAACAAATGAAAAAAAATCAAATAGAGGAAATTCATGAAAATGGAAATTGTCTCTGTTTATAAATAATATTTTCAGAGATATAATTAATAAGCAAATTGGACAGTGAGTTGACACTATTATTCTGAAAGAATTCTTTCTGTATCCATAAGATTACCTCACTCATGAACATTACTGTTTGAACCAACTAATTAGATCTATTCTTCCTCTTATAAAAATAATTTCTTGGTACAAAAATGCTCTCTCTGTGCCATTAAACTGCCTTTCTTCTTTACAATCTCAGCCTTAGGAACAGGAGGCCACACTGCAAAAGCCAAGAGCCAGTCTATTTGAAAGAAAAGGTCTGCCAGGGAAGAAAAGCCATGGGGCTTTTCCATCATTTCTCCCTATAGAGTCCACAAAGGTTAATACAGCTTGACAGAAACTGGATTTTGATAAAAAATGTACATATACTTACTGAATATAAAATAATTTTAGTTCAACCTCATAGGAAGAAAATACCACTGAGATATAATAATTTAGAAAGGTTTGAAATAATGTTTTTATTGAATTTATTGTGGTGGCCTTGGTTCTCAAAATCACACAAGTCTCAAGTGTACAATTCTGGGTTGGAGATCCCTGCATGGGGTTAAGACCCCTTGCTTCTGAGGGAGGAAGTTTTGCAGCCAAGATATTCCTTTGGCTTCCCAGCAACCACATGTGGATGTGGGGCTCAGCCATTTTCACATGTCCATCCTTCTTGCCTGTCTCTATGTGTCTTCTTCTGTAAATCCTAAATTATAGATACTATTTCAGAACAACTAGCCTTCAGTTGGTTAGTCAAGTTAATTGTTCTATAATTTAGCTGTAAATCCAGTTTGGCACCAAGAGCAAGTTAGTGTAACTTCTACCTACTCAGCAGCCTTCTTTTAAAATCTACCATAAGCATTACTTTTATTAACCCTAGAAATCACGGGAATCACTTAGTGATAATATTTTCTTTTTCTTTATTTATTTAGTGAGAGGATGGGGAGGCAGAGATAGACTCCAGCATGTGTCCCACTGGGATCTACCTGTCAAGCCCATTAGGGGACAATACTCTGCCCATTTTGGGCCCTTGCTCCATTGCAACTGGAGTCATTCTTTAGTGCCTGAGGGGGAGGCCATGGAGCTATCCTCAGGGCCCAGAGCCACCTTGCTCCAATTGAGCCATGGTTGTAATAGGAGAGGAGAAAAGAGAAAGAGAGACAGAGAGAGAGAGAGAAAAGCAAGAGGAGGAGTAGTGGAGAAGCAGATGGGCACTTCTCCTCTGTGCCCTGACCAAAAATAGAAACCTAGGACTTCCACATGCTGGACCAACACTCTACCACTGAGCTAACCAGCCAGGGCAATAATATTTTCTAAGGTCAATAAATTCTTTGATTTAATAGATTAGATTAAAATGTCCAGCAAACATGACAGGTAAATGAAATTCCTTTCCAGCAAGTGCCCAAGTATTTAAAGATTTTATTTTTAAAAATTAATTAATCTTAGTGTTTTTTGTATTATTAATAGCCATAATCCTTTGGAAATTTTAATTTTTTGTTCTTAATTTATAAGATAGCTTTTCTTTTAGTTAGCTTATTTTTATATCTTAGATTTCAACTTATGTATTAACCACAGGTGGCTAACTATGAAATAAACTGTAAAAGAAAACCCAGGATAAATTCTTATTTTTGAGATGTTAGAGTAATTATATTTATTTGTTCTGTAGCTTCTATGAGACAACTGATTAGGCTTACTTTCCTATCTACTTCCAAAGCAGTTTTCCATAGAAAACTTTTAAGGTTTTTAATTATTGGAACCAATTTATAGATGAAGAAACAGGTTAGGGTCATTTGTAGATAGTGTCCATGCCCTGCCCATATTCCTTTGACATTTGTCATTTCAAACTGCTAGTAACTATGACCTTTTGCCTCTCCAGAACCACTATCAGTGAGCCCACAAAGTGCTTGATTATAATAATTGAATTCCACATGACATTGCTTGGATCAAGGAAAACACTTACAGGGATGGAGGTTCAACAATGGACACATGGCCTTGGCACCCATTAGTTCCCCTATTATATGCATCACCCAGAAGTTGCTGGCCTGATGAAAAGCTATGTAACTTAGTTCTTAAAGGCACACCTTTGAAGCTAGCTGGAAAATATAACTGTGAGGAGGTGGGGTGATGCTTTTAAGAGGTATACACTTGGAGTTGACTGAGATTATATGGCTGTGCCCCTGATAGGTAGAAAAGGAATGAATGGATGGAAGTGACCCATCTTAATATTTGTCTGATTGGAGAATTTGTGATTCTTGTTCCCACAAGTTTGAACTCTAGTAGATTAGAGGTCTTGGTTCCCAGGAATGGAAAGTAAGTCTGCAAAGGGACATGATAAATGTTCTGTTATATCTTAACTAGATGCTATCATCTGATAATTTTTTACTTCTAATACTAGTAGATATGCAGGCAAATAAAAAAGTTGCCATACTGGCAGGATAATAACCCTGATCATTGAGAAGGGGCAGAGTTGCTACTACCAACTGAGAGAAAGAACAGTGTGTCTGGAGTCCCAGGGATTCATTGAGATACTTCTTGGGGCTTCCATGCCTGGTAAATTTGAATGGGCATTGCACCATCCATACCTGACAAAGGTACAGAAACAGGCGCTCAGACCCCTCAGGGGTGAGAGTCTAGGTCACCCTACTAGGCAAGCAACCTGGAGAAGCTAAACCACTTTTTTTTGTTTTTGTTTTTGTTTTTTTTTCTGAAGCTGGAAACGGGGAGAGACAGTCAGACAGACTCCCGCATGCGCCCGACCAGGATCCACCCGGCACGCCCACCAGGGGCGACGATCTGCCCACCAGGGGGCGATGCTCTGCCGTGACCAGAGCCACTCTAGCGCCTGGGGCAGGGGCCAAGGAGCCATCCCCAGCGCCCGGGCCATCTTTGCTCCAATGGAGCCTCGGCTGCGGGAGGGGAAGAGAGAGACAGAGAGGAAGGAGGGGGGGGGGTTTGGAGAAGCAAATGGGCGCTTCTCCTATGTGCCCTGGCCGGGAATCAAACCCGGGTCCCCCGCACACCAGGCCGACGCTCTACCACTGAGCCAACTGGCCAGGGCCCTAAACCACTTTTGAGGATAAAGAAAGGAGATAATGCATATAGATTATGGTCTCAGGATCAACTGAAGCAGCAGGGAGTTATTCCATTAACATTCCTAATGTAATTTTACAAATGGAATTGTGAATCAGTGACATGACTCAGTGACCTTCATGTGGGGCATAGGAGAATCTGAGTGGTGCAAGAAGAGGAATGTAGAAAGATGTTACACCTGTCCTACTCATAGGCTCTTAATCTTTACAATTTGTATGCACCCTGCCACAGCTTCTACCTGATGGGATTTCTTTGACCAAGTATTTACTCTGATCAGTTCTCTGTCTGTTGTAAGAACAGGCTAGAATTAACACCTGCTCTTCCCCACAAAATAAAACTCAGACAGTGTCTGATGGGAGTTGCTGTTTCTCATCCTGCAGTGGAATGACTTTGAGGGGTGTCTCCCAAGCAGCCTCTCAGTTGCCCATAGTGATGACTTGATTCATAATACATCTGTTAATGACTTCTTTCTTTTTTCTGTCTCATTTTCCCCACTCAACTACCAGGTTTCTTAGAGTTGTCTTGTACATCAACTACTTGTACTTAAATGTTTGCCTCAAGGTCAGCTTCTGGGACCCCCAAACTAAAACCAGAGGTGTCTCTTCAATGTCATCCCACCAGTGGCAGAACAGCATTTACCAGGTCTCCTGACTCTTAGACTAGAGCTCTTCTCAGTCTTGCATTTCTGAAGTGTATTTTGTATACTAGACTTAGATAAAGTAGATTAAGTATAGACCTTTGTGTAGAAAAATGACATTAACCACATCATGAAGGTGGGAGTTCAGTCAGAAAATATCTCTCCCAGCTTTTTTGTGTGTGCATGAGGTAGTAGATTTGTGGATTCAAACTTTGTAAAAAAAAATACACACACACATATTTACTATGTCCATATGTTTTATCACTCCTGTGCCCCTTTGAAGGAGGGGGGATTCATTGCTGATTCAGTTTGTTGGCTCCTCTTTGCTGCACAGAGTCTGTGAGAGAAGCAGATATACTGCACCTCTCTGCTCGCACCAGTGACCTGGTGGGCGTTTGGAGAATGGAGGGCTGGGCTTCTGGGGAAGGCATGGTGCGATGCAGGGTCTGCAGGGGTGTGTAGGAAGGGGGATTGAAAAGGGCCGTGTAGACAAAGGGAGCTACACTGATGAACTAATGAAGGAGTGAGTTTTAGCCATTGATGTAAGAGAGAAAATACGGAGAGAAGAGCCATGTGGGTTAAGTTTGTGAGGATCTCTGTCTGTGTGGAGAATGTTGAGAATGGCAGTGATAGCTAGAGAAGATTCCAAAGATATTTCATTCTGTCTTTTGGGCTTTCTTAAAAGATGAGTGAAGATTCAAAATATATTTTTATTTACTTTTGTTTGACTATGTTTCTCTGACCATGATACCATGTGTAGGGCCAGTAGTCGTGGCCTTCGTCATGGCCATTTACATGCAGGTTCTCATTGGATTTGGGGAGACGGTAAAAAAACAGGGGAGCCAGAAAATGGTGGGCCATTCCTTAATTAAAGTCTCTCATTGGCCGATGAGCAAACACACAGGGCTCCCAAAGCCACTGACACAGTCTCCACTTTCACAACCAGGAGAATCCTCTCCGGTTCCTCCTAGAATCAAAGGCCCCCTCAGGCCTCAGTAGGACTCCCAAAGTCCTCAGCCCTGGTTCCTCATCTGCACACCTTCTCTCATCTGCCAACATGGCTTCTTCTTCAGCACTCTGCATTCTCTCTGCTCTCACTCTACAAATATGGCTTCTTTCTGCCTCTTGTCCTTCTCTCCTTTTCAAAACTTTCTGGAGCAAAAATCTCTGCTCCAGCAAACATTAGCAAAACAATGGCCCTTCCCAAGCAGGAAGGTAATTTGCAATTTCACAAACCACATATACCTGGCGCTGCCCAGCCCCAATGCAAACTATAAGTGAGTAAACATAAAAATCATTATTTTACTAACTTATTTGACCAACACTATGCTAGCCTCAATTCCAGTAGATCCTTATCATTTCCAGGGGAGAAGTAGTTATTAGACCAAATGTAGCTCAAATAGAGTTCCTACTAATTTTAATTTGTAGAGCTTCTCATACCTGTGTACGAGACTCATATTTCTGGGGAGGCAGCATGCCTGCCCGTGGGATGAGAGGCGAAAGACAAAGGTGGTGAGTAAAGCAAAACACACTTAATTCGAGAATAAATCGGGAGTAATGGCTCCAGGGTTTCTAAAGCAGTTGTCAATGGCTTTAGTTTTCAACCTAGGATAAGGACTCAGGTAGTTCAGGTTTTGGAATAGGAAGGCAAAAGCAACAGCTCAGTCTGTGCTCAGGTCTCTATGGTCCTTGTGAGGAAGGCAGGCTGCACAGGAGCCCCGGCCTGCAGGGTGCCAGCCCTGAGTGCTCAGTGGTGTTCCACAGCGCCCTCTGCAGGGCCCAGCCCTCTGCCAGCGTCCAGACCACCCGCAAACGGCTTTGAATGGGAGGAGTGACAGCGAGCTGAGTTAGTATAGAAAAAAAGAATCAATAGAAGGGGAAGGAAAAGAAAAGCAACTTACTCTGTTGGATTATTACTATTATTATTTTTAATAAGGACAACTTTAAGGAAGAGTTTTAAGAGTGATATCGAAAGAAGTTGTTGGGTCTCTAAGAGGCTATGAAGGTCGAGGGTGATGCTTTCAAAGGAACACAGTGAAGAGTCGCCCCAGGGGGCTGAGAAGAGTTCTTCAACCCGGGGACACTGATTAGAAACTCAGTCGGATTGAACACAAGAGGCATATTTAAGATAATTAAAATCCTTATTAATAATAAATTTGCTGTAAGCTTCTAATTGGATAGAAAAACATGGAAGAAAATAGAGGCCAGGAGTTCAGAAATGATCATAGTGATTTCTCTGAATAAACCAGAAATAAATACTATCACAAAAAAAGCAAGGTTAGAAAAGGCGTGGCTAAGAGACACTGTGATTTTGATAGCAGTAAAAATATAGAAGCCATTATAGAAGTGAAAATATAGACTAGGGCGGAAATACAGTCAGAAGATACAGTCAGACAGAGTGACAGGATGGCAAGAGGGATTCAAAGCAGGTCTTGAGAGAGTGAAAAAACACAGATGTGTTTAATTAAATTGTAGTGAGAACATACTATAGAGCAGGGCAGTGTTCGAATTCTGTTTGGTAAAGAAATATTTAAAGGAACAGCTGAGAAAAATAAAGTAATCTTGGGAGATGGAAGGCAGGAGAAAAATTATTGGTTGGCAGAAGGTAGAAAATAAACATGGTAATGGGAGAAATCAAAGTAAGATTTTAGTCCTTAAAGTATATAAAAAAAACCCACAACAGATATGCTGTCTGCTTTAGAGAACTGGGAAAACCAAACACAGTGGTCCATAATCTAAAACAGAGTGGAAGATTTTGAGAGGGTGGCAGTCTTTCCATCATTACATTGTATCATCTATTACATGCTAGGCTTCAGAAAGGTGGTGGAGGGCTTATGGAATCTAAGCAAAACAAATAGAAAAATTAGAAACCTACTCCCCAAAGTGAGATGATCATGGGATTTGGAAGATTAAGACAAATGGAAAGATATTTGCTAGATTCCACAATAAAAACTACTGAGTCAATATTAAATTATGTGTTTATGTGCCACTAATTTATTACCTTAGAGCATGAAGGGATTATATAATAGTGTCCCAAAGCACTAGACTGTTCCTTGGGCTATGTGAGAGTTAGTGATGTGGAGATAAAGAGAAAGAAGATACAAGAGGAATAAATGAAAATAATTTTAAGTTCTAACTTTACACATAAAAAGATGTTTTGTTATCAAAAGAAATTTATTGCCACAGCATACTAAAAACACAAAGATGCTGATATTTACTTTAAAAAAGTTGCAGATTTAACTTATTCAGATTAAAAAGAGCATTTTAGAGTTATTTTGGATTAACACATTAAAAATGGATTTAATTATAATTTCTTCTTCTAAATATCATCAGTATGCTTTCCTTCTAGTCAATCCTTAACAAAACTCCTAAAAAAGAGACTATATATCTATTTGGAGCATCTACTTTATTATATTTATAATCCCATTTCATGCTTGTTCTAGTCTTTCTTCTAATAGAGTAAGTATAAAACATTTATCTGATCTTAGCCATTAAAATTCCTTCTTTAACAGCTTGGGCTGAAGAGTAAGGAACACCTTGCCATGTGAACATATCAGCATTATGACTTAATACCCCATTCCTCCAGGTTTCTGCTCAGGTAACATGAAGGGATGATGATGGTTTAACTGGGCATAGTGGCCTCTGAGGTAGAGACACAGATTATTTTGAGATATAGTTCATGGGTAGAAATACTAGGCAGGGCTCACCTAGATTAAATCTGGTAGGAAAAAAGGGGGAAGGGTCAAGGGAAAGGCTATGCTTTTAGCTTGTATAATAGGATACACAATAATGTCATTGAATGAGCTGGAAAATAGTGGAGGAACCAAGGGGTTATATTAAAAAATTGAGCCTGACCAGGCTGTGGCACAGTGGATAGAGCATCGGACTGGGATGTAGAGGACCCAGGTTCGAGACCCTGAGGTCGCCAGCTTGAGTGCAGGCTCATCTGGTTTGAGCAAAGCTCACCAGCTTGGACCCAAGGTCGCTGGCTTGAGCAAGGGTTTACTCGGTCTGCTGAAGGCCCACGGTTAAGGCACATATGAGAAAGCAATCAATGAACAACCAAGGTGTCACAATGAAAAAGTTGATTTAGGACATTTCAAGTATTAGATGCTTATAGATATGTAGGGAGAGATGCAGGAAATGTAATAGTGGAGCTTAGTGCTGGAAACAAGATTTTGGAAGTCTATTCATGGAGCTAGAAGAGATTGCAGACAGAAAGATTAAGTACGAAATTCTTAGGACTGAGCCCTAAGGTTTGCCGATATTTAGAAGTCAGGAGGATGACCCAGCAAATGATTGAGGATAAAATGAAAGGAAAACCAAGACTGTGTGACATGAAAAAACAAAATATATTTTTTAAGAAAATGAGTGCTCTCTGACCACTGCTGAAAGGCCAAAACATAGAAGACCAGCAAAGTGGTCATGTATTTGACCAGATGGCAGTTTATTGATTTCCAAAGAATAAACAGTGAAAATTCAAAAGTATAGGAAACCAGTGTGTTTGAAAAATAAATGGGAGGTGAAGAAGTGAAGACCACAAAAGCATTTTTTGCAAGAGAGAGAAAGAGAGAGGCATTAAGAGAGAGAGATGGAAAGCATCAACTTGTGGTTGCATCACTTTACTTGTTTATTGATTGATTCTCATATGTGCCTTGACTGGGGGGGGCTCAAGCTGAACCAGTGATCCCTTGCTCAAGCCAGTAACTTTGGATTCAAGCCAGTGATCATGGGATCATTCAATGCTGGATGAGCCGGGCTCAAACCAGTAACTTTGGGGTTTCAAATCTGGGTTCTCAGCATCCCAGGTCAATGCTCTATCCAATGCACCACCACCGGTCAGGTCACAAAAACAAATTTTTGAGAAGTTCTGTGTGAAGGAATCAGAGATGGAATATTAACTACAGTAACATGGAGGGAGAAGGTGTGTATTTTAAGGAGAGTATTCCCTAGAACAGGGATCCCCAAACTTTTTACACAGGGGGCCAGTTCACTGTCCCTCAGACTGTTGGAGGGCTGGACTATAAAAAAAACTATGAACAAATCCCTATGCACACTGCACATATCTTATTTTAAAGTAAAAAAACAAAATGGGAACAAATACAATATTTAAAATAAAGAACAAGTACATTTAAATCAACAAACTAACCAGTATATCAATGGGAACTATGAGCCTGCTTTTGGCTAATGAGATGGTCAATGTCCAGTTCCATATTTGTCACTGCTAGCCGTAACAAGTGATATGACGCACTTCTGGAGCCCTGACGCATGCGTACAGCGTCACCGGAAATAGTACTGTACGTGAGTGATGCAGCGCTTTGCATCTCATTTGAGGAAACTATGGTTTAGAGAGAGAAGTATCTAGCTAGGGTTTCCACTTAGACCAGTATGACTCCAGAGGCAACAAAGTGTGTATATATGTGTGTGCACATGTGCTCATGAACTGAGGAGCTTAACAAATGTTGCCAGTCTTGAGATTTACAGAGCAGACCATTAACAAATTTTACAGTCTGATTTTTATAGAGTTCAGACAAAGTCAAGAAATAAATAGACAGTTTGCGAATAAAGTATGGGCGAAAATACGGAAGAGGTGCCCCTTCCGTAAGTGCGGCAGGGTCTGGATAAATGGCCTCAAGGGGCCGTCGTTTGGGGACCCCTGCCCTAGAACATATGCATGTCAATGGCAGATGGGAATATTATGGTCAAGTAGAAGGGATCAGTAATGCCAGAGAGAAAGGGATGACTACAGAATGAAAGCTTTGGGGAAGGGGGGTAGAAACAGGATCTGGAGCACAAGTGCAGGGTTGGCAGGGCATATCTGATTTATAACAGAAGAGAAGGCAAAGCATTAGTGTATAGATATAGCTACAGTCATT
Organism: Saccopteryx bilineata; assembly: GCF_036850765.1. Lineage (NCBI taxonomy): Eukaryota > Metazoa > Chordata > Mammalia > Chiroptera > Emballonuridae > Saccopteryx > Saccopteryx bilineata. The sequence goes on from NC_089490.1 coordinate 75,187,163, forward strand.
GATTTTGTGGTGAGAAGACAAAGGCTTTCCTATCTGGGAAAAAAAGGAGGAATCTGCATGTGACATTTGAGAAGAGGTCCCATGCAGGGCCAAAACAAGCATCATCCCCTTGATGTTGTGGGCTAAATCTCCACTGGACACACAGTGAACTGAAACTGATACTCACACCATCTAATAAACTTTATGCCATTTTCTTTACAGAGAGTAGATTTAGTTATTGCCAGTAAATCCTTTTTTCATTGCCAGAAAATCTTCAAATAAAGAACTCTTCTAGGTGTTATTAAAAATAGATCCAGGGGTTTGAAGAACTCCATGTCCTTACCAGAGTCACAGTCCTGGTGCCCTGTGTAGAGAGAAAAGGAAGTCCACTTGCCTCAAGGAGCTCTATTACCTGCTACATTTGAGGTAACATTAAAATAATAGGAAAGAGAACAGCTGAATGAAGACCTACTGTGTGCTGGCACTGTGTTGTACACTATGCATATTTATCCTACTTAGCCTTCACAACAGAGCTCTAAAGGAAAGCTATTCCCTTCCTATCTCATTTGAGGAAACTATGGCTTAGAGAGAGAAGTATCTAGCTAGGGTTTCCACTTAGACCAGTATGACTCCAGAGGCAACAAAGTTTGTATATATGTGTGTGCGCATGTGTTCATGAACTGAGGAGCTTAACAAATGTTGCCAGTCTTGAGACTTACAGAGCAGACCGTTAACAAATTTTATAGTCTGATTTTTATAGAGTTCAGACAAAGTCAAGAAAGAAATAGTTTGCGAATAAAGTATGGGTGAAAATAAGAATGAGCAAAAGAAACAATCTAATATAATATTAAGAACTTAGAACTGGAAACAAAGAAAAAAGTTTGATTTTATCTTAGTCCAAAAATAGATTGATTTCAGTAAGGAAATAAAGATATGTAAATATTGATGTAGTTGCTGATTTTGGAATTACAGAATTTCTAGCATTAGTGGTATCATAGAGCATTCCAACTAGACTTTTCATTTACAAGTGAGGGGGCACTATAAGAGGGTCAATGGTTTGCCCAAAGTTAAAGAGAGAGTTAATTTGTCAGGATTAATCTGATTCCTTGCCTTTTTAAAACTTCCCCACTGTATCACAAGGCATCTTGTAAGCACAGATAGAGAGCAGTGAAAGTGGATATTTAAACATAAGTAGCTGAAAGAACAAAAGAAAGAATATGGTTAAGATAGGGAGAAAAGGAAAAAGCAAAAGTACAAATTACATAGGCTAAAACATATTCGAGCAAAGTGTACGGAATGTTTCAAGAGAACTGTGGTCAGATTCAAATGAGTGTAACAAAGAAGAGGGGCAGAACTGAAACAGAATTAGGGGAAGAATGCTAAATAGCACGTGGTAGCCTAAGAAGAGATGAAGAACAAAAGCTTACACGGGAAAGGTCCTGACATTATAATGCATCTGAGAGCCACAGTGCTGAATTCTAGATGTTTGAAAATGTTCTCATCAAACTTGGAAAAATCTTCAGTGAGGTATGGAAAATGTCAAGTGACTACAATATTGAAATAAGGGACTGATGATGTTTCTTTAAAAGAATGTGGGAAGAGAGAGGATCTTGGCCTCATTAAATGTGGTTGTCAAGTTGCCTTTTCCCCCTTGTAATCTTACTGCAAATGATCTCATGAATAGTTTATTGGATGACACATGCAGCACAGTGGTATACAGTAAATCAGAAGGAAATGACCATGATCTTGAAATTACAAAAGATGCTGCAGGAGGAAGGTAGGGAGAGTACTTTAGTTTAGATTAGATAGACCGTGTTTTTCTCTTCGGGCCCATGCTGAGCTATGTGAAAACATTGCATTCCATTGAACCCGGGGTGCCCCATGCTCAGTAGAGGTGGGAAAAGATAAATGACAGGTGCAGTGAAGCAATGTGTCTTTATTATGCAGGTAAGCCTATGTTCCTCTTCATGAGGAGACATGCCAAATTTATACCAAGTTAAGACTCCAATTGGCGCCTTCTAAATGGAAATGAGTTAAATCGGCTTTGCTTGTCAGATGATATTGTCTGGGCAATAAAAGGAGGATGAGAGAGAATACATGATAAATGGGAGCAATAGGGATAGTATTCAAGATGAAAATTAGAAGAGAAATTGGTGAGAAATCTTTATAAAAATACTATACTTTGTAAACCTTACAACATTTATGATTTTCTGTAACAAAATATATTTAGTAGTTGTAATATGGTGTGATAAAACATTTAACTATTTGTGGCATGTATAATCTGAAAATTTGAAAAGTACAATTCACTTTATAATATGTAAAATATTTCTTATAGTAAAATATGCTAATTAAAAGTCATTAAATAAGTTGATAAGCGTCAAGCTAGACAGTGCATTCAAAGATTTAGTTTCTAAGCAAAGTAAATAAAAACAAGGAAAATGAAAACATGAATATAATATATATTTTATATCATGAGTTATGACATTATTGAAATGTGTTATTTTTACTTTGTTGCACATTTTGCCATTCCAATAAAAATTCTATAGAGAACCAATGCTAGTGTTTTCTTCTGTTAAAGAATAGTCTAATTAAAATTGTTGTTCCTACTATATTCTAAAAATATTAAAATTTTAATCATACAATTGTATAGAGACTCATAATTTTAATATTCCAGTTCCTAGCTAACCATGTTTTATACTGTTTCTCTTATACTACTATCCTGGTTCAAATACACACACACACACACACACACACTCACACACACACTATCTCGGGTTTCAATGATAGATCCTGGGATATTCCAAAAGGAATATTTTTAAAAAATATTATCTGTAGTACCATATTCTAGAACACTTTTTATTCTTTGTCTTTCATTAACTTTCCACAAGATAAAAACTTTGTGAGGGATATTCAGCATTGATTCCTACTCCCTTGTATACTGTCTCCTGTTTTGTGGGTGCAGAATCCTGTTAATTGAATTGTGTAGAATCATGTTAGTATGGTTCTAGTTTCCACCAATGAGAGACATTTGATGAAATTTGGAAGTTGTAACAGAAGGTAGGAAATACTGTTCTTCTAGTAGTGGTAAGTAGATGTTTGGATTTACACAAATGTGACTTTTTTAAAACTTTTTTATTGAGATCTAGCATGTATACTTTAAAGTTGTTGGTCAAATAAGTTTATAAAATATGAATTTTATGTTTGCTTGCTTACTGTTAGCATTGGGGGCTGGGCAGAGCCAGGTATTTGTGGGTCTGTGAAATGGCACAATACCTTCCTGCTGGAGAAGGGCCATTGTCTTGTTAATGTTTGCTGGAGGAGAGGTTTTTGTGCCAGAAAGTTTTGAAAAAGAGAAGAAGGAAAAGAGGCAGAGAGAAAAGCCATGTTTGCAGAGAGAGCAGAGAGAATGCAAAGTGCTGAAGAAGAAATGAGTTTGTGCAAAGAGAGAGAAGGTGTGCAGATGAGGAACCAGAACTGAGTGAGGGGCTTTTGTGAGCTCCACGGAGACTGGCGGGGCCTTTGATTCTATGAAAAACCAGAAAAGATTGTCCTGATTGTGAAACCAGAGAGTGTGTCAGTGGCTTTGGGAGTCCTGTGTGTGTTGCTCGTCAGCAGGTGTGAGACTTGAAAAAAGGAATAGCCCACTATTTTTTGGCTCCACTATTTCTTTACTGTCTGCCTGAATCTAATGGAAACTTGCATGTGCATGGCCGCGACGACGGTGGCCCTTGGCCATACAAAAGTGTACTAACATTAAATTGCATCTTGATGAATATTTGTATAGCTATCTATGGAACCAAATCCCTGATAAATACACATAACATTTTTAGCACCCCAAAAAGTTTCTTTCATATCACATGCCAATCAAAAGCTTGCAACCTCAGCAGAAACCACTCCCCTGACTTTGAACAGCTTAGATCAACTTGATTCATATAAATTGATGCACGTAGTATTTCAGCTTTATCTAGGAATTGACAAATAAAATTATATAAGATATTTAAAGTGAACAACATGATGACTTTATATATGTATATGTTGTATATATTCCTATCCCCATCAGTTTCATGAATACATGCATCAACTCACATACTTGTATATGTATATATTTGGTAAAAGCACTTCAGTTCTACTCTCTTAGAAAATTTCTATAATACAATACAGAAATTTCAACTATAGTCACTATGTTTTATATTAGCTCCTCATACGTTACTCATAACTGAAAGTTTGTGCTTTTTAAACAACTACTCCCTATTTCTCCTGCCACTCCCTAGCCTCTGGCAATAATCAGTTTACTGTCTGTTAATATGAATTCAACTTTTTATTTTGCTTAATGCCCTTCAGTTTTATCCAAATTGTTACAAGTGGCAGGATTTTCTTCTTTCTTAAGCCTGAATAGTATTCTACTGTATGTATATACCACATTTTCATTATCCATTTATCTGTTGATGGATATTTAGGTCATTTTTATACTTTGGCTATTATGAGTAAACCTGTAATGAATCATTAGAGTATGATATCTCTTCAAGGTAATGATTTTGCTTCCTTTGGACATATACATGGAAGTGAGATTACTGGGTCAGATATACCCTTTGCAAATATATTCTTTCATCCTATAAGTTGCTTTTGATTTTGTTAATGGTTTCCTTTGCTGCGAAGAAGCTTTCTGGTTTGATGTCATCCCACTTGTTTATTTTTGCTTTTAGTGTTTTTGTGTCAAATCCAAAAACCATCACCAAGACCCATGTCAAAGAGCTTATTCCCTGGTTTTTCTTTCCTAGGAGTTTCAGAGTTTCAGGTCTCAAGTGGTTCAAATCTTTATCCCATTTTGAGATAATTTTCATATATAGTGAAAGATTGGGGTCCAGTTTCAGTCTTTTCCATGTGGTTGTCCAGTTTTCTTAGCAACATTTATTAAAGAGACTATTCTTTCCCCATGTATGTTCATGGTTCCTTTGTCAAAAATTCACTGACCATATATGTATAGGTTTATTTCTGGTCTCTCAGTTCTGTTTCATTGATCTTTGTGCCTATTTTTATGCCAATACCATATAAAGTGTAAGAAACTGCACTTTGAAATCAGACAGTGTGATGCCTCCAGCTTTGTTCTTCTTTTTCAACATTGCTTTGACTATTCTGGATCTTTTGTGGTTCCATATGAATTTTAGGATTTAAAAATAAATTTCTGGCCCTGGCTGGTTGACTCAGCAATAGATCATGACCCCACATGTGGAAGTCCCAGATTCAATTCCTGGTCAGGGCACACTGGCGAAGCAACCATCTGCTTCTCCACCTCTCTCCCTCCTCTCTCTCTGTCTCCTTTCTCCCTCTCTCTTTCCCTCCTACAGCCATGGCTCAAATGGTTCCATGGCCTTGCCTTAGGTGCTAAAATAGCTCGATTGCTGAGCAATGGAGCAGCAGCCCCAGATAGGTAGAGCATCGCCCCATAGAGGGTTTGCTGTGTAAATCCCAGCTGGGGTGCATGTGAGAGTCTGTCTCTCTGCCTTCCTGCTTCTCACTTAATAAAAAATTGTTTTTTCTATGAAAAATGCCATTGGAATTTTGGTAGAAAGGCAATACATCTGTAGATTGTTTTAGTTAGTATGTACATTTGAACAATGTTAAGGCATATAGCCTCAGGGGAACAATGTTAAGGCATATAGCCTCAGAGGGAGGGGAAGTACCCACTGTTCTTTCAAGCCCTAGAAGGATCTACCACTGCTTCTTTGTTTGCTTCAGTCCTATGGAGTCATGAATGCCAAGCTGACTGCCTTTCAGAAAGCTGTGTGATTTTGGGCCCAGTCCTTGAGTGGCAGCCTTAAAATTTGGGGTACTAGATATGTGGTCCAAATCCTTCATGTATATATTCATGTATATAAATAATACTTCTTTGTTTGTTTTAGTGCCATGGAACTCCAAGGGAAGTGCTATTGGCTATCAGAGCTAGATGATCAAGGGGGGTCTCTCCCTTGGGGCACAGTGTAGAAGTGGAGAGGCTAGATTTGTGAACAAGCTGCCTCCAGGAAGATCCTGTTGACTTGGTTTTATTGTGGAAGGGAGCCAGAGGAAAGAGGGAGGGGAAGTACCCACTGTTCTTTCAAGCCCTAGAAGGATCTACCACAGTCATCATCTAAATGCATGCTAATTAGAAGCTGGACAGTCAGGCAACAGCTTGAATATGTGTAGTCAAAGCCCTTCCAAAGAAAGACTAAGAGATGGGTGTTTTTGCTGCTTCCTCTGCATTGAGCCCTGGAGGGATAGTCACAGAGAATGCTTGTGCACCCATTAACAACTGCTTCTTTGTTTGCTGCAGTCCTATGGAGTCATGAATGCCAAGCTGACTGCCTTTCAGAAAGCTGTGTGATTTTGGGCCCAGTCCTTGAGTGGCAGCCTTAAAATTGGGGTACTAGATATGTGGTCCAAATCCTTCACGTATATATTCATGTATATGTCTTTGAATGAACATATCCTTTTATTTCTCTTAGGTAAATGCTTATTAGTGGAATGGCTGGTTCATAGATAGGTAATAAGCTGCTAAACTGTTTTCCAAAGTGGTTGTACCATTTTACATTTTAACCAGCAGTGTAGTTAGTATACTTGGTATGGTAATCTTAATTTTAAGCCCTCTAACAGGTATGTAATGGCATTTTTTTGTCATGAGTTTTTATTTATCTAATGAATAATGATGTTGGTCATTTTTTAAGGCTATTTGCTATTGGTATATCATCTTTATTAAAATGTTCAAAATTTTAAACTATATTTTTAAAAATTGATTGTTTACTTAACATTGAATTCTGAGAGGTTTCTTTTTTTTCTTTTATTTACTTTTAATTTTTGGCTTAATGTATATTTTTCTTTAATATTGAATTTATTAGGATAACATTGGTCAACAAAACTTTATAGGTTTCAGGTGTACAACTCTACAACATATCATCTGTATATTGTATCACATGTTTATCTCCCCAAATCAAGTCTTCTCCCATCATCACTTATCCCCCCTCTACCCTCTTTTACAGGGGTACTTTGAGATATGAGTTTAATTTGTTCTGTAACCGAGCTCGTAAGTCAGTCAACTTGTACATCAAACAAATTTCTCCCATTTAAAATAACTGAAATAGATTTAATCCGTTCCAGCCCTATGTAACATCCCCAAATCATTTTAATTATGAAAAATGACATGTTTTTAATTAAGAAACACACATGTATACTTTACCAATGCATAACAAAATATATAAAATAAAAGAAAAAAGTGTTATTTAGTACTGTATTCTTACCTTGGAGACAGATGAGTGAGGCTAACGGAGTGAATGGCATAGGAGGGGGGGAGGGAGGAAGGGATGCAGGCACTGTAGACATGTAAACTAAAACTGCACTATTTTAACACTAAATGTAAACTAAAACTGCATTTTGTTTACTTTAAACAAAACTAAAACTGCACTTTCTTTACTTAAAATGAAACCACAAAATCTTAATTGTAAAAAAATGCACTTTCTTAACTTTAAATTTAACCTAAGTTTAACATTATGTATTTTTCATTTAATCATCACCTGTTTTTGCCTTTTTGGCTGCACTTTCACTTGCAGGACTTTTGAATAAAAATCTATCCAAAGAGGTTTGCTTTTTCCTGCCTTTTAAAATGTTACAGAAATGTGACAAACAAGTGTCATTAAAAAGTGCTGAAGTACAACCAGTTGAAACTTTTTCTGGGTGTTTCTTTTCAATGAAACTTGAAAGCTTCTCCCACATTGCCAGCGTGTCTTTAATTTCACTTGTAGAAATCACTTCCTCCAACTCTACCTCCTTCTCACTACTAATCTCTTGCAGAATCTCCATATGTTGCATCATCTGTAGCTCCTTCAACTTCTCAGTAAAGAGTTTCTCCTCATGTTCTGCTACGAGCTCGTTTACTTCACCCTCATCTACCTTCAGACCCATCGACTTTCTGAGGAACATGATCTCCTCCAATGCTTCTATGTCAGCCTTGGTCTCTGGTTCAAATCCTTTGAAGTTCTTGTCTGCAACAGCATCAAGCCATAACTTTTTCCATGCTGAGTTTAAGGTTCTTCTTGTAACCTCTTGCCATGCCAAGTCAATAATGCGTAAACATATCATGATGTTGTAGTGATCTTTTCAAAACTCTCAAAGGTTAGAATTATATTCTCAGTCACCTCAGAGCAGGGGCGGAACAAGTGCTTTGTGGAAAGCTTTTTAAAGTTGTAAATAACCTGCTGATCCATAGGTTGCAAGATTGAAGTCGTGTTGGGCGGGAGGTAGAGGACTTCCACGAGTTTGAACTCATTGAGAATGTCATCTTCAAGACCAGGTAGGTGGGCTGGAGCATTATCAAGGATTAGTAATGCTTTCATCGGGAGTTTATTTTCTTGAAGATATTTCTTCACTGCAGGACCAAAGATGAGATTTACCCATTCAATAAAAAACTGCTGTGTAACTCATTCCCTAGCATTGGTGCGCCACATAACCTGCAGTTTTTCTTTAAGAATCTTGTGAGTCTTCACCAGTTAGAATGGTGCTCATCAACAGAACAACACAGAATAAGTGCTGGCAAGGATGTGGAGAAAAGGGAACCCTCCTGCACTGCTGGTGAGAATGCCGACTGGTGCAGCCACTGTGGAAAATAGTATGGAGATTCCTCAAAGAATTAAAAATAGAACTGCCTTTTGACCCAGCTATCCCACTTTTAGGAATATACCCTAAGAACACCATAGAACTGTTCCAAAAGGAGAAATGCACTCCCATGTTTATGACAGCATTATTCACAATAGCGAAGATCTGGAAACACTCCAAGTGTCTGTCAGTGGACAAGTAAATTAAAAAGCTTTGGTACATATATACTATGGAATACTACTCAGCCATAAGAAATGATCACATTGGATCATTTACAATAACATGGATAAATGTTGATAACATTATACTGAGTGAAAGAAGTAAATCAGAAAAAACTAAGAACTATATGAATCCATACATAGATGAGACATAAAAATGAGACTCAAAGACATGGACAAGAATGTAATGGTAATGGGGAGGGAGGAAGGGAGGAAGGAGAGAGAGGGGGTGGGGGTAGGGGAGGGGCACATAGAAAATCAGATAGAAGGTGATGGAAGACAATTTGACTTTAGGTGAGGTGTATGCAACATAATCAAATGTCAAAATAATCTGGAGATGTTTTCTCTGAACATATGTACCCTGATATATCAATGTCACCGCATTAAAATTAATAAATTAAAATTTAAATGCAAAAAAAAAAGAATCTTGTGAGTCTTAAGGGCTTGAGGATTTTCAGAATGATACACTAGCAGTGGCTTTACTTTATAGTCACCGCGAGTATTTGCACACAATGCAAGGGTCAGACGGTCCTTCATGGGTTTATGGCCTGGCAGCTTCTTCTCTTCTGCAGTGATGAAAGTCCTCCAGGGCATTTTTTCCCAAAACAATCCTGTTTCATCACAGTTGAACACTTGTTGGGGGATGTAGCCTTCCTTTGCGATAAGCGCAGCAAAATGTGCGATGCACTCCTCAGCTGCCTTTACATCAGCACTCACAGCTTCACCATGCTTCACCACCGAGTGGATGCCAGATCTCTTCTTGAAATTTTCAAACAAGCCATGACTTGCCTAAAATGTATCTTCTGCTGCCTCTTTTGAGGTTGATGGTTCTTTCTTCTTCAAGTCGCCATAAATAATACATGCATTTTCACATATTACAGTCTCCATAAGTGTACCTCCTGCCAGCTCTTTCTCTTTCACCCACAGCAGCAGAAGCTTCTCCATTTCTTTATGAACATTTGTCCTTAATTGGAACAGAATTGTAATTCCTTTCACTGGATTTGTCCTTTTGATGGCATCCTTTTGTTTAAGGATGGTACAAATTGTAGATGTATTGCAGTCATACAGCCTTGCCAGTTTAATCACTCGTATACCACACTAATGTTTTTCTATTATTTATTGCTTTACTTCTATTGACATTATTCTCTTCTTCTTCTCACCACTGTCCTTTACACTCACTTTCTTCAGCCCCATGATAGCACACAAAAAAATGTTAGTAAAAAATACAAAAATGATGCAAGAATGAGTACATCTCACGAGATTCGACTTGATTCTGCAGGTAACACGTGAGAAAGAACTAGATGCTGGTGTTGTGCTGCCAATACTGGACCCGTGAACCAACACATCAACTAGTGGCAGCTTCCCAAATCACAACTCGTATCTCAGAATTTTGCTAAGATCTTGAACAAAAATACAGACTGAGTCTTAAAAAATACAGACTGTATCTTTAAAAATTCATATGTTGGTCTGCTTGTATCTCAAGGTGCCACTGTACTTCCCCCATCTCCCTATCCTTCTGGTAACCACCATACTGTTGTCTGTGTATGTGAAGTTGTTTTTTGTTTAATTTGCTTAATCCCTTCACCTTTCTTGCCCAGCCCTGCTGTGCCCTGTTACAGTAATATAATGTTATAGTAATTAAATATACAGAAATATAGAAAAATATAGAAGATATATAGAAATAAGTTAGGATATAATATTAAAATCCACTGAGGCAAGTGAATAAGGTAAGCCCTCTGGGTGAGAGCTAATTTAGTGGGTACAGATATGATATACAAGACTATGCCCTCTGCATGTGTGTGAGAAATTACATATAGATAAAAAGAAACCCCTGCAAGGAACTTCCTAAAAGTGACTTGATGTGACAATTCTGTAGATTAACATAAAAAAGAGCTCCCTGTGAGAACTCCCCAAAAGTGGTTTGATGTGATAATCCTTTAAATGAACACCTGTTAGAAAGCATATGACAGAAAGGGTACTTAAACCAAGGGGTCCCCAGCTGCTTTTAGTCATCCAGACTCCAATGTTGAATGTGGACTGTTTCCACACCACTCTTACCAAGAACAGCTGAGAGAAACACGCCAATGAGGCCCATTAAATTGTACCCAGGCACGTAATTTGTGAGTAATAAACTGCCTGTGTGATTCTTGCAACTACCTGTGTGTTGGTCATGTCTTTCCTATGGTGGTGATTGGTCTTGGTACCAATAAGTAGAATTCTAATAGCCGCCTCAATGGTAGTCTTGAAGAGGCTGCCAGCCCTGCTGTTAAGCAGGAGTGTCCCACTGCACGGGGAAGTCTAATTGGGGATGCCTGATCAAGGTAGAGCTTGACCTGTACTGGGGCAGCTCCTCTCTTCTGACAGCTGTAGCCCTGCTCTCTATCTATAGATCTGCTTTTATTTTCTTTGTTAGTTCGTTTTGTTCATTCCACATCTGAGTGAAATTATATGGTACTTGTTTTTCTCTGACTGGCTTATTCACTTAACATAATTCTCTCCAGGTCCATACATGCTGTCACAAAGGATAAGGTTTCTTCTTTTTTACTGTTGAGTAGTATTCCATTGTGAAAATGTACCACAGCTTTTTAATATATTCATTGACTGATAGACACTTGGGCTGCTTCCAAATTTTGGCTCTTGTAAATAATACTGCAGTAAACATAGGGGTGCATATATTCTTTCAAATTAGTGTTTTGGATTTCTTCAGATAAATTCCCAGAAGTGGGATTGCTAGGTCAAAAGGCAGTTCCATTTTTAATTTTTTAAGATAACTTCATAGTGCTTTCCCCAATGGCTGTACCAATCTGCATTTGCACCAATAGTGCACAAGAGTTCCTTTTCTCCACATTCTTGCTAACATGTTTATAGATTTATTGGTAATAGCCATTCTGACAGACGTGAGGTGATTTCTTATTGTGGTTTTTGCATTTACCTGATGATTAGTGATGTTGAGCATCTTTGTATGTGTCCATTGGCCATCTGTATGTCCTCTTTGGAGAAGAATCTATTCAAGTCCTTTGCCCAGTTTTAATTGGATTGTTGTTTCTTTTATTTTTGGGTGTAGAGTTTTATGTTATTTATAAATTTTAGATATTAACCTCTTATCAGATGTACTATTAATGAATATGTCTCCCATTCAGTGGATTGTCTTTTCATTTTGTTGATAGTTTCCTTTGCTGTGCTAAAACTTTTTAGTTTGTTGTAATCCCATTTGTATTTTTTCTTTTGTTATTCTTGCCTGAGGACTTTATATATCATAGCTTTATGTTTTTTATCAGATATATGATTTTTAAGTATTTTCTTTTGGCTTTCATTTGTTTTGATATTCTCATAACAATGTCTCTCAAAGAGCAGTTTTTAATTTTGAGAAAGTCCTATTCATCAATTTTTTAATAGATCATGTTTTTTTATGTTATCTGTAACAAATCTTGGCTTAATCTAAGATAACAATAGTATTCTTTTATGTTTTACTCTAAAGGTTTATAGTTTAATTTATTATATTTTGGTCTGTGATCCAGCTACACACACAGACACATACACACACACACACACACACACATAGTGCAAGGAATAGATCAAAGTTCAAATTTTTTGCACATGTATAATTGTTCCAAAAGCAATATTTTTTTTGAAATCACGATTCTTTCTCTAATAACTTTCCTTTGAAAGTTTTTCCAAAATTGGTTGTTTATACATGAGTGGGTCTATTTCCATGCACTTTTTAAAAAGTATTTTTATTATTAATTTTAATGGGGTGACATTGATCAACCAGGGCACATATGTTCAGAGAAAACATCTCCAGGTTATTTTGACATTTGATTATGTTGCATACCCATCACCCAAAGTCAAATTGTCTTCCATCACCTTCTATCTGGTTTTCTTTGTGCCTCTCCTCCTGGTAACCATCACACTCTTGTCCATGTCACTGAGTCTCATTTTTATGTCCCACCTATGTATGTAATCATATAGTTCTTAGTTTTTTCTGATTTAATTCTTATTCTGTTCCATTCATCTATGTTTCTATCTTTAAATCAAGTCACACTCTCTTGATTATTATAGCTCTAAAGTAAGTCTTGAAATTTGATATTAATTGACCTCAAATTTTTTTCTTCATAAAACTTTTGTTATTCTAGATCTTTTGTATTTCTATGTGATTTTAGAATTAGCTTGTCAATTTCTAAAACAAAGTGTACTGGGATTCTGATGTAGATGACATCAAATCTACATGCCAATTTTAGAGAATTGACATCTTATCAATGTCGGGTCTTCTGATCTATCAACATGGTATGTTACTTTATTTACTTTGGTCTTCTTTCATTTCTCCTAGCACTGTGTTTTAGTTTTCAGTATATAAGCCTTATGTATATTTTGTTTGACTAATCCCTAATTAGTTCATATTTTTTGATACTACAACATTGTTGTCCAATTTCTGATTTTTTGTCTTCAAAAATTATCTCTTTTATTACAAACTATAAAATAGCTACATTTTACCCTGATTGGGTGGCTCAGTAGATAAAGCATCAACCTAGCTTGCCAGAGGTCATTCCTGAGTAGCACTACCCAGCTCAGTTTACACGCTGGTGATAAGGGAAGTTTATAAAAATATCTTGAAAAATAAATTCATATTGTAGCTATCTAATAAAAAAAGAAAAAAATTGCTAATTGCTGCACCAACTAACATTCTGATTCATTGTTTGTGTAAATTTAGGCAAAAAGGTCTTACAATTATGAACTCTTCTTTAATATTGAAAAGAGTTTTAGGCCCTGGCTGGTTGGCTCAGTGGTAGAGCATTGGCCTGGCGTGTGAAAGTCCCTGGTTCAATACGCAGACAGGGCACACAGGAGAAGAGCCCATCTGCTTCTCCCCCCACCCCCCTCTCCTTTCTCTCTATCTCTCTCTTCCCCTCCCACAGCCAAGGCTCCATTGGAGCAAAGTTGGCCCCGGGTGCTGAGGACGGCTCTGTGGCCTCCACCTCAGGCACTAGAATGGCTCTGGATGCAATGGAATAAAGCCCCAGATGGGCAGAACATTGCCCCCTGGTATGCATTCCAGGTGGATCTTTGTTGGGCACATGCGGGAGTCTATCTGATTGCCTCCTCACTTCTCACTTCAGAAAAATACAAAAAAAAAAAAAAAAAAAAAAGAAAAGAGTTTTAGGTTGTTTTTAAGTATCAGTAGAGGAAATCCAACACTATCCAATCAAGATAAGAAATAAATAATAAAATCATATAGATTGCACTGATGTAGTCTTCAGTATGGAAAGGACTATTTCATTTAACTTGATGAGCTACTATATCATTTTTTTCAAAGAACTAACATTTTAGGAAAATAATAGAGGACAAATGGAAAGCTTATGCCTATCTGAAATGCTAGACTGATGCATGGAAAAAAAGTCATTTCAAACTTTATATAATTATACCTACCTGCAATTAGAGTTGCTTTGTGAGGAGAAGTAAGCCAGGTGCAAATTAAATGCAACCAATGAGATGACTCCCAGCTAGTACTTCTTAGTAGGCATTGTATTGTTCTGAAGGCTAAGTAGATAATACCTTTATTACACCACAGAATTTTGATCTTAGTCCAATAATTTTGAAAGTTTTAAAGTGAAATTCCTGCTACTTGAAACAGCTGGATTTTAAAGATGAAAAGAATTCTAATGTAAGTTTTCTGATTACTTGTTATTCATTCATAGTATAAAATGAAAGATGGATTAAATAACAATTTAGTTATAATGATGATTTTATTTTTAAGGAAACTCTAGAAAATCTGAAAAAATCATTAAGAAGTAAGTAATATATATTTTGATGATAATGTTATCTTCCTCATGTTATGTCTCCCTACTAAGTCACTAGAAATACAAATGGAGGGTGTAGGAAACATGAAGTTTTGCCTCATTTGTTCTTCTCATAAGAAGCAGTATGAAATTCATTAGTCCACAAGGGATAGATCACCTTATTAAAACTAACTTAAGGCAAGATAAATTTTCAAAATTCTTACCAATCATATTTGCATATTCCTGGTTTTTAATATACAGTACATCATGAAAGTCTTGAACTTACAGAATTAAAAGAAAACGTGCTGAGAAGTTAAATAATTATAAAATGATGCAAACATTTAGTATAGACTAAAAACAAAAACAAGGTTCTTGTTATTTTCAATATTATTTTTGTTTCCACGAGAATTTTATAGTAATAAAGGGGTATTTGGTTTACGATTTTGAACAGAGAACATATATAACATTAAAACCAGAGGATTAATTTTGCTCAGTTGAAATAATTATGGAGCTGTAACTGTTAAAAAAAATGACTCCAAAACAAAACAGACAGACTAAACAGAATAAAAAGACCTTCACCTTTTTAGTTGAATTACTGCTAAAATGCTCATAAAATTCACAAGGAAGTAGCTTTTGTGACAATGTAATCCTCCCAGAACAAAACCAATTAGAAAGGACTTTTTGTTTCATAACAAGGGACAGAGATCAGATTTACCCTCATATCAGAAATAACAACAACAACAAAACCCTGACAAAATATGTGAAAATAGTGATTTTCAAGTTACTAGATAGACATCAGGCAATTAAGTTCAGTTATCCCTAAAATACAAGAAACAAACCAAAAGCTATGCTGTACAGTCATCCTAAGCTACCATCTTAAAATATTCCAGGCAAACCTCAGGGAGTAAGGAACAAAAGGGGAAACTGGTAGGCTCCTGATTAAGGAAGACTAAGAAAGTTTGAGCTTTGGCAGAAAGTACCACAGAGAGGAGATCTATGGAGAAAATTCTAGAAAGTGTCAGAATCCCCCTTAAGTATTCAACAGTATATATTGATCAGTACATACATGCAAGGAAAGTACGTAAAGCTGTGAAAAGAACTACCCAAAATTATTAAAGGATAAAGTAACCAATGTTTACCACATGATTGGGAATAAATGTACAAACAAGACTAAAAAACCTCACAATTCACAGAGCAGTGATAGAATGAATACCCGGAAGAGTCTTCACTCATTAGAGGGTAATAATACCTTGAAACTAAATATTGCATTGGTCTTGCCTTACAAATTTTAAGAAACAAAACCTGAAAGATTCAGACATTGCCCAGCAACTTAACTGCATCTCAGAAAAAACTCAAGAATATTTATATAAAAAACATTCTATACCCAACAAAATAAAATTTACAATTAAAAATTATTGAGCAGGCAAAAGAGTAGGAAAATACAACCCCTAACAAACAGAAAAATGGAAACTGGTTCAGAAATTATATGAATGTTAGAATTAACAGATAAGGACATTGACCAATTATAACTGTTTATCTCATCTTCAAAAGTTTAAGTAGAAACATGAAAGTACAAAAGAGACCCAACAAACAATTGAAATTGAAAAACAATATAATATACCAAAACCACCAATACTTAAATCTAATAAAAGTTGTGCCAGCCTATACAATGAAAACTAAAAGCAGTGTTAAGAGAAACTAAAAACCTAAAGAAATGTAGATAAAGTGTGCTAAGGGGTCTGAAGACTTAAGATTAAGATGTAAAACTGTAAGCAAAAAAATGAACAAACAAGAAAAACAAACAAAACTCATTGACACAACAGTATGTGGTTACCAGAGGGAAGAAGGGTGATGGGGTGGTAGAGGGTAAATGGGGTCAGATATATGGTGATTGAGAAAGATTTGACTTTGCATGTGGGCACACAATGCAATACACAGATCGTGTATCACAGAATTGTACATTTTGAGCCTATATTATTTTATTAACCAATGTCACCCTAATAAATTAATTTGAAAAGGATTTCATTGTGAGATAGTCTTTCTAGCAATAAAATGAAAAAATAAAAAAAAGATAGATTCCTCACAAATTGATGTATAGATTCAATGCTGGTCCAGACACATTCCCTGTAGCCTACTTTTTAAAAAATGACAAGTTGATTCTTCAATTTTTATTAGATTTCAAAGGACCTAGAATAAGCAACATAAGTTTGATTAAAGAGAATGAAAGTTAAAGACCTAGCATTACCTGAGTTAGAGACGTTTTGTAAAGCTACAGTCAAAATGGAAATATAGATAGACTACTAGATGATTACTAGAAGAGAATAGAGAATTGAGAAAAACCCATACATAAATGGGCAAATAATTTTTAATAAAAATGCAATGAAGAAAGGATAGTCTTTTCAAAAATGATGCTGGAATACTTGGATATCCACTAGCCAAATACAAAACAAAACAAAAAATCCCTGGATTTGTATGTTGTACTACATATAAAAATTAACACATAATTGATAATATATCTAAATTTAAAATATAAATTTATAAAACTTCTGGAAGAAAACAGTACAAAATAGTGTTCAAGTCACAAAAAATCATGACTCAGAATATAAAAACTTAATAAATTGGATTTAAAATTAATATTTTTTACTCTTCAAAAGAAACCTGTAAATATGAAAAGACAAGCCTTTTCATAAGAAAATATTTGCAAAATGCATATCTGACAAAGGACTTGTATCTAGAGTATGAACATAAATCTTTCAATTCAATAATAAAAATTTTTTGAACAAGGTTAAAAATCTGATCAGACATACTTCCAAAGAAGACTTACAGAGGGCAAATAAGCCCATGAAAAGATACTCTATGTCATTAATTATTAGGGAAATGCAAATTAAAACCACAATAAAATACATCTACTGGAATAGTAAAAGTAAAAAGAGATTGGCAATGCTCAAAGAAATACATGTCTTTGTGAATAAATATTTTCAATTTTTCAGGTAGCCACCTGGAAGAGTTGGGTCATATGTTAACTCTATTCTTAATTTTTGAGGAAACTCCATACTGTTTTCTATTGTGGCTCCATATGTGGTGGCCAGGAGGATGGGGTGAGTGTGTAAGGGTAGTAAAGGGTAAAGGGGGTCAAAAATATGGTGATAGATGATGATCTGACTTTGGGTGGTGGGCACATAATACAATATGAAGATCATGTATCATAGAAATGTACAAGTGAAACCGATATAAATTTATTAACCAATGTCACTCCAATAAATTTAATAAAAAGAAAAATAAATAAATTTCAAATTTTAATAAACAGAGAGATTGACAATGCCAAACTTTGGAGAGGATGAGGAGAAATGAGATTCTTCATACACTGCTGGTAAGAATGTAAGAAGTTACATTCATTTTGTCAAATGTTTCTTTAAAAGTTCAATATAGACTATAAATCTAGCTATTCCACCATGATCTAGCTATTCCACTCCTAGTTATTTATCCAAATGAAAATATGTCAGTTAAGTTTTTATATTTATATTTGTTTACTTGGTAGGAAATACAAAGTTGCCGAATCAGGAAACAAATCAAGCATTTATTCAGAGAGCATTTTAGTGCCATTTCTCCATGTCTCAAAACTCCATGGATGACATATGAGGGCTCAACGTTCCTGTGCATGGAGAGGGATAACAACACCACAGGAGAGAAACTCCAAGATCACGAATCTCAGATTTCACATAAAGCAGCTGGCAAATATACCCTCTCTTCCCCTCCAGACATAAGTAGTGAGAGCACACTTTGCTCTGGAGTGTATAGAATGTGAGTGAATATTTTCTGGGAGGGGGAGAAATGTCTCTAGATCTACTACCCTTTGAGATAAAAATAAATTACAGCTTTAGGGAGGGATAAGGAGCTGTCTTACTTGGGGCACATTCTGAGAAGCAGGATTCTTTGGAAAGACAATAATGTTGGGAAAAATAAAAGGCAGCAGGAAAGAAGGAAGACCTAATTTCAGATGGGTTGATTGCATAAAAGAAGACCTAGACAATGGGTCTGCAGGAGCTGAGCAGGACTCCATTCAGGACAGGACACTGTGGACATCACTCATTCACAGGTCTCCTCCAGGAGTCAGAGAAGACTCAAGGGCATGTAACACACAAAATATTATATGTCTCTGGTGGTCTTTATATTTAGGCTTGTGACTTTATTATTATGTGATCCAAATACCAGTGCTCTATGTTTAGAAAGCCCTTACCACGCAGAAAAGTGAAAATATTCATGAGCATTGTTTCCTGATTGTGGCCATCTAAAATTTGTATATGAATGCTTATAGCCTTGATCTGGACAAAATACGAATATTCATCACAAATCCACGGACAAACAATTGTGATATATCTGCACAACTAAATGCTAAATTTCTTTTTCAGCAAGAAAAATAAATGAACTGTTGAAATATACAACTAGATAGATGAATCTAAAATTTTTTAACTGAATGAACAATGCCAAACCAAAAAACAAAACAAAAATAAGAACATACTGGTAATTCTATTTACACAAAATTCTGGAAAATGCAAATTAACTTAAAGCGACATTGCCAACAAGCAGATCAGTGGTTGTATGGTAATAGTAGATGTGCAGAGGGGTTGGAATGAGTAGGACAGAAAAGGTACAAGGAAAATTTGGGGTGTATATATTCATTTTCTTTGTTGTAGTGATGGTTTCATGACCTTCTTTCTACACATATCAAAACCTATCAAATTGTACACTTTAAATCTATGCAGTTTATTTTATATCCATTTTACCATGATATAGCTGTTTTTGAAAAATCAGTTCCTCTAGACATTTAAAAAGTATATATTTATTTGAATTTCTGGTTTAGAGTTTCCTGGAGAGAGAAAAGGACAAGAATAGCTTATCCAACTGTTAGGGAAATTAAAGGCCACAGTGCTCACATTCCTCAGGCTTACACTTAACCTGGGTCTGAAGCTGGAGTAAGTGACTTCAGCCTGGGGACTGGGAGATCCTGAGGTTGGAAAACATTACAGGACAGGCTGAGCTGTAATTTTTGATGCGAGTCTACTAAATTTGTACAGTGAAAATCAAGTAGAAAGGAGGAAATTCAGGTTCATTTATAATTCCATGACTTATTATTGATGTTATATAAGTCATTTAATTTTCCTGTTGTAAAGGTTTTTATTTTTTGTTAAGTAAAAATAAAAATTACTATCCATTTGTTTTGGAAAATTTGCAACCTATTTCATGTATTGTATTTTAGCATTTATTCCTTAAGATGATGTTGTAAACTATCAATATTCCCATTTATATATTCAAATGGGATATCCAGCTTTGTGACTGCTCATTGTATCTATTTCCTTAAACTATGAATGCATGTGAGCAGATGTATTACCTCTTCCTTATGAGAGCCACCTTGGTCTATCCTGTCTCTCTGCTTCTGCTAACACCTCACATTGGCTACACACTCAACCAGAAGCCACAGGGCAAGAGAGCTCTGGCAGTGCTCACTCCTTGGATTTCTGCTATTTCCAGTGTATACTCTTTCTTTTCTTCTTCTTCTTCTTTTTTTTTTTTTTTTTTTTGATAACTCATTCATTTCCGTAATTGTAACTCTTACCTTTAGAGAAATGAGCCAACTCACTTGGTCTTTTTTCCTGAGATTCTATAGTTAGGATGTAACTAAGGGCTAAAATATTCCAAGGTATCAATAAAGGAGAACTAACTATATTTTTATTTATTCATTTATTTAATTAATAACATTTCTTGAGTGCTTAGTATATGTAATAGAAGGTAAGGATACAAAATCTATGAGAAATAGGATTTAGAAAGGGAGAGAAATAAATCATTTTGGAAGAGTGAGATAATATTTATGATAAGATGATTTATGGAGAGTTAAGGGAATACAGGAAAAGTTTTAAGCATTATGTACCGATAAATGTTTAACAGTTATTTCTGAGGGGAAAAACAAAATATCCCCTCACACAACTTGTAGTGACTCCCATGAAGTAAACACTTCCGCTCTGGATGACTACAGGTCAGCAAGGTGATGCCACTGAACACAGAGTTGGAAAGAGACATGCACAAGTGGCTCTCACAGCCCATTTAAGCCAGCTTCAGCTTAACACTACTTTTAAGTCAGACGCAGGATGAATAAGGAGTGCTTCCTGAAAGAACCCACATTCTTTAATTCACAGATAAAATTGATAGATAGATGATAGATAGATAGATAGATAGATAGATAGATAGATAGATAGGAGAGATCTAGATAAAGGATGAGTGGGGCAGAGAAATTGATTTGGTAGCAGAAACAACATATATATTATATTTTAGATGACATGCAATTTCTAAACATAGGATATGTTTGTATGGACTTAAATTGTTACATTTTTCTGTAGAAAACATGGGCACCAGGGAACAGTGCCTAGCAGGAGAAGCCAGAGAGGAGGACTCTGTGCTAAAATGAGGATTGTACCCTGAAAGAGAAGCTTTGTGAGTTGAAACAGAATACAGCAGCTCCAAATCCCATCATTTCTGTTGATTTAAGTTTAATAAACCTTGTTGAATATCTATGATGGTTCAGACACTGTATTTGGCACCGGCATATGTAGATAAATAGACATGGTAGTTTCTGCTCTTGACGAGATTCCAGTTGAATGGGAAGCTTGTTAAAGAATAGAAGGGTTCCTTGAACTTTACATAATTGATTATGTCTTTGTGCACACTTCCATCTCATCTCCACTCTCTAGGTAACCTGTATATTTCCTGTCTCCCCAAAGTTACACTTTGTACTCACTCCTAGATCTAGATCTTTGGCCTTGATGACAACCTGAGTTCAAGTCTCACATCTTTCTTTTCCTACACTATATATCTATTAGAATCCTGCCACCATGACAAAATTAACATCTCACAAACAAAACTCAGTTTTCACTAAACCAAATCCTTTTGCAATTATCCCATTTTATATTCTTAGGTTCAAAATCAAAGGGATATTCTTTAAGTCATACCTAGTCTTTATCCCCTAACAGTAGGTAGATACCACTTTCTTTGAGTTCTTTCTTTGTATTGATCTCTTATTGTAACATTCCATTTTATGACCATAGCACATTTAGTATATCCATTCTCATGATGATAAATAGTTGGGATATTTTCTACTTTATGGCTATTGAAAGTAAAACTGTTATGAATATTTTTTAAAACAAAGTCTTGTATGGACATATATGTATTTTCATTCCTCTTGAGTAAACATCAAGTATTGGAATTACTGGGGTATAGTATATATCTAACTTTATAAGAAACTACTTAAGAGAGTTTGCTAAATTAATAGTGTTTTTACAGTTCCACCAGCATGTAGATGAATTCCAATTGCTCCACATCCTTACTAACATTTTGTATTACTGGTTTTTTCAATTTAATTTATTCCAGTGAGTGTGAAGTGGTAGTTCATTGTGGTATAATATTAGTTTTCACTAAATAAAAAATGAAAACATGTTTTTAATGAGTTTTCAGCATTCTCAGGCAGAGTTTTGATCTCTACAACCTACAATTAATTTATATCTTGTAAGCCCTTAACAGGCTGATGTTACCAGTTAATTTGACACATTGTGAGAACAGAGAGCAAAATTTTATTGTGAGGGGCGTTTGGAAAGAGTAAGGATGGACACAGTGTTTTTTGCTTCACAGGATCTAGGAAGCCTGTGAAAAGCTTTGTAGTATTGTGAGGTGTGTGTGTGTGTGTGTGTGTGTCTGTGCATAATTTTTACAAGTGAGGGAGTCATCAAAATCAAAAAGTGATCTTTAAGAATGAATAGTTAAGTAAATAAGTGATGCTTGAGAATATTGTTTCTAATTTTTCCTATATATTTAACATTAGATGAAATTTATTGATTAATATTTACAAGGATTCTTATATATATAAGTATATTTGTTGTGCATTTCATTCTCTTCTCTTCTCATCATTCTAACTCCCTACAGAACTGAATAAAAACACTGACCCTGCTCAAAAAATCATTTAATTTGCTCCAAAGCTTGAGCTTTGATTGGTTGCTGTGCTAGACCTGGAGCCTTACTTTAAGTGGGGGTTCATCAACTTTTAGAGTTTACTATTCATATTTGTCTAATCCCGTTAGAGTTGAAGGTTTTAGGATTTTTACTCTCCATATAGAAATAAAAGGTGCATTTAGTGGCTTGGTCCTATGCCAACAAAGCACTTCTCAATGGTTTATGTGTAATTTTCAGTTTAACCTTAGAAATTTTAAATTCCTTAACTTGAACTACTTGCTTTAGGAGACCATTCAGAGAACTAATAACTGTTTGGGCCTATTTCATTTCTACACATAAATGGTAATATAAAGCATCCTAAGTCCTAAAGGCTAGATAAATTCTGATAAATTTTGCCATGGTTTACACTATCTTTGTCAAGTATGTGTTATTGATCCTCTTACTTTTCACATTTCCATTTCAAAAGTGGTAAACAATTATCCCTCTATGAGAGAGGAGCCCACATGTATTTACAGTAAAATAAAATCATCTTAACTTCATAAAATTAGGCTTGAGAGTGTCCCTTCAGTTGCCTGTAAATTGATGGCCAAACCAGTACTTGAGCACAAAACTGGCCATGACAGTCTTGATTTTGTTGTGATGAAGCAGCAGGAACCAAATCTTGGCATCTACATCAGGTGCGGGTCTTATGGGTTGCCACCTAAACTTCGATCTTTTCCTCTTGGGACTGGTTTGCACCATGGTTTTTACTCTTATTTTAAATAATGGACATTGATCCCCATTTTCTTTTCTTAGTGACTGCCTTTCTGAAATCTGCTTACAGTCACTTCAGCAGGCACAGGGCCAGAATAGTTTGCTTTAGGTCAAAGAGTAGAATTTGAAAGCTCTCAGATTTACATAGCTGCAGAACTTACCATGTCAGTTTTCCTTATTCATTACAAGGTTTATACTATTGCCTTTACTTTTTTCTCTTGTTTTCTCCTTGACTCTCAGCAGTCAAGTTTCTGGTCCATTAAAGTCATGTCATTACCAATTCTAAGTGTATGACCTCATTACTTTTCCTTCTGGAGTTTATCATTACTTTTGTTTCTTTTTTCTCCTTGAAATCACACTTCAGGATCCAGAGATATTCCCCCCTATTCTTATTCTTTATTTTAGATTGATTTTTTAACCTTTGTCTAAAGTTTATGCTTTTACTTATCTCAATTAACATTGTTTTCTGGGAAATTGTTTTATAAAGGTGGACACTGAGTGCTCTATATTTCCCTCTTCTTATTGAGGGGATTTGTGTTGGAAGAGAACATGTAATTATAAAGTGTAGGTGTTAGGGATGCCTGGTGAGTCTGGCCATCAGCCATGAAAAGCCACAAATCCAATCTCACCTGTATTCCTAAGTGATAAGATGTTGGCATGTTGAATCATGCAGAGACCTCACAAAAAGACCAGTATATAAAATAAGAATGCAGCTTACTAATTTAAAATAAGAAATGTAACTATTAGAAATACCAGATATTTCTCTCAGCCAGACCTGCCAAACTTTAGACAAACTACTTGGATTAGTGATGATATAATTAGAACAAGAATCATTGGTTAAACGGACTTGATGTGTAATAGCAACCATCTTTAATAGCTTTTTGCGTCTGGTTACATTGCAGAAATATTTCAGCTGAATCATGTCAGTGCCTATGCCTGCATGGAAACATATCTTCTCTCTTGGTTACTATTTGTGTTATCATTACAGACATTTGCTTCTGTGACAATTTTCTTTTGTGCTCTTACAGCTACACAATCTTTGTTTTTAATGACATGTTTTTAGCTCAGTTATATTAATAATGTTGATGGGGTTGTGGTCAATAGTTGTTAACCAGAGTGTGTCTGTATATATGTGATTGCTTTTTTCAGTTGGGTTATTAGGAAAAAGTTTCAGCTGTCCTTATTTCCCCCATGTTCTTTCATTACTTTCATAATCATCCTTTTGCTTACATATAGACTCATATTTTAATAATGTATGTCATGCTATATCCAAGCTATTATATTTAGATATCTAGCACTAAAAATAATATCCAAACAATACATGTGTTTCTAGTTCCATTCCCAGCTCTTCTACTACCTAGCAAATATCCTTTTCTATCATAGCCTAACATTTTTGTCTGGTAGTACAGGTACACTCTGTACATTAGAGGAAATACTCAACATACTTAAGGAAAAGTACAGATTGAAACAGCAATCTGAAGTTATGGTATCTGTAGTGACTTATGAAATATATATATTTTTTTAGAAATAAGACAGAACAGACACTGTATTAGAAGCAGAGATGAGCATGTCATTATATTTGTCTCCAGGTGTTCAAAGTATCATGAGAAAGATATATTTTTTAATAAATTGATTTTTATTTTTATTTATTTATCCATTTTAGAGAAGAGAGAGAGAGAGAGAGAGAGAGAGAAAGAGAAAGAGAAGCAGGGAGGAGCAGGAAGCATCAACTCCCATATGTGCCTTGACCGGGCATGCCCAGGGTTTTGAACTGGCGACCTCAGCATTCCAGGTTTATGCTTGATCCACTGCACCACCACAGGTCAGGCGAGAAAGGCAGATATTTAGCTATGTTTAGGAAAGACAGGGTTTTCCAAGAAAGTAATATTTGAGATTTGTGAGAAGTAAGTAGATTTTTCCTGGTCAGATTGAATGAGGACATTGCTCATGTGTTTGGAGAAGTTGAGTTTGGCTGTCAGTGGAATTCAGAGCAAGAAATGAAGTTACAAGGCTGGGGAGATCAACAGGTGACTTTGAAAGACCTTCTGTATGCTGCTAAGAAATCTTGACTTCTTCCTATAGGCAAAGGGGAGCAATTGTATCTTTAAGGCTACAGCTTGGGAGGGAGACAGAACTGGAGGCATGGATTTGGGAGAAATCATAAACCACTGAAGCAGGTAGATTAAGAAGACAGCCAGTAGATTACGAAGAGAAGAGGTTCAGGGAGAACAAGAATCCTTGCCTTGGTATGATGCGTAGACCCTTGTTTGGGAATGAATTGGAGACCTAAGGATATCTCACGAGCTTTAGGAAATATCTATCTATGCATAGCAGGTTTTCTGAAAATTGCTGGAAGTATCCTGTTGAAAAGTAAGTGAGAGCAACCAGTAAAGGGTCTCTTCATCACCACCTGCACTACCCTCAAGTCAAATAAATAGTATAATGACTTCAGTTGTAAAAATTGTCACAATAGTTATTTACCTATCATAACCTCAGGCCTCTGACACTCACTTATTTTTACTATTTCTAAACTTTGCCTTTTATTTTTTAGTTCCATGCCTTATGTGTGCCTTAATTGCTGTAGTCAAGTAAGAAACTTTTTTTTCCCCATCAACTTTATTTCTCCATCAACTTTATTTCTTCTAACTCCTTTGCCTTTTTTCTTTGACACCACTTTAAAAATGATCTGCACCCTTTATAGTTTCCACATGTCCATCTGTTGCTCTTTGCAACAGATTCCTTCTGGTTTCAGAGCACTCTTTCACCGTCCTTCTGTGTATCTTTATATATCCTTTGTCCTTTTCCATGACTTCATCCAAATAACTATCCTATTTGCTTGATTCAGCTAGTAAATCCTTTTCTACTATCCTCTTTTCTTAAATAATTTAATGATTGCAGTCAGTCTCTTTTTAAATTTAAAGCTTAATTTAAAAGAGCCTTTTCTTTAATTTATCGCACAGCACACCTTCAGCAACCTTAGATAGCATACCTAAGACAGGAACAGTCACATTTGAACATTTTTCCAGTTCGAGATGTTTGTCCCTTTCTTAAAGGAAGGGATTATCCTTTTATATTCGTATGTCTTTCTCATATCTTTGGATTTTTAAAATCTGTTTATCTATAATGAATAGGATTAAATTACCCAAAGATTTGAAACCAAGGCTTCTGAAATTTATCGGTGTGCACATTATCTTGTGGAGAAGACTCATAATTTTAGCTAATTCTTAAAGATCTCCAAGATAAAAATAAAACAGCTTACTTAAGGGTTTAAGGCTCAAGATCTTGCCTTCAACTTATGCAAAGAATAAGTATGAATAGATTTTTATATAAACTTGAAATAAGTTGTGTATAATTGATATCACTACTTTTCTTCCTTAGATGTCTGGTTTGGTGTCACTATCACATTTCATTGACTTCCTGATCATATTCAGCAAGACTTTATATTTGTGGACTCTCTTCCTACAATATTAGCTATTGTGTAACGATTTTGAATGTAGCTCTCTTAAATTTGTTTTTTGAAAAAACTTTTTTTTTCAAAGAACAAAATCAGAAACAGAAAAACAGGAACTTCTGGCAGCATAGAAACAAAGTGTGTAATTTTCTAGCCATTCAGCTGCCACCTGCCCTGCCACCAGAGATTCAGTCTAATTATGCTCGCTGATTGAGCCAGCCACAGAAAGAGACATGATGTATGGGAAAGGGGAGGTTCTTTGAAGAGTTAAAGCAATCTTTCTCTAAAAACTGGTTCTGTTTTTGCTTTGGTGCAAACTTTAACTGCTTCTTCCTGCCCACGATGTAAACCTAGATTCCACAGAAGTAGGTGACAGAGTGGAAGCTGAAGGTACTAACATTAATCATGAGGAAGTCTAATTTTTCCAGCTTTCAGTTCCACCAAGTGACAGGGTGATTTTCACTTTTCTCTTTCAGAATCCTAATGTGCTAAATGATATTTAGGCTTCACACTCTCCTCAAAGTATCCCAGTGTCATTCTAACAAATGACTGTGTCTTCTGTGAGATGTCAGGGTGGATTCTGGGCACATCTGGCTTATTTCCTTTTTTCAGCAAAAGGGAGGGCTTGGCAAACTCTCACCTGCCTCAGGTGGTATGTAGTCAGTGTTCTTGTTGCCTCTGTGGGATAAAAGCGTGATTCTCCACTTCTGAATAAGTGTCAAAGGTTCCCACGATGATCAAATTATCTGACATTGATATAACTACTCTTTAGTTATCTTGGTAGCTTTTCAACTTTTTCCTTAGTGTTTCAGTTTATATATATGATATAAATATATATATATTATCATGGAAGTGATGTTACATGTAATTATATTAAAGACATATTTGTCAGGTAATCAGTAATGACTTTTTAAGTACTTTTAATTTGGTATCTAAGCAAATTTAATCCATAAAAGTACCACTCAGTACAGGCAGAGAGTAGGCCTTTTTTTTTGTGAAAACATAAGTTAGCCAACTTTACAACTTAGTTTAATGTCCAAGTTTTTGGGGGGACAAATGATAGTGTCATACTTTATAAAACAATGCTAGTTTTTAGAAAATTCTTCTTTATTATTAGGCAAACTTGATTTATTAGCTAAATACCTATTTTTTTCTGAAACTTTCAAGATTAAGCCTCAAATCGTTCTGGTCTAGAGACTTTAGTCATAACTTACTATTGTTTCTTGCTTCTGCCTCTTTTAAATTATGCTGACTTTAATAAATAAATCATTTTATTACTCAAAGTATTTTTCACCTCTCCATTACACACTATTTTTCTACACTTTAGTTATATAAATATGACACTTTTTATAAGACTACTTTATTTTTTGATTGATTTTAATTTATTATGTTTACATAAATTTTAGTGTCACCCCGAATGCATCCTCCCTCCCCCATATTCCCCTCAACATCTCCTTTGCCCCCCTACCCACAGCGCCCTCTCCCCTTTCCTTCAGGTTTATTCCATTCTATCCCTCTGTCCTCTTTTCCTCTGGTCCCTCTGATCTCTCCTCTGTCTCAATTCTGTTCCTCAGTTCACATTGTTCATTGGATTCCTCAAATGAGTGAGGTCATATGATATTTTTCTTTCTCTGCCTGGCTTATTTCACTTAACATAATAGTTTCCAGGTCCATCCATGTTGTTGCAAAAGGTAAGATTTTCTTCTTTTTCATGGCCCCATAGTATTACACTGTATATATGTATCATAGCTTTTTAAAATTTATTATTAATTTTAATGGGGTGACATTGATAAATCAGGGTACATATGTTCAGAAAAAACATCTCCAGGTTATTTTGACATTTGATTATGTTGCATCCCCATCACCCAAAGTCAAATTGTCTTTCGTCACCTTCTATTTGGTTTTCTTTGTGCTTCTCTCCTCCCCCCTTCTCCTCCCCCCCCATAACCCCCACACTCTTATCCATGTCTCTGGGTCTCATTTTCATGTCCCACCTATGTATGGAATCATATAGTTCTTAGATTTTTCTGATTTACTTATTTCACTCAGTATAATGCTATCAAGGTTCATCCATGTTGTTGTAAATGATCCAATGTCATCATTTCGTATGGATGAGTAATATTCCATAGTATATATGTACCAAAGCTTTTTAATCCACTCGACCACTGACGGACACTTGGGCTTTTTCCAGATCTTCGCTATTGTAAACAATGCTCCCATAAACATGGAGGTGCATTTCTTCTTTTGAATCAGTGATATGGTGTTCTTGGGATATATTTCTAAAAGTGGGATGGCTGGGTCAAAAAGCAGTTCCATTTTTAATTTTTTGAGGAATCTCCATACTGTTTTCCACAGTGGCTACACGAGTCTGCATTCCCACCAGCACTACAAGAGGGTTTCTTTTTTTCCACATCCTTGCCAGCACTTATTCTGTGTTGTTTTGTTAATGAGCGCCATTCTGACTAGTGTGAGGTGGTATCTCATTGTGGTTTTAATTTGCATTTCTCTAATGATTAGTGATGTTGAACATTTTTTAATCTGCCTATTGGCCATCTGTATGTCCTCTTTGGAGAAGTATCTATTCATTTCTTTTGCCCATTTTTTGATTGGATTGTTTATCTTCCTGGTGTGAGTTTTACAAGGTCTTTATAAATTTTGGTTATTAACCCCTTATCAGACATGTTGTTGAATATGTTCTCCCATTGCGTGGTTTGTCTTTTTATTTTGTTCATATTGTCTTTAGCTGTGCAAAAGCTTTTTAGTTTGATATAGTCCCATTTGTTTATCCTGTCTTTTATTTCATTAGCCTGTGGAGATAAATCAGCAAATATATTTCTGTGAGAGATGTTGGAGACCTTACTGCCTATGCTTTCTTCTAAGATGCTTATGGTTACATGACTTACATTTAAGTCTTTTATCCATTTTGAGTTTATTTTTGTGAATGGTGTAAGTTGGTGGTGTAGTTGCATTTTTTTTTTTTTTGCAAGTAGCTGTCCAATTTTCCCAACACCGTTTGTTAAAGAGGCTGTCTTTACTCCATTGTATGCTCTTACTTCTTCAAATATCAATTATCCATAAAGGTGTGGGTTTATTTCTAGGTTCTCTGTTCTGTTCCACTGATCTATAATATATGCCTGTTCTTATGCCAGTACCAATTTGTTTTGAGTACAATGGCCTTGAAGTATAGCTTGATATCAGGAAGTGTGATACCACCCACTTTATTCTTCTTTTTCAAGACTGCTGAGGCTATTCATGTTCTTTTTTGGTTCCATATAAATTTTTGGAATATGTGTTCTATATCTTTGAAGTATGTCATTTGTATTTTAATTGGTATTGCATTGAATTTATAAATTGCTTTGGGTAATATAGACATTTTAATGATGTTTTTTCTTCCTAACCATGAACACGGTATATGCTTCACTTGTTTGTATCTTCCTTGATTTCTTTTACCAATGTTTTATAATTTTTCGATTACAAGTCTTTAATCTCCTTGGTTAAATTTACTCCCAGGTACTTTATTATTTTTTTGTTGTTATTGCAATAGTGAAGGGGATTGTTTCCTTAATTTCTCTTTCATACAGTTCATTGTTGGTGTATAAAAAATGCCTCTGATCTGAGTATTAATTTTATATCCTACCACCTTGCTGAATTTATTTATAAGGTCCAGTAGTTTTTTGACTGAGACTTTAGGGTTTTCTATATACAGTATCATATCATCTGCAAATAATGATAGTTTTACTTTTTTTTTTTCCAATTTGGATACCTTTTATTTCTTCTTCTTGTCTGATTGCTGTGGCTAAGACTTCCAGAACTATGTTGAATAGAGTGGTGAAAGGGGGCACTCCTGCCTTGTTCCTGATCTTAAGGGGATTGCTTTTAATTTTTGCCCATTGAGTATGATATTGGCTTTGAGTTTGTCACAGATTACCTTTATCATGTTGAGGTATGTTCCCTGTATTCCCACTTTGCTGAGAGTTTTGATTATAAATGGGTGCTGGATTTTATCAAATGCTTTTTCTGCATCTATTGATATTATCATGTGGTTTTTCTCCTTCCTTTTGTTTATGTGATGAATCATATTGATTGATTTATGAATATTGTACCAGCCCTGCCTCCCCAGGATAAATCCCACTTGATCATGATGTATGATCTTTTTCATGTATTGATGGATCTGGTTTGCTAATATGTTGTTGAAGATTTTAGCGTATAAATTCATCAGGGATATTAGCCTATAAGTTTCTTACTTTGTGTTATCTTTGCCTGGTTCTAGAATCAGAATTATACTTGCCTCATAAAAGGAGCTTGGAAGTCTTCCCTCTTGAATTTTTTGAAATAACTTGAGAAGGATAGAAGTTAGTTCTTTTTTGAATATTTGGTAAAAGTTGCCTTTGAAGCAATCTGGCCCCAGGCTTTTGTTTGTTGGGAGTTTTTTGATAACTGTTTCTATCTCATTTATTGTAATTGGTTTGTTTAGGTTTTCTGATTCTTCCAGATTGATTTTTCAAAGATTATATGTTTGAAGGAATTTGTCCATTTCACCTAGGTTGTCAATTTTTTGGCATACAGTTCTTCATAATATTTTCTTACAATCCTTTGTATTTCTGTTGTGTAAGTTGTTATTTCTCCACTCATTTCTAATTTTATTTATTTGAGTCCTCTCTTTTTTTCTTGGTGAGTCTGGTTAAAGGTTCATCAATCTTGTTTACCTTTTCAAAGAACCAGCTCTCGGTTTCATTGATCCTCTGTATTGTTTTTATAGCCTCTATGTCATTTATTTCTGCTCTGATATTTTTTATTTCCTTCCTTCTACTTCCTCTGGGATTTACTTGCTGTTCTTTTCCTAATTTTTTTAGATGCAAGGTTAAGCTGTTTATTTGAGCTTTTTCTAGCTTCTTAAGGTATGCTTGTAATGCTATGAACTTCCCTCTTAGGACTGCTTTTTCTGTGTCCCATAAATTTTGAGTTGTTGTATGCTCATTATGATTTGTTTCTAGGAATTTTTTTTATTTCTTCCATGATATCATTGTTAATCCATTTGATATTTAATAACATGCCATTTAGTTTCCAAGTGTTTGAGTAGTTTTCAGTTTTTCTATTGTAGTTGATTTTTAGTTTCATGCCACTGCGATCAGAGAAGATGCTTGATATGATTTCAATCTTCTTAAATTTTTTGAGACCCCTTTTGTGCCCTAACATGTGGTCTATCCTAGAGAATGTACCATGAGCACTTGAAAAGAATGTATATTCTGCTGCTTTAGTGTGAAAGGTTCTGAAGATCTCTATTAAATCTGGTTGATCTAGTGCAGGGGTCCGCAAACCACAGCCCGTGGGCCGCATGCGGCCCCCTGAGGCCATTTATCCGGCCCCTGATGCACTTCTGGAAGGGGCACCTCTTTCATTGATTGTCAGTGAGAGGAGCATAGTTACCATTGAAATACTGGTCAGTTTGTTGACTTAAATTTACTTGTTCTTTATTTTAAATATTGTATTTTTTCTCATTTTGTTTTTTTACTTTAAAATAAGATATGTGCAGTGCACATAGGGAATTGTTTATAGTTTTTTTTCTTATATTCTAGCCCTCCAACAGTCTGAGGGACAGTGAACTGCCCCCCTGTATAAAAAGTTTGGGGACCCCTGATTTAGTGTGTCCTTTAAGTCTGCTGTTTCTTTGTTAATTTTCTTTCTTGAGGATTTATCTAGTGATGTTAGTGGGGTATTGAAATCCCCTAATATTATAGAATTGTTGATCTCACCCTTTATGTCCATCAAAGTCTGCTTTGTATAATTAAGTGCTTCTATTTTAGGTGCATAAATATTTATAATGGTTATATCTTCCTGTTGGATTGCTCCCTTTATCATTATGTAGTGACCTTCTTTATCCCTTACTATAGCCTTTGTTTTAAAATCTACTTTGTCAGATATAGTATTGCTACCCCAGCTCTTATTTCATTTCCATTTGCATGAAATATTTTTTCCAACCTTTATTTTCAGTCTATGGATATCTTTTGTTTTGAGGTGTGTCTCTTGCAGACAGCATATGTATGGGTCCTGTTTTCTTATCCATGCAGCTAACCTATGTCTTTTGATTGGATCATTTAATCCATTTATATTTAAGGTTATTATTAATATTTTAGATTTTTATTGCCATTTTATTCTTTAAATCTACATTCCTCTTTTACTACATTTTTCCTTCTTTGTTCTGTTTACAACAGGCTCCTTAACATTTCTTGCAGCATTGGTATGGTTATGATGAATTCCTTGAATTTTTTTTGTCTGGGAAACATTTTATTTATTTTTCCTTCTATTTTAAACAATAGCCTTCCTGGATAAAAAAGTCTTTGTTATAGGCTATTGTTTTGCATTACTTTGAATATTTCTTGCCATTCCCTTCTGGCCTCAAGTGTTTTTGTTGAGAAGTTGGATGTCCCTGGTCGCAGACAGTGAGTGAGAGTTTCCTCCAAGCGCCCCGGAAGTGGGCGCCCGCTTGTGTTACCGGACAGAGTGGCAGAGCCAGAGGTCTTTGAGTGGGAGGGAAGCCCGCCTGATTATGCTAGCAGCTCTGACTGACTGAGCCTTACCCAGAGCCCAGTGCTGAGTGGAAATAGAGTGGGGAGTTGCCAGCTCTTTGAGCCTCTTACTATCCAGGCAGAGGCAGCAGCAACCCCATAGCTGGATTATCAGGCTACTAATTGAGGAAGGAAAGACTAGGAGAAAGGCTCCAGGAACACAGACTCTCTCACTGTCGGAGCCTATACATGCTAATGAGCTTCGACTCCCTACGAGACTAAAGCACAATACATGACATTGCCATAGAGACTTATCAACTGCAAGCCTCTACCTGAGCGTGCCAAAGGGGCAGAACCCGGGGTACAGAGTCACCGACCAGGAAGAGGGAGAGAAAAGAAAAAGCAAGAAGATAACCTCTCAAAATCAAGAATAATCTGCAGACTTTATAACCTATCCCATTTTATTATATTTGTTCGTTTGTTTCTCTTATCTTCATTCTTGATACTTTTTTTTTCCTCCTCCAATTTGGCCGATTAACTCTCTGCCGGTCTTACTCTCTCCTCTCCTTGAACTACACTACCCATAAGTGTTACATCTCCCATTATCTTTTCTCTTCTATTCCTTTCTCTCTATGAGAGTTGCACTCCAAAACCCTTAACTCTCTCTCTCTCTCCTTTCTTTATTCTTCTTTTAGTGGTTCCCTCTTTTTTTCTCTCTCTCTCTTTCTTTTCTCTTTCTATATTAGTTTCTTCCTTTCTCCTTTACATCTCCTCTCATTCAAACCTCAATAACAAACAAATTATCTTATCTGGGACTCAAACCTATGTTTGTGGCATTGTGGGGGGTTTTTACTTCACCTTTTTAACTCACTAGCAGTGCTCCCATCCCTGGCTCTCCATATTATCTAGTTCTTGTTCCACTAAATACAATAGTAATTTTTTAATTTATCCCCCCATTTTTCCGTTTTCCTCTTATTCCTCTCATCATAACTCTTAGACAACCAACACCTAAAAGCAAATCATTTTATTCTTGACCCAAATTTTTTCCTTATTTGCTTTTTGTGGGTCCATACGCTCTTTTTTTTGCTTTTTTCTTTTTTTTTTTCCTTTTTTTTTTTTTTTTGCCCCTTTATTACTTTTCCCCAATTCAGGCCCTCCATCACAGGCATTGTTTGTTATAATTCACAGTCCACCACAAGATTTTCTCAAGAAAGAGGGGAGAGGAGAGGAGAGGAAAAAAGGAGTGGGGGAATAATTTCCTTTTTTTAAAAATTTTTATTTTATTTTATTTTTCTTTATTTCATTATTAATTTTTTTTTAAAAAAACAACTCTTTTCGATTTTTTATTTTTTTTATTTTTTTTAACTTTTTATTCTTTATTAAATCTCATTAATACTTTCAACAAAACCACACTCAGATGCCATTAAGGAAGAGAAAATCGAATATCATGGATACAAAAGAAAGAGAGGTAACACAGCTAGATGAGGAAAAATCTATGGAGAAAAAATTTAATATATTGGAAACCTTGGAGCTAAATGACAGAGAATTCAAGATAGAAATCCTAAAAATCCTCCGAGATATACAAGAAAACACAGAAAGGCAATTTAGAGAGCTCAGAAAACAACTCAATGAACACAAAGAATATATGTCCAAAGAAATTGAAACTATAAAAACAAATCAAACAGAGATGAAAAACTCAATTCACGAGCTGAAAAACGAAGTAACAAGCTTAGCTAATAGAACAGGTCAGATAGAAGAGAGGATTAATGAAATAGAAGACAAGCAACTTGAGGCACAACAGAGAGAAGAAGAAAGAGACTCAAAAATTTAAAAAAATGAGATAGCCCTACAAGAATTATCTGACTCCATCAAAAAGAATAACATAAGAATAATAGGTATATCAGAGGGAGAAGAGAGAGAAAATGGAATGGAGAACATACTCAAACAAATAATAGATGAGAACTTCCCAAGCCTGTGGAAAGAACTAAAGCCTCAAGTTCAAGAAGCAAACAGAACTCCAAGTTTTCTTAACCCCAACAAACCTACTCCAAGGCATATCATAATGAAATTGACACAAACCAACAGCAAAGAAAAAATTCTCAAGGCAGCCAGGGAAAAGAAGAATACAACATATAAAGGAAGGCCCATTAGATTATCATCAGATTTCTCAGCAGAAACTCTACAAGCTAGAATAGAGTGGACCCCAATATTTAAAGTCCTGAAAGAGAGGAACTTTCAGCCATGAATACTATACCCATCAAAGCTATCCTTCAAATACGAAGGAGAAATAAAAACATTCACACATACAGAAAAGATGAGGGAATTTGTCATCAGAAAACCCCCACTCCAGGAATTACTAAAGGGGGTTCTCCAATCAGATACAAGGAACAAAAAAAAACAGAGCCACAAGTAAAAGCTCCAAGAAGAACACAATAAAACCAAATTTAAACTGTGACAACAACAAAAAGAAAGAGGGGGAGAAATGGAGATTAACAGTAGCAAAGGACGATGGAGTGCAAAAGTACTCACAAAATAGTTCACTACAATGAACAGGGTAGGGACACTTTTTATTACTCAAAGGTAACCACCATTGAAAAAACCACCACAGAAGCACATGAGATAAAAAAGATAGCACCAGAGGAAAGATGTATGGAATACAACCAAATAAAAACAAAAGATAAAAAAACGAAAGAAAAGGATCAAACAAGACACAGAACTAACAGAAAGCAAGATATAAAATGGCAATAGGGAACTCACAAGTATCAATAATTACATTAAATGTAAACGGATTAAACTCACCAATAAAAAGGCACAGAGTAGCAGAATGGATTAAAAAAGAAAATCCAACTGTATGCTGCCTACAGGAAACTCATCTAAGTAACAAGGATAAAAACAAATTCAAAGTGAAAGGCTGGAAAACAATACTCCAAGCAAATAACATCCAAAAAAAAGCAGGTGTAGCAATACTCATATCGGATAATGCTGACTACAAGACAGGAAAAGTACTCAGAGAAAAAAATGGCCATTTCATAATGGCTAAGGGGACACTGAATCAAGAAGACATAACAATTCTTAATATATATGCACCAAACCAAGGAGCACCAAAATATATAAGACAGCTACTTATTGATCTTAAAACAAAAACTGACAAAAATACAATCATACTTGGAGACCTCAATACACCGCTGACGGCTCTAGATCGGTCATCCAAACAGAGAATCAACAAAGACATAGTGGCCTTAAACAAAACACTAGAGCACCTGGATATGATAGACATCTATAGGACATTTCATCCCAAAGTGACTGAGTATACATTTTTCTCCAGTGTACATGGATCATTCTCAAGAATTGACCATATGTTGGGCCACAAAAACAACATCAGCAAATTCAGAAAAATTGAAGTTGTACCAAGCATATTTTCTGATCATAAAGCCTTGAAACTAGAATTCAACTGCAAAAAAGAGGAAAAAAATCCCACAAAAATGTGGAAACTAAACAACATACTTTTAAAAAATGAATGGGTCAAAGAAGAAATAAGTGCAGAGATCAAAAGATATATACAGACTAATGAAAATGACAATATGACATATCAGAATCTATGGGATGCAGCAAAAGCAGTGATAAGAGGGAAGTTCATATCGCTTCAGGCATATATGAACAAACAAGAGAGAGCCCAAGTGAACCACTTAACTTCCCACCTTAAGAAACTAGAAAAATAGAACAAAGACAAACCAAAACCAGCCGAAGAAAGGAGATAATAAAAATCAGAGCAGAAATAAATGAATTAGAGAACAGAAAAACTATAGAAAAAATTAATAGAACAAGGAGCTGGTTCTTTGAAAAGATCAACAAAATTGACAAACCCTTGGCAAGACTTACCAAGGAAAAAAGAGAAAGAACTCATATAAACAAAATCCAAAATGAAAGAGGAGAAATCACCACGGACACCGTAGATATACAAAGAATTATTGTAGAATACTATGAAAAACTTTATGCCACTAAATTCAACAACCTAGAAGAAATGGATAAATTCCTAGAACAATACAACCTTCCTAGACTGAGTCAAGAAGAAGCAGAAAGCCTAAACAGACCTATCAGTAGAGAAGAAATAGAAAAAACCATTAAAAACCTCCCCAAAAATAAAAGTCCAGGCCCTGACGGCTATACCAGCGAATTTTATCAAACATTCAAAGAAGACTTGGTTCCTATTCTACTCAAAGTCTTCCAAAAAATTGAAGAAGAAGCAATACTTCCAAACACATTTTATGAGGCCAACATAACCCTCATACCAAAACCAGGCAAGGATGGCACAAAAAAAGAAAACTACAGACCAATATCTCTAATGAATACAGATGCTAAAATACTAAACAAAATACTAGCAAATCGAATACAACAACATATTAAAAAAATAATACATCATGATCAAGTGGGATTCATCCCAGAATCTCAAGGATGGTTCAACATACGTAAAACGGTTAATGTAATACACCATATCAACAAAACAAAGAACAAAAACCACATGATCTTATCAATAGATGCAGAAAAGGCTTTCGATAAAATACAACACAATTTTATGTTTAAGACTCTCAACAAAATGGGTATAGAAGGAAAATATCTCAACATGATAAAGGCCATATATGATAAACCATCAGCTAACATCATATTAAATGGCACTAAACTGAAGGCTTTCCCCCTTAAATCAGGAACACGACAGGGTTGTCCACTCTCTCCACTCTTATTTAATGTGGTACTAGAGGTTCTAGCCAGAGCAATCAGACAAGACAAAGAAATAAAAGGCATCCATATTGGAAAAGAAGAAGTAAAGGTATCACTTTTTGCAGAAGATATGATCCTATACATCGAAAACCCCAAAGAATCCACAAAAAGACTACTAGAAACAATAAGCCAATACAGTAAGGTCGCAGGATACAAAATTAACATACAGAAGTCAATAGCCTTTCTATATGCCAACAATGAAACAACTGAAAAGGAACTCAAAAGAATAATCCCCTTCACGATTGCAACAAAAAAAATAAAATACTTAGGAATAAACATAACAAAGAATGTAAAGGACTTATATAATGAAAACTATAAACCATTGTTAAGGGAAATTGAAAAAGATATAATGAGATGGAAGAATATACCTTGTTCTTGGCTAGGAAGAATAAATATAATCAAGATGGCTATATTACCCAAAGCAATATACAAATTTAATGCAATTCCCATCAAACTTCCAATGACATTTTTTAAAGAAATAGAGTAAAAAATCATCAGATTTATATAGAACTATAAAAAACCCGAATAGCCAAAGCAATCCTAAAGAAAAAGAATGAAGCTGGGGCATAACAATACCTGATTTCAAACTCTATTATAGGGCCACGACAATCAAAACAGCATGGTATTGGCAGAAAAATAGACACTCAGACCAATGGAACAGAATAGAAAGTCCAGAAATAAAACCACATATATATAGTCAAATAATTTTTGATAAAGGGGCCAACAACACACAATGGAGAAAAGAAAGCCTCTTCAATAAATGGTGCTGGGAAAACTGGAAAGCCACATGCAAAAGAATGAAACTGGACTACAGTCTTTCCCCCTGTACAAAAATTAACTCAAAATGGATCAAAGATCTAAACATAAGACCTGAAACAATTAAGTACATAGAAGAAGACATAGGTACTCAACTCATGGACCTGGGTTTTAAAGAGCATTTTATGAATTTGACTCCAATGGCAAGAGAAGTGAAGGCAAAAATTAATGAATGGGACTACATCAGACTAAGAAGTTTTTGCTCAGCAAGAGAAACTGATAACAAAATAAACAGAAAGCCAACTAAATGGGAAATGATATTTTCAAACAACAGCTCAGATAAGGGCCTAATATCCAAAATATACAAAGAACTCATAAAACTCAACAACAAACAAACAAACAATCCAATAAAAAAATGGCAAGAGGATATGAATAGACACTTCTCCCAGGAAGAAATACAAATGGCCAACAGATATATGAAAAGATGCTCATCTTCTTTAGCTATTAGAGAAATGCAAATCAAAACAGCAATGAGATACCACCTCACACCTGTTCGATTAGCTGTTATTAGCAAGTCTGGTAATAGCAAATGTTGGAGAGGCTGTGGAGAAAAAGGAACCCTCATTCACTGTTGGTGGGAATGTAAAGTAGTACAAGCATTATGGAAGAAAGTATGGTGGTTCCTCAAAAAACTGCAAATAGAACTACCTTATGACCCAGCAATCCCTCTACTGGGTATATATCCCCAAAACTCAGAAACATTGATACGTAAAGACACATGCAGCCCCATGTTTATTGCAGCATTGTTCACAGTGGCCAGGACATGGAAACAACCAAAAAGCCCATCAATAGATGACTGGATAAAGAAGATGTGGCACATATACACTATGGAATACTACTCAGCCATAAGAAATGATGACATCGGAACATTTACAGCAAAATGGTGGGATCTTGATAACATGATACGAAGCGAAATAAGTAAATCAGAAAAAAACAGGAACTGTATTATTCCATACGTAGGTGGGACATAATAGTGAAACTAAGAGACATTGATAAGAGTGTGGTGGTTATGGGGGGGAGGGGGGAATGGGAGAGAGATAGGGGGTGGGGAGGGGCACAAAGAAAACTAGATAGAAGGTGACAGAGGACAATCTGACTTTGGGTGGTGGGTATGCAACATAATTGAATGACAAGATAACCTGGACTTGTTATTTTTGAATATATGTATCCTGATTTATTGATGTCACCCCATTAAAAAAATAAAATTATATATATATATAAAAAAAAGATGTTGGATGTTATCTTTATGGGAGCTTCCTTGTAGGTGATTGACTTTTTTTCTCTTGCAGCTTTTTGTATTTTTTCTTTATCTCTTAGCTTTGGTATTTTAATTATGATGTGTCTTGGTGTAGGTTTCTTTGGATTTCTCTTTAATGCAACTCTGTGCTACTTAAACTTGTGTGATTTTTTTCTTTATGACTTTAGGAAAATTTTCAGCTATGATTTCTTCAAACAGGCTCTCTGTCCCTTGTTCTTTCTCTTCTTCTTCAGGAACCCCTATGATGCGGATGTTGTTTCTTTTTATGTTGTTACAGAGCTCTCTTAGAGTTTTCTCAAAGTTTTTGAGCCTCTTTTCTTTTTGCTGCTCCACTTCTGTGCTTTCATTTATCTTGTCTTCTAAATCACTGATTCGATCCTCTGCTTTATCCAGCCTGCTTTTAATTCCTACTAGTGTAGTCTTCATTTCTGATATTGTATTTTTTATTTCTGACTGGTTCTTCTTTATTATCTCAATGTACTTTCTGATGCTTGTTATCTTTTTATTTAGGTGCTCATTGTGTCCATTCATTGTTGCTCTAAGATCTTTGAACATTCTAATAATCATTATTTTGAACTCTGCTTCCCGTAGTTTGGTTATCTCCGTCTTACTCAGTTATTTTTCTGGGGATTTCTCTTGTTGATTCATTTGTATTGCATTTCTCTGTCTTCCCATTTTGTCTATGTTTACACTCCTTGTTTGGTTGTGTTGTTTATGAAGCTAGCTAATTCTAGGGTTGATATTGTCTGCCTCCAATTTTCAGTTGTGTTATTTTTAGGTCTTCTTGGGTTGGCATCAGCTGTTGTTTGTAATCCGCTGTGGGCTACTTATCTGCTATCACTGTTCTTTTTTGTTTTTTTGTGTTGGCATTTTTTATGTCTTAGTTCAGGTGTGAGGATCCCTTCCTTAATCTTCCACTCTAACAAGGGTTGTTAGGTCCTGAACTGGTGCTTTCTATATCTGGCTGCTAAATGTTCCTGTCCTGGACCTTCCTGTCCAGGGGCTCATGCTGATCAGTGGGGGTCACTGCATATTACTGGCTCTTATCAACCTATTTGGAGCTACAGACAATCTAGATCTTGTGTCTGCCTCTGCAGGTCCCAGGTGCCATTGTAAATATCAGCTGCACTGCTAGGCTTGCTTTTATATACTCTTGGCCTGAGGGAAGTTCCTTTAAAAGTTCAAGTTCCCCTGAGATCTGCTTTCTGTTGCCTCTTATTGCTGGCTACTTGTTGGGCTCAGTACTGTAATTCAGTGATTAGGTATAGTTTTGGATGTGGCCTGCTTCTTAGCCTCAGGTGTCATTCTATCCAGTCTCTTATTTATTTATTTTGTTTTGTTTTTTTCTTATTTTTCAGCACTATGTAGGGTATAGTCACAGGGGTCCAGTGGGTGTGGCCCCTGTTCTCCCCTTGTGTGGTCTGTCTGCTGGCCTGCTGCCGCTGTTGCTGCCTGGGGCATTTGGGCTCAGGTGCTGCTGGTGAGAGCCCACCTCTGCAGCTGCTGCAGCCTCCACTGCCCCAGGCAGGCTCATGGAGGAGGACCACTTCCAAGGCTTCCCCAGCCTCCACTGCTACTGAGGGTCCGCCTGCACCGTGGGTAAGTTTGCGCACAAGGCTGGGGGGGTTTGCGTGTGGGCTCAAACCTTCTCAGCAGCCGCAGTGGCTCCCACCTCTGCTGGGGGACCTGTGCATGCCTGCTTGGACCACCCCCAAGGTCGCCCAGCATCTGCTGCTGCTGAGGGCCCACCTGCGCCACAAGCAGGTTTACATGCCCACCTGGATCTCCACAGAGGCCCGCAACTTCTGCTCTCACTGGCGGGCTCGTGCGCGCCCATGCTAACCCACTCCGCTGTCACTTGGATCTCTGCCCGGCCAAGGGCGGGCCCTTGCCACAGGCAGGACTGTGTGCAAGCCTTGACCTCTGCAGTGGCATAGTGGTTCCCGCCCCTGTGGGCTGGCCTGTGCACGCTCACTCCGACTGCCCTTACTACGCCCTGCAGCTTCCA
Organism: Saccopteryx bilineata; assembly: GCF_036850765.1. NCBI lineage: Eukaryota > Metazoa > Chordata > Mammalia > Chiroptera > Emballonuridae > Saccopteryx > Saccopteryx bilineata. The sequence goes on from NC_089490.1 coordinate 75,229,319, forward strand.
GCCCACCCACCTGGGGCAAGCGCTCAGCACTCCCGGAGGGGGACAGTAGCTTAGAACTCTGTACTCACTATTTGTGTCCCTAATGTGCTGCCTGCCTCTAAGTGCCTCTTTGTTCTAACTAGGGCAGGTGAGCCTCTGGTAGATGGGGTAATTTCTTCCCTTTGCTGATAATGCTGTTCCTAGGAAAAATGTTCACTTTAGATTTGGGGAATGGCTCAGCCCAGGGCTTAGGGTGTTCCTTCCTCCCAAGTGTCTCTCCCTGTGCCTCCGAGACCACTCTCTCCCCTGGCAACTCTGGTCCTCCCAGCACTTCCTGCTCCTGGAGCTCTGGGAAAGTGGCTGTGAGCGAGGCTCTCTGTGCAGTCCCTTTGACAGAGCCTGGGTCCGAGAGTTCTGCTTCCTTCTCTCAAACAGCATCTAGGCTCTTTTCTCAGCCAAATGTAGTCCATAAGCCCCTTCCAGGCTCCAGGGCTCTAGGCTGGGATTCTGGTTTTGGGGCTGAGGACCCACATCTCACTGGGCAACCCTCCCTGTCGTGAGAGTCCCTCCCGGCTGCACTGGCTCCCAAGGTCGGGGCAGCCCTTTCCGCATCTTCACCTTTCCTACCAGTCTCAGTGTGGGTTTTTTGGTGGTCCTTGGCTGTAGAATCCTCTTAGTTTAGTCCAAAGTTGTTCTTTCATGATGAGTGTTCTCAGAATTAAGTTGTAAGCCACCTTGGTTCTGGGAAGTGGGAGTTGGAGTGTCTGCCTACGCTGTGGCCATCTTGTCCTCCAAGACTACTTTAATAGTAAAATCAGGGAGGTAGGTAAGGCAGTGTTGGATATGTTAGTTTTCTACTGCTGTATAACAAATATCAAAGGCTTTGAAATAATATTTCCTGACTCATAGTTCTGCAGCACAGTTTAGCTGTCAGTACTCAGGGTCCCACAAGATAAAAATCAATGCATCAGATATGATAAGTTTTTGCTTGAATGCTCGGGGGTAAAAAATCTTCTAAGCACATTTTTGTTGTTGGCAGAATTTAGTGTCTTGAGGTGATAATGTGAGGCCTCTATTTTCTTGCTTGCTGTAAGCTGGGGCCACTCTAAGCTCCTAGTTTGCCACATTTCTTTCCACAAAGTCTCTTCCAACAGCTCTCTAGCAAAGGTGCCTTGAATTCTTCATGGCTTTGATCTTTGGGCCCACATGTAAAGGGCTGTGTGATTAGGTCAAAACCACCCCAATGATTTTCCTTTGTTAAAGTCAACTGATTTGGATTCTTAATTATATCTGCAAAAATCCCTTCATAGCAGTACTTATATTAGAGTTTGACTGTATAACTGAGAGAAGTTGTGTGTACATCAGAGACTTAGATGGGGGGGGGGAGCTCTTAGAGTTTTGCCTGCCATAAATAGCTAACTCAGGGATCCCTAAACATTTTACACAGGGGGCCAGTTCACTGTCCCTCAGACCATTGGAGGGCTGCCACATACAGTGTTCCTCTCACTGACCACCAATGAAAGAGGTGCTCCTTCTGGAAGTGCAGTGGGGGCTGGATAAATGGCCTCAGGGGGCCGCATGTGGCCTGTGGGCCATAGTTTGGGGATGCCTGACTAACTTATCAGCCACTACTAATTCCCTTCTATCACATCATACCCAGAATAGAAGTTGGAAAACTACATACTCTGTTTTTCAGCCTCCCGTTCAGGTAAGGTGACTAGTTGATCTAGCCAAGGACGAATTAAGAAAAAATGCATGGAAAGCTACTGAGAAACTTTTGCTTTCCTTATAAAATAACAAGAATACTCTTAATTTTTTTTTACTGTATGGAATAGAGGTATGATGCTTAATGATGCATGGGCCATCTGGTGACCATGAGGTAACAAATGTTTATTTTAAACCAGGTGGGCATGAGCATATGCACATTTCTCTGGGGGACAATTGATGATATTCTTATTTGGTAACACAATGCTAAGGTGAATGGGGAAAGAATATTAAAAGTCCTTGAACTACTGCTCCAAGCTTAGATCTTTTTTCTTACAGACTTCTTGTTAATTTTAGAAGACAATGAAATGTGTTTAGTGATAAAACTACTATAATTTATGTTCCAACATTTCTAACTGTTATAAAGCAAAAGGGTGAGTTAATATTAGTTACTACATACTAACCATGGAGCTATATTCTTTGTATGTTAGTTCACTAATCTTCACAGCAACTCTATTAAAAAGAAATTGATATTATTCTTATCCAGAATTCTCCTGTCACAGAAATAGCAAGTGCTGGGGTAGGTTTTCAAGACAAATCTGTCTGGCTCATTTTATTAAATCATGCTACTTCTCTGAAGGGTTTAATCTTCTTCCTGTGGGCACCTTCTTAATTTCATTATAATAATTTTGGTATTTTGTATGCTCATAAGTGTTAAACAAAATAAGTATTTAGAAAACCTATGCTATGGATAGAATTGTGTCTCCCCAAAATTCACATGTTGAAGCTCTAAGCCTCAATGTGATATTTAGAGATGGGGCCTTGGGAGATGCTTAGGTTTAGATGAGGTCATGATGGTAGGGTTCTCATGATGGGATTAGTGTCCTTATAAGAACATCAGAAAGTTTTCTCTCTTTCTGCTTCTCTTTATCTGACAGGTTGACAGGTGAGGACATGATAAAAAAGTGACTGAAGCCAGGATTAGAGGATTAGAGCTCTCACCAGAACCCAACCATTGTGGCACACTGTCCTCACACTTTTTACCTTCATAGCTATAAGAAAATTATTTTCTGCTGTTTAAGCCACCCAGTACATTGTATTTTGTTACAGAAGCCTTAGTAGACTAAGACAGGTGATACCTGTCATGTCCCTCTTCTTCTGAACCAACATAAAAACCCAACATAAAAACTGGATGTGGCAGATGTTGACTGTACTCTTTAATCCTTGCAAAATTCTAGGTCTTTCTATGTTTACCTCAAAGCCAGATAAATGTAAATCTTTCCCTGTGTTCAGAAGAAATTACTGAAGGCAGGAAATCATATTTAGATACATTCCTTTATATCTTTCCTGATCATTTATGTTTTCTTGGGGACTGTTCTCATGTTATTCCCTTAGATAGGTCTCTACCCACTGTGGGCATTTCAAAATAGTGTAATTCACTTCTGTAAACTGCTGACGTCTGCCCCTCAGAACATGCTATTATTCATGTTTCTTCTAAAGAAATATCCCTAGGGTTGTGAGATTTCAATTTGAATCTTGTACTTACTATAGCTGCTGCCCACCCATGAGATATATCCTTAGAAGGTATTCAAAGCAATAGGTAGCATTATCACTACCTAGAGCCCTGAATTCTAACATTCTACATTATCTTTTAGTCTGATAAAGCCATACTCAACCACAAGTGAGCCTCAAAAAACACTTTTATCTCTATTACATCATGGCCCAGAATAAAAACAGAAAAATTCTTTCTCCTTTCTCTGACCATGCATATGGTTTTCCCCTTTGTTTCCAATCTAAAATCAAAGTGGGATAAGTGGAGAAAAAAGATAAGGGAAACTTCATAGGTTAAAGTGCCCCACTTACATCTACTAATGCCACCCTGGTCTCAGAAGGCTTTGTCATTAGAAGGTACCTACCCTTAGCCCATTCTCCTCAACCCCCTCAACTCCATCTTAAATGGGAATGAATAGGGAGAGCTCTGCAGAGAAAAGTGAAAAAAGTTTCCCCGAAGACTGGTTTCATTCAAGTTCAGGGTATAAATCACTTGCTTAAAGCTGCATTGCCACACAATTTAGCCTTGTCTCCTTAGAACTACTGTTTGTCCATCTCTTCAAGAGGAATTTAGTTGTGGAAGTGAGGAGTCAAGAAAATTTTAAGTTCCCCCTTCTGCAATGATTTCCAAAATCATTAGCCATATTACCCTTTATTCTAACAAAACTTTATCTGGGGTTTCATTTATATAAATCCAATAAATTCAGAGAGGTCTAAATGAATCAAGGAGTAGGAAGTACCCTAGATATTGGAATACTGTTGAAAGCCACTGACTTAGAGGTTAGAAGTCATGACCAATATTTCCTGGCCCAGGCCTATATTCCTAACACTCCTAACAATGGGCCATGGGGATGCAGAGAAGACTGGGCCTATGCTTTGGAAGGTCCAGATTGATTTTTGTTTTATTCACTTTGGTATATTTGACATGTACCATATATGGGGAGAGGCTTAGCCCTGTCGAGCTGGTGGGTAAAAACTTTCCCATCTGTGTAGAGTTTCTTCAATCAAGGGTTTCACTGGAATCCAGACAGCACTCTGGCCTGATTCAGTCATTGGCAGAGGAAAAAATGTGGGTGTGAGATACTCTAATTAAGCACCAGCTCCTTCCCAGACTCTACCTAACTGCCTACTATAATAAAATCAAACTCATGGCATTCTTTTAGAAACAGAATTCCAGAATATCTGACTGTGAGTTTTTTAAGGTTGCAGGACTTTCCTTGTGCTCAGAGAAGATGGAAAGACCAGTGTTTGCTGCTCAGTCCACTCTCAGGTATCTTTTACAATCTCTGAAGATCTGTTGAATTTCTTGCCACTCATCCTGTTTATATACATGAGTGATTGGGGGCAGAGGCTGACCCTGCTGTTGTATAAAAGTAATCAACAGTAAATTTGGGCCTTTGTGTTTCTCAGGTGTAGAAAGTCATTTATTTCACACTATAACATAAATTAACCACATTCAGCCATGTTCTGAAATTGTCTTTCCCAACTCCAGTTAAAGTTCATGGAGTTTTCTGCATGGATTTAGTATGGGATTAATTCCAGAACCATGACCTTATACCTCCTTACACATGGGTATTTTCTGCATAGCATTTTCTCTCAAGATTGAATCTGATTAGAACATAGATATTTCTGCAGAGATATTGGTTATAGAAGCAGCTCTCAAGAGCATCTCTCACTTATCAATAAGCCCCTACTTACAAAGCCCTATTGATGTGAAGTGTTTGTGCTTTGCCCTTCTGATTATTATTTATTTAACTTTGATTTTCATGCCACTTCATATTTAACCAGTCATATGTTAAAATATAAATGAAAGGAGCCATGTGAAAATGTGCAAAAAATAAACAGGCTTACATTTAGAGTTGTGAATTAGAAGAAAAAAATACATAGACTGGAGGTAATATTTATTTATACCAAGTTGATTGACCAATTGCTAAACCAACCCACTGACATTGACCTGAATATCTATTGTATAACCATGCAAAAAATACAGTTATTGCATAAATTAAGATATACTAACCATATAAAGAACACCTCATTGGGGATTGAACTCTTGAAACAAAATCCTATCCCATGATGCCCTCTTTGTAAAACATAGCCTGGTATTAACCATTGCCAGCTAAATTTTCTAATGTTGGCCTTACCTTTGCAGCTATCCACTCTAATGCTTTGTCTGGTTGCATAATTGGATGTGTTGGTTATTTATTTGCTCATCATTCTGTTTTTGTGGGCAGACTGAAAAGAAGAAACTGTTTAGACCCAAGATCTATAATCACAAACATGTTTGTCTCACATAGACTCTAGGAATTTAAATGTCTGGATATATGCCAGGCCGACAAAGCAAAACAAAAAAAAAAAAATAGAATCTTAGAGGTTACCTAGGAGATATTTATTTCTATTTGAACAGCTTTATTTTTTTTTAAAATAAATTTTTATTAATGGTAATGGGATGACATTAATAAATCAGGGTACATATATTCAAAGAAAACATGTCTAGGTTATTTTGTCATTAAATTATGTTGCGTACCCCTCGCCCAAAGTAAGATTGTCCTCCGCCACCCTCTATCTAGTTCTCTGTGCCCCTCCCCCTCCCCCTAACTCTCTCCCTCCCTCCCTCCCATGTCCTCCCTCCCCCCACCCCTGGTAACCACCACACTCTTGTCCATGTCTCTTAGTCTCATTTTTATGTTCCACCAATGTATGGAATCATGTAGTTCTTGTTTTTTTCTGATTTACTTATTTCACTCTGTATATTAGAGAAATGCAAATCAAAACTACATTTGAACAGCTTTAACATTAATGGGAATATTAAATTTCTCAAAACAAAAAATAAATCTAGTAAATCAGAATTCCAATTTGTATATGGACAATCTAATTTTATGTACTAAAGACATTAATAAATTTAGTTAGAATTTCTGTGAAATTCTCTCTGTCAGTGACAGAGAACAGAAAATCAGTAATAGGAAAAAAACAGCATGATTTCAAAGAAGTAACCAAATTGGAGAGAAACGCTTATGTGGTAAGGACTTAGGCACCTATAAGGAGAGATCTGAAGAACCCTCATGGTCATCAAGGTCATGATCATAATGACCTGGGATGGAAAGAAAGAGTTGAAATAAGATTTAGTCTAGATTTAAAGCCATCTCTGGCATGGGGAAAAGGAGGAGTGAGGGTATCAAAATGAAAAGCTATAAGGTAATTACATACATACCTTAGTAAAGTAATTGCTAGGCAATCAAAGGACCATAGGGACTGCATGTGTGTAGTGAGCCGGCATAGCATTGAGTTTATAAGTAAAACGTATCTCTGGATTCTATCTCTGTGCCCTTTAGCTACCAAAAATCCTTCAGCAAGTAGCTTAGATCCTGAAATCATCAGTTTCTTTACCTGTAAAGTAGAGGTAATATTGATACCTTAGCTCATAGTCTAGTTGAAGATTAAGTCTTAATACACATAAAGTACAATATTTGACAAAGTACCAAGTCCATACAAATGTTCTATTGTGGAAAAGTCCTGCCGGGGGTGAGGATGATGGAGATGCAAAGACCCAACTCCAGGGACCAGGTTAAGTGACGCAGATCCACTTTATTCAGGAAGTAAGCTAGCATATATAGATGGGTTCAGCCTATAGGGTGTTACAGTTTGTCCTTCATAGCCAATGGCTGAAAAGATTAGGGAGCTGCGTGGTTGGCGCTAAGTCACTTCCTTATAGTGGGCGAGCTTCCTTCCTGGGTATGCCCAGGAGGCTTCTGGGAGCTGGAGCATTTTCACAGCATTGCATCAGCCACAGCTGCTAGAAATGCGCTCTGCACTCCACCCGTATCTCCCCTTTCTCTTTTAATTAAGGCCAATTGGACTTGATGAATGACATATTGCTATTGTTGTAGCTTCTGAATGCTACGCATTATGCAACGGAACCTTAGTAGAACTAAAACAACTATAATACCTATTATACTATATGCTAGTAGATTAGCTGGATTAAACAATGAGGCAAGCTTCTGTAATGTTTGCCTAGTTAGGAAATAGAACAGGGGTCTTAAACAGGGGGTTCCTCCTGGGGGTCGGGATGTCATTTCCCTCCCATTGTGTTACAGAGACCTTCTAGGTGCTGTTAAACACAGTTCCATTTTGATTGTAAAAAATTGATGTAGGTTCATGCGCGCCCCCTTCCCACAAAGGTCCCAGCGTCCAAACAGGAAACGGATGGCTTGCTGTGGGCTGTGTACTGCATATGGTTGCAAGGCACATTACACAAATTATAACAACATGACAAATCATAAGGTACATTTCACCAGTCTCTGAGCACTTTGCCAAAAGTGCAAAATGTCCTCAGCCTTGTTTCTAGCCATGGGAAAAACTTCCCGGGGCAGGGGAAGAACCTCTATCAAAACCACCCCCCACCCCCATCAGGGTATTTCACATTGTCCAAAATCCATAAGTCCATCCAACAAAGGAACCAATGCTCACTCTGGTCATAGTCCAGGATATCAGTCTATTCACATGAGGCCTCAGCCACCCCCCTCATCCCTGCCGTCCTGGCAGGTCTTACACTGTCCCAAAGAAGAGTACGTGGCAATGGCAGTCTGCATTTCCATCTCTGCTCTGGAGAGAATGATGGCATTCACCCTATGTCCCAAAATGTCAGCGAACCCACCAGTGGCTTAGCAGGCACTCCCTGCCATTCCAGTGGCCACTCTGTGATGCAAGCCTGGCTTCCATTCATCCTCCTGCTGCAGCTGCCACCGTTTATCTTCTGGAGTCTGTGAATCGCAACTCTGCCCAATTCTCCTCATCCTCCAAAGATGAACTGAAAACACCAGCTCTCACTGCCAGACTCGAACCCCGGGCTGCCGCCACCTGCGACTAGGAGTCAGCGGTCACTACAGCACACATAAGCAAGAACAGAGCACCAGGGCCTGGGGGCCGTCAGGGTTAATTCTCTGGGCTTGCCCCGCCAAAGCCTCCACATCCCCCCAGGTGATGGGGCGTTCATGCCAGCTGCGAGGTCTTCTTCTGGAGCACTGAGGACCTCTTCCCCTCAGGGGTAGCTGGTGTAGAGAAGGCCAGGGCTGTGGCTTTGGACAGGTGAAGACTGAATCATTTAGTGGGGCCCCAAGAGACCCGGTCAAGCAGGTTGGGGGGTTCCTGGGATACAAATTGGCTGAAAAACACAAGCATAACCTCTCCCCTGCATTAGAAGAGGGTGTGATCCCTGCCACTGTGCCATAGCTGGGTCCTTCCAGTGTCATTTCAGAGAGAGGGGCGGGGGAGAGGGAGAGCCAGAGATACAAAAAAATAGACAAAACAGACAGACATAAAGAAAAAGACACATGGGGGCGTATAGGCTGGCCCATGGGTCTGTAGCTGGAACACGTGTTGGAGTTAAAGCTGGGGTAGAAAATGGCATTTGAGAGGCTGGGGTGGGGCACTGAGCCCCGGCAGGAAACGTGGAAGTAGCAATTTCCGCTTTTTCCAGAGGCAGAGCTGATGGAGCAGTTAGCAATTTGGTTGGTTTTGTTTCTGCGCGCTCAGCCGCGATTTTGTCAAACTTGGAGGCTAAACTACTTTCCTCCTCAGTGGAGGGGGATGAATAGGAAGGTAGGGGCTTCCCAGACAGAGAGGTAGCCTGCAATATCTTTGGCACTGGCGGAGGGTCCCCAGCAGGAGCACTGGTCAGGCAGGCATGTATCGCTAGCAGGGCAGGAGTGAGGCCGAGAGGGAAGGTTTGTCCCCCATGCACCTCAACCAAAGGAATGTGCCAGAAAGCTCAGGCCCAAGTATCCATGACCCAGAGAGGCTCGTCCTAGAACCAAGGATTGAAACCTGAGAGGATCTCCCAGTAAGTACAAAGATCCTTCACTAACTTCAACTCGCCTACTCTGCAATAGGGCATGCAGGGCTCGAGCCTGCGGGGCTCAAGAGTGAGGGAGAAGATTTCCCATTGCAGAGGGTCACTCACCCATCCCTTGGATGCCGGATAGGCCCCTGCTCCATGTTGGGCACCAGTTGTGGACAAGTCTTGCTGGGGGTGAGGATAATGGAGACACAAGGACCCAACTCCGGGGACCAGATTCAGTGACGCAGATCCACTTTATTCAGGAAGTAAGCTAGCTTATATACACGAGTTCAGCCTATAAGATGTTACAGTGTGTCCTTCATAGCCAATGGCTGAAAAGATTAGGGAGCTGCGTGGTTGGCGCTAAGTCACTTCCTTATAGCGGGGGAGCTTCCTTCCTGGGTATGCCCAGGAGGCTTCTGGGAGCTGGAGTATTCTCACAGCATTGCATCAGCCACAGCTGTTAGGAATGCACTCTGCACTCTGCCCACATTCTATATCTATGTATTAGTATTTATTAATAATTATTATTGTAACTCAGTCCCACATCAAACTTTGGAATCAATCCTATTACAAAGTATGGCAGGGGTCTGATATGTGACCCTCTATCTATAGCCTCAAGTTTATCATCAGTCTTACTGTAGATTCTGCTTGAATTATTTTGCTCATTTATGCATATACTCATTCAATGGATATGTATTGACTATCTCCCCTTGAGAGACTTCATTCAATGCATATGTATTGACTATTTTCCCTTGAGAGACTTCTATTCTAGTAGAGACTGTTATGATAAAGAAGAACTATATAAATAAACAAGGTAATGGAGGAAGAATAAGTACTATGAAGGAAACAAGGGTGGCTAGGGTGGGAAGACTATGCTAGATAATTAGTCAGGGAAGGCCTTTCTCAGCAGATGGCATTAAAACAGAGATCTGAATGGGGAAGTGGAGATATCACGGGAAGATATTTAGGAAAACATTACAGGTAGAAAAAATAGTAGAAATAAAAGCATGGAGGTAAGAAACACATTGGTATATTTGAGATATACAGTGCCTGTATATCTGGACCACAGGGGAACAAATATGTTTCTAAGATGAGAAGAGGCAGCTAAAGCTGGAAAAACAGATCACCAAGGCCCTGAAAGCTATGGGAAGGAGTTTAGGTGGTTTATATCCAACTGCCTAATTAACACTGCTACTTGATTACCTCAAAAACAGTTCAAACTAAGCCTTTGACAGTATTTGTGGGGTGTGTGCGTATGAACACTGGAATACCACTGTTGTTTTAATATGTGGCCTTCATTATTTTAGTGCGTTCGATAACATACTATATGAGGCAATAACAAACTTAGGAGCATTACAAGTTTTCCAGAATCTCTGTTGATCTTGCCCAAGGGCCCAGTGAATGCCTCAGCCTCTTTTCTCTGAACCAATGAACACTAGCCTAGCCTTGATGTCTGAACTATCAGTTTCTTTCTCCTGGATCACAGGAGTTGTCTACTGCTGCCTCTGTTGGTTCCTCAGGCCCACAGATTATTTGTAGTTTTCACTCAAACCGTGGGCATGACCTGAGTTAACTCCTAGTGCCAAAAGGATCTCTGTTTTTTTATTTTTATTTTTATTTTTTTTGTATTTTTCTGAAGCTGGAAATAGGGAGAGACAGTCAGACAGACTCCCACATGCGCCCGACTGGGATCCACCCGGCACGCCCACCAGGGGCGACGCTCTTCCCACCAGGGGGCGATGCTCTGCCCTTCCAGGGCGTCGCTCTGCCGCGACTCTAGTGCCTGGGGCAGAGGCCAAGGAGCCATCCGCAGCGCCCGGACCATCTTTGCTCCAATGGAGCCTTGGCTGCGGGAGGGGAAGAGAGAGACAGAGAGGAAGGGGGTGGTGGAGAAGCAAATGGGTGCTTCTCTTATGTGCCCTGGCCAGGAATCGAACCCAGTCCCCCGCACGCCAGGCCGACGCTCTACTGCTGAGCCAACCGGCCAGGGCCAAGGATCTCTGTTTTTAACAAGATACTTGCACTCAGTTTTAGACATTCCCCTGTACTCCCCAAAGAGAGTTTATATATTGTGATCCCAAGGCTCCAATCCCAAAAAATCATTCTAAAGGACACTCACATGCTCTAGTAAAGCAGTATAATGATACACACACACACACACACACACACACACACACACACACACACACACTATTCTTTGTGAATTTAGAGTTCACTTTGTACCAATAGACCTTGTGACCCATCCTTTTGGAGTCCTTTTGACTGAGATCCAAGACTCAGTCTTGGTCCCTCCTAAGGTCCAGTAGTACTCTTTCTCATCAAAATTTCAGAATCCAACTTCAAGTTATTCACATTGAGCCTCCAGGTTTAGATTTATCCCTAAATTCTGAGAATCCTAACTCTAAGCCAAGGACATTGTTCCTTCTCATTGAACACAAATTTACTTGCTATATGCTATGCACCAGATACTGTCTTAGAAATGTAGGTTATAGCAGTTAGCAATAGAGCCACAGACCTGGTTGTACCTTTAGTGAAGTAAGCAGGAAATTCTCCAAGATCAGGAGAGATCAGAGTGCTATGAGAGTGCAGAGTACTATGTCCAGCCTGGACACTGTTGTGTCTATGCTGAAAGCTGTGGAAGGAGTACGATTCAGTCACACGTGTATTGGATTCAGAGGGGACTAAAATTGAGGGAAGATTGTATAATTTGGTGTTTATGACTATATAAATCTCTTTCTATATTATTTGAGAAATTATGCTGCAGTTTTTTTAGGGGATTAATGAGATAAAGATAAAACAACCTACAAAGTAACTGAGAGTCAACCTCTTATTTGTCTTCTGTAAAGTTAGCCTTAGCTTTAATATCTTAAGAGGGTTAAGGTAGATTGCATTCTTGGCTTCAGTTGTTCACCATTTCCTGCATCCATGGCTTTTGCCATGTAATTTTGCTTTTCCTCTTACTGAAGGTAGAGTGAACTCTCCACTCTGACTTTGTGCTCAACTATGTAACTTGCTTGGGCCAATGGATGTTAGCAGATATGCAAACAAAAGCTTGAAAATGGACTTCAAATGATTGGGCTTGCTTTCTTGCACCTTTGCTATCACCATGAGAAGAACTTCCTCTAGGTAAATGCTGCCTATACAGCCTGGGCCCCAGAATGAAGATACACAAAGCTGACCTGATTCAACCAGCAGTGAGGAAATAAGCCTAGACACAATGAAAACTTGAAGCAGAGATGACCCATTTGGCCAGAGCACATAAACCAGCGGTTCTCAACTTGTGGGTCGCGACCCCGGTGGGGGTCGAACGACCAAAACACAGGGATCGCCTAAAGCCATTGGAAAATACATATTAAACAAACCCTTAGTGGACCCATGCATACCTAAGTAAGAATAAGTAAGTGCTGTTTTAAGCCACTGAATTTTAAATGGTTTGTCACATAATGTCATATTACTAAAAATTTTGCACCAGTGATAGTCCTACATTTCAATGTTAGGATGCCTGGCTTATTCTTTTTTCTTTCTCAGGAACTACATTTGCTGGTTTGTGTCCTGGTTTTCCAATATTTGTGGCTGAACCCATTCTCCCCCCAGTTACAGTAACTTCTTCATCTTTACTTTTTATGACTGTCTTATGCCTGGGCTTTATCATGACCTAATAGGCCCCATAGGTAATTGACTGAATCCTGTGTAGTAATACTATCCACATGTGCTTCCTATCACCTCTCCTCCCTATGGATTTAGATTTACTGTCAACTTCTATCTCTGTTTAATTATTTCCAGAAGAAATTGTTTGACATCTTGCTCATAAGTTATGTATAAGAGGTTGTACTAGAAACTGGGAACATATAAGTGACTAAGACAGTCTTTACCCTCAAAGCATTTATAAACTAGATATTATGTGCCAAATTGTACCCTCCTTAATTCAGATGTTAAAGTCCTAACCTTCACTAACTTAGAATGAGACTGTATTTGGGGATAAGGTCTTTAAAGAATTAATTTATTTAAAATGAGGCCATTATGTTGGGCCCTAATACAATAACACTAGTATACTGATAAAAAGAAGAAATTAGGACATAGAGATGTAGAAAGAGAAAACCATATGAAAACACAGGGACAAGATGGCCATCTACAAGCCAAGGAGAAGAAATCAACCTAGCTGGCATTTTGATCTCTGAATTCTAGGCTCTAGAATGATGGAAAAGTAATTATTTGTTGTCTATATCACAGTCTATGGCATTCTGTGATGGCAGCTGCAGCCAGCTTGTACACTAAACCAAGGACATGAACTAGGATAGGTGCACTTTTCTTAAAGTCACATTCAAAACACTATGGAAACACAGAAGAGGTATGCAGAAGTTAGGAGAAAGGAGGAAGAAGACAAATCTTTAAAGAAATGGTAACATTTTGAATTTTGTCTGATGTATAGGATGGGATTAAGTAGAAAAATGGGAAAAGAATATTTGAAGTAGTGTGAAAAGCATATGCAAATATAGGAAGACATGATAACTTATGGCATATTTAGGTAATGACAAATTTTTTTGTGAAGTTAGAAATATGAGATTATCAAAAAATGACTACCACAGACACCTTATGCAGGTAGTTCATACTTAAAGAGAGAGTGCATTCTTTACCTTTGAACATATAAATTATCTACCATGCAAAATAACTTTTGTAACAAGAGAGTGATTTTTTCTATTTTTTTATTTTATTTAGAAAATTAAATTTAATAAGGTGACATTGATCAGTAAGAGTACATAGGTTCCAGGTAAATACCTCTATAGTATTTGAATTGTTGATTGCATTGTGTACCCATCACCTAAAGTCAAATCATTTTCTGTCATAGTATATTTGTCCCTTTTTACTCCCTACCTCCCCACCCTCCTTACTCCAAACCTGTCCCCCTGTTAACCACTTCACTTTTATCTATGTCCATGAATCTGTTTTATATCCTACCTATGTGTAAACTCATATAGTTCTTATCTTTTTCTGATTTACTTGCTTCACTCAGTATAATGTTCTCAAGATCCAACCATGTTGTTGTAAAATGTCACTATGTCATCATTTCTTTTGGTTATATAGTATTCCATTCCATTTATGTGTCACATCTTCTTTATCTAATCCTCTATTGGACACTTTGGTTGTTTCCATGTCTTAGCCACTGAGAATAATGCTGCGATAAACATGGGGGTACATGTGTCTTTGCATAGCACTGTTGTAGAGTATTTTGGGTAGATACCCTCTAGGGGAATTGCTGGGTCATATGGTAGTTCTATTCTTATTTTTATTTCTTTGAGGAACAACCATACTTTCTTCCATAATGGCTCTACCAGTTTACATTCCCAGCAGCAGTGAACGAGGGTTCTTTATTTCTCTATAGCCTCTCTAACACTTGTTATTACCTGTCTTTTTGATAATGGCCCATCTAACAGGTGTGAGGTGGTATCTCATTGTAGTTTTGATTTGCATTTCTCTAATACCTGGCAAAGATGAGCATCTTTTCATATATCTGTTGGCCATTTATTCTATTCTAATTGACCCTCTGGTGTCAAATTGCATGAGATTTTAAACACCTTGACAACTTGATTTCAATATCTAGCTGCCAAGCTTTTGGTGATTATTCTAAAACTCAAGATATAATTTAGCGTTAGTGGCAATTTAGACTGATATAAATATACAGAACATTATAAACCAACCAAGATTGATATTTCTGAATTTCTATGTGTATTCTTACCAGAGCATAATCATTACACCAAATGGTCTTTTGATTTTTAGGCTATCTAACTAACACCTGAAGTTAAAGCTCTGAAGTGGTTGCAGAGGTTGTCAAATTACAGAAATTTGAGTACTTTTTAACATCAAACTGGAGTAATTTTTTTATCTTTTAAAAAGGCTGAGAATCCATGTTTGTTTCAGTTTGGACAAATAAGGATGGGGAGAGGGGCTAAAGCTTTTAGCCTATAGAAGAAGGGAGATGAGTGAATTTCTCTTATTGGGCTTCTCTCCAGAAAGAGTCATCTGGCGAGTTGGCAAATAACTAAATCAAACAGCCATGTGCCAGATGTGCCCAGCTGCTGTTGGGCCATCTGCCGCTTGTTTTTGTGCCATATGCCACTTTTACATTTGGTTGATGGGGGTATGAGAGGCAAAATTCACAGTGCAATTGTTTTTGCATTATTCTTGTAAATTAAATCAGAAAAAATCGAACTGATACCCAGCTAGGCTAGAGAGTGAGCCCAGCAGAGTTGATGCAGAGATAAATACTGCCAGGACTGCTTAGGGTCTTACTCTAAAGCTAGAAACAACATTGGAATACACTGTGGGAAAACAAATGACAAAGTGGTGCTTTAATCTGAATCTTTGGTGGCCTTGTTAACTTTAATCATCCCTAAGGCAATCTTTTACTTTTTTGTCTTACTTTTTTTTTTCCACTTTACCTTCCCCCTTGTCTATGGGTTTATGGATAGCAATATTACTCCAAATAAAAACAGAGCCAATTACTTTCTTTTTATTAAAAATGAGCTATATTTGTAGTTTTATATTTCTGAGTTGTTGGTTTATATGGCACAGTAAAACAAAAAATGATTGCTTTGTAATTTGAAATCTATAGGAAATATAATAATATCACTGACAGGGTATAAACAGAGGAAAAAAGGTAAAGAATTTTAGAGACAGTAATATGCAAAATGTCATGGGTTTTTTTTTGTGGGGTTTTTTTTTTTTTTTTTTTGTCTACATTGTTTAGCCAGAGTTCATTTAATGTGTTAACTCTATTTTAGGATTATTTTTCTTTAAGCATTTTAATAAGTGTTCTTGGTGACAAACTTTATGAAATGGTTAGTTTATAATGTTCAGTATATTTATATCAGTCTAAATTGCTATGAATGTTAAATTATATCTTGAGCTTTAAAATAATCACCAAAAGACGTTATTAGATGTTTTGGCATTTAAAGTTTGACTTGAGAGATATTCTGTGAGATCCAAATGGACTGATTCTATAAGAAAAATTTCAGGCTCATAGACCATGATCCTAACCTAGGATGGTAAGGGATTCTCTGTGAGTGACTAATTTTTCAAATTCCTCACCAGAAAACTGAGTAGGCTGGAGTAATTTATACCAAAGTTCCAATTCAGCTCGGGAGTGTATGATTATCACTTGCAGAATTTGGTTTAAGATCCCCTGACTATATTCCCTAACACAGAAAATTGAGAACAGATTACACATGAAGGTCAGCATCATCCATGGAGAATTGAAGGGGAATATGAAAGAACAATTTTGTGGCTTCAATATATTCCAGAATCATGCAAGATGCTCTTCACATATTATCTCTATAATCCCTTCAGCATATCTATTAAAATTAGTTATTAGATTAAACCACCTGAAGTTGCCTACTTTATAGGTCAAAAGCTGCCAAATATCAGCAATATCATATGGGTCATTCTAATTGTTATGCTGTTTCACAGATCAAAACACTGAGGTCTAGAGAAGATAAATAACTTGCCCAGATTCACAGCTAATAAGTGGCCAACCTGGAATTTAAACTCAGCTCCTACTTTTATATACTATATAAAGCATTGCTTTTATAAACTATGTAAACATAGTTTATCATTAGCTATTTCTATTTGCATGTAAATGATACCCTAAAACATTTTCAAATTATATTTTGATGGGTGAAATATGCCTCAACATACAATTTATCTTTCTAGAAAGCCCCTACTTTTTCTATTCTACATATTAACTTTTGAAAAGAACTGTAGAAATATGGCAACTGTATCTCAAAATTTCCATAGTTAGCATTTTAAGAAGTAGAGTTAGTTTCATATACCAAGTGGTGACATGGTTTCCAATTCTTTCAATTTATTTTGTTTTAGTCTTAAGCTTAAATTTTGCTTATAGTCCTTTATTAGAGATTTGATATTTGTGTGAATGGGGGGATATAACTCAGCTTTTGGTAACATGCATTTTTTTCTTATGCCAATTTTTTTTCTTTTCCTTTTCTTTTGGTAACACTTAAGATGTATCCCGTTAACAAAATTTTAAGTGCACCACACAGTGTTGTTCACTACTGGATCAATGTTGTTCAACAGATTTCTAGAACTTATTCATCCTGTACAATTGAAACTTTATACCTGTAAACAGCCACTCCCTAGTTTCTTACAAATGTTTTTTTGTTTTGTTTGTGCATACATAGTTTGCTTTATTAGCAGATGTTGGGTGCAGTTTTATGGGGTGGGCAAAGCGAACAGCTCTAAATAGCTAAAAATATGCTTATTTGGACTATACTTAGAGCTATTGAATATAGAAAAAAGAAAGTTTTATAGATTTTGGCACAACAGTACCTGCCTTCTGTGAAGAAGTAAACCATATAGAAGCCGATAGACAGGGGCCATTTTTGACCCATTTATATAACACTGGTTATCCAGGTATGCACCTGGAGGGAAAGGAAACATGATGAAGCGTCCATTTGATAAGATCACGATTGCCCTTCAGGGTTCACTGTGCCAATAGGGGATGCAGGAGAAAGGATGCATCTCAGAAGTCATGAGCAGTTCTTTTAGTAGTTCCTTCTCTGTTCCCTTGAAGTTCCATCATATGAGGTACATGTCCTTATTAATTTAGTACCAGGTATTTGGCATCTGGGTGATTTATACACATAGAACTGTTCTTAGCATATAACAGGTACTTGACAAATAATTTTTGAATAAATAAATGGTCTCTAATATGCACAGTAATATTGCTATATAACTGTGTCACAGATTAGAGATCCATCTTCCCAAATCAATTGTTTTGGGTAAGCATTTGAGATACAGTAGCTATATCTCGATGGTTCTTTGTCATAGAGTTAATATATAGCATATTAGAATAGAAAAAGGAGAGACTTTCTAGTGAGAAAAGTTGTACGGTAAAGCACATATATCTCATTAGAAATATAATTTGAAAAGTTTTTAGGGTATTATGTGCATGCAAATAGAAATAACTAATAATAAACCACATTTATCTAGTTTATAAAAGTGTTTTACATAGTATCTGAAAGTGTGGGCTGGGTTTAAATTCCAGGATGGCTATTTTCATTGCCAACAGGTGAGCATGGCACAGAGAAGCACACGGAGGGAAGATGACATCTTTTTAAGTTGATGGCAGAAAAGAAGAGCCCTCACATTCACAAATAGCCAATAAAAGCTGTCTATAAATATGCTCCAAACACAGCTTTGGCTCTCTGTCCTCACTTCTGCCCAATATTCAAGCAGAATACATTGTGTTTGGGGAAAGTCATAAATTTGGGGATCAGAACTTAATTTGAATTCTGATTTCTCACACAATAGCTGTAGGCAAATAACCTCTTGCGTTTTCAGTATCAGAATCTGTAAAATGGGATCTATAATACATATCTCACAATGTGCTTTGGAGAATAAAATAAAATGGTATGTCAAGAGCATCTAGCAGAGAATTTGGCTCACAGCTAAATTCTCAACAAATGTTAGTTTCAGTCTCTACTTTTTGAGTTTCCATTGTCTACATCAAGGATTCCCCCAATGCTTACTCATTTCATTATGATTTTGTCAGTGTAGAAATGTTCAAGGTGGAGGTAGTTGAATAAGCTGATTTACTTCTCTCTCGCTTCCTTTCCTTTTCCCTTGCATGGCTCTACAAATGGGTTTAACTTGACGATTTCTTCAGAAGCTATGTCTAGCGGAAGAGGTATTGAGATGCTAGGTTCTTCTCACTGAAAAACACAAAGAAGCTAGGAAGAAACTGGCCATAAATAGGTCCATGCATATGTGGGGACCCAGCTCCTCTTCATGTGACAGAAGCAGATTGCTGTCCGGGTGAGTGAGAAGGTGGGCACAAGATGAGGTGCTTCTTCCCAACAAAAGAATGTTCTTTATGACAAAGTGTGATGAGGCAGAGCTTGTAGCTCCAGGAGAATATACAAGTGGCCTTATCCTCCATTAAAATGAACTGGCAATATGATTTATATTAATATATATTTTCATTTGAAAAAATGCTGTCCTCTTTGTTTTTATATTTTTGGATGCTACATTTATTTTTTCTCTCTTTGAAAACTCAATGACCATCTGCACTATTGAGAACTAGAGAAGTTATTATGACAGCTAAGTTTCAGATTCAGTTAAGATGACTGGTAAATTGCATGCATTGGCTTTTAAAAATTTGGGACAGATTCTAAACACCTATATAGCAGCTTTAAAACAAAATGTGTCATTCTTAAATTCTGGAAAATTCTCAAAAAAGAAAAGAACATAAAATCTGTTTGGCATGCATCTTTGAGAAAAATATTCAGAGCATAAAAAATAACTTAGGTTACAACAGAACCCGATTTTTTTTCTCTCCCTTATTTGGCTTCCTCCACCATGCTGCAGCCGCTAAAACTAGCACTACTGACCAACACATTTTTTTTCCTGGAAAATTCCTTCTTTCCTAACCTGAGTTCCTTATCCTGGAATGACTGTTTTTTATTTTCTAATTTTTTATTTTTTTGTAATTTTTTGTTTCTTTCTCTTCCTCCAAATTGTAGCTTCCTGTCCCTCAATTCTGTTTTCTTTTTTCTATGTTCTCTGTTCCTCAGTAAGCTCACAGTATCCCATGAATTCAATGATTATTCCCAAATAGGTAATTTTCTGTTTTGTTTTTGTTTTTTTTTTTTGTATTTTTCTGAAGCTGGAAATGGGGAGAGACAGTCAGACAGACTCCCGCATGCGCCCGACCCGGATCCACCCAGCATGCCCACCAGGGGGTGACGCTCTGCCCACCAGGGGGTGATGCTCTGCCCCTTTGGGGCATTGCTCTGTTGCGACCAGAGCCACTCTAGCGCCTGAGGCAGAGGCCACAGAGCCATCCCCAGCACCCGGGCCATCTTTGCTCCAATGGAGCCTCGGCTGCGGGAGCGGAAGAGAGAGACAGAGAGGAAGGAGAGGGGGAGGGGTGGAGAAGCAGATGGGCGCTTCTCCTCTGTGCCCTGGCCGGGAATTGAACCGGGACTTCTGCACGCCAGGCCGACGCTCTACCACTGAGCCAACCAGCCAGGGTGACCAAATAGGTAATTTTCAAATACCACTCTTATATAACAATCATGTTTAATGTTTTATTTCACATTTTCAAGTCTTTTATTGACAATACCCCAATAATTCCATTGGCACCACAATAAAATCACTCCCATTTTTTGATACTGGCATTTAGAAATAAAACTAAAAATCTCAGCTCTACACTTGACTGCTTCCTTTCTTACCTGATTTTAAGTAATTCAGTTATCAGATTTTGTCTATACATCTAATCTCTTCTTTCTTTTCATTGCAACAATCATGCTATATTTCATCAGTTGTAACATATATACTTTTTTAAATATTAAGATTGATAAAACTGACACATGTCCTACAATCAATGGTGGACTAAGATTGTTATAATTTAATTAGCACTGCTTTCATCATTGTACATAGAATAATGTTGCATTTTACAAAAATGGTGTCTTAGATTTGATGTCTAACTTTATACAAAGTACTAGTTATCACTCTCTTGGATTTTGACAATTGTTTTTCTCAAGCTGTGGTTATTTTTTTCTTATCATCATAATATTTCTCTTAAAGTATAATTCTGATTACTGCCTTGGTCAAGAATTTTTATTCCCATTAGTATCATATACATTCAAAATTCTGTGTGTTGGTATTCAAAGACCTCTTATACTCTTATCTTCCACAGTTCTAATAATTTCTCTCTATATATACAAACTGAAATAGTTGTAAAGTACACCCTATAACTTATCTTTGTTCCTTTGATGAAAGCAGTGTTCTGCATCAAATGCTACATTCTTTCTCCCATCTGTTGATAACCTAGCTGTGAATCAAGAACCATTTTAAATGTCACTAACTTTATGAAGCCTTATGGATATTCTCAGCCTCTATGGTTTCTCTCTCACTCATGAAAGATAATATTATTATTCCCACCTAATAAAGAAGAAAGTTGCATTGACAATATAATAAGAGAAGTGTCACTAAAAGGCCAGGATAGGTGACAAGGCAAGGATTTGAAGGTAGATTCTGTCTTAGTTGAAATAATACATTATATTTAGTTACACATGAAATGTAAAGAATGAGCTGAGGAAAACGAAGAGAAGTCTAAGCTTCAGCTTTCTATGTTGTAGAAGTATAAGCCTAATAATAATTTTATTTTACCTTAATATCTACTTATAATTAAATAACCTAAAATACTCTAGTTTCAACTGGATGCTTAATAATTTATTTATAGGGAAAACAGAGTGCTGGGATTTAATGTCTTCTTATATATCTGGACAGAGCACAATAGTTATCAATATAGTATAGGAAACTATATTCAACAATGTTGCCAGCAACAGGTTTTGCCAATCAAAAAAGAAATAAATAAAATTAAATTAAAGGACATATTACGCGAGCCGTGGCCGCGAGCCGCCGCCGCGAGCCGCCGCGAGCAGCCGCGGGCGCGCTGGTATGGTTGCAGAGCGAGCACCGCTAACGTTCCCAGCGGCCCCCCGCACTGTGAGTGAGAGTCGCCAGCCACCGGTGCCCCGGAGCACCCCATTCGCGCGCGTGCCCTGGGCATTCCACGCGCCCAGAGCGCCCTACTGGCCCGCACACCCAGGGTGCCCCATTATCCTGCGCCTGGTGCGATCCAGCCGCCAGCGGCAGGGCGAGCGGGAGAGGCACCAGGGTGGTCTTCTACTTGGGAGATTCTCTCCGTGGGCGGGGCACCTCACCCAGCCATTCAAGCTAACAATCAAGCGTTGGGGGAAGGGCGCGCAGGCAGCCTAAAATACCTTCGGAAGCACAGCTGCGACCCAATCACTGAAATTAGCTTAACCCATGAAATCTGTGCACCCTCGGTTCTAATTGATAAGATCTCTCTCGGTTCAGCGACCCAAGACAAGAGGCGTGATATTTTTTAGTGCCTCTCGCTAAAGGGGCGGGGGCAACTTCTGATTGATAGAGCCTCCATATTCAGGGATAAACGCTAACAAGAAGGACTTGGAAGATAATAAGATCTATACTACACTAGTCGCAAGCAGAGACTAGTGCCTCTTCTTCCCAGCAAAAACAGGCTACAAAGTGTGGAAAGCCTGGGTTGAGAGGTCCAACTGAATGATAGGCGCTGAACAGTCACCTTGACAACAATTGACTCCCACCCCCGCCTGATTACACTGGAGGCCCTGACTACCAGAGCCTTTCCCAAAGCCTTGCACTGAGTGGGGATAGAGTGGGGATTTCCCAGCTCTTTGAGCCTCTTACTCCCCAGGCAGAAGCAGTTGCAGCCTTATAGCTGGATCACCAGGCTGCTAATTCAGAAAGGGGGGACTAGGAGAGAGAATCCAGGAAAGCAAACTTTCTCATCGTTGGACCCTGCAAACTCCAACAGGCCTTGACTACCAGCAAGACTAAAGCCAATTATAGGACATTGCCATAGAATCCCATCAACTGCAAATCCCTGCCTGGGTGTGACACAGGGGCAGAGCCTGGGGTACAGAGTCACCAACCAGGAAGAGGGAGAGAAAAGAAAAAGGAAGAAGTTAACCTCTCAAAATCAAGAAAAATCCACAGACTTTACAACTTGTTCCACTAATTTTTTTTTTGTTGTTGTTTGTTTCTTCTATCTTATTGCCTTTATTTCCTCCACCTCGGTCCTTCTATTCTCTGCCCATCTTATGCTTCTCTTTTCTTGAACTACACTACCCATGAGTGTTACATTTTATTTCTCTTCTTCATCCTCACCCTCCTTTAAGGTTATACTCCAAAACACTTAACTCTCACTCTCTCCTCTTTTGTTTTTTTTTGTTTGTTTGTTTTGCTTTATTTTGTTTTTTTTTTCTTTTCCTTTTTTATTCCTTCGTTTTACTCTTTTTCTTTCTATTCGTTTTTTCTTCTCTCATTTTACTTTCCTCCCATTTAATCCTCAATCACGAACAAATTAGTTAATTTGGGACTCAAGGCTTTTTTTGGCTTTATTTTTCTTATTTGCTTTTGTTTTTATTTTTTCTTGTTTGTTTATTTTTGTGGCATTTTGGGTCCTCCAAACCCAAGGTCTCCATTGTATTTAGTCTTCGCTCCACTTAATACAACAGATTTTTACTTATTATTTTTATTTTTCTCTTCATTATTATTCTTTTTTGGTCCTTTTTTCTGGTTCCCTCTTATCCCTCTCATTATATCTCTTAGTTGACCATCACTTACAAGCAAATCATCTTATGCTTGTCTAAGATTTTCTTCCTTTTTTTTTTTTTTTGCATTTAATAGGTCCCTACTCCCTTTTTTTGCCCCTTGAACACTTCACCCCAAATCAGGCCCTCCATTATAGGCACAATATTTCCCTGAGGAGGGGAGAGGAGGGAAAGAGAAGAAAGAAAAAAGGGGGAAATAATAAATTATTACTGTTTTTTTTTGTGGGGTGTTTTACCCTTTTTTTTTTTTTACTTTTTACTCTTTATTAATTCTAATTAGTGCTATCAACAAGACCACCCTCAGATGCCAATAAGAAAGAGGAAATCGAATATTATGGATACAAAAGAAAGAGAGGTAACACAAATACATGTGGAAAAATCTATGTAGAAAAGACTTAACATATTGGAAGCCTTGGAGCTAAATGACAGAGAATTTAAAATAGAAATCTTAAAAATACTCAGAGATATACAAGAAAACACAGAAAGGCAATATAGGGAGATCAGAAAACAACTCAATGAACACAGAGAATATATTACCAAGGAAATTGAAACTATAAAAACAAATCAAACAGAAATGAAAAACTCAATTCACGAGCTGAAAAACGAGGTAACAAGCTTAGCTAACAGAACAGCCCAGATTGAAGATAGGATTAGTGAAATAGAAGACAAACAACTTGAGGCACAACAGAGAGAAGAAGAAAGAGACTCAAAAATAATAAAAAACGAGAAAGTCCTACAGGAATTGTCTGACTCCATCAGAAAGAATAACATAAGAATAATAGGTATATCAGAGGGAGAAGAGAAAGAAAATGGAATGGAGAATATACTCAAACAAATAATAGACGAGAACTTCCCAAGCCTGTGGAAAGAACTAAAGCCTCAAATTCAAGAAGCAAACAGAACTCCAAGTTTTCTTAACCCCAACAAACCCACTCCAAGGCACATCATAATAAAGATGACACAAACCAATGGCAAAGAAAAAACTCTCAAGGCAGCCAGGGAAAAGAAGAGTACAACATATAAAGGAAGGCCTATTAGATTATCATCAGATTTCTCAGCAGAAACTCTACAAGCTAGAAGAGAGTGGACCCCAATATTTAAAGCCCTGAAAGAGAGGAACTTTCAGCCAAGAATACTATACCCATCAAAGCTATCCTTCAAGTATGAAGGAGATATAAAAACATTCACAAATACAGAAAAGATGAGAGAATTTATCAACAGAAAGCCCCCACTCCAGGAAATACTAAAGGGGGTTTTCCAACCAGATTCAAAGAACAAAAAAAAACAACACCACAAGTAACAGCTCCACCAAGAACACAATAAAACCAAACTTAAACTGTGACAACAAAGGAAAAAAAGGGGGGAGAGGATGGAGATTAACAGTAGCAAAGGACGATGAAGTGCAGAAATACTTATAAGATAGGGTACTACAATGAATATGGTAGGTACCCTTTTCATTACTTAATGGTAACCACCCTTAAAAAAACCACCACAAAAACACTTGACTTAAAAAAGGTAGCAACAGAGGAAAGAAGTATGGAACACAAACAAACAAAAACAAATGATAGAAAAACAAAAGAGAAGAATCAAACTAGATACAAAACTAACAGAAAGCAATTTATAAAATGGCAGTAGGGAACCCACAAGTGTCAATAATTACACTAAATGTAAATGGATTAAACTTACCAATAAAAAGACACAGAGTAGCAGAATGGGTTAAAAAAGAAAATCCAACTATATGCTGCCTACAAGAAACACATCTAAGCAACAAGGATAAAAACAAATTCAAAGTGAAAGGCTGGAAAACAATACTCCAAGCAAACAACATCCCAAAAAAAGCAGGCGTAGCAATACTCATATCTAATAATGCTGACTACAAGACAGAAAAAGTACTCAGAGACAAAAATGGTCATTTCATAATGATTAAGGGGAAGTTGAATCAAGAAGACATAACAATCCTTAATATATATGCACCAAACCAAGGAGCACCAAAATATATAAGACAGCTACTTATTGACCTTAAAACAAAAACTAACAAAAATACAATCATACTTGGAGACCTCAATACACTGCTGACGGCTCTAGATCGGTCATCCAAACAGAGAATCAATAAAGATATAGTGGCCTTAAGCGAAATACTAGAACACCTGGATATGATAGATATCTACAGGACACTTCATCCCAAAGCGACAGAGTATACATTTTTCTCTAGTGTACATGGAACATTCTCAAGAATTGACCATATGTTGGGCCACAAAGACAATATCAGCAAATTTAGAAAAATTGAAATTGTACCAAGCATATTTTCTGATCATAAAGCCTTGAAACTAGAATTCAACTGCAAAAAAGAGGAAAAAAATCCCACAAAAATGTGGAAACTAAACAACATACTTCTAAAAAATGAATGGGTCAAAGAAGAAATAAGCGCAGAGATCAAAAGATATATACAGACAAATGAAAATGAAAATATGACATATCAGAATCTCTGGGATGCAGCAAAAGCAGTAATAAGAGGAAAGTTCATATCACTTCAGGCCTATATGAACAAACAAGAGAGAGCCGAAGTAAACCACTTAACTTCACACCTTAAGGAACTAGAAAAAGAAGAACAAAGACAACCCAAAACCAGCAGAAGAAAGGAGATAATAAAAATCAGAGCAGAAATAAATGAAATAGAGAACAGAAAAACTATAGAAAAAATCAATAAAACAAGGAGCTGGTTCTTTGAAAAGATCAACAAAATTGACAAACCCTTGGCAAGACTTACTAAGGAAAAAAGACACAGGACTCAAATAAATAAAATCCAAAATGAAAGAGGAGAGATCACCACAGACATCAGAGATATACAAAGAATTATTGTAGAATACCATGAAAAATTATATGCCACCAAATACAACAATCTAGAAGAAATGGATAAATTCCTAGAACAATACAACCTTCCTAGACTGAGTCATGAAGAAGCAGAAAGCCTAAACAGACCAATCAGCAGGGAGGAAATAGAAAAAACTATTAAAAACCTCCCCAAAAATAAAAGTCCAGGCCCAGACGGTTATACTAGTGAATTCTATCAAACATTCAAAGAAGACTTGGTTCCTATTCTACTCAAAGTCTTCCAAAACATTGAAGAAGAAGCAATACTTCCAAACACATTTTATGAGGCCAACATAACCCTCATACCAAAACCTGGCAAGGATGGCACAAAGAAAGAAAACTACAGACCAATATCTCTAATGAATACTGATGCTAAAATACTAAACCAAATACAGGCAAACCAAATACAACAACATATTAAAAAAATAATACATCATGATCAAGTGGGATTCATCCCAGAATCTCAAGGATGGTTCAACATACGCAAAACGGTTAACGTAATACACCATATCAACAAAACAAAGAACAAAAACCACATGATCTTATCAATAGATGTAGAAAAGGCTTTTGATAAAATACAACACAATTTTATGTTTAAGACTCTCAACAAAATGGGTATAGAAGGAAAATATCTCAACATGATAAAGGCCATATATGATAAACCATCAGCCAACATCCTATTAAACGGCATAAAACTGAGGACTTTCTACCTTAAATCAGGAACAAGACAGGGTTGTCCACTCTCTCCACTCTTATTCAACGTGGTGCTAGAAGTTCTGGCCAGAGCAATCAGACAAGACAAAGAAATAAAAGGCATCCATATCAGAAAAGAAGAAGTAAAGCTATCACTTTTTGCTGATGATATGATCCTATACATCGAAAACGGGAAGGACTCCACAAAAAGGTTATTAGAAACAATAAACCAATACAGTAAGGTCGCAGGATACAAAATTAACATACAAATGTCCATAGCCTTTCTATATGCCAACAATGAAATATTAGAAAACGAACTCAAAAAAATAATCCCCTTCACGATTGCAACAACAACAAAAAAAATACCTAGGAATAAACATAACAAAGAATGTAAAGGACCTATATAATGAAAATTACAAAGCATTGTTAAGGGAAATCGAAAAAGATACAATGAGATGGAAAAATATTCCTTGTTCTTGGATAGGAAGAATAAATATAATCAAAATGGCCATATTACCCAAAGCAATATACAAATTTAATGCAATTCCCATCAAAATCCCTATGAGATTTTTTAAAGAAATGGAACAAAAAATCATCAGATTTATATGGAACTATAAAAAACCCCGAATAGCCAAAACAATCCTAAGGAAAAAGAATGAAGCTGGGGGCATTACAATACTTGACTTTAAACTATATTATAGGGCCACGATAATCAAAACAGCATGGTATTGGCAGAAAAATAGACACTCAGACCAATGGAACAGAATAGAAAGCCCAGAAATAAAACCACATATATATGGTCAAATAATCTTTGATAAAGGGGCCAACAACACACAATGGAGAAAAGAAAGCCTCTTCAACAAATGGTGTTGGGAAAACTGGAAAGCCACATGCAAAAGAATGAAACTCGACTACAGCCTGTCCCCGTGTACTAAAATTAATTCAAAATGGATCAAAGACCTAAATATAAGACCTGAAACAATAAAGTACATAGAAGAAGACATAGGTACTAAAATCATGGACCTGGGTTTTAAAGAACATTTTATGAACTTGACTCCAATGGCAAGAGAAGTGAAGGCAAAGATAAATGAATGGGACTACATCAGAATTAAAAGTTTTTGCTCAGCAAGAGAAACTGATATCAAAATAAACAGACAGCCAACTATATGGGAACTGATATTTTCAAACGACAGCTCAGATAAGGGCCTAATATCCAAAATTTACAAAGAACTCATAAAACTCAACAACAAACAAACAAACAATCCAATAAAAAAATGGGAAGAGGACATGAACAGACACTTCTCCCAGGAAGAGATACAAATGGCCAACAGATATATGAAAAGATGCTCAGCTTCATTAGTTATTAGAGAAATGCAAATCAAAACTACAATGAGATACCACCTCACTCCTGTTAGATTAGCTATTATCAGCAAGACGGGTAATAGCAAATGTTGGAGAGGCTGTGGAGAAAAAGGAACCCTCATTCACTGTTGGTGGGACTGTAAAGTAGTACAACCATTATGGAGGAAAGTATGGTGGTTCCTCAAAAAACTGCAAATAGAACTACCTTATGACCCAGCAATTCCTCTACTGGGTATATACCCCAAAACCTCAGAAACATTGATACGTGAAGACACATGTAGCCCCATGTTCATTGCAGCACTGTTCACAGTGGCCAAGACATGAAAACAACCAAAAAGCCCTTCAATAGAAGACTGGATAAAGAAGATGTGGCACATATACACTATGGAATACTACTCAGCCATAAGAAATGATGACATCAGATCATTTACAGCAAAATGGTGGGATCTTGATAACATTATAAGGAGTGAAATAAGTAAATCAGAAAAAAACAAGAACTACATGATTCCATACATTGGTGGAACATAAAAATGAGACTAAGAGACATGGACAAGAGTGTGGTGGTTACCAGGGGTGGGGGGAGGGAGGACATGGGAGGGAGGGAGGGAGAGAGTTAGGGGGAGGGGGAGGGGCACAGAGAACTAGATAGAGGGTGGCGGAGGACAATCTGACTTTGGGCGAGGGGTATGCAACATAATTTGATGACAAAATAACCTAGACATGTTTTCTTTGAATATATGTACCCTGATTTATTAATGTCATCCCATTACCATTAATAAAAATTTATTAAAAAAAAAGGACATATTAAAAAAGTAAACACAGAGCTACATTTTTGCATAGGAATAAATAGGACCCTTTAACCTGGAACAGATTTAGATAATGGGTTTCCTTCCCATGCTTCTGTATTAGTCAGAGAAACAGAACCAGCAGTACAGTATATATGTAAAGAGATTTATTGTGAAAGATTGGTTCATAAGTTATGGAGGCTGAAAAGTGCCATTATTTGCTCAATAAAAGCTGCCAGCCCAGGAAAGTTGGGTGACTTAAAAATTCAGCACAATAGCACAATTCTGACACTAACCCTACATATAGATTAAGGGTTCAGTTCTGTAAGATTAACCCCAGTTTGGATGACATTCTCAACTATGGGGTCCCCAGGTTACCCTCAACTTCTGTCTGACTTGCCCGCAGATCAAAGATTATCATGATCCTTTCTTTAGGTTTTATAATTTTCTACAGTGGCTCACGGAACCCAGGAAAACAGGTTACTTACTACTGCTGATTTATTGCAAAGGATGTTTTAAGGCTACAGGTGAACTGTCAGATGAAGTGATAAGGTGAGGTTTGGATGGGTTCTGAATGCAGGAGCTCTATCTCTGTGGAGTTGGGGTGTGCCAATCTCCTGGCACATGGACATCTTCACCAGCTGGAAAGCTCTCCAAATCCTGTACATTGGGTATTTTTTCATCATATGGGCACGATCAATTATTAACAAAGTTTCATACCCTCTTCTGCATCCAGAGGATAAGATATAAAGCTGAAGGTTTCAAGCGTATAATCATGACTTAGTCTTTCTAGTGACCAGCCCCCATCTAGGAGTTAACCAGCATCACACCATTAGAACAAAACTACTCCTGTAACTTAGGAAATGCTATGAGATTTAGAAACTCCGTCATAAAGATTGTCTTTTCTATTTCTACTAGAATTTCTTAAAGCTTGGTTTTTACATTCATAACTATTTTAGTTAATTTTCATGTCTGTTGTGAAGTAAAGATTAAGGTTCATACTGATTATATATATGTATATATATATATGTATATATGTGTGTATATATATGCATATATATAGACAGAGACAGAGAGAGAGACAAAGAGATGGACAGATAGGAACAGGCAGTAAGGGAGAGAGATGAGAAGCATTGATTCTTTGTTGCAGCACTTGAGTTTTTCATTGATTGCTTTCTTATATGTGCCTTGATGGGGGTGGGAGACTATAGCAGATCAAATGACCCCTTGCTCAAGCCAGCAACGTTGGACTCACCTCAAGCCAGCGACTTTGGGCTTAAAGCCAGCAACCTTTGAGCTCAAGCCAGCGACCACGGGGTCATATGCATGATTCCATGCTCAAGCTAGTGACCCTGAACTCAAGCTGGGAACCTCAGGATTTCAAACCTGAGTCCTCCATGTCCCAGTCTGACCCTCTATTCACTGGGCCACTGCCTGGTCAGGCTAAGGTTCATATTTCTATATGAGTGTCCTATTTTCTATTACTATTTGTTAAAATGTATCGATTTTCCCATTCAATTACCTTGGCCCCTTTACTTAAAATCATTTGGTGTTATAGTAATAAATTTATTTCTGTATTCTTTATTCTGTTCCAATATTGTATATGTTTATTCTTCTGTTAGTACCGTATTGTCCTAATTACTCTACTTTTGTAGTAAGTTCTCAGTTTTCAACTAATGCTACAGCGCATTAACATCTATTTGCACGTAGACTTGCCATTCTCCACTACATCTCCTTCTTGATTACCAGAGTGAACTTTGAACAAGACATTTTGGCTTTTATAGGTTCTTTTCAATGTAAATTTTAGTATCAGCTTGTCAATTTCCATAAGAAAGTTTTCTGAAGTTTTGATTATTTTGAATATATAGACCAATAAGCATAAAAATCCCATCTTACCAATATTATGCTTTCTGATCCATAAATATTTCATACCTTTCAATCTATTTGGATAATTAGTTTCTCTCAGTAATATGTTGTAGTTTATAGTGTACAGATCTAGGGAGCATTTTATTAAATTTAATTCAAGTTAGAATGCAATTAAAGTGGTAAAATTTCAAGTTCTAATTTTTTAATGTTAATCTATACAAATGTAATTAAGTTTTTAGTCTTTTTGTATCATATGAAATTACTAATTTAGTTATGCATTGTAATAGTTTTTTTGTAGATTTCTTAGGATTTTTGATGTGTATAATCATGTTGTTTTAGAGTAAGGACAGTCTTTACATATTTGGCTCTCTTTTTGCTTTTGTTCCTTTTATTTTCTTTTTTGCCTTATTTCACTGGTTACAACCTCTTTTGCAATGTGAAATAGAAGTGGTCTTAGAAAACATTCTTTCTTTGTTCTCAATTTTAGGGAAAAATCATTTAATCTTTTATTAAAGATGATGATAACTCTAGGCATTATGTAGACACCATTTATTATTTTTAAAATGCTTATTTTTAGGCCCTGGCCAGTTGGCTCAGTGGTAGAGTGTTGGCCTGGCATGCGGGAGTCCTGGGTTTGATTCCCGGACAGGGCATAGAGGAGAAGTGCCCATCTGCTTCTCCACCCCTGCCCCTCTCCTTCCTCTCTGTCTCTGTCTTCCCCTCCCGCAGCCAAGGCTCCATTGGAGCAAAGTTGGCCCGGGCACTGAGGATGGCTCTGTGGCCTCTGCGTCAGGTGCTAGAATGGCTCTGGTTGCAGCAGAGCGACGCCCCAGATGGGCAGAGCATCGCCCCCTGGTGGGCATGCTGGGTGGATCCTGGTCGGGCACATGCGGGAGTCTGTCTGACTGCTTCCCCATTTCCAACTTCGGAAAAATACAAAAAAAAAAAAGCTCATTTTTATTACTAATTTGTAAGTGTACATTGAATTCTGTTAAATACTTTTTTCTACATTTATTGAGAGAATCATATGGTTTTCCTTCTTTGTTAATATGTTGAATTACATTGATTGATTTTCAAATCTTTTTTTTTTTTTTCATTTTTCTGAAGCTGGAAACAGGGAAAGACAGTCAGACAGACTCCCGCATGCGCCCGACTGGGATCCACCCGGCACGCCCACCAGGGGCGAGCCTCTGCCCACCAGGGGGCGATGCTCTGCCCATCCTGGGCGTCACCATGTTGCGACCAGAGCCACTCTAGCGCCTGAGGCAGAGGCCACAGAGCCATCCCCAGCGCCCTGGCCATCTTTGCTCCAATGGAGCCTTGGCTGTGGGAGGGGAAGAGAGAGACAGAGAGGAAAGCGCGGCGGAGGGGTGGAGAAGCAAATGGGTGCTTCTCCTGTGTGCCCTGGCCGGGAATCGAACCTGGGTCCTCCGCACGCTAGGCCGACGCTCTACTGCTGAGCCAACCGACCAAGGCTGATTTTCAAATCTTGAACCAACCTTATATTTCTGGTGGGAAAAAGAAAAAGTAGTTGGTCATGGTGTAAATAACCTCTTAAGATATTGTTGGATTTGATTTGGTAATATTTTTATGAAGGTATTTATGTCTATATTCAGAAGTGATTCTTGTAATATCTGTGTCTTATTTTAGTATCAAGGCAATATTAACCTTATAGAATAAGTTGGAGAGTGTTTCTGTATTTTCTAATCCCTAAAGTAGTTTATGCAGTTTTTAAAATTATTTCTTCCTTTAACAATGGATAGAAATCACAATTGAACCATGTGGGCCTGGTATTTTAATTTTTGTAACTATAAAATGCTTTAATAGTTATAGGACTACTTATATTTTCTATTTTTTCTTGAATTGCTTTTTAAAAATTTTTTTGTCTTTAATTTGTCTATTTAATATTTGCCAAATTTAATGGTATAGATGCAGTCCAAATATTTATTTATTATTCTTTTATTACTTCTATACCCAATTTAGACAATTTTGTTCTAGCTCTGTTTTTTTCTTGATGTCTCTCAGTATGTCTAGTTGATCAATTTTATAGTTTTTTAAAAAGTGTTTGGTTTCCTGATTTTTCCTTTTATTCATTTTTTTCAAGTTAAGTGAATATAAGATTCCAAATATGGAAAACACAACATGATATGACAGAATTGCATTGGCAACAGTAGATTTTAATTTCTCAGAACATTGTAAGTTTAAAAGATAAAAAATAAGTAGAAGTATAAAACTAAATAATAAATTATATCTTATTTAGTAAAAATAATTATCAAAATCATTCAAACAATATATATCTTTTTTAATGTTCTCAACAGTACATAAAAATGACTATGCATTATATGTATCAAACACTAAATATATTTTTAAAAGCAGAAAGATTAAAGATAGCATTCTTGTTTAGTGGAAAATGAAACTAAAAAATGTAAATCCTGTCATGTGAAAATTAATAACTCACTTAAAAAGTTCTTGAAGAAACTTTTAACCAAAAATTCAGAAAAAAATTAAAATAGTAATTTTTATATTACTACCTAGAAGAGACAATTGTATTTAACTAAAATAGTACTCATAGAAAATACATATACTTTGCCTGACCAGGTGGTGGCACAGTAGATAGAGCATCAGCCTGGGATGCTGAGGACCCAGGTTCAAAAGCCGAGGTCACAGGCTTGTGCACAGGCTCACCAGCTTGAGTGTTGCTGGCTTGTGTGTGATCATAAACATGACCCCATGGTCACTGGCTTGAGCCCAGAGGTCACTGGCTTGAATAAAATATCAGTGACTCTTCTGGAGCCCCCTGGTCAAGGCACATATGAGAAAGCAATCAATGAACAACTAAGGTGCCGCAACGAAGAATTAATGCTTCTCATATCTGTCCTTATCTGTCTGTCTCTCTCTCACTAAAAAAAAAAAAAAAAGGAAAATACATATACTTTGAGTTTTTTCTTTGCTTAATCTCTTCACCTTTGTCACCCAGACCCAAAGTCCTTCCCCTCTGACAGATGTCAGTGAATAAATGTATAAAAAAAATAATAAGCATAAAAATAAATTAAACATCTGACTCAAGAAGATATAAAGACATGAAAAAATTGGTTAAGTGAGAGCAGGAAAGGATAGATGATTAAAAATTAGAAAATAAATGCCATAACTAAGCAATAACCCCAGGAGCTGTTTTAGTAAAAACAATATTAATCACATTAATAAGAACACAATAAAAAAGATAACATAATAACTTACCCAATCAATAAAGTAATCAGGCCTTTAGGGTAACTAAGAGTCAAAAGAGGCTATAAATGAAAGAGACTTTTGAAAATATAAATGGAAAAATATGATATAATGTATAAGTGTTAATTTTAATTCAATTTATAAACATGGAGATTCTAAATATACAAATTACCACAGTAGAAGGAGAACAAGTTATTGAAGAACAGCATAAAAAAATATACCAGGCAATATGTATAACATGTGAATTTTATTGTGTCATTAAAAAAGGTAATTTTTAATGCTACAAACTTTTCCTTAGACTCATAGAAAGAGTTGTGATTGGAAGTTCAGTCGCAAAGGTAGTTTGTCTCCTACCATCTTCTGAAATTTGCTTATTCCTCCTGTTTTTAAATCTCTGTCCATGGAGCTATCCCATGACTTTTATGGTCACTCTGAAATAATAAAATATTGCATTAACTTAGTAATTAGAATGTCCATTCTTAAGAAGAATTAATACTCTGATCTTCTTGTATTTTTATCTCCTCAAAGAAGTGCTTATTGTTGATTCAAACAGGTAGGCAATGATGAAAGGAGAGCAGGGTCTTTCTCTTGTAGCTAGTTTTAGGCCATTAACTTTCTGCAACTTCTTCTGAGGGCTCTGTCTTACCATTCACTTTGGTAGTTGCTCTCTCATCTTAAGTCTTAACCAAAATTTCTACATTGTGACATAAAAGTAATTCAATAAAATTCACTAGATGAGTGATTCTAGTGAGAGAAATCATATATTCAATAGCTTTTGTAAAGATAATAAAAATACATTTGGTAAAATTCAATACTGATATATTTTTTTAAATAAAGACTGAATAGATGATTTATTAACTTGATAAAACATAACTATCTGAATTCCAAAAAGAGTGAAATAATTAAGATGCCCATTTATGTTACTAGCCGGTATCTACTCTCACCACTATTATTTAACATAGTCTGAAAGTATCAATCTCAATAATTAGAAGAAAGAAATAATGAGAAATATAAGATTGGAAAGCAATATGTAATTTTTTTTCAAAAAGTTATAATAAAATATTATACATGAAAAATAAAAAAAACAAATTAAAATAATTTTCAACTAGTAAGAAAATCAGTGATGTTGATGAGGGGTGCTTTTTATAAAAATAATAACCAAATTGAATAGTCTTTTCATGTAACTATACAAAAACCAATTTGAAAATATAATTGAGAAAAAAAGATTCAGTAACAGAAAAATATTTTCTATTTAGTAATACAAAAATTATAAAAGATATATACAAAAAAGCTCTAATATATCAATGATACCAAAGTATGACTGAGAAAAGGCATTTTCTTTTTCCTTTTTTTAAATTTATTGATTGATTTTAGAGAGAGAGAGAGGAAGGGGAAAGGAGAGAAAAACATCAATGTGTTGCTCCACTTATTAATGCATTAATTGGTTAATTCTTATATGTGCCCTGACAAGGAATCAAACCCACTACCTTGGCATATCAGGATAATGCTCAATTAAGCTACCTAGGCAGAGCAAGAAAAGGTATTTTCTATTCTGGAATGGGAATTTGTAATATCACAAGAGAATTATTTTCTAACCTAATCTGAAATTTTAATTCAATCTCAAAAAATCACTATTAAGTTTATTTTTAGAAATGAATACTCTGATTCTAAATTTTATTTGAAAAATGAAAAGTAATAATTAATTATGTTACAAATATTGAAACAGTATAAATATTATCGAATTGAAACAGTTGGCAACACTGCTTAAATAAGCAAATAAATGAATAGGACTAAAAAGGGATTTCAGAAAAGGATACACTTGATTAATAAAATAATTTAGCATATGATGAAAATTATATTTTATTCTATTAGTGAACAGATGAATTATTCAGCAAATAAGCTAAATGAGACAGCTAAATGAGTAACTAAAACAAATTTAGAGACTTAAATATAGAGTGAAAGCATAAATATATTAGAAATCATGAAAAGTTTTTAAAAAAATTCTTAGAAAGACAGTTGTCCTAGAGATAATATAATAAAACACAAGCTATAAAAGAAATATTTTTATTTCACATAAAATAAATGTGAGAAGGTAAAATAGAAAAATAAATACAATTGACAAAGAATGAATTATATATATTTTTTTTCCCAAAAAATAAATTTTAGGAAAAACTAATAAACCAGTAAATGTGAGACAAGATTATAAATAAATAGTATATAGAAGGAAAATATAATTTACTTTTAAACATATACAGGAGTCTAACCCTGGCTGGGTAGCTCAGTTTGTTACAGCATCCTCCTCATGTGACAAGGTTGTAGGTTTGATCCCTGGTCAGGGCACAGGAACAATAAATTGGCCTCTCTCTCTCTCTCTCTCTCTCTCTCCTTCTCTCTCTCTCCTTTCTTTTCTCTGTAAAAAAGTTAAAAGTAAAGTTTAAAAATTTTCTAAACTTCACACACAATAAATAGGAACAAACTGAAACTATAAGGAGAAAATTTCTGGTATAAGACTGCCAGAGATATATTAAAAGTTGATACATTGTTGGGAAGGGCACAGGGAAACAAGTATTCATAAGTATTGGTAGAAATGAAAATTGGTAGAATGCTGTGAAGGACAATTTTGAATATCTATCAAAATATGAAAAATACAAATAGACTTTCACCATCACTATTGCTTTTAGAAATTCATCCTCACACAAATGCAAAATAAGCTATGCATAAGGATATTTACTTAGTGATATTTATAACTTCAAAAGGGTGGAAACAAGCTAATTTCCAATTGTAAGGCATTATTTTAATTATGGTATACTCATGCAGCGGGATGAGGAAAGTTTTATGTCCATTCATATAGAATGATCTCTGGGATAAATTACTATTATATAATCATGTAATATTATTATGACATAATGGCAACAAATTGAACAATGCATGTAATGCCACATTAATCATGGAGAATGGGAGACTACATTTCCCTGTATGCCTTTTGTATATTTTGAATTTTGTATTATTTTGAATTTTACAGCATGTGATTAATTTTATCTATTCAGAAGTATTTAACTTAAATATGTTAAAAATAAAGAACCCTGATGATGATGTTGATGATAGCTACCACACATAGAATGCTTTAGGTAGGGGCTTTCATACATTATCTCTAATGCTCACAATGACTATTTAAGACCCATTATAAAGATAAGGAAACTGAGACTTGAAGAGGTTAATTAATGTCTCCAATATTACAGGGTTAGTAACCCACTTACCACCTGGAAATCAGGTCGATCTAACTTCAACACCAGTGATAACCAAGGCTTGGCCATATTCAACTGAACATCACGTTTAACAAAGTTTAAATAGATGTTAACCATTACTCCACCTCATTGAGTAATATAGCACAATCTTTTCCCTTTAAATGCCAAGTTTGATATAAATTAGCTAACTTTATTACTATAGTTTGTGATTTTATGTACATGAAATCTTGTTCTCATGAAAGATCCAATTAAGATTATACAAAGGTTTATAACAGTAGTGTTGTATGAACGGTTCAGCATTCCAACAACAAACTAGATAAACATTTTGGCAATCACTAATTAAAAAGCTGGCTCTAAGTACAACAACCTGGAGTCAGTTTGCATTCACATTTCTATTAAAGGCTAATGAATACACAGCTAAACTAATTTAGTCAAATTGTTTCTTTATTGTGTTCAAAGTTAAAACTAACAATTCAGCATTAGCCCTGAATCTTTTAAATTATTTTTTCCTCCCCTATTGAGTAAAAGTCTAATTAAAAGCTTTTAGTCTTTCACATTATGCACGCTGCTAAGTGATATTGTTTAGTCTGCAGGGATTCAATTATGGCTTAGCTTTAAAATATACATTTCTACAAGAATTTTTTTTTAACCCACTTTGCCTAAAAGGGATTTGTGCTCTAAAACTTAATTTGATAACAAGATTATTAAATTTTGATACAAAAGAAAAATTGTCTTTTGTGTGAGATTTTATTTCTATTTGTATTTGGTGTACAATTTTAACCCAGCTTTAAGACTTACTGACTGCTTTATGTCTTAAGTCAGGTGGAGTGAATATTTAAAAGTTTCCTAAAGCACTATGTAGTATGTGTGACTTTTATTCTGCATATTCACAACAGGACAGGCGATGTAATTTTCAAGGCCTAGTGCAAAATAATAACATGGGGTTCCTTGTTCAAAAACAAAGAATTTTAATATGGCAACAACAGAGCATGAAACGGAAGCACAGGCCTTTCTGACCATGGGTCCCGGTGCAACTTCCCAGGTTGTAAGCCCATGAAGCCAGTACTGCTCCCAAGTGTAGAGTGTAGAAATCACATTATGTTATTATTTCTTTTTATATTAAAATGATTCCCCAAGACATAAAAAACGAGACTAAGAGACATGGACAAGAGTGTGGTGGTTGGCGGAGGAGGGAGGAGAGGTAGGGAGAGGGGGGAGGGGAGGGGCACAAAGAAAACTAGATAGAAGGTGACAGAAGACAATTTGACTTTGGGTGATGGGTATGTAACATAATTAAATGGCAAAATAACCTGGAGATGTTTTCTCTGAACATATGTACCCTGATTTATTAATGTCAACCCATTAAAATTAATAAAAAAAGGGGAAAAATGATTCCCCAAATCCCACTCTACTATACTGACAGACAAATCCACCTTCTTGGAGCTCTGCCGCTACGAGGGCTGGGTCTTCCAGCGCTAAAAGCTTCTTACCTTAAATGTACTGGTTGCTACTGAAATGCCCCTGGCCCAAGCCCACGGCTCGCTCCCATTGCCGAGAATAGCTGTCTTCAGTGAGAGCTTCGTGCCTAGAAGTCAACCTTCTTAACTACACCAAATTTATAATAGCAATTAATACATTTTGAGAGTGAATGGAAGCTTATACTGACCTAACAAACTTATAAGGAACTCCGTCAATTTAATAGCAAATAAACAAATCACCCAGTTAAAAAACTGGTAAAGAACCTGAATAGATATTTTGCCAACAAAGACATATAAATGGCCAACAGATACATGAAAAGATGCTCAACGTCACTAAAAAATTAAATGAAGAAAACCGGAAATTTTTTTATTAATTAAAGCATTGGAGTGATATTGGTTCACCACACCATACAGGTTTTAAGTATATAAATCAACAAAACCATCATCAACACACTACATCGTGTGCCTGTCGCCTTGAGCAAAGTCTCTTTCCGTCCCCATGGCCCCAACTTTGCCCACCTCCATCGACTTCCCACCTCCCTTTCCCTCTGGCTATCACCACTAATTTATAGTATGCATACAATTTGTCATTTTACGCAACCCCAGTTTACATGAGCATAACAGATTCTGTGGAGACCTTGTCATCCCCTTACACTCAGAGGGCTGCAGAAACGTCGCTCCCCAGCCTGAGAGAAACCCCTCCCCCTGGCATTGGCAGTTCCCCAAACAACAATTTATATAGCCTTGCTTTCAACATTGGGTCTTAATTGTTCCTGTGTCTCATTTAAAGCTTGTAATGATAGTAATTAGGTAAAAATGACTTTATTGTCTCTCCCTATCATTGCCAATGTTACCTTAACAGAATTTTCAGAGAAATGTTGAAACAAAGAAAAACCTGCCATTTACTCTTAAA
Source organism: Saccopteryx bilineata (assembly GCF_036850765.1). NCBI lineage: Eukaryota > Metazoa > Chordata > Mammalia > Chiroptera > Emballonuridae > Saccopteryx > Saccopteryx bilineata. The sequence continues at coordinate 75,269,025 of NC_089490.1, forward strand.
TGGGAATTTTTATACAAACTTAATTTTAGTTTCAATGGGATGCGGCATTCAGATGGAAACCTTAGGGAGTAGTTAATGTTCAAAATGAATTCCCCTTGATACCTCTACTAAATTGTTGCTAGCATAAGACTGTTTCTATAGCCTGACCTGTGGTGGCGCAGTGGATAAAGCATCGACCTGAAATGCTGAGGTCACCGGTTTGAAACCCTGAGTTTGCCTGGTCAAGGCACATATGGGGTTTGATGTTTCCTGCTCCTCCCGCCTTCTCTCTCTCTCTCTCTCTCTCTCTCTCTCTCTCTCCTCTCAAGTGAATAAATAAAATCTTTTTTTAAAAAAAGACTATTTCAATAACCGTTACATTAAAAAATGCAATTGAATATGTCAGTGCAACATAACAGCCTGAAGAAATTTACTCTTTAAACTCAATTTTCAATAGTTTTCCAAGTCCTTAAGTCTTCAGAGAGCTATCTTTTTTGTGGGAAAAGATAATCTTCATGATTGTCTAGTTAGTTTCCATTTGTATTTCTTCGGTTCCTTAAGAGAAGTTGGTCATAAACAGTCACTTTCTGTTTTCATGTCAGCTTAGTTGTCTCCAGATTTTCCATAATTGCTCTGTCAAAGTTTATCTCTTCTCCACAGAAAGTCATGGAACTATTTGTTCCTGAGATACTTTATTTGGAATCCATTATAATGACGTCAAAGGGAAGGACTTCATGAATATAAAACAGTTTTTCCAGAGCCACTCCCCTACCATATTCTATACCTCTCCCCTTAGCTTGCAATCCAGAAGAGCCTAGAAAATTCCTATCAGCTCACTGAAGGGCCAGTGAAATTAATAAACTTACCGAAGGCTCTAGTTCTAGGCAAAGGCACAGTTGAAATTAGAACCCAGGCCTCACCTGACCTGTGGTGGCGCAGTGGATAAAGCGTCGACCTGGAAATGCTGAGGTCGCCGGTTCAAAACCCTGGGCTTGCCTGGTCAAGGCACATATGGGAGTTGATGCTTCTTGCTCCTCCCCACCTTCTCTCTTTGTCTCTCTCTCCTCTCTCTCTCTCCCTCTCTCCCTCTCTGTCTCTCCCTTTCTCTCTCCTCTCTAAAATGAATAAATAAAATTAAAAAAAAAAAAAGCTTTAAAGAAAAACAAAAAAAAAAAAACCCCAGGCCTCTACCACTCTTTCCATTAAATTATCTGTGAGGTTACTGATGGTTAATTTTTATTTCTATTGCCATGATTTTTTTCTTTCGCATTGTTCCTTTTTCTCTGCTTTTCTGCTTTTCTTCTTTAATCCATCAAGACTGATTAGTTCTTATGTCACATTCATTCATATTGCTGTTTTATCTTCATGTTTTTCTCTTTAAAGACTCTCTTTCAGCTCCTTCATCTCACAATATCTGTTGAATGAATGAATGAATGAATGAATGAATGAATGGAATGAATGAATGTATGAGGGCAGTGGCAGTGCCTGTCTGGGCATCCATAGGTAATGCTCTCTTAGCTGGCATCTTCTTGGATAGTGCTCAGTTTTACATTATGTGAGGGATAAACTGGCTCTTACCTGAAGGCTCTGGAGAAGCTCTGCTCCCAGGCTCCTTCAGGTTGTTGGCAGAATTCAGGGTGTGCAACTGTGGGACTGAGGTCCTTGTGTTTTGGAACTGCAGCCTCCCTTATCTACATCCTGAAGGCCAGCCACACTCCTATCCACCTCTCCATCTTTGAGCCAGCAATTGTGTATCAAGTTCTTCTCACATTTTGACTCTCTGACTTCTGCTGCACCTCTTCTGCCTCAGCCAGAGAAAATTTTGCTTTTAAGGATTAGATTGAGTCTACTTAGATAATCCAGGCTAATCTTGATATGACATGTAAATCCCTTTTGCCATACAGTGGAACATTTCCTCATGTTCCAGGGATCAGGATGACCTACCACAGCCCCTAAATTTGAATTCTTATAAGGAATACTCATCAATCATTTTTAATTCCCATGCCACTGAGAATAATTAGCAAACCTCTGAAAGCATGGGATTGGTAAAATCTTGTCAAGAATCTTTACTTTTAAATATAATATAAATGAATTTTTAAAATTTGCATACATCAATGTTTACTCTTTATGTTGGAAAGTCCTATTGGTTTTGATAAATGCATAGTGTCAAATATCCACCATTACAGGATCATGCAGAATAGTTTCACCAATGTGCTTCACCTAATTATCCCTCCCCCGCCTGTACCTGAACCACTGGAACCACTACCCTTTTTACTGTCTATGTATGTAGTTTTCCCTTTTCCAAAATGTCATTTGTTAGAATCATATAGTATTTAGGCTTTTTATTTAACAATATGCACTCAGCTTTTCTCCATATCTTTTCATTGCTTGATAACTCATTTCTTTTTATTGTTGAATAATATTTCATTGTGTAACTTCAGTTTGTTTATTCATTCACCTACTTAAGAACATCTTGTATGCATCCAGTTTTCAGTAGTTATGCATATAGCTGCTATAAACATTCCTGCATAGGTATTTTTGTGGACATGTTTTTAACTCGTGTCTAAATACCTCAGAACATGATTGTTATATAGGATTATACTATGCTTAATTTTGTAAGATGCCAAGCTGTCCTCCAAAGTGGTTATACCGATTTTCCTTCCCAACAGAAATAAATAAAAGGTTCTATTGCTCTGCATCTTTGCTAGGATGGTATTGCCAGTGTTTTTTATTTTAGCCATTCCAACAGGTATGCAGTGATATCTTGTTTTGGTTTGCATTTCCCTGATGATAAATGATGTTGGTCATTTCTTCATATGTTTATTTTCCATCTGTATATCTTCTTTGTTTAGGGTCTATTCAAATCTTGTGTACATGTTTAATTGGGCTGCTTGGTTTTTTTATTGTTGACTTTTAAGAGTTCTTTGTATATTTTGAATAGAAGACTATCAGATAAGGTGTTTTACAAATATTTTCTCCTGTGACTTGTCATTTTATTCTCTTGACATATTTTGTAGAGCAGTAGCTTTTAATTTTAACTAAATCTGACATTACTTTTTCTTTCATAGGTCTTTTTTTGGTGCTGTGTCTATAGTCTTATCACCAAACCCTGGGTCACCTGGATTTCTCTTATGTTTTTTCTAGATGTTTTGTAGTTTTATTTTTTTAAGATTTTATTTATTCATTTTAGAGATAGGGGAGAGATTGAGAGAGAGAGAGAAAGAGAGAGAGAGAGAGAGAGAGAGAGAGAGAGAGAGAGAAAGTGGGGAGGGGAATGGGAAGCATCAGCTCATAGTTGCTTCTCGTATGTGCCTTGACCAGGCAAACCTGCAAGCCCGGCATTTCAAACCAGCGACCTCAGTATTCCGAGTTGATGCTCCAACCACTGTGCACCACAGGTCAGGCAATGTTTTATAATTTTACATTTAGGTCTATGATCTATTTGAGCTAAATTATGTGGAAGGTGTCTGGATTCTTTTGGAAACAGATGTACAACTGTTCCAGCACCATTTATTAAAAGAATTTTCTTTCTTCATGGAACTTCCTTTGTCTGCTTGTCAGAGATTAGTTGATTATACTTGTGTGGGTCTGTTTCTGGGATGTCTATTTTGTTCAATGTGTCATTTTTGTGTGTGTGTCTGGTTGTTGTTTTTTTGCCAGTACTACACTGTCTTGAACATTGTAGCTTTACAGAAAATTTCCAGTCCAGTAATGGAATCCTCCAACTCTGTCCTTCTCCTTCAGGCTATTCTGCACTTCGTGCATTTCCATATAAACTTTGTAACCACTTTAGCAATCTCACAAAATCACTTACTAACACTGTATTAAAACTACTGATAAAGTTAAAAAAAATGACATCTTAACAATAAAGTCTTCTTCTTTTTCATTTAAAACATTTTTTTTATTAAGTGAGAGGTGAGGAGGCAAAGAGACAGACTCCCTCCTGCATGTGCCCCAATCAGGGTGCACCTGGCAAGCACCTTACTGGGCGAGTCTCTGCCCATCTAGGTAGGGTCACTGCTCCATTGCTAGGCAACTGAACTATTTTAGCATCTGAGGCAAGGCCATGGTGCCATCCTCAGTGCCCTGGGCCAACTTGCTCAAACCATTTGAGCAATGGCTGGAGGAAGGAGAAGAGAGAGAGTGAGAGAAGGGGGAGATGGAGGGGTGGAGAAACAGATGGTTACTTTTTCTGTGTGAGTGACTGGGAATTGAACCCAGAACAACCACTGGCTCTATCACTGAGCCAGGGCCTCTTTTACTTTCTTGATAATATTCTTTGATGCACAAAAAATTCTAATTTTTATAAAGTCCAATTTATCTGTTTTGTTGTTGTTGCCTGTATCTTTGGTCTAATATTCTTAAAGTCATTGGCAAATCCACATCATGAAGATTTTCCTCAGTGTTTTATTAGAATTTTGAAGTTTTAGCTTTCAAGTTCAAATCTTTAATATAGTTTTGATAATTTTTGTGTGTGGTGTAAGTTAAGGATCCAATTTCCTTGTTTTGCATGTGAATATCTAGTTTTGCCAGCATCATTTGTTGAAAAGATTGTCTTTCCCCCACTGAATGGTATTGGCAACCTTGTCAAAAATCAATTGATCATATATGTGACAGTCAATTTCTGGGATTTTTATTCAATTTAATTGGTCTATATGTATATCTTTATGCTAGTATCATACTCTTATGATGACTTTGTAGTTAAGTTTCAAAGTTGGAAAATGTTAGTCCTCCAACTTTCTTTTTTCTTTTCAAGGTTGTTTTTGCTCTATTCCCTTTTGATTCCATGTAAATTTGATGATTGGGTTTTAAATTTCTGCAAAAAGTAATAAGAGGAAAGTTCATATCACTTCAGGCCTATATGAACAAACAAGAGAGAGCCGAAGTAAACCACTTAACTTCACACCTTAAGGAACTAGAAAAAGAAGAACAAAGACAACCCAAAACCAGCCGAAGAAAGGAGATAATAAAAATCAGAGCAGAAATAAATGAAATAGAGAACAGAAAAACTATAGAAAAAATCAATAAAACAAGGAGCTGGTTCTTTGAAAAGATCAACAAAATTGACAAACCCTTGGCAAGACTCACCAAGGAAAAAAGACACAGGACTCAAATAAATAAAATCCAAAATGAAAGAGGAGAGATCACCACAGACATCATAGAAATACAAAGAATTATTGTAGAATACTATGAAAAATTATATGCCACCAAATACAACAATCTAGAAGAAATGGATAAATTCCTAGAACAATACAACCTTCCTAGACTGAGTCATGAAGAAGCAGAAAGCCTAAACAGACCAATCAGCAGGGAGGAAATAGAAAAAACTATTAAAAACCTCCCCAAAAATAAAAGTCCAGGCCCAGACGGTTATACTAGTGAATTCTATCAAACATTCAAAGAAGACTTGGTTCCTATTCTACTCAAAGTCTTCCAAAAAATTGAAGAAGAAGCAATACTTCCAAACACATTTTATGAGGCCAATATAACCCTCATACCAAAACCTGGCAAGGATGGCACAAAGAAAGAAAACTACAGACCAATATCTCTAATGAATACAGATGCTAAAATACTAAACAAAATACTGGCAAACCGAATACAACAACATATTAAAAAAATAATACATCATGATCAAGTGGGATTCATCCCAGAATCTCAAGGATGGTTCAACATACGCAAAACGGTTAACGTAATACACCATATCAACAAAACAAAGAACAAAAACCACATGATCTTATCAATAGATGCAGAAAAGGCTTTTGATAAAATACAACACAATTTTATGTTTAAGACTCTCAACAAAATGGGTATAGAAGGAAAATATCTCAACATGATAAAGGCCATATATGATAAACCATCAGCCAACATCCTATTAAACGGCATAAAACTGAGGACTTTCTACCTTAAATCAGGAACAAGACAGGGTTGTCCACTCTCTCCACTCTTATTCAACGTGGTGCTAGAAGTTCTGGCCAGAGCAATCAGACAAGACAAAGAAATAAATGGCATCCATATCGGAAAAGAAGAAGTAAAGCTATCACTTTTTGCTGATGATATGATCCTATACATCGAAAACCCGAAGGACTCCACAAAAAGATTATTAGAAACAATAAACCAATACAGTAAGGTCGCAGGATACAAAATTAACATACAAAAGTCCATAGCCTTTCTATATGTCAACAATGAAATATTAGAAAACGAACTCAAAAAAATAATCCCCTTCACGATTGCAACAAAAAAAATAAAATACCTAGGAATAAACATAACAAAGAACGTAAAGGACCTATATAATGAAAATTACAAAGCATTGTTAAGGGAAATCGAAAAAGATACAATGAGATGGAAAAATATTCCTTGTTCTTGGATAGGAAGAATAAATATAATCAAAATGGCCATATTACCCAAAGCAATATACAAATTTAATGCAATTCCCATCAAAATCCCTATGAGATTTTTTAAAGAAATGGAACAAAAAATCATCAGATTTATATGGAACTATAAAAAACCCCGAATAGCCAAAACAATCCTAAGGAAAAAGAATGAAGCTGGGGGCATTACAATACCTGACTTTAAACTATATTATAGGGCCACGATAATCAAAACAGCATGGTATTGGCAGAAAAATAGACACTCAGACCAATGGAACAGAATAGAAAGCCCAGAAATAAAACCACATATATATGGTCAAATAATCTTTGATAAAGGGGCCAACAACACACAATGGAGAAAAGAAAGCCTCTTCAACAAATGGTGTTGGGAAAACTGGAAAGCCACATGCAAAAGAATGAAACTCGACTACAGCCTGTCCCCATGTACTAAAATTAATTCAAAATGGATCAAAGACCTAAATATAAGACCTGAAACAATAAAGTACATAGAAGAAGACATAGGTACTAAAATCATGGACCTGGGTTTTAAAGAACATTTTATGAATTTGACTCCAATGGCAAGAGAAGTGAAGGCAAAGATAAATGAATGGGACTACATCAGAATAAAAAGCTTTTGCTCAGCAAGAGAAACTGATATCAAAATAAACAGACAGCCAACTAAATGGGAACTGATATTTTCAAAGGACAGCTCAGATAAGGGCCTAATATCCAAAATTTACAAAGAACTCATAAAACTCAACAACAAACAAACAAACAATCCAATAAAAAAATGGGAAGAGGACATGAACAGACACTTCTCCCAGGAAGAGATACAAATGGCCAACAGATATATGAAAAGATGCTCAGCTTCATTAGTTATTAGAGAAATGCAAATCAAAACTACAATGAGATACCACCTCACTCCTGTTAGATTAGCTATTATCAACAAGACGGGTAATAGCAAATGTTGGAGAGGCTGTGGAGAAAAAGGAACCCTCATTCACTGTTGGTGGGACTGTAAAGTAGTACAACCATTATGGAGGAAAGTATGGTGGTTCCTCAAAAAACTGCAAATAGAACTACCTTATGACCCAGCAATCCTTCTACTGGGTATATACCCCAAAACCTCAGAAACATTGATACGTGAAGACACATGTAGCCCCATGTTCATTGCAGCACTGTTCACAGTGGCCAAGACATGGAAACAACCAAAAAGCCCTTCAATAGAAGACTGGATAAAGAAGATGTGGCACATATACACTATGGAATACTACTCAGCCATAAGAAATGATGACATCAGATCATTTACAGCAAAATGGTGGGATCTTGATAACATTATAAGGAGTGAAATAAGCAAATCAGAAAAAAACAAGAACTACATGATTTCATACATTGGTGGAACATAAAAATGAGACTAAGAGACATGGACAAGAGTGTGGTGGTTACCAAGGGTGGGGGGGGAGGGAGGACATGGGAGGGAGGGAGGGAGAGAGTTAGGGGGAGGGGTAGGGGCACAGAGAACTAGATAGAGGGTGACGGAGGACAATCTGACTTTGGGCGAGGGGTTTGCAACATAATTTGATGACAAAATAACCTAGACATGTTTTCCTTGAATATATGTACCCTGATTTATTAATGTCATCCCATTACCATTAATAAAAATTTATTAAAAAAAAAAAAGAAGCAATATGGAAATATCTTAAAAAAAATTTCTGCAAAAAGATTTTGGGATATTGATAGGGATTTTGTTGAATTTGTATATTTCTTTGGGTAGTGCTGACATCTTAACAGTGTTAACTCTTGTTACACATGAAATGAGATATATTTTTATTTATATAAGACATTTTTAGTTTATTCTAGCAATGCTTTGTAAGTTTCAGTATATAAAGCCTTTTGGTTCCTTGGTTAGATTTCTAAGTATTTAATTCTTTTAGGTAGTATTGTAAATGTAATTGCTTTTCTAATTTTATTTTCAGATTATTCATTGGTAACACTAACAAATGCAACTCTGTATCCTGCAAATTTACAGAATTTGTTTATTACTCATCATAGTCTTATGGCTTCTGTGAGATTTTGTATAATTAAGATTATGTCATCTGTGAATATGGATATTTTTACTTCTTGCTTTTCTCTCTGGGTACATTTTTTTGGTCATAGTTTTGGTTAGAACTGACAATACAGTTTTGAGCAGCAGTGGTGAATGTGGTCATCCTTGCACTTTTTAGTTTTCACCCCTGAATATGATGTTAGCTGTGGATTTTTCATAAACCCCATTTATCATGTTGAGGAATCTTTATTCCTATTTTCTATAAGTTTTCATCATGAGAGAGTGTTGGATTTTGTGAAATCCCTTTTCTGCATCAAATGAAATGATGATTATGTGGGGTTTTTTTGTCTGCATCCTGTGAATGGAATATATTACACTGATTGGCTTTCTTGTGTTGAACTACCCTTGTATTTCTGGGTTAAGTTCCACTTGGCTATGGTGAATAATTCTTTTTATATGTTATTGGTTTAATATGCTTACTTTGTTGAGGAGTTTTATTTTTATGTGCTTAAAGGATATTGGCTTGAAAGTTGTTGTATCTTTATCTGACTTCAGTATCTAATGCTGGCTTCATGAAATAGTGGGTAATATCTTACTAATATTGATTAAATAGAGACTTGATTTATTTGATGTAGTTTTTCTCAGAAAGTGAAATAGATTCATTAATAAAAATATAGTAATTGTATATTCATTATAAAATCAGGCTATTGGGGTTAGAAGTTTTAGTGATATATAAAAATTGCTTCAGAATGAGGAGAAAACAATTTTGGTCCATGGTCTTCCAAATAGATACAGTTTAGCTTGTGTATCATTCTTATATTGTCTTGTTCTTCCTATTTTCTACTTATTTTCTACCAGGCCTGACTTTATTGTATAAATTCATATTAATTATATTATACATATTATATAAACTCATGAAATGATGTTATGGGAATTATGATATTCAAATCTACAAGATTTCAGGTAAATTTTTTTTTGTACATTGCTTACTATGTGACCTTAATAAATCACTTAGCCTTTTAGTTTACATCTTAGAAACCTAAGATATTTTTCATGTTAAAAAGTACAAAGGGCCTGGCCTGTGGTGGCACAGTGGATAAAGCGTCGACCTGGAATGCTGAGGTCGCTAGTTTGAAATCCTGGGCTTGCCTGGTCAAGGCACATATAGGAGTTGATGCTTCCTGCTCCTCCCTCCTTCTCACTCTCTCTCTTTCCTCTAAAATGAAAAAATAAAATCTTTTTTAAAAAGTACAAAGAGTTGGTGTTTTAGCCTTCAAAGACTAATTTCTTCCAAAGATGAAAACTAAAGATATATAAATTAATATATAGATTCATTAATATATAGATTAATTAAAAATTGTTCTCCAAAAGGTATAATTTCAGCTCATCCTATGAATGATTTATAAAATTATTATCAAATATTTACAATAGGTTCCCTGGGCTCTGACTTGTAAAAGAAGTCTTTGAATTCTAAATATACATATATGTCTATCCTTCTAAATGAGAATTCTCATACTTTCTTTCATGGCCAATTTCTTAATCATAAGGAATGCTTAATTTTGATTTCTAATATTCAATACAGCTTAATCAAATAGCAATACAAATTGAAGAAAATGAAAACTCTACACATTTGCAATCTAGAAAATATGATGAATTAGGAAAAAAGAGTTCACATATAAGTGAGAAAATGTAATAAAGTGTTAATATTCAGTTTTTCTTCATTATTTAGCACTTAATTTTAGGCAATGTTTAATAAAGTTTTTATTTCTTCTATAATTTATAAATCAGTCACCTTAAAGATAAAATGAGTTTTTATTTTTCCTTAAATAACAATAGTTTGAAAAATTAAAGAATATCTCTTTATTTTCATTCTATTTGTGGGTTTTACCTTAAGCCTGAAATATTATTTTACATAATAAACTCTCAATTAAGGTTAGACATGTTTAAATATAGTTGAGGGCTGGGCAGGAGTATATTTGGGAGGGAGATTGAATATGCATTTTTTTGTAGACCCAGGGGCCTGAGGGTTCAGGAAGAGGGACATGAGTGGAATTTAGTGAAAGTCAGTGATCAAGACAGATCAGATTATTAGCTTCAATTAGATACTAACTATCACAGAAAGGTCTGAGGGCAAGAAATAATAACCAACAAAGAATCTGTGCCTGGAAGAATAGGGCCAGAGAGGTATAGTCAGATACCTATTAGGGATAGTTTTTGACATTTAAAATATTAAATGAAATAAGACTGGAAATGTTGATAAGATTATCAATATTTGATAGGCATAGATAATAACGATAATCCAAGATTACAATGACTTACACCTAAGTTTTCTAATAGTTTTATACTTTGAGCTTTTACATTTATGTCACATAAATTTTGAGTTAATTTTTTGAAACAATTGACTTTCTTTTTTAAGTGAGAGAGAGAGAGAGAAAGAGGGGGGACAGACAGGGACAAACAGGCTGGGAGAAAGATGAAAAGCATCAATGCTTTGTGGCAACACCTTAGTTGTTCATTGATTGCTTTCTCATATGTGCCTTGACCAGGGCCCCCAGGAGAGCGAGTGACCCCTTGCTCAAGCCAGTGACCTTTGGGCTCAAGCCAGTGACTTTGGGGTCATGTTTATGACCCCACGCTCAAACTGGCAACCCCATACTCAAGCTTTTGAGCCCATGCTCAAGTTGGATGAGCCTGCACTCAAGCCAGCAACCTTAGGGTTTCGAACCTGGGTCCTCAGCATCCCAGGTCAATGCTCTGTCTACTGCACCACTGCCTAGTCAGATGAGACAATTGACATTTAATATTTTCTCTAAAAAATACAAAGGAAATGAAGAAGATATTTTGAGTTAACTTTTATATATAGTGTAAGGTAGTATTTATTCTTTTTTCTTATGTAATATTCAGGTGTCCCAGTACCATTTGTTGAAAAGACTCTTCTTTTAAAAATCAATTAACCACAATTGTATGGGTTTTGTTCTGGGCTTCGAATGCTGTTCCTTTGTTCTATATAACTATCCTTATGCCAACACCAGATTCCCTCTCTTTTTAATTTTTTTTTCATTGACTTGAGAGAGAGAGAATGAGAGAGAGGAAAAGAGTAAAAGAGAGAGAAGCATTAACTCATTGCTTCACTTAGTTGTTTCATTTCATTGTGTATTCATTGATTGCTTCTTGCATGTGCCCTGACTGGGGATGGATTCTGTGACCTTGGTGCGCTGCTGGGCAGATGTCTTATCCACTGAGCTGCCTTACCAGGGCCAACACCCTGTTCTGTTACTTAGTATAGCTTTGTAGTAGGTTTTGAAATTAGGAAATTTAATTTCTACTTTGTTCTTTTTCAATATTAATTTTGGCTATTTGGGATCATAAGATTGTAAGATCAGCTTATATGTTTTGTAAAAAAGATAGTTAAAATTTTGATAGAAATTGTATTGGATCTGTAAATTCAATTTTGGGAATATTGCCTTTTAAACAATATTGTCTTTTAATCCATGAACACAGAATATTTTTCATTTATTTAGATTTTAAAATATTTTTTAATTTATTTTTTATTTTTTTTACAGAGACAGAGCGAGAGTCAGAGAGGGATAGATAGGGACACACAGACAGGAACGGAGAGATGAGAAGCATCAATCATCAGTTTTTCGTTGGAGCACTTTAGTTGTTCATTGTTTGCTTTCTCATATGTACCTTGACCATGGGCCTTCAGCAGACCGAGTAACCCCTTGCTCAAGCCAGTGACCTTGGGTCCAAGCTGGTGAGCTTTGCTCAAACCAGATGAGCCCGCACTCAAGCTGGCGACCTCGGGGTCTCAAACCTGGGTCCTCCACATCCCAGTCCGACGCTCATCCACTGCGCCACCGCCTGGTCAGGCTAAAATATTTTTTTAAATTATATTTTGTAGCACCTGACCTGTGGTTGCACAGTGGACAAAAGCATCAACCGGGAATACTGAGGTCACTGGTTTGAAACAATGGGCTTGCCTGGTCAAAGCACGTATGAGAAGCAACTATTATGAGTTGCTCCTTCTCCCTTTTTTCTCTCTCTCTCCTTTCTCAGATCAATAAATAAAATTTTAGAAAATTATATTTTGTAGTTTTCAGTGTATAAAGCATGTGCTTCCTTGGTTAAATTAATTTTACTATTTTAGATAGTATTTTATCTTTTTTTTTTTTAAACATATTTTTTTAATCTTTGTTTCTTTTTTTATTTATTCATTTTTTAGAGAGGAAAGGGAGAGAGAGAGAGAGAGAGAGGAGAGACAGAGAGAGAAGAGGGGAGGAGCTGGAAGCATCAACTCCCATATGTGCCTTGACCAGGCAAGCCCAGGGTTTCGAACCGGCGACCTCAGCATTTCCAGGTCAACGCTTTATCCACTGCGCCACCACAGGTCAGGCTTAGATAGTATTTTAAGTGAAATTTCTTTTAAGTCAATTTTAGATTGTTTATCGATAGTATGTAGAAATACAACTAGTTTTTGTATGTTGATTTTGTATATTGCAAACTTGCTACATTCTGTTTTTATTTTGTTGTTGTTGTTTTAACTTTAGTGTGTTTTGTTTTGTAAATTCTTTAGGGTTTTTTATTTGTAATATTATGTCATGTACAAATAAAAATAGTTTGCTTCTTCCTTTCCAATAAGGATATGTATAGTTTATTGTTTTTGTCTCATTAACTTGACTAAAACTTTCAGTACAATGTTGAGGACAAGTGACAAGAGTATAGATTTTTATTTTGTTCTTAATCTTAGTGGGAAATATTTCAGTCTTTTAAAATTGAATTAGCTGTGTTTTGCATTGATGCCTTTTATCAGGTTGAGGAAGCTTTCTTCTATTATTTTGTTGAGTGTCTTTTTCATAAGAGTGTTAAATTTTGTCAAATACTTTTTGTTTCTATTGAGTTGATCATTCATTTTTCTCTTTCATTCTGGTACACAAAGTACTATATTAAATGATTTTCATTTGTTGACTTAATCTTGTATTCTTGGGATAAATCTCAGTGGGTATGTTGTATTATCTTTCTATGTGCTGCTAGATTGGTTTGACAGTATTTTGTTGAAGATTTTTATATCTATACTGATAAGGGATATTGATCTATAATTTTCTTTTCTTGTGATGTCTTTGTCTGGTTTTGAAATATGCTTTTGAACATGCCTTCATAGAATTCAGTAATAAATGATCCCTCATTTTCTGGGGGGGGTTTGTTATAGTTTTTGAAGGATAAGTATTAATTTTTATTTAAACATTTATAATATTTATCAGTGAAGCCATCTTCTTTTGTGACCTTCCCCCCCCTTTTTTTAGTGGGAATTTTAAAAATTACTAACTGTAAAAGAAACAAGTTGTACTGGACAAGATAAACAGACAGAAATTGATCCTATTTCAATACTAGTGCCAGCAACAAGGGAGAGAGCACAGAGCAAGTCTGAGTACCCAGCTCTGCCAACACAAAGAATGGAGAGTTTTGAAGAGCTGGGGTGGTATTGGGAGAAATCATAGACCATCTGCGTTTGCTCATTGACCTTATCCAAAGGAAAATTAAATTATCTCTTATCTTCAACACCAAGGGTAGTTTTACAACTTAGAGCAAAGCATCTCTCCCCCCAAAATTGGGCTCTTATTTTTCCCCAGGAACTGGGAGATAGTGGTACTATTTTTCTTAATAATTACATTTCAAAGATATGGTTTTTAGGTCTTTAAGAAAGATATCCCTGTATTGAAATACTTGTAAGAGGCTGGGAAGAGATTTGCATTCCATCAGAGTAGAAAAAGAATTTACAATTTCAACTTTCTAGAGTAAATGCTATAAGTAAAGGGACATCATAGGTCCACAATGAGGAAAGCTGAGAGGAATGTTAACACCATCTTGATCATAACTCCAACTCCAACTCTTTCTTTCTTATAGAGCTATTCAGATGTTGTATTACTTGTTGAGTCATTTTTGCTAGTTTCTGTCTTTCTAGGAATTTATCTATTTTATCCAGGTTATCTAAATTGTGATATACAGTTGTCCATTTTACTCAATTATAATTCTTTGTATTTTCCAATTTTTTTCAGGAGATAGGATAATTGTAGTTCCTCTTTCTCTCAAAACACAAGTTGACATATTTTTAATGACTAACTAAATGGTTTGTTTCATTCATGTTTCTCTTTCATTTTGATTCAGTTTAGTAAGTTATTTTTCTAGAAAACTATTTTATTTACAGTTTCACAGTTATCAGCATAAGGTTATTAATAGTATCTTTTTATTTAAAACTTTGCTTTATCTATATTTATGAGTCATCATGTTTTTAATTTTTATCTTTAATTTATTATGTTGACATGGTTTTAAGTGTCCCACTCAATGTAACACCCTCTACCCCCCGCATGGTGCTCCCTATGCCCCATGCACAGTCTCTTTCCACCCGCCTTTCACTGCCTTTGTCCCCCCGCCCCCTCTTTCATCCCCTCTTTCCTTCTGGGAATTGCTATCCTGTTGCCTGTATCTATGTCTTATATGTATATAACTTGGCTAATCACTTCACCTTCTTTGATCTCATGCCCTCTTCCCCCTCCTCTCTGAAGCAGTCTATCTGTTCCCTGTTACTCTGCCTCTGTTTCTATTTTGCTCCTCAGTTTATTGTGTTTATTAGATGCCACATAAAAGTGAGATCATATGGTAATTGTCTTTCTCTGCCTGGCTTATTTCACTTAGCATAATAATCTCCAGGTCTATCTATGCCATTGCAAAAAAGTAATTTTTTTTTTTAAGTGAGAGAAGGGAAGGTAAAGAGACCTGCATGCACCCCGACTGGGATTCACCTGACAACCCCCCTTCTGAGGCTGATGCTCAAATCATATGAACTGTCCTCAGCACCCAGGCTGACACTTGGATGAACCAATCCATGGCTGCAAAAGGGAGAGAGGGGGAGAAGGAGAGGAAGAGAAACAGATGGTTGTTTCTCTTGTGTGCCAAGATGAGGGATAAAACCTGGGACATCCACACACCAGGGTGATGCTCTATTCACTGAGCTGGTAATCATTTTTAATATAATTTTTCCTTCAGAAATTTTGTAACAAAATTTTAAATTCCTTATGCTTTTCAAAAAAAGCATACATTAGATTCTTTGATTCTGTTTTATTTTTTTATATTACAATGTTTAGTGTCATATTTATTTTATTCTATATATGTTCTTTTAGTTTATTGTTACCTTTTAACTTCATAACTATCACTCTCAATAAATTTTGTTCTGCATATGATCCTATTGGCATAAGGTTATTTCTTTGGACTACTTTAAATTCCAGCCCACTTTTCTTCCCTATGTACATAGGAACAGTCCTAGGATTTCCTAACCAATGGATAGGAGGTTAGCTTGCAAATGTCAGCTATCGCCAACTATTCAAAAATTTTACAGTTTTGTGGATTTCTCTTTTAGCAGCTCTTCCTACCTTAACTCTGGCCTCATGGTATTACTTATTCCAGCCTATGGAGTGAGTAGTGGTGACTCTTAACATTTCCTTTGTTGTAGCTAGATACTGAGTAGAATGCCGAATGTTGTCTTGACTCCTTTTTTCATCTTTAAAATATACATTGCCTGACCTGTGGTGGCACAGTAGATAAGGCGTTGACCTGGAACACTGGGGTTGCTGGTTCAAAACCCTGGGCTTGCCTGGTCAAGCCACATATAGAAGTTAATGCTTCCTGCTCATCCCCACTTTTTCTCTCTCTCTGTCTCTATCTTATCCTCTCTAAAATGAATAAATAAAAATCTAAAAAAAGTTTTTAGAAAAGAATATACATTTAAGGGCAAGCAACAGAGGTTTATTTTTATCAAGTAATAAAAGATCATCTACTGCACTTATTGTGTCTTCTGTTCACAGGTATATTTCCCCAACATATTTCACAGAATTCAGTTGTATCTCTCTATTTGAGTGGTTTTGTTTAGAAAAATAAAGGCTAGTCTAGTGCCATGTACATATATATAGTTACCCAAGGCATTGCCTTGGCAAGATTGATGAAGCCAATTCTGGATCTTAATTCCTTTAAAACTATATTCTACTTCAAACTACTGACCCCTCCGGGAAATATTTTTAATGGCCTGCAAACAAGGCAGCTGGAATGTTTATCTGCATCTTTGTGGCTGAAATAGTGTGAGATGAAACTATTCAGCTGGTATGGTCACCCACCATTGCCACTTAGTACATAGAATTTGGCTCTAGTGTGCAGGTTTTTGAGTAGATCATAGTCAGCCATCTGCAAGTTCTTTGCTAGTGACTTTTTAACACAGGCTCCTAATTTGTGAAAAAGTTACAGACTTTCACTTGCAGTAAGAGATGGGTTTACAAATCCCTGGCCTTTATTCTCTATTCTTTATCTTAGTATAACTCTCTCCCTCAGCTCCCAAGGCCAGTACCTCAGTGAATAAGGAATTGCAGAACACAGCCAGCACAGGCTAAGGCAAAGCTCACACCAGCATGTATCACTCCTGACAATGTGATCATAGTGTCTGTCCACCCAGAATTCTAGGAAAAACACAAGAAGCTGAAGGTGAACTGGGTGGGAATCCAATTGTCCAATGGGTTTCCTGATTTTCTTGGTTTTTCCCAGCTGTATGTTTCTAAAATAGAGTTAGCTCATTGAGCAGTTAAGTAATCTGGCAACAGTTCTTCAGAGAACATAGTAACCTCTTAGCCCCCAGTGATTTTTATTCTTTATAATTGGTTAGGCATTGCCAACTGCTGCTAGCTGGTAGCTTTCCAGTACTGGAGCTCCCTCTGTGCTTGAACGCTCTGTGCCCAACATATTTAAGGAAAATTGAGAAGAAATGGGGGGCGATAATTAAAAATCTGTCCTACCCAAACTGTTTGGTAGTTTAAGATGTAGTTATTCATGTTTCTTCCAAGCCCTGCAGAAAATAATTATTTCTTCTAATTAAAGCAACACTTCTGGCTAATTGGTATCCCTAAATATGTTTTTTGTTTATCAACAAAAAGTGGCAGTTTTCCTTGAAATACCTTGAATTTCACTTTCAAATTGGTAGAATTCCACAGAGCATAGGACAAAAGTTCTTTGTTCTCATAAACTATAGGTATTTTCCTAAGTGTTTTGAGTGAAAGGGAAGAGAAAGGCTTTTGAAAATAATGGAAAGAGAGAAAGAGTCTGTGTATGTATGTGTCTGTGTGTGTGATGTGTTTGTATGTGTGTGTGTGGCAGAGAGAGAGAGAGAGAGAGAGATATTGGACTGCATTTGAAGAAAAGAACAGAAGTAGGAAAGTCCTAAGATTTGATGATTCTCACTCCCCAAGAATTGCCCACAAAAGAGGCAAAGACCTGGGAAACGTGCATAGTGTTTCAGAGTTCACTGGACCCTAAACAAAGGGACTCCCTCCCTCCTGTGCTCTCCCTGTGACAAATGAGAAGCAAAACTGCCAGATCTGAATAGGCCACTCCCTCTGGGAAAAGAGGTTTCAGAGTATCTCCAAAGTCAAGGTAAAAGACTCTGGGAAACTTGGATGCTACTATGTAAGTCCCTGGGAACTTTGTATATCTTTTGGGAATAAAAGGGGGGCAGAAAAAGAATGAAAATAGTAAAAATTTAGTTGATTTAAAGAAAAAATAAATGCTTCATTTTTTTCTTACTTTAGATTTTTTTTATCAAGATTCATACCTGCTAAGGAATGGTATTTATATACTAGAAAAAAAATCACAGAAACTAGTGGCACTAAGGTTTTTATGAATCAGGCATACTTGATTACTGGCAGATAATAAGTGAATTGTCAGTTTCTAAGTTTTACATATGCTTCAAATTTCTGCTGTTTTAGTTAATTCAACATCAATGATGATGTATAAAAGGATTTGTTTTGTCAAGTACATTCAAATTTCACTAAAATGTCTCCCCCCTAAACTACCATTACAGGGATCAACTTGGCACTCTCTGTTAAAGTTGACGGTATCTATTAAAGTTGAAAATGCAAATTAACCAAAAGTGGCCTGCAAGCCACCAATTCACTTCTAGCCTTTACTCTGGAGAAATACCTGAATATGTGTAGAGGAGACAAATGCAAATACGCTCATTACAGCACTGTTTCTCCATCAAAAAGCTTGAGGAAATTTTAATATTCATTAATAGGAATATACATTTTAAAATTGTGGCATATTTATAAAATGGCATGCATAACATTTCAAAGGAATGAACTAGGTCCATATGTGCCAATATAGACAGATCTCAAAAGTCTAATATTGACTGGAGAAACCAAATTACTACATAATGATGTCATTTATTTAAGCTTGTTTATGGATTATTGAAAATGTAAACGTTTTTAAAAAAAAATACCTCTAATTCAATGAGAGGTTGCTACTAGTGAGAGAAGAAAATACAACCATAGATTGAATACTGAGTGGACTACAATTGTATCAGAAATGCTTTGTTAAACTAAGAAACAACTGTGGCAAATAACACAAAATGTCAACAAATGGTACATTCATGTTATATTTTCTGCACTTTATTTTAGAATTTGGTATAATTTTTTTAGAAAAGTCATTCCCCCTTCAAACTCACACAAACAGCAATTTAATAGAAGATTTCTAATTTTAAATTCCTTTATTAAATAATTATCAGTTTCTTCCATACACTAGGTTTGAAGAGGCTTAAACTCTCCTTTGTCAAAGGAGAGTTCAATGGCAGTTGGGTCTCAGTGCTGAGGCAGAGGGGCAGGCTGTGTGCTGTGTGTCCAGGGGCTGGGAGAGCCATGGAAGGAGAGATAGACTGTCACTGAACATTCAAAGATTCTCAGGGGAGGAACAATTGTGTTAGATTTTATTTAAATCCTACTCATTCTTGCCTGACCAGGTGGTGGCACAGTGGATAGAGTGTCGGACTGGGATGCGGAGGACCCAGGTTCAATACCCCGAGGTTGACAGCTTGCGCATGGGCTCATCTGGTTTGAGCAAAAGCTCACCAGCTTGGACCCAAGGTCTCTGGCTTGAGCAAGGGGGTTACTTGGTCTGCTGTAGCTCCATGGTCAAGGCACATATGAGAAAGCAATCAATGAACAACTAAGGTGTCACAATGAAAAACTAATGATTGATGCTTCTCATCTCTCTCTCATCTCCTGTCTGTCTGTCCATATCTATCCCTCTCTCTGACTCTCAATCTGTCTCTGTAAAAAAAAAAAATCCTACTCATTCTTCAGGTAGGGCATTCCAGGCTGAGGGATGGAGTTGTGAAAACTGCTTAGTGCATTAGAGAATGATGAGACATCTGGCGTCCCTAAAGAGAAGATTCTCACAGAGATGACTGGGAAATGGGGGTGGAAGCATGGCTGAAAGAGGAGCTTGAGAGAGTCATCAGTGCTCAAGAGTTTACACAGACTGTGTAAGTCATGGGAATGTGTGTGTCCTACGGAAGTGAGTGATATGATCTAACCTGCATTTGGGGTAGATTGCTCTGAAAAAGTGTAAAGAATTAAAGTACAATACAACCTGAAAGCTGACAAGCCAAGAATACAACCTGAAATACAGCCTGAAAATACAAGAAATACAACCTGAAAGCAGAAAGGTGAGGTAGCATTCTAGGTTAGACATGAAGAGAACTGAGCAAGGAAGCATTTGTAAAGTGAATCAGAAGGGGACGTAGCCAAGGGGAAAACAATGGCTGCATCCTCTGGGGCTGACAGCTGAGGGACAGAAGCCAGCAAAAGCAACACCACTGAGTCCAATAGAGAGGTGAGAAGGAATTAAGAAGCAAGCTTCAAATCAGTGGAAGAGAGGGTTTCTACCATAAGATGTTAATATTAAATATTTCACAACTTTATGATAGATGAGGTCTCAGCTGATTGATCTCCAAGAAAATGGCTTCAGTCCAGTAATGAAAGAGGAAGCCAGGCTACAAGATGATGACAGGATGAGACCGACTACTCGTTATGAAGGTGTAATGGTAAAGAAAAGGAAAAAATTGTAGTAGTAGATTTAGAAGAAAGGAAATTGACTCCTAATTGTACTTGTAGTTCACTTTCAGATCTATTCAGCAATCTACGAACTTCAGATATATAACATAAAGCATCAGGCTTACAAGATGGGTTATTGGTGAGCTTTTAATAAGAGGAAGCATGACAGAGTTCTGACTTTCAGCAGAGGCAAGACATCTATGAAATATCTCATTGAATTATGCTGTTCATTCCATTTATCATATATACTCAATACTGGATTGAAAAAGCTTTCATAAGTAAGTCTATAAGATTAAAGTTTAGGGGTTTCTAGAACAAAAAAAAAAACAGCGTTTTTAGACAAGGGCATTTTTTTTTTTTTTAGAATGGAATTTCTACAATATGAAGAAAGAATCATGTTTTGCCTTTTATGAAGAAAAAAAGGGGGAGTATTAATGAGAATTGTTTGAGTCTGCAAAGGCTTTATAATATGTAATACAAATAAGAAGAAAACAGGCAATGCAGGGAAAGCATGGATTAAATTGCATGTTGAGGAGGAGTGCTTGGGGAGGATTAAGATGGCCGGAAATAGAACTGTTTCTCAGACTTTCTAGGCAGATCAGGTGCCACTCAATACAGGACAGAGTTTTCTCTGTGCACAACTGGAGTTGGGTGGAACAGTTGTGCCCACCGAAACTGTGAATTGAAAAGCAACTTTTCCTGAGTTTCCTTAACTAGAAAGTCTTCTCGTCCTCCCTTCACCTGCTGTTAGCCCTGGGCACTGATGTTTTCATTTTGTGGAACTACTGAGGATGGGGACCATGGGCATAATCTACTGTTTCTTTCTATCTGTTCCATCCCCACATTTATAGTAACTTACACTTTATTAAACACATTCATTTAACTCCAGCAGTAGGATTTCTAAGCTCTGTTTTACAGAAAAAGGATGACACAAAGGCTCAAATAGGTTAAATTAGTTATCCTATCAATTGAGAAGTGATGAGAGAACCTAGCCCATGGGGAAGATTTTGCTTTTTCATTCTTTCCACTTGGGAGAATATAGTGGAAATTACTTGGTTCCTTCATAAACCTCTTCCTTTAGTCCTTCCTTTAGTTTTTCTGTTAGACCTTTATAAGGTCATGATATTTTGGCCAAAGCCTTGGTCCTTAAATAAATGGTAAGGCCCATGAGTAAAAACAAGTGGTCTGCTTTTCTCTTTGATACCTAGGTTCCCAGAAGATGGGTCACTTCTGTTTTTGTTTCTTATTATCCACACACCTGGATGATTGTGGCAGGCTAGTCACTCCCAACCTCTACTGCAAAGGCTGTGTGAAAGGTGACGGAAGTGGGGGTTCTGAATCTTACAACACTGGGTTCAAGTCCTAAATCTTTACTTGCTCTTCTAAAGTTCCTCTGCTCTTGCCTTCTAACTGGCTGTGTAGAAAAATTCAGACATGAGCTATAATTAGAACTATGCTTTATATTACTTTTCATATAAAAAAATCAAGCTTTTCTAATAATCAATGTATGGATTAACACTGTTCCCATAGCTGTTGGCAACTCAGTCAGTAAAAGCAGGCCCTTGAGGTTCTGAAGGAAAATGGGAGTTTCTCAGTGTTGAGGTGTTGACAGTGCTGCCCTCGCTCAGTTGATTTTGCTGTTCCCTGACACTAAGTGTAAACTGAGTGCACTTTACTTGCCATTTATTGCCATGAAGGTGATTATTTTTATAAAAGCAAGACCTGGAAAAATATATTTTTAACTGTTTTGTACTAAGAGGTAGAATGACTTTGAACCATTTCACAAAGAGATTTGCCATTATCTTGTGGTGAAATATTTAAAACAGTTGTTGGAATTTGAAAGTTGTACATCTTTATTTTATTTCATGAAGAGCTTAATATTCTAAACATTAAATATTTTTGTGAGAGAAATGGCTTTCAACAGTATGACATCTAGAATATGTATTTTTAAAAATTCCACCAAATTTTTTTCCTCTTGACGGTAAACATGACATTTAAGCATTAAAGGAGAAAGTAAATGCTTTTATTTTAAAATATATCTCACTACAGAGAGAGTGCTTCAAAAATGGACATTTGGAAATGTTTCTACTGTTGTGAAATTTTATTGCTGAAAATAATGCATTGCATTACTTTTAAAAAACACTTGTAGCCCTGGCCGATTGGCTCAGCGGTAGAGCGTTGGCCTGGCGTGCAGAAGTCCCGGGTTCGATTCCCGGCCAGGGCACACAGGAGAAGTGCCCATTTGCTTCTCCACCCCTCCCCCTCTCCTTCCTCTCTGTCTCTCTTTTCCCCTCCCGCAGCCGAGGCTCCATTGCAGCAGAGATGGCCCGGGCGCTGGGGATGGCTCCTTGGCCTCTGCCCCAGGCGCTAGAGTGGCTCTGGTCGCAACAGAGCGAAGCCCCGGAGGGGCAGAGCATTGCCCCCTGGTGGGCAGAGCATCGCCCCTGGTGGGCGTGCCGGGTGGATCCCGGTCGGGCGCATGCGGGAGTCTGTCTGACTGTCTCTCCCCGTTTCCAGCTTCAGAAAAATACAAAAACAAACAAACAAAAAATAAACAAACAAAAAAAAAACCACTTGTACTTAAAAAACTAGGAAACTGAATTTTCTTTGTTTTAAGATTTTTCCAAATGAAGTTATTCAATGAATTTTGAACTTATTTGTTTAAAAATAAATCAGAAGAATTATCAACTTTCAATTTGTTTATAAGAACACTGATTAAATTAAGGAGGATGAAAATTTGCTATCTGAATTGGCAAAAAAAATCTTATAATTGGTAGATAGAACCACAAATAAGTTTCATGATTTAGTAAGCATAGTTAATTATATACTTGAATTTGAAACTATGTATACTTTTAAAATGTTTTTTACCTATTATAACTAATAAAACCCTCTATTAAAACCAGACCTTCAAATAGCTGCATTACAAAATTTAATAAAACATTATCTACCATATTTATTTTAGACAATATTGTATAAGGAGCAAAAAAAGCTTTCTCTCATTAATTTAAAAAGATTTCAAAGGATTTTATTTAATTTTTGTCTTCTTTTTTTGAATGTGTTCTATAATATACCAGGACATTTTATGAAGTAGATCTACTATACTGAGGGTACATGCTCAAAATCTTTTTTACAACTGGGCATACCTAACCAGAAATCTTGCTCTGTTCCTCAAAAAAAGGTTACAGACAGAACCTGGTATTTTGAGGATGTATTCCTGAAAATGGGAATTTAGATAATTTCTCTACAGAATTACTATAATATTGGAGCTCTGCTGAGACTTGCTCTTGGAAGCTCATATTAGTAATCACTCTTCTTCAAATCCCTGATACCGTCATGTACCTCCAACCACTCTTTCTTTCGGCTGCTGGTGGTGCGTTTGTCGGTGGGTCTTTGCCTGTTGCTGTAATAATGCATGGTGCCCTTACTGATGTGCCTGTTGATCCTTACTGCCTATTTCTTTGGCCATTCTACTGAAGATTCTTTAAGCTGCTTTAAAAGTTGCATCACAAGTTGTAGTTTGATAACCCTCCTTTGTGTCTGTGTTCAGTTCCGACAGTATTACTTATACACCTTTAAGAGCATTATTCAGTCAGGATCATTTACCAAGGAATTGGTTAAAGATTAAGAACAAGAATAGCAGCAAAGAACCACCGTAGGTTGTAGAACTCACTTAATTTAGGGTAGGCTGTAGACAACTCCCTGTCTGAGTCTGTAGAAGAAGAAAGAGCAGAAAAATTGTCACTCCAATTCTAAATAAAAGATCCTTTTATTAATATTTATTCAAATCTAAAAATAGTCAATTAAACTGACCCAACCTCCAACTAAACTGTACTGTTCTGACACAATCCCTTTTACTAAATTGTACTTACTGTCCACCCAGACAGGGGACAAACTTTCTTGCAATCAGTAGGGATATCTGGATGCAGACACCTTAACTAAACTGTAAGTTTCTCTAAGGTGAACATCATCTCACAGGTCACAGGTTTTTGTTTGTTTGTTTTTAATGCATCTTTTGCATTTATAGCTCAAGATTGATGTTGAGTAGAACTTCAAGAGATATTTATTAAGTTGTGAGTTACAATTTACTGGTAAGTAGAGCAATAAAGTTTATAATGCAAGATTGCAAATACTGACTCCCAAATAATTTAATGATGTAGTGGTTTTAAATACAAATGTATCTCACACATCTGTAAAATACACATATTTAAGAGCACATAATAAATTGTCTATAAAAACATAATTCAAAGGGAGCTGAAAATAAAAAGAAAAGACTTCAATTTCTTGCCTCAGTGCTGTTGAAGCTGTAACCTTGCCCTTTCCCTCCAAGTGCTGAGGACAGAGCTCTACAGTTGATGTAATCTGAGCAAAACTATCCAAATCCTTCCTCATTTTTACTGGTTTCTCTGGAAGGGGAGGCACTTTGTCTCTCTTCTTTGCTTCCCACTAGTCCCGCCCTCCCTTCCATCAGAGCTAACCTACTGAGAGAGCTCTTTTCTCACACCTGTTGTAAAGAATAAATAAGTACATAACCATTTACCGAGAAAGCCCACAGTGGTTATTACATACAGATTCCAGAGTATTAAAATTAAAGTTCCCTTGAGAATTTAGAGCAAAGTCATAATAAATGAAATTCCAGACCAGTATCTTTTCCTTGGCTCTCCCCAGTAATCTTTTGGCTTTAATCACTAGGTTGAGAGGACTGATTCACAGAAAACCAAACAACTATACTGACTTAACTCTTATGGAAGCCCCCAAAGCCCTAGCACATTCCCTTATACTAATATAAACCTACTAATAAAAATCCCATTTAAAGAAAGGTAAGGAAGGGGATTCTCGTCCTTCACAGCTATCTTTCTTGAGAGAACAGCTGATTAAAAGTATGATAAAGATGGCGCATGGCACCTTCATTACCTTCTCTTTATAGCAATATACTCATATGTCTTAAAGAATATTATTTTCTGTTAACAATATTGTCTAGATCTTTTTCCCATTTATTTTCAATTTCTATGACTAATTCTGGATTTCATTTAAAGAGAAGTGAGAATTGACATATTTTTATTTAGTAGTCTAAACATGTCAGTTCCAGTGAGGTTCAGAGGACCAAGGTATTTATTATGCTTCTTAAAGGGAAATGGTGCCAATAACAGATTCAGGTGCTTACAGGAGAAAAGCTGCTTCAGGCATGCACGTGCAGACCGATGATTGTGAGTCACTGATGCCCAAATCCACTGGAAAAATTTGATCACATTTTATTAAAAGCAACAGAAAGAAAACATGCAAAATATGATACACTATATGGAGCTTTTAAAAAATCTTTATAAAAGGATATACAATAAAAATATGGTAGTGGTTCAGACTACAGATAACTTAGAAATAAATTATCAGCCCTGGCCGGATAGCTGGGCTGGTTAGAGTGTCATCCCTGTGCACAGAGGTTGCTGATTCTGTCCCCAGTCAAGGCACATACAGGAACAGTGCGATGTCTCTGTCCTTCTCCCCCTTCCTCTCTATCTAATACTAATAAATCAACAAATAAAAATGTGAAACTTTTTTAAAAAAGAAAAAAATGACGGGGACTACATTAGTTAGGTTCATTTTAACTCTCATCTGAAGACGTGTTTCTCATTATGTCATTGGCTTCTCTCTGTCTCTCTTTTCTCTATCTGTGAAACACCATGATTTCTATTTCTTTGCAAAAACTGATGTGAAAGGCTCTCTTCAAAAAACATTCCACTACCCTAAAATAACGTGAAGTGAGAGTTCACGATAATAATAATTTTTTAAAACTTGTTTTCAATTTGAGAATCTATAGACAAATTTCTGAGGTACATAGAAAATCTGTAAATAGGGAGAAAATTTTTACTTGGCTTAATTAAAATAGACCTTTGTATTTCTGATTTATTCACATAGTGGTAAAAGAGAACCCTTAATTAGTCTTCATTTCTTTGTTAGAGAGAGAGAGAGAGAGAGAGAGAGAAGAGAGAGAGAGAGAGAGAGAGAGAGTGTGTGTGTGTGTGTAGAGAGCGTACATTATAAGGCACAGCTCTGCTGACATCCCTGTGTCTGCAGCTCAGTCTCCTAAAGTCTAATAAAGGATATACTATAGGAATGTGATCCTTTAAATATGATTATCTAATTAGTAATAGGAACTTTCAAATAGATATTTTATTATTTGTGTGTTGAATATTACATTTGTTTATCTACTTCACCCAAAAGGCATACAATACACACTAGCAATATTATGAAGATTTTTTTTGAAGCTACAATCTAGTGAAATGAGGCTCAGAAGACCTTCACACAAATCTCAACAAACTGCTACCTTTCTACCAATTGCTATCTTTTTTGCACTTGCAGAATCACAGCTGGGTCTCCTTCTGAAAAGAGAGCACATAATAATTGCACTAAATATGCATTAAATTACTTCGCAAAATGATAGTGGCATCCATTATAAATCTTGTGTTTGAGGAGTTTAATCAGCTATTTAAATTTTCATCAGAATGCAAGTCAACATGCAAGTTCTTAGCCAAAGGCATTCTATTTATCACATAAATATTTGTTGATTAAGAAAAGTACAGGCCCCTACACTTTCCTAGGGTTTCAGAGTCACACAAGCATTTCTCAGGAGCAATAAATAAAACCATGAAATTTTTTAAAAAGTCAAACTTTAATTTTGAAACACTGTTTAGTTGGCAATCATGTTTCCTATGAATAGTATGTCACTTCACAGTGATTTAATGTTATAGTCCTCAAAAAATCAAGTTTAGTAGAGTGGAATTAGAGAACATAGAAAATGCTAGTAATTGTATTTTTGAAGAACAAAGCTATTACATGCAAAGCTAACTCTTTGCTGATTATATCACAAGGTTTTATTTTAGCTCCTTCTTTTTTTTTTTTAATAAATTTTTATTAATGGTAATGGGATGACATTAATAAATCAGGGTACATATATTCAAAGAAAACATGTCTAGGTTATTTTGTCATCAAATTATGTTGCAAACCCCTCGCCCAAAGTCAGATTGTCCTCCGTCACCCTCTATCTAGTTCTCTGTGCCCCTCCCCCTCCCCCTAACTCTCTCCCTCCCTCCCTCCCATGTCCTCCCTCCCCCCCCACCCCTGGTAACCACCACACTCTTGTCCATGTGTCTTAGTCTCATTTTTATGTTCCACCAATGTATGGAATCATGTAGTTCTTGTTTTTTTCTGATTTACTTATTTCCCTCCTTATAATGTTATCAAGATCCCACCATTTTGCTGTAAATGATCTGATGTCATCATTTCTTATGGCTGAGTAGTATTCCATAGTGTATATGTGCCACATCTTCTTTATCCAGTCTTCTATTGAAGGGCTTTTTGGTTGTTTCCATGTCTTGGCCACTGTGAACAGTGCTGCAATGAACATGGGGCTACATGTGTCTTCACGTATCAATGTTTCTGAGGTTTTGGGGTATATACCCAGTAGAGGGATTGCTGGGTCATAAGGTAGTTCTATTTGCAGTTTTTTGAGGAACCACCATACTTTTCTCCATAATGGTTGTACTACTTTACAGTCCCACCAACAGTGAATGAGGGTTCCTTTTTCTCCACAGCCTCTCCAACATTTGCTATTACCCGTCTTGTTGATAATAGCTAATCTAACAGGGGTGAGGTGGTATCTCATTGTAGTTTTGATTTGCATTTCTCTAATAACTAATGAAGCTGAGCATCTTTTCATATATCTGTTGGCCATTTGTATCTCTTCCTGGGAGAAGTGTCTGTTCATGTCCTCTTCCCATTTTTTTATTGGATTGTTTGTTTGTTTGTTGTTGAGTTTTATGAGTTCTTTGTAAATTTTGGATATTAGGCCCTTATCTGAGCTGTCGTTTGAAAATATCAGTTCCCATTTAGTTGGCTGTCTGTTTATTTTGATATCAGTTTCTCTTGCTGAGCAAAAACTTTTAATTCTGATGTAGTCCCATTCATTTATCTTTGCCTTCACTTCTCTTGCCATTGGAGTCAAGTTCATAAAATGTTCTTTAAAACCCAGGTCCATGATTTTAGTACCTATGTCTTCTTCTATGTACTTTATTGTTTCAGGTCTTATATTTAGGTCTTTGATCCATTTTGAATTAATTTTAGTACACGGGGACAGGCTGTAGTCGAGTTTCATTCTTTTGCATGTGGCTTTCCAGTTTTCCCAACACCATTTGTTGAAGAGGCTTTCTTTTCTCCATTGTGTGTTGTTGGCCCCTTTATCAAAGATTATTTGACCATATATATGTGGTTTTATTTCTGGGCTTTCTATTCTGTTCCATTGGTCTGAGTGTCTATTTTTCTGCCAATACCATGCTGTTTTGATTATCGTGGCCCTATAATATAGTTTAAAGTCAGGTATTGTAATGCCTCCAGCTTCATTCTTTTTCCTTAGGATTGTTTTGGCTATTCGGGGGTTTTTATAGTTCCATATAAATCTGATGATTTTTTGTTCCATTTCTTTAAAAAATCTCATAGGGATTTTGATGGGAATTGCATTAAATTTGTATATTGCTTTGGGTAATATGGCCATTTTGATTATATTTATTCTTCCTATCCAAGAACAAGGAATATTTTTCCATCTCATTGTATCTTTTTCGATTTCCCTTAACAATGCTTTGTAATTTTCATTATATAGGTCCTTTACATTCTTTGTTATGTTTATTCCTAGGTATTTTATTTTTTTTGTTGCAATCGTGAAGGGGATTATTTTTTTGAGTTCGTTTTCTAATATTTCATTGTTGGCATATAGAAAGGCTATGGACTTTTGTATGTTAATTTTGTATCCTGCGACCTTACTGTATTGGTTTATTGTTTCTAATAATCTTTTTGTGGAGTCCTTCGGATTTTCGATGTATAGGATCATATCATCAGCAAAAAGTGATAGCTTTACTTCTTCTTTTCCGATATGGATGCCTTTTATTTCTTTGTCTTGTCTGATTGCTCTGGCCAGAACTTCTAGCACCACATTGAATAAGAGTGGAGAGAGTGGACAACCCTGTCTTGTTCCTGATTTAAGGTAGAAAGTCCTCAGTTTTATGCCGTTTAATAGGATGTTGGCTGATGGTTTATCATATATGGCCTTTATCATGTTGAGATATTTTCCTTCTATACCCATTTTGTTGAGAGTCTTAAACATAAAATTGTGTTGTATTTTATCAAAAGCCTTTTCTGCATCTATTGATAAGATCATGTGGTTTTTGTTCTTTGTTTTGTTGATATGGTGTATTACGTTAACCGTTTTGCGTATGTTGAACCATCCTTGAGATTCTGGGATGAATCCCACTTGATCATGATGTATTATTTTTTTAATATGTTGTTGTATTCGGTTTGCCAGTATTTTGTTTAGTATTTTAGCATCTGTATTCATTAGAGATATTGGTCTGTAGTTTTCTTTCTTTGTTCCATCCTTGCCAGGTTTTGGTATGAGGGTTATGTTGGCCTCATAAAATGTGTTTGGAAGTATTGCTTCTTCTTCAATGTTTTGGAAGACTTTGAATAGAATAGGAACCAAGTCTTCTTTGAATGTTTGATAGAATTCACTAGTATAACCGTCTGGGCCTGGACTTTTATTTTTGGGGAGATTTTTAATAGTTTTTTCTATTTTCTCCCTGCTGATTGGTCTGTTTAGGCTTTCTGCTTCTTC
This sequence comes from Saccopteryx bilineata, assembly GCF_036850765.1. Lineage (NCBI taxonomy): Eukaryota > Metazoa > Chordata > Mammalia > Chiroptera > Emballonuridae > Saccopteryx > Saccopteryx bilineata. The sequence continues at coordinate 75,298,998 of NC_089490.1, forward strand.
ATGACTCAGTCTAGGAAGGTTGTATTGTTCTAGGAATTTATCCATTTCTTCTAGATTGTTGTATTTGGTGGCATATAATTTTTCATAGTATTCTACAATAATTCTTTGTATTTCTATGATGTCTGTGGTGATCTCTCCTCTTTCATTTTGGATTTTATTTATTTGAGTCCTGTGTCTTTTTTCCTTGGTGAGTCTTGCCAAGGGTTTGTCAATTTTGTTGATCTTTTCAAAGAACCAGCTCCTTGTTTTATTGATTTTTTCTATAGTTTTTCTGTTCTCTATTTCATTTATTTCTGCTCTGATTTTTATTATCTCCTTTCTTCGGCTTAATCATTATGAAATTTGGGTTTTGGGTTGTCTTTGTTCTTCTTTTTCTAGTTCCTTAAGGTGTGAAGTTAAGTGGTTTCCTTCGGCTCTCTCTTGTTTGTTCATATAGGCCTGAAGTGATATGAACTTTCCTCTTATTACTGCTTTTGCTGCATCCCAGAGATTCTGATATGTCGTATTTTCATTTTCATTTGTCTGTATATATCTTTTGATCTCTGCGCTTATTTCTTCTTTGACCCATTCATTTTTTAGAAGTATGTTGTTTAGTTTCCACATTTTTGTGGGTTTTTCCCCCTCTTTTTTGCAGTTGAATTCTAGTTTCAAGGCTTTATGATCAGAAAATATGCTTGGTACAATTTCAATTTTTCTAAATTTGCTGATATTGTCTTTGTGGCCCAACATATGGTCAATTCTTGAGAATGTTCCATGTACACTAGAGAAAAATGTATACTCTGTCGCTTTGGGATGAAGTGTCCTGTAGATGTCTATCATATCCAGGTGTTCTAGTATTTCGTTTAAGGCCACTATATCTTTATTGATTCTCTGTTTGGATGACCTATCTAGAGCCGTCAGCAGTGTATTGAGGTCTCCAAGTATGATTGTATTTTTGTTAGTTTTTGTTTTAAGGTCAATAAGTAGCTGTCTTATATATTTTGGTGCTCCTTGGTTTGGTGCATATATATTAAGGATTGTTATGTCTTCTTGATTCAACTTCCCCTTAATCATTATGAAATGACCATTTTTGTCTCTGAGTACTTTTTCTGTCTTGTAGTCAGCATTATTAGATATGAGTATTGCTACGTCTGCTTTTTTTGGGGTGTTGTTTGCTTGGAGTATTGTTTTCCAGCCTTTCACTTTGAATTTGTTTTTATCCTTGTTGCTTAGATGTGTTTCTTGTAGGCAGCATATAGTTGGATTTTCTTTTTTAATCCATTCTGCTACTCTGTGTCTTTTTATTGGTAAGTTTAATCCATTTACATTTAGTGTAATTATTGACACTTGTGGGTTCCCTACTGCCATTTTATAAATTGCTTTCTGTTAGTTTTGTATCTAGTTTGATTCTTCTCTTTTGTTTTTCTATCATTTGTTTTTGTTTGTTTGTGTTCCATACTTCTTTCCTCTGTTGCTACCTTTTTTAAGTCAAGTGTTTTTGTGGTGGTTTTTTTAAGGGTGGTTACCATTAAGTAATGAAAAGGGTACCTACCATATTCATTGTAGTACCCTATCTTATAAGTATTTCTGCACTTCATCATCCTTTGCTACTGTTAATCTCCATCCTCTCCCCCCTTTTTTTTCCTTTGTTGTCACAGTTTAAGTTTGGTTTTATTGTGTTCTTGGTGGAGCTGTTACTTGTGGTGTTGTTTTCTTTTGTTCTTTGAATCTGGTTGGAAAACCCCCTTCAGTATTTCCTGGAGTGGGGGCTTTCTGTTGATAAATTCTCTCATCTTTTCTGTATTTGTGAATGTTTTTATATCTCCTTCATACTTGAAGGATAGCTTTGATGGGTATAGTATTCTTGGCTGAAAGTTCCTCTCTTTCAGGGCTTTAAATATTGGGGTCCACTCTCTTCTAGCTTGTAGAGTTTCTGCTGAGAAATCTGATGATAATCTAATAGGCCTTCCTTTATATGTTGTACTCTTCTTTTCCCTGGCTGCCTTGAGAATTTTTTCTTTGTCATTGGTTTGTGTCATCTTTATTATGATGTGCCTTGGAGTGGGTTTGTTGGGGTTAAGAAAACTTGGTGTTCTGTTTGCTTCTTGAATTTGAGGCTTTAGTTCCTTCCACAGGCTTGGGAAGTTCTCGTCTATTATTTGTTTGAGTATATTCTCCATTCCATTTTCTTTCTCTTCTCCCTCTGATATACCTATTATTCTTATGTTATTCTTTCTGATGGAGTCAGACAATTCCTGTAGGGCTTTCTCGTTTTTTATTATTTTTGAGTCTCTTTCTTCTTCTCTCTGTTGTGCCTCAAGTTGTTTGTCTTCTATTTCACTAATCCTATCTTCAATCTGGGCTGTTCTGTTAGCTAAGCTTGTTACCTCGTTTTTCAGCTCGTGAATTGAGTTTTTCATTTCTGTTTGATTTGTTTTAATAGTTTCAATTTCCTTGGTAATATATTCTTTGTGTTCATTGAGTTGTTTTCTGATCTCCCTATATTGCCTTTCTGTGTTTTCTTGTATATCTCTGAGTATTTTTAAGATTTCTATTTTAAATTCTCTGTCATTTAGCTCCAAGGCTTCCAATATGTTAAGTCTTTTCTCCATAGATTTTTCCACATCTATTTGTGTTACCTCTCTTTCTTTTGTATCCATAATATTCGATTTCCTCTTTCTTATCGGCATCTGAGGGTGGTCTTATTGATAGCACTAATTAGAATTAATAAAGAGTAAAAAGTAAAAAAAAAAAAAAAGGGTAAAACACCCCACAAAAAAAAAAGGTAATAATTTATTATTTCCCCCTTTTTTTCTCTCTTCTCTTTTCCTCCTCTCCCCTCCTCAGGGAAATATCGTGCCTATAATGGAGGGCCTGATTTGGGGTGAAGAGTTCAAGGGGCAAAAAAAAGGGAGTAGGGACCTACTACATGTAAAAAAAAAAAAAAAAAAAAAAAAGGAAGAAAATCTTAGACAAGCATAAGATGATTTGCTTGTAAGTGATGGTCAACTAAGAGATATAATGAGAGGGATAAGAGGGAACCAGAAAAAAGGGCCAAAAAAGAATAATAAAGAAGAAAAAATAAAAATAATAAGTAAAAATCTGTTGTATTAAGTGGAGCGAAGACTAAATACAATGGAGACCTTGGGTTGGGAAGACCCAAAATGCCACAAAAATAAACAAACAAGAAAAAAAAAATAAAAACAAAAGCAAAAAAGAGAAATAAATCCAAAAAAAAGCCTTGAGTCCCAAATTAACTAATTTGTTCGTGATTAAGGATTATATGGGAGGAAAGTAAAATGAGAAAAGAAAAAACGAATAGAAAGGAAAAAATAAGAAAAAGAGAAAAACGAAGGAATAAAAAAGGAAAAGAAAAAAAAACAAAATAAAGCAAAACAAACAAACAAAAAAAACAAAAGAGGAGAGAGTGAGAGTTAAGTGTTTTGGAGTATAACCTTAAAGGAGGGTGAGGATGAAGAAGAAAAATAAAATGCAACACTCATGAGTAGTGTAGTTCAAGAAAGGGGAAGTATAAGATGGGCAGAGAATAGAAGGACCGAGGTGGAGGAAATAAAGGCAAAAAGATAGAAGAAACAAACAACAACAACAACAAAAAAAAATTAGTGGATCAAGTTGTAAAGTCTGTGGGTTTTTCTTGATTTTGAGAGGTTAACTTCTTCCTTTTTCTTTTCTCTCCCTCTTCCTGGTCAGTGACTCTGTACCCCAGGCTCTGCCCCTGTGTCACTCTTAGGTAGGGATTTGCAGTTGATGGGATTCTATGGCAATGTCATATAATTGGCTTTAGTCTTGCTGGAAGTAAAGGCTTGTTGGCGTTTGCAAGGTTCAACGATGAGAGAGTTTGCTTTCCTGGATTCTCTCTCCTAGTCCCCCCTTTCTGAATTAGCAGCCTGGTGACCCAGCTATAAGGCTGCAACTGCTTCTGCCTGAGGAGTAAGAGGCTCAATGAGCTGGGAAATCCCCACTCTATCCCCACTCAGTGCAAGGCTTTGGGAAAGGCTCTGAGAGTCAGTGCCTCCAGTGTAATCAGGCGGGGGTGGGAGTCAATTGTTGTCAAGGTGACTGTTCAGCGCCTATCATTTAGTTGGACCTCTCAACCCAGGCTTTCCACACTTTATAGCCTGTTTTTGCAGGGAAGAAGAGGCACTAGTCTCTGCTTACGACTAGTGTAGTATAGACCTTATTATCTGCCAAGTCCTTCTTGTTAGCGTTTATCCCTGAATATGGAGGCTCTATCAATCAGAAGTTGCCCCCACCCCTTTAGCGAGAGGCACTAAAAAATATCACGCCTCTTGTCTTGGATCGCTGAACTGAGAGAGATCTTATCAATTAGAACCGAGGGTGCACAGATTTCATGGGTTAAGCTAATTTCAGTGATTGGGTCGCAGCTGTGTTTCCGAAGGTATTTTAGGCTGCCTGCGCGCGCCCCTCCCCCAACGCTTGATTGTTAGCTTGAATGGCTGGGTGAGGTGCCCCGCCCACGGAGAGAATCTCCCAAGCCTCTCCCGCTCGCCCCGCCGCTGGCGGCTGGACCACACCAGGCGCAGGATAATGGAGCCCCCTGGGTGTGCGGGCCAGCAGGGCGCCCTGGGTGCGTGGAATGCCCAAGGCACGCGCGTGAATGGGGCGCTCCGGGCACCGGTGGCCGGCGACCCCCACTCGCAGTGTGCAGGCCGCTGGGAACGTCAGCGGTGCTCAACCGGACCGGGCGCGCACGCGGTTGCTCGCGGCGGCTCGCGGTGGCGGCTCGCGGTTCCCAAGTATATGGGCTGACTCACTACAGGTGCACTTCCTTGTGGTTTGAAAGAACGTCCCTGTGGTAGCTTCCTCCACACCCTCGTCTCTCAGATTCAAGTGATAACAGTCCTTTCGCTTTCAGTTTGTGTGGAACTCCGGAATGCTCCGAGGATAAATTTTTCTGTTTCTAGTTGATAAATTTGTTGTGATTTAGGGGAGAGCTGTCGGACGCGCTGCTCACGGCGCCATTTCCGTGACGTCACTCTACTATTTTAGCTCCTTCTATGTTAAATCTTTTGTATACCAGAGCACTTACACCAAAATGAAAGGGGTTGGACTATTTGAGGTTGTAGTATTTTATTTTCTCATTTCTTTTCACATTTACCTGATCTCCATTACATTCAGGGTATGGGTCTGTATTGATTAGCTTCAGAAAAGAGAGTTGGTACATTTTCTATCTGCTGGGCTCCAGGGAAAGAATCAAGAAGAAAGTGACTTCTTGTCTCTATCACAGCAAGTCCTCCATTTATCAAGCCCTGAGTATCATACAGGTGCTGGGAGGAAGAGAAAAAGGGAAAGAAGGTAGAAAGAAACTGAGGTCACCTTGAACTTGGCTAGAATTGGTTGGTTTCTAGATAACTGAATAAGATTTAAAAATTTTTTCCCTGCAGTAATTTATTATTCTGAGGTGAGAGGCAAAAATAGTGAATATTTGTAGAAAATATAAATGGGAGTGCCCAATTAAAAAATAGAAAAAATACCATACTTAAATATTGTGGTTTTGCTCTTGGAATGAGGGTTTGTAGTATAAAAGACATTTAAATTCTCAATTTTACAGTTCTAATGTCTAGCAATTACTCTGAGAGATATAAAATGGTATGGTAGAAAATTATTTAGGTGAATCTCTCTTTCCCTTTGTAAGAGATAGTTTAGACTATAAATGTGCATTGTCAGGAAAGCTCTGTGATATTTTATCTGCTCTATTTTATTGTATTCACTGAAATTTAAATCCTATGATGAAAAAGATTGTTCTATTTTGTCACTGTACTTACATCTCTAACCCAGAATGATGTGTGGAACATAGTAGACATACCAAATTTTTACTGAATGAGAGGCTGAATAAATGAATGTATGTGTGCTGAGGAGACTATCAAAATGAAATAAGGACAAATGGCTTTTTAAGCCAGAAAACACTCTGCATTTCAAGAGCTTCTCCTAAGTAGACAAAGTTACTGAATTTAATTGTTAGAGCCACTGTTGCTAAGTGAGAGATCTGAGTGACAATTACAGTGCTTATTTAGTTTATATATGGGTATGTGATGCGCTCTTTCTTTCTCTTTCTCTCTCTCTTCTATGAAGATGTCACCTCTAACAGGAATGGGTATCTATATAATTGAAAGGAGGTTTAAAAAATATATTTGCAAATAATACATTTTCCAACTATTTATATGTAAACACTGGCCCTTCTGTTCAAAAAATCTTTTGCAGTTATTGGCTAAGAAATTCTTGTAACACTCAGTGTCTTAACTCCAAAAGTTTGAAATTCTGGCTGACCTGCCATAGCTAACCAGGCATATGACCCCAAGCAAATAACTCTGGGCCTCAGTTTCTCCCTCTAAGGACTGCAATTTGCAGTGTTCTGGGAGAACTCTAAGGTTTCTTCTAGCACAGTAGCTTATGAAATTACATTCTTAGATTTACCTTGACTGCTGCTGGCAACCTAGAGTATATGACTGTGTATATTTAGAAGTGTGTTTCCTGCTCCCCTTTGCCCTTAGTGACTTCCAATTGCCACGTCTCTACTCGTCTTCTATTGGCAAATGGAGTTGGTTAGTACTTTCACATCCATGAGCAGTATTCGGTTTTCAAGATACACATATTCAATTACTGAATCCAGCCAGGAAACAACTTAATTATGTTACTGGTGACTGTCTCTCCATTTAATGTTAATAGTACTCATAAGTAAATCATGGCGTGACAGCAATTGAGAAGTAGCAAATAAGAGCTCTCTAAATTCATATCTCAAAGCTATATGGAACATGATGTCCTTTTTTTTTTTTTTTTTTAAATAATTTTATTTTTTTAATGGGGTGACATCAATAAATCAGGATACATATATTCAAAGATAACAAGTCCAGGGTATCTTGTCATTCAATTATGATGCATACCCATCACCCAAAGTCAGATTGTCCTCTGTCACCTTCTATCTTGTTTTCTTTGTGCCCCTCCCCCTCCCCCTTTCCCTCTCCCATTCCCCCCTCCCCCCCATAACCACCACACTCTTATCAATGTCTCTTAGTTTCACTATGTCCTTTTTTTTCTGCTGTCTCAGTGTGTGTGTGTGTGTGTGTGTGTACTTGTTGAATAAATATATATATACTGCCACCAGCCCAAAAAAAGGTGTTATTCTGAGATAGAAAACCATCAGTCCTTTCGCAAACAGTCTAATAAGCAAAAGGAGAGCGAAACTTTTCAGAAACACAATAGTAGCATTTGGTTCACAAAGCATCTCACTACTTAGCTGAGGAAAAATTAACTCTGAAATCTAGTCTGCTGTCTGGGGTGATGAGTTTTGTGTATACATATTACCTTTAATCTCGCTATCTGCTTCTACATTCTTGAGGATAATGACTCTGCTACCACAATCTTCCCTAAATTTTAGCCTCATTTTCTTTGTCCTCTTTCCATTCATTTCATATAATCATATATTTTAAAGCCTCTTAAAATTTCTCTTTTCAATGAATTTAATCACTTTTTTATAACTATTCAAAAATGATTATTAAAATTATATTCATTTATATACACTGCACTCTCTCTTTCTCTCTCTCTCTTTCTCTTTCTCAGCGTCTCCTTCTCTCACTCCCTACCTCCTTCCCTTTCTCATAATATTGAGGAGCATGAGAGTCCCCGGCAAGAACTTAAAGCTTGTCTGGTTAATCAGAACAGCTGTTTATCTGATATTTGGAAGCTCACTGGAGCAATATTCGGTTTTCAAGGTAAATAAATTAGCCCCTTTCCCTCAGAATTGTTGGACATTTCAAGTTTTCAAAGTCAGTGTTGTTGCCAGCTCTCCCCATCCTGTCTCATAATGCCACCATCCTCTGCAAACCTTTTCCGATACCGTGTGCCAGGCTTCTGGGAAATAAAGGGCAAAGAGATTTAAAATATTATCTCAGACTTTGGAGGAGATGAAGACCATAAACATAGATATGCTGTTAAAACCATATACTGGTAGCATATTCTCCATGTCAAATAAGTGAGGGAAATATTAATAATAATTACTACAGGAGTACGGAAGTTGAAGCTCAGGCAGGTAGGAAGATCCACAGAGGAGAATAATGGTCATCTAGGCTTCAGTCTCGCCTCTTGAGACCTGGCTGTTTGTGGAAGTGACCCATGTACTATCAAAGGATGCACAGATGGACGTCTCAAATGACAATAATCTCCTAAAATTGCATGGGAACATTTGTTCTTATGCCCTTTTCCCCCTCCATGGGTGAGTCAAATTTTCAGTGGGTTAAGGACCACTTCTTTTCTTCCTGTTCTTGGCTGAAGCTGCTCATTCCCAGTGTAGGTTGACTTCTGCCCAAGGCCTTTGGCTAATGTGGTCTGCGGATGTTGGCCTCCAGCCTTATCTCACCACCTCACCACCTCACCATTATCAGAGTTCCTGTTTTGTGAATCTGTGGGTAAATTTTTGCTTTGTACTTCAAATTCCTTATACTGGAACACTCATTGGGCCTCTGTGGATGAGTCCCTACTTGTTGTCCCACCCCAAATCCAGACCACCCAGAGAATGAGTTTTCTCTTCTCTTTTTTAAATGGTTATTATTGAATTTATTAGGTGACATTGGTTTGCAAAACCATATAGGTTGCAAGTGTACAACTTAACAAAACAACATTGTCACAGTGCATCATGTGCCCATTGGCCTAAGCCATGTCTCCTTCCATCTCCATTTCCCCCCACTTTTGCCCTCCTCCACCTACCCCCGTTCCCCTTCCCTCTGGCTATCACCACACTACTGTCTGTGTCTACATTTATGTATATATGTTTGGTTAATCCCTTCACCTTCTTTTATCCACTGAGAAACAAAATGAAAACAGAGACATGAATAGAACAGACCGGCAACTCTTAGAGAAGGGGGAAGAAAGGGAGTTTTCTGTTCTTGAACCAACTTTTTAGAGCAGGTTTTTCAATATTTGTTGCCAGATTTCCAAATGTTAGCCATTCACCTGTCTCCCTGCTCTTTTTGTTATCATTATTACACTGGCTTGAATGGATGCCTTGAATTTCAGATAAGAACCTTTGTTTAGTTGTGTTTTGTTCCTATCTGTTCTTTTTCTTTGATTAACTCATCTCCAAATGTCATATCTGCCCATGATCTGATTGTTAAGTCATAAATGTCCTCAATCCTTGCCGTTGTTATTCTACTTTTTAAGACTCAAAACTTGTTGAATCTTAGGCAGAAATGACATATAATCCTGAATTTTTGTATAACTCAAACTTGTACAAAGATTGAAAGTGATATAAGACCTAATACAAATTGAGATAGGTAGAAGGAAAACATCTTAATAAGAGGTAGGGGAAGAAATTTAAGCAAAATTAAAGATGTAGGAAGGCTATAGTACATTTGGGAGGAATAAATATTTATATAAAATAATGAATGTCTAACTTATGTAATAGTTTGGAATAAATAGAGTTTATTTATTTTTTAAAATAATGTCTTCTGAATTAGAACTTATAAAATCTAAAATGTTTGCAGAATCTTTAGAGATCCTTGGCAATATTTAAAACTTTTATTTATTTTCTATTTTTAGATGATTCAAAATTAGACATATTTTTAAAAAAATATTTTATTTACTGATTTTTAGAGAGGGGGAAGAGGGAGAGAGAGAGAGAGAGAGAGAGAGAGAGAGAGAGAGAGAGAGAAGGGGGAGGAGCAGGAAGCATCAACTCCCATATGTGCCTTGACCAGGCAAGCCCAAGATTTCGAACCGGCAACCTCAGTGTTCCAGGTTGAAGCTTTATCCCACTGCACCACCACAGGTCAGGCAAATTAGGCATATTTTTATGCAAGTATGTGCTTCATGGTGCTTAGCATTGAATTATTTTTCTACTATTTTCATCATCACATTATAATATTTTGAGGCATCATATATATGGTGATAGAATGTCAAGATTCCAAACTAAAATAATACACATTGCTAATAATAATATTATTATTTCTTAAAATAATACACATTGCTAATAACCTGTAATTTGTCATACTAGTAATTTTCTACAAGGCTGTAAAATATTATCACAAGGAACCCATTTTATTTGACAGTGTTATATTTCTAAGTATATTTTTGTTATTTAAAAATAAATATTTTAATTTTGAGCTACTCTGCTATGGGATGTTCTCATTTTTAAAAATTATTATTAACAGCACAAGCCCTGACTTTTAATTTAGAGTGGGTGTAGCTTGTAATTTTTAAAGTACTTTTATGACTAGAAGCCATTTTTCAGTGATAATTAAAATTATATTAAGTGAATCTTGTAAAATGTAACACCATAAACTGTTGCAGTGGTGCTAATCTGATAAATCTCAAAAGCAATGAATGTCATTAGCACTTTAAACACATAGAAAACAAACATAAAGAAAGCTACAGAAGCAAACATAATGGTAGCCCTTAACATTTCAAATGATTAGCAGTGATGCTAATTTTTAAGCTTAGTGTCTGCTGAGACTCTTGCAAGGAGGGTAGAGGTTCTAAATTGTGCCTTATTTCATTAGAAGAGAAAGAATACCCAAATAATTTTTCTAAAATATTTACTTTTGGGCCTGACCTATGGTGATGCAGTGGATAAAGCATAGACCTGGATCGCTGAGGTTGCTGGTTCGAAACCCTGACCTTGCCCGGTCAAGGTACATATGGAAGTTGATGTTTTCTGCTCCTTCCCCCATTCTCTCTATTTCTGTCTCTCTACTCTCTCTCTCTCTCAAAATAATTTTTTTTAAATCTTTAAAAATTTTTAAATATTTACTTTTGAAAGAAATGAAGTTATAAATTGATAGACTGAGCATCTTCCTGCAAACAAAGAAAAAAAATTTGGTGTAAAACAAAGTAAGTCTTCAATAAATGCTTATGAATTTTGTGAGCCTACAGACATTCTCAAAGCTTCCCAAGAAATTTCATGGTAGGTCCAGCTTGGATATTATAATCCAAAGAACCCATGAAACATGAGGACAACATTGAAATCCTTTGAGGCCAATATTCCCCTGTGAAGAGGGAGAACTAAGGCACCAAGGTTAGTGTAGCAGCATAGATCAGAACAACATAAAATAGTGCTATCCTAAAATGGTGCACTTCTCCATAGGGTCAGTAACAAGATCCAGCCCCAAAGAAGATTACATCTCTAACATGCTTATGTTCACCACACTGTGCCTGAGAAAGCCTTGGACACACAGGATACAGGGCTTTTTACACAAAATAATAGTTTTTCTTCTAAAATAAAAATGTGGGATTATTTTTATGTCTTCATCTTTTCACACATAACATTGAAAAGGAATCAGTCATAATTTTGAAGTCTGCTTAAAGCTAGGGAAAGAACAAATGCTTCTACTTGAGAAGAATTTTGTTAAATTAAATTTTCTTATTAATGTACAGTACCATATGTATAATATAAAAAATACCATAACAGATTTTTTTGAGTTGCAATTTCTTAATTTAGTCTGTCCTCGTACATTACTTTCCTTTGAAAATGTGGTTCAAAAAGTACTTTTTCAACATGGAGAATTCCAGTTTTAGGAGATGTGGATTTTGAAGCAATTTTGTGACAGAAGCTTATGGAGCGTGTGTGTGGGGGGTATGTGGGAGTGAGACTTGGGAGAGAAAAAGAGACCAGAGGAAGTGCAGGGAGAAATCACGGGTAGAAAATAGTCCTTTTGTTTTTCCTCAATATCAGAGTAGTGTCCCAAGGTCTGAGCAAGTAGGAAAACTTTTAAAAATATACTAGAATTATCCACAATTTAATTTCATTAAACTATGAAAGATGAAACATCATTCTGGGATAGTGTCTTAGTCTGCTTGACTATTATAACAAAATACCATAGACCGAGTGCTTTCAACAGCAAACATTTAGTTTTCATAGTTCTGGAGGTTGGGAAGTCCAAGATCAACGTGCTGGCTAATTAGGTTCCTGGTGAAGGCTTTCTTTCTAGTTTGCAGATGACCTTCTTATTGTGTCTTTACAGGTTAAGTGGAGAGAGGATGAAAGGGAAAGGGAGAGGGAGGGGAGAAGAGAGAGACAGAGCTCATGTGTGCGTGTGCGTGTGTGCGTGTGCATGTGTGTGTGTGTGAGAGAGAGAGAGAGAGAGAGACAGAGAGGGTGAGAGAGAGGGCAGGACTCACTTCTTCTTTTATAGCAGGGGTCAGGAACCTATGGCTCGTGAGCTAGATGTGGCTCTTTTAATGGCTGCATTTGGCTCGCAGACAAACCTTTTATTAAAATAATAATAACGTTAAAAATATAAAACATTCTCATGTATTGCAATCTATTCATTTCCTACCATTCATTGTCATGGTTGCGGGTGGCTGGAGCTAATCACAGCTGTCTTCCAGGACAACACCAAATTTTTATTGGATAATGTGTAACGTACATGGGTTGTTGTATGGCTCTCATGGAATTACATTTTAAAATATGTGGCATTCATGGCTCTCTCAGCCAAAAAGGTTCCCGACCCCTGTTTCATAAGGACACTAATCCCACCATGGGAGATTCACCCTCATGACTTAATGTCCTCCCAAAGGCACATATTCAAATACCATCACAGTGGAGAATAAGGCTTCCACATATAAATTTGGCGCTAGTGGGCTTGATTCAGCCCACAGCAGGTAGTGCAAATCATTTTCCTTTTATTTTTGTTTCTTTATGTTTTGGGGTTTTTGTTTTTGTTTTTGTTTGTCACAGTGGAGGATAAAAACAGAGGTGGAAGCACCTATCACCATACCCAAGCAAAGGAAGAGTCATTTTTTTTTCAGCTCTCTAGCATAAAGATAGATAAAACAATCGTGGTCAGCAAGGCATGGTAGAGGGTTTTGCAATGTTGACTTTTTTTTTTGTTTTGTATTTTTCTGAAGCTGGAAACGGGGAGGCAGTCAGACAGACTCCCGCATGCGCCCGACCAGGATCCACCCAGCATGCCCACCAGGGGGCGATGCTCTGCCCATACGGGGCATCGCTCTGTCGCGACCAGAGTCACTCTAGCGCCTGGGGCAGAGGCCAAGGAGCCATCCCCAGTGCCTGGACCATCTTTTGCTCCAATGGAGCCTCGACTCTGGGAGGGGAAGAAAGAGAAAGAGAGGAAGGAGAAGGGGAGGGGTGGAGAAGCAGATGGGCGCCTCTCCTGTGTGCCCTGGCCGGGAATCGAACCTGGGACTTCCTCACGCCAGGCTGACGCTCTACCACTGAGCCAACCGGCCAGGGCCGCAATGTTGACTTAAGAGAGATATAGGAAGAGGAGACAAATAACCCTAAACCTTCTCTATTAGGTAAGAAACAGTTAAAAATTGTCAGAGGTTTTTACAGAGTCTTTTACAGGGTCCAAAACTTGTGTTCTAATTTATACCCCATTGGCTAGGTTCACAGAGGAAACTCATCCTGAATAATTGTCTCTTTGTCCTGTCCTGTTCCAGGGGTGAGGCTAGGCCTTGATAAGATCTACTCCACTGTAATACATTGAGAGAATGATTACCCAAAATTATTGATTTTGGTTTTTTTCTTCTTTTTCCAAGTGAGAGAAGCAGAGATAGAGAGACAGATTCTTGTATGCATCCTGACTGAGATCGACCCAACAACCCCCATTTGGGGCAGATGCTCTGCCCACCTGGGGCCATGCTCACAACAGAGCTCTTTTTAGCACCTGAGGTAGAGGCTACATGGAGCCATCCTCAGCACCTGGGCTAATTGAGCCATGGCTGCAGGAGGGGAAGAGAGAGAGAGAGAGAGAGAGAGAGAGAGAGAGATAAGGGGGAGGGGAGGGGTGGAGAAGCAGATGGTCGCTTCTCTTGTGTGCCCTGACTGGGAATCAAAACCGGAACAGTCACGTGCTGGGCTGATGTTCTACCACTGAGCAACCAGCCAGGGCCCCGAAATTATTCTTGTCGTTGTTCTTCCCCTCATTATCTCAATATGTCAAGGGTTCAAATTATTTTGGTTTTCTTGGATTTTTAGAAGCAGAACTCAACAATTTAGCTCCTAAGGACATAATGACATTGAACTTTTTATAAGGGATCAGACTCCTCTTCAGTATATTTATAAGCTGCAATAAAACAATGACAATTGATATGTCTCTCATTAAAACAATGGGGACAAAGGGCTCCTGAGTTAGCTCCACCAAGGAAGAAAAAGTAAATAGAAATCAATTGTAGAGTTAGTTGTATTTCTATTTAATCTACTATATTTTCTTTTTATTTTGGTTAATGTGAAAACATTTATGGGGCTTTCACAGGTCCTCTCATGTTATCAATTTCCAGAACCCATTTCTGCATAGTCTTCCAATCCTCAGTAGTGATTTTCTTACAAAAGAATATTTCATGAACGTAGTGGAAGCTGGGGAAGGACTACTGTTTGATTCCTGGAGTGTTGTTTTTGAGATTAAAAGAGATCTGTTCACACTGTGACTTCCTTTCCTGACAATGGGGAAGTATCTGAATTGATCTAACTAACCTCTTTCATCTCATCTTATTTCCAAGAAGTAAACAATCACACATGGCTTTGGACAAGGGATTTCTCTGGAACACATTATTGACTGATTTTTCAGGAATATGACATTCAATCAGCTGTACTAATGCATCATATATCAACATTTACCTGAGTCTGCATATATCAGATGATGATTGAAAAAATTCTGTCAGTATTACCTGATGTTTTCTTTTGGAGGAGTGATGCCCATTTTTCTTGACTTTATTGGGTCTGTGATTCTTTTTCACATACCACACTATACTAGATCAGTTTAGAAAAATAGAATATACTCCAGTGCTGCTTCATTATTCACAATTGTCAAAACTATGCAGAAGCAGTAAGCAGCTTTGCGTCTCTACCTTCTTCTTTAACTCCATCCACCAACCACTCTTATACCCATCCAGATGTGAGAGGAAGTTACTAATAAAAGAATCAAATTCTTAAGCCATCTTTAACAGGCAGGGGCAACATGTATTTAAATTTTTTTAATTTATTAACTCACTTTTATTTTGTTTTTTTCTGTGTTGCTGAATTTCGCTTTTGACAGGGAATTTTAAGTCCAGTATTTACCTAAAATATAATCAGACCATTAATAATAATAAATATTTATAGCGCACTTTTACTCAGGTATCAGGGTAGCTACGGGATATATATTTTTGAGAATATAGAGCAAAAAGCAGTAATCTTACTTACTGACATTTACCCAACTATAGTACTTTGATTTTCATTTTCTTTTATGTCTTTGTGTTTAAATTCATGTGTTGACCTAAAATTCTAAGTGTGACTGTAAAAGAGAGTTCCTTGCCAACTCTTGGAGAATATTTACCATGAGCAATAAATAAATGCTTGTGGTTTTAAACCACTAAAAATTAGGATTTCTAGAACTTATGAATGCTGAGGTATTATCTTATCCTGATTAATACAGTCTTCTGGGAAATCTATATGCCTTTCATTGCTATTCATTTTTCTTTCCTCACTACCTACTGTGTCTAAAGTTTTTCTTTAGTATGATAATAGCCATGCTTCCAAAGTCCTTCCTTTTAAGTATTAAGCAATGATTTGAGGTCTGACTTCTAGTCATCTGAGTTTCACCCAGAAACAAAGGAGCTGTCTTTTATCAAAAGTAAGACATGAATAGCAATGGTGAGAAAAAATATTATTAAAATATGACAAAGACTTATGTAATAAAATAAATAGCACAATAAAAAGATGTTCAAAAGAGGCAAACAATTTCTAGAGAAAATACAAAACTTATTAATGTTGGAAAAACAAAGTTTAATCTCATGGTAAGCAGATAAATTTATATTAACATATTATTTACATACAGTTTTATTTATCACATTGACACAAGTTATTTAAAGATAATATTCAATACTTAATAGGCTGCAGTTTGACAAGATCCTCATACTCCACTGGTAGAAGTGCTAATTAGAATAACCCTTTGGGAAAACAACTGGGAGCTACATATTAGAAAGCTGTGAGGATGTTAATTCCTCATGACCAAGAAATCCCATTCATAGCATATATCCCAAGGAAATAAAAATCAATAATTTAGTCCAATATTTGCATACAAGGGTATTTATCCTAGCATTTTTCAAATAATAAAGAGTGGAAACAGCCTCTTTCTTAAATAAGGGAATTTAAGTATATCACAATATATCCTCATATAAGAAAAAATAATAAAATTATTAAAACCACAGATGAAAATATTCATGTCATGAAAACATGTTCTCATTATAATATTAAGAGTAAGAGGCATAATAAAATGCTAGGTTTTTTGCTTTTAAATATGTAAATTTGTAAAGCACTGCTTTGGTTTTTAGATTTTTAATATTTTCTTAATTGTTCTATGTTTCATATTTTCCAAATTTTGTATCTAATTATGCCTTATAAAACCTGACAATCAACAATAAGTTTACATAAAATGCATTCTATGCGTGAAGACTATTCTAAGCACTCTCCTTGTAATCCTATGCAATAGAATAATTATTTTCCTCATTTTACAGGAAGGGATATGTAGGCAAGGAATGAATAAGTAGTTTGCTCAAGGTCATCCAACCCACAAACCTGAAAGTCCATGCTCCTACACTATGACATAAAAAGTAAACATAAGAAATGATTTTAGGTTCTGAGGAAGTGGGTATTAGAGATCACACACTGAATAGAGCTCTTCCAAAGGAAGAATATGTGTTCTGTGGCAGTAAAGGGCTTTTGGAGATCAAGTCCAACCTCTTGCTTTTTGATAAATAAAAATTTGTATTGGCTTCATAGCAAGCACATTTTATATTCTGTTTCAAAACAGAAACCTACATACGTGATAAAAACAGGACCACACTCTGATTATGATTACACAGGGCAGAGAAGCTCAATCCATTCCTTCTGACCACTTTTCCTGCAACTTCTGACTGCTGGCCAGCAGCTTCCCTGTCAATCTGTTACAGATGAGGCTGCTTCTTCTACCCTGGGAAGGCACCTTTGGAAATAATCCATGCATTCTTCAGGGAACCCCAAACCAAGAGTAGTGGTATAATTCCCTGACTCTGCCCAGAACTAGAATAGGGAACATTGATTTCAGTTCGGGGAATGTATTATATATTTCTCCCGTGGTCTGAGGTGGGGGGGGGGATCTCCACTTTAGTCTCCATACTCATAAAATATTCTGCTGTTACCTCTGTTCTCTCTCTACATTTTCTGTATTAGGAACATCAGAGAAACCTTATGTAGGCCTTCTCAAGGTCAGGGGTTTGGGCAGACCAAAGAGCTGCTCATCCTGTTACACAGAAATTATATGAAGCTATCATGTAGCAGTTTTATTTTACATCTGGTTTTTCAGAGATTGTCATTCAAGGATTTTTCCAGGGAGAAAGGTGGCCCACTGCTATACCATCACTTCAGCCCTGCCCTTTGTCCTTGCTCTCTCTGCAAATATATGACTCTGTACACACCTGAACTTAAGATGCCACGGTGCTGAGATATGCTTGTCTCAGTTATTGCGGAAACTTCCATTTAGGTATCATTTTGTTTTCCCTTTCTTAAACAAAATGATTTTTGATATTTCAATTTTCAAACACAGCACTAAGAACTTCTCCCTAGGTGGTGGTGAGATGTTCTTCCTAGTGCTTCAGTTAATAAAGCATTTTGGGATAATGAAGGGTGAAGATCACAGTATAAATGTAAAAATTCTTATATTAATGAAGCATACCATATTATTGGACCCTTCATGGAGTTTTCCATTGCCAAATCAAGGCTCATTATTCTGCACCTGAGCACCACAATCCCTGGAGTTCCATGACATGTTTTAATAAGAAAAACATCCCGTTTCGTTTTATAAAACCTTCTTTTCCCTCTCTGACGGTCTTCTTCTCACTGGCTTTTAGGATAGCTTCAGAGATTCATACTTTCAAATAGGAATTCCCTTAAGACACATTTTTTTCAATTGTGTGGGTTGAACCATGGTAAGGGTTTGATATCATATGAGAAATAGTGTAGTAAGTCTTGCCAGAAAATATGTACTGGATGGTGTGATATGAAATATTTCTGACTTTGGGTTTATGATCCAAACCATGACATAGCAGAGACTTCATGGTATTCTGAAACCAAGTTTATATATTATGACAATTCTTGTCTTTTCTGATCTCAGTGGCAGGCTGATGTGTTGGGCAATACATAATTGAGAGCCTATTAGAGAAAGGCAATGATTCACAATATTTTTCATTGATCCTCTTCTCAGAATTAATTTCTCGCTACTATGTTGTTTCACCAGACTTTGTATGTGATCCTCTGTTTTTTCTTGTTATTGCTCTCTCTTATTTACTAAATCATTTCTGGTGAAAAATAAAGGATTATAGCTCATTTATGATTCTATCCGTTCTATTTAGCACAGAGCCTGATGCATTGTTTTAGCTTGGTTGGATTGGTTGAATGGATTTGATTACATTGTTAGGATCAATGCATTAATGCCAAGTAATGACTTCAGTTTATTCTATGAATAAGAAGTAGTGGTTTTAGTTTTTTTATGATTCTTATTGGTTCAGAGAAAATATATTTTAAATAGATTTCAAATTATGAAATCAGGTTTACTATTAAGTGTAGATTTTAAAAATTGAAAATAATTTATTAAAATGTTTAAAAGAATCTCATATTGACAACAGATGTAAAACTTAAAAGATTTTAACAAATAAAAGCAGTAAAAACTATATTTTTGACAAAAGCATGAAAACAGAAAGTTATAACAAAAATAAAGACTTAAGAAAAACATATGTACACAAACACACATACATACACCTCTTTTCTCTTACAAATTTCAGTTTGTAAGTCAAAGGAAATATCAAAACAAATTATAAAATTTCTAGGAAATAAAGATACTACATTACAATCAAAAGCTATAGGATAAAGCTATGAATGTACCCAGAAGACATTTTTGAGCATTAATTTAACTTATTAAAGATAGAATAAAAATGAATCACTTAAATATCAAACTCAGAAATTAGCAAAAGAAAAAATCTCAGAAGAATACAAAGACAAAATTGTTAAAAGTATAAATTAATGAATTAAAAAGGAAAACTGACATAGATAAATCCAAGAGCTGGTTTTATGAAAAAGTACTGTTAAAAAAACTCAGCTACCAGATAGTTTAATGAAGAATAAAAGAGGGGCCCTGGCTGGTTGCTCAGTCAGTTAAGAGTGTCATTCGAAAGGACAAAAAGACAAACTTGCAGGTCTGACCCCAGTCAGGGCACACATGGGAAGTACATGGGAAGCAACCAATGAGTGCATGACTGAGCAAAGCAACAAATGAATGCTTTCCTTCCCTCCTCAAACACCCCCACCTCCGTCTCTCTAAAAATCAATAAAAATTAAGCCTTGGTGGTATAGCTCAGTTGGTTGGAGCATCATCCTGGATTGTGAAGGTTGTACATTCTATTCCCCTGTCAGAGCACATACAGGAGCAGCTCCATGTTCCTGTCTCTCTCTCCTTGTCACCCCCTCTCTCTCTCAAAAGAAAGAAAGAAAGAAAGAAGGAAGGAAGGAAGGAAGGAAGGAAGGAAGGAAGGAAGGAAAGAAAGAAAGAAAGAAAGAAAGAAAGAAAGAAAGAAAGAAAGAAAGAGAAGTGTAAATAAGAATGAAAAAAACCCCAGTATTCATGAATTGAGGGGAAATATATACTTTAAATATTAAGAGATTTTGTTTTGCATTTTTCCATATTAATGAAGTTGGAAAAATACTAGATAAAATATATGTTTTTGAAAAATTAAATGTTCAAAATTGACCTAAAAAGGAAAGACAACTTAATTGAGTAACAGTGAGATTAACTGGGAAATTTTAAATCTGTACCCATCCTTAGCTACTAATAAACTAACAAAACAAAAGAAACCATACATAGTTACTACAATATTATTGACTGTATTTCCTATGCTGTACTTCACATTCCTATGACTATTTTGTACTTCTCAATCCCCTCACCTTTCACCCAGTCCCCCAAGCCCACTCCCCTCTGGCTACCATTAGTCTGTTCTCTGTATCTGCGTCTATTTCTGTTTTATTTTGTGGATACTGGAAATATCAGGAAGAACACTTTTTAAAGTATATGATTTTCTAATCACTATACTGTAGACTTGAAACTCTCTTCTCTAAAATCAATGAATAAAATCTTTTTAAAAAAAAAAGAAAGAAAAAAAACCCCACATGCCCTCATACCACATTCTAGTTTACTTTCCCCAGCCACACTGGCATCTTTGGTGTACCCTAAACAGTCCAGGCATTTACCGTTACAGCCTGGGCACTGCCACTAAGTCTTCCTGGAACACTCTTACCCAGAAATATCTGCAAAACAAATACTGCATTTCATATCAATGGATAAGTGAATTATTTAATAGATGATAATAGAATAATTATTTAGCCTTTTCAGGGCTTGAGTTACATTCCTATCTTACTCCTTATACTAAATAAATTTTATGGGGATGAAAATCTTAAATGTAAAATTTTAAACCATAAAATAAAAAAAAGAAAACATAGATTAGAACAGATACTTAGCTTGTATAAACTAGTACAAGCAAACTAGTGGCATTAAATTATTATCTATCATCTATCTATCTATTTATCTATCTATCATCTATCTCTACTATTTTAGTGTATAAATGTAAATTAAAATTGGAATTGTGCTGATATTTTGTGTCTACTCTCCTACCTTTGGATATATTAATGTAGTATATACAGGGGTGGACAAAGGCAAGTTTACAGCTATTTGTATGGAAAAATACCTAATATAATAATAAACTGTGTTTCATGTACTCACAACTATAAACTTACCTTTGCCTACCCCTGTATTTATCTATAGGGAAGATCTTAGTAATGGCAAAAACCATCTATGGTTATATATATATATATATATATATATATATATATATATATATATATCATGACCAAGCTAGAAAATAAAAAATAACCTGGGGAGAATACTTACAACAAGACAGGCTAAAGGAAAATATCTCTAATATACAAAGAGTTCTTGAATAATCCACAAAAGAATAAATGATATAAACTACTCAGTAACTTAAGAAATAATTATAAAACCAATTAAAATATTTATTATCTAAAATATTTTCTAGTATTAAAAACATTGATATTAGTGTTGGCAAAGGTGTAATGATGTATATCCTCATTCATATTGGTGAAAGGATGAGTTGATATAATCTTTTTCCAGAAAATTTGGCTATTAAAATTTTTTAAATTTATATACCCTTTGAAGCAGAAATTCTATTTCTAGAAAACTCATCTTACAGAATTATACAAGAAATATCTCAATGCAAGACTGTGCACTCGTAAGTGGAAATATAAAGAAAAATTTATATGTCAACCAGTCTGGTTTTTTATAGTATAGTTATAAAACACTATGTTGCTGTTTGACAAAAAGAGACTTGTCTAATTGTACAAGTATGGAAAGGTTTATAAGATGTATTGTTAAACAAAAAAGGACACAATGTATCCTATATTTGGTATGATTATATTTTTGTAAAAATATATATGCATAGCTATCTGTCTAAACTCAACACATACATTTTAGCCTATGCAGACTAAAACAATAAAAAGCATGTTCATTATTTACTAATAATCATTAATTTAGGGCTTTAGGCATTTTCAATTTCTAACACACATTTTGTTAACACTTTCATTTTTTTATACAACGAGCATGTATTTAAAAAAACAAAACAAAAACATATGTAGAAACAGAAGTTTAAAAAGATTGTGTGAGTCTGACCAGGCCGTGGCGAGCATCGGACTGAGATGTGGAGGACCCAGGTTTGAAACCTCAAGGTTGTCGGCTTGAACATGGGCTCACCAGATTGAGCAAGGGGTTGTTGGCTTGAGCATGGGATCATAGACATGACACTATGGTCGCTAACTTAAACCCAAACGTCACTGGTTTGAAGCCCAAGGACACTGACTTGAGCAAGGGGTCACTCACTCTGCTGTAGACACCCAGTCAAGGTATATATGAGAGAGCAATCAGGGAACAACTAAGATGCCACAACAAAGAATTTATACTTCTCATCTCTCTCCTTTCCTGTCTGTCCTTCTCTCTCTCTCTCTCTCTCTCTCTCTCTCTCTCTCTCTCTGTGTCTCCGTCAAAAAAAAAAAAAAAAGATTATGTGAGATGTAAAACTGAGATTCATAGACATAGACAAAAGTGAGTTAGTTACCAGAGGTGGAGGGTTAATGGGAAGTAAAGGAGGCCAAATATGTGGTGACTGAAGGTGGTTTGTCTTTGGGCGATGGGCACACATCACATGCCATGGAGATGCACACCTCAAACCTGTGTGGTCTTATGAATCAATGTCACCTCGTGAAATTTAATTTCTAAATCAAAAAATAAAATGATTAAAAGGAATCAGTAAATATAGACATTCCTAAAACATATTTTAAGTCTTTGCTTCATCTGACGATGATACAGGACTACAAGTCAAGTGGAAGAATGTATACAGCATCTCTAAACATAGTTCCTGGGAAATAAGAAATGGTGAATTATTTCTGGGCAATCGATAGCAAAATGTTTAATCTAATCGCTCTTATATGATTTCTGAAGTATATTGTCTTGAAATAGATGAATCGCATGCAGTGTTTTACTTATTCACTTCTGTCAATGAATATGCTATAAAAAGGTGACTTTTCTAATCTTTGTGATTTTTCTTATCTTTTGAAACATTTTATTTCTACCAATGTTTGAGAAATGTTCTCAGAGTAAATTGAGTGTGAAGAGTTTTAAGAAAGGGATTTAGTAATATGTCTTTTTGAAATGCTAATCCTTAGAACATTTTAAAATTTTGAGCTCATATCAGTCTCCTAGTTGCACTGAAAGAATGGAAACATTTGCACTTAGCCAGTTAACTTCCTTGAGGAGGAAGCTTATCAAGGAGTTTTTTCCTTAAGTATACCCAAGTGACTTTATACATTCTAAATTTTTTTGCAAGTTCAACATGATTAAAAGCAACATCATGTAATAAAATCTCATTTCTTAAAAATAACAGCATACAATTATTTGAAAAATTACTAACTTTAATCCCAAGACTAGTCTGGACAATATGAAAAAGTCAAATTGTAGAGCATCTCTCCTGCAAGCCTTGCTGCCAGAGAAAGGAATAACAGACTCGCTCCAAGAGTCAAGCTGGGGCCCTGGCCGGTTGGCTCAGTGGTAGAGCGTCAGGCTGGCGTGCAAGGGGTCCCGGGTTCGATTCCCGGCCAGGGCACACAGAAGAAGCGCCCATCTGCCTCTCCACCCCTCCCCCTCTCCCTCCTCTCTGTCTCTCTCTTCCCCTCCCGCAGCAGAGGCTCCATTGGAGCAAAGATGGCCCAGGCGCTGGGGATGGCTCCTTGGCCTCTGCCCCAGGCGCTAGAGTGGCTCTGGTCGCGACAGAGCGACCCCCCGGAGGGGCAGAGCATCGCCCCCTGGTGGGCAGAGCGTCGCCCCTGGTGGGCGTGTGGGGTGGATCCTGGATGGGCGCATGCGGGAGTCCGTCTGACTGTCTCTCCCTGTTTCCAGCTTCGGAAAAATACAAAAAAAAAAAAAAAGAGTCGAGCTGGGAATCCAATATATTTATTCAACATTAACAAATACTTCAGTACCCATTGGGTGTCAGACAAATGCACAAATAAATAAACGTACACTTGTGGAGTGTACGTTCTTGAAAATAAAGCCACATTAATACTGATTTCTAGAATCTAATTAATTTAAATTTTAGATTTAGAAAATTGGGCAAGAGCTAGGTTTGTCCTGTTTTCCTTAGAAATAGTCTCCTATTAAATATACAGATTAATAATCCTGAAGTTGAGCAATATTTGAACTACTCTGAAATTAAAGTTACCTAAATATTTAAGAAATACATATTAATAAAGAATTTAGGAACTTATATATAGCAGATAGGAATTTAATTTGATGAATAAATTGACCAAAATAGAACTATAAACTATCAATCTATTACTGAATATTTTAGTTTGCTTGTGTACATTTGAAAATAATTGCAAAACTCGTTTTAAAATATTCTATAATTCATATTTTATACTCCTCAAATTCATTAATGTATTGTTTTGATATTAATTTTGGGATTTGGAATTCAATAGTATTTAGAACAGAGGTTTACTTATTTTCTAAGATATCCATTTGTGTCAATAATCTTCAAATTAGTTTATGTAAATATAAATAAATTTCTCAGGTTTCTATAAAAAGAGAGTTGTTTTTTAAATTTTCTTTTTATAATTAGATTAACACAAGTTCAACATTTAACTGATAGTTAAAATAAAAACTATTGTACTGAACTTTGGAACAAAAGTGTTTGACTGAGACATATTTGTGTGTGTGGGTGTGTGTGTGTGTGGGTGTGTGAAAGAGAGAGAGAGAGAAGAAGGGAAAGAGATGAGAAATATCAACTTGTAGTTATAGCACTTTAGTTGTTCATTGATTGCTTTTCATATGGTGCCATGATGAGGGGTGGGGAGGAGGTTGCAGCTGAGCCAGTGACCCCTGGCTCAAATTAGGGCCCATGAGATCATGTTGATGATTTGATACTCAAGCTGATGGCCCCAGGCTCAAGCCAGTGAGCCTGTACTCAGCCAGTAACCTCGGGGTTTTGAACTTGGTTACTTCAGCATCCCAGGTCCATGCTTTATCCACTGCAGCACCACCAGTCATGCTGAGGTGCATATTTTTCTTACCACTTATTTACATCCTGTATTAGCGTCAACTCTTTTTAAAATAGATTCTGATTATGAAAAAAAAATTTTAAATAACCATTTTTTTCATAGAAACCTGAAAATTTAATTATATTTACATAAACTAATTTGAAGATTATTGACCAAAATGAATATGTTTGAAAATAAATAAGACTTTATTCTAAATACCTTTGAATTTCAAATTCCAAACTTAATATTAAAACTCAATATATTGGTGGGGATAGTTGGAGGGAAGTATAGGGGGATAAAGGGACGAAGACCTGATCTGATGGGGTGAATACACAATATGGTGTACAGAAATGTGTTGTAGAATTGGACAGCTGAAACCTGTACAATTTTGTTAACCAGTGTCACCTCAATAAATTCAATTAAAAACATTGAACAGTCTAGATGTTTTTCTTTCTTTTTTCTCACAGACCAATGGCTAATGATTATTTGTTGATGCTTATCTGTAAATTCAAAGTACTTGACATACATAATATGTGAAGCATTGCCTATTTCAGCTGCACATTTGGGACTTGAGATCATTGTACATTTAAGTCTATTTATACTGAGCACATTCTGAATTCTCTAATGTGCATTAGGAGAAAAGCCTTGCTAAAATAGAATGTGTTCTCTGGGTTTTACAAAAATTGTTTAACCATTCATCTTCAACTATTTTTACAAGATTTGGCTTTCACTTTTGGAGAAAATGTTTATTTGTATGTCTAAAGATTGTTGTATTTGTGCTAGGTGAAAGTGCAATTCAAACAATCATTACAGTCAGTGACTCAATTTGGTAGATTTGTTTTTTCTTTTTCCATGACCTTTGTTCAAGATAAATTACCAGTTCCTTATTGACAACAGCCAATTTCATTGATATTTCCTGGTTGTTTTCCAGTGGTATATTGGTTTGTTTTCATTTAAAAGGGGGCTCGACTATTTAAATGATTTGTCTATCCTATGTCTTAAAGGCCGATAGGTAGGTAGCATCAAACAAAGCTTTGATGCCAGAATGGATTCAACTCAAATGCATCCTGTTTTATGAATATAGCATGTGTATAAAGCATCATCACCCATAAAGGGTAATAGGCAATGACAGAGTGTAAAAGAGAGAGGGAGTCATTGAAGGTCAAGCAAAGAGGAGCATATATTTTTTTCTCCCCCAAAGAATATGTAGACACAGTTTTATTACTGCAGATAAGTGAAACCTGTGTGAAATAGATGGGATATTTCATGTATCTGATAAGTAGTTTGTTAGCCTGATGGAATTAAAATCACCTGTAAGAAAAAGCAAGACATTCCATTGAATCATAAGTAGTGTTTCTCAACATAAAAATTTTTAAAAAATTTTGTAAGTATGCTTGTGTGGCAGCTGTGATAGGCTTGCTCGCGGGTTACCAGCTGCAAGCACTTTGCCTGATTGGTAGTGAGTGCATGGCTGCATCCTGTGTGTATGGCCTGTGTAAGGCTATGGCTGCTTGCGCTCCAGGGGAGATGGGGGATTGCCCATGCGCAGATTGCCTGCCCAACACTGTGAGGGGCCAGTTTGCTCTTTGTTTGCCTGACAGGCGGTTTCCCCTGACTGTGTGCTTGTCCACCGTTGTGAGGCTTTATTAAATGAAATGACCCAGTGCTTTTCCTGCTCTGCAGTTTTTCTACCATCTGCCTGAATCCAATGTGGACCTGCCTGGCCTTGGCCACTGGCATTACAATGCTAATTGTTAAATACTGATAAAATATACTTTTGCCATTAAATAAGGTGACCAATCATCCTCCTCTAGGGAGACAGTCCTTCTTTTGTAAGTTCCATCCTTCCTCGAAAAGTGTCCTCCTACATGTCTTCCTTTTGATATTGGAAGGCTAATCTGTAAATGTCCGTATTCGATTGATACAGAGTCGATCCATTGTGTATGATGTGACGAATTTGTATTTGACATGACGATTCGTCAAAGATCAGTACAGTGTGGAGAGATGCGATTATGAGATGCATGTGCTCTGCATGGGAGACCTTGAGAGAGCGCGTGAGAGTGCACAAATGGCTTTGTGTACTTCTTACTGAAACACAGCACGGCACATCCGACATTGCAGACTCATGATTATTTCTCAGTGAATATTCAATCAGACAGGTAAGCACAATTCACGTCTTATTAATTCATTATCTATTAATAATTTCCAAATACATATAATCTTATTTACAAGTATTTTCCCAAAATTCGAGTTTTAAAGTGGAAATCTAACCTCAAACCATATCTATTAATAAAGCATTTTGATTAAATAGTTGCATAAAACAGACATTGTTTAATTAGAAAATGATAAATACACCCGAATATCACTCCAAATTAGTGGTTTTGTTTGATATTTAGTTTTACTAAATGAGTACTTTTTTCTTACAATTATTATTAAAAATTAATAGGCATGTAAGCATAATTACAATATAAAATATTACAAATGTTTTTATTATGCATTTATCATATTATAGTGTATTAGTGTTACAATGAATAAAATATTTCTTTTATTTATGATATGGTTTTCTTCCATTTATTTTTGTCCTCCTTTTCATTGTAAAAAGTTGGTCACCTTACATTAAATCATAAAACTTAAATTTGATCTTGTTATGGACTGAATGTTTGTGTTCCCCAAAATTCATAGATTGTAGCTCTAAACTTCACAATGGGAAGTCATTAGGAGATGGGTTCTTTGGGAAATAATTAGGCTTAAATGAGGTAATAAGGGTAGAGAATCCTCATGATGGAATTAGTTCGCTTACAAGAAATGATTCTCTCCCCCGCCTCTCTCTCTTTCTCTCTCTTCTGAGGATTCATCAAGAACATAATGATATGCCAGCCAGGAAACGGACTTTTTGCCACATTCTGAATATGTGGGTTTCCAGAACTGTGAGAAATAAATGGCTGTTGTTTTAAGCCACTGTAATGCTGGTGGCCAAGGCCAGGCAGGTTCTCATTGAATTCAGGCAGAAGGTAGGGGAACCATGGAGCTGGAACGTGTCAGGCCATACCCATATATTGGAGGCTCACAAAGATAGGCGAGTGAATAAATGAAAAAGGAAAAGAGCTAATAAGCAAAGGAGAGCCTGCTTTTCTCAGTGAAGGGCAAGGGAGCAGGAAAACCGTACCTCACGGTGGTGGGAGAGTGACTGGGAGAATACCCACCCAGGGAAAGCACCCACACAGCCTTACATAGACCACACACAGACATGGCGTTGCCAGATGCTCATGCACTAATCAGGCAATGTGCTTGTGAACCAGCGAGCAAGCCTAACACAGCTCTTTTCCCCACAACCACTCAATGTATGGTATTTTGTTATAGCATCCTGAGCTGACTAAGACAGTTCTATAGTACTTTTGCATATTTCCCTGTTCAATTGATTTTACATAACTTTAGTGATAAAAATTCATGCTAACTTTTCTAAGTATGCAGTTGAGGGATATTCTTGAGGTCATGGGTCAGTGTAAGTACCAACTATGATGTTGTCTACTTAGGCTGTGCCAGTCCAAAGGGGCAAGGGCTCTACCTAATTCCAACTGCATCAGCCAATTCAGTTTAAAATGAATTAGGCCAGACACAAAATAATTGCATGAAGATAATTTTACTTTTCCATTTGCTACTTTGGGCATGTACAAGCTTATTGGAAACTACTTTATTTAGTATTAAAATTACATCTTGCATCACATAGATATTTATTGATTGTTGCAGTGCTATTGCTTTGAAACCCCTGCCCCCCTTTTTTTACTAATATGAAAGAAATAAGATGTTCATGATAACAAACATGCTAACTAGTTCTGATTTAAGAGTCTTTGTGGGTTTTGTTTTGTTTTTGGGTAATTTTTACATTCCAGAAATTTTTTATTGCTGTTAATTTATCACAATTAATACTTTTAATAATTATTATGACTTGCATTATTAAGAAAAAGTAATATTCTATTTCAATATTATAGTGCAGTTTGAAAATCATTGTGTTGTCTCTCCTCGGTGTTTTAACACATCATGGTCTTACATTTTAATTGTGAGGCAACATAATATACTTGGAGTAAGAGCAGACTTAAAGATGTGGCCTCCAGTCTTGGCACTTCCATCTCTTACTGAGTAATCAATCTTCAATCAGTCACTCTACCTTTCTGGAACTTGGTTTCTACATAAAAACTTGGGCTCTCATCCCTAGATCTAAGTCTATGTGATGTCATTTGAGATTACTTTGTTTCTAATGGTAGATGAAGTGCCAAATTTACCAAGGATTTACATTTTATTTTAGGATTGCTATGAGCAGAATAATATCATTCACACTAATTTTCATTCAGGTATGCTAATTTTGCATACAAAAAAAATAAAACAGGATAGATTTGTAGTTCATATGACAGGAATAAACCTGTGAAGTAGTTCATGCTGTGAGAATTTTATTAGGTGTGGATTCAGAAAAAGGGGTTGAGAACGTCAGGTCTAATTCCTGTGGTCACTGATTACTCCATAATGTTCTGTGATCCCATTAATCCACTACAGATATCCCCCATTCTCCACTTCAGAAATGAAAAGGGTGCAAAATATCCTTTGAATTACTTTATCTGCCACATCGAGAGGCATCGGTTTCTTTTATAATATTTTGTCAACTCAATGACAATATTTTTGCTTCAAAAATTTTTTTCTCTTTAGAACAACAATGTCCCCACTTATTTTTAATAGCAGTTTTAAACAACCATGAATTCAATCTAATAATTATATGTAAAATATTCATTCTAACTATGAACAGTGAAAATAATTGCTGAAAAGAACCACAGAGACAAACGTAAAAAGGTAATAGGAAATGTAATATAATCACTTATAAAACTGAAGAAAGGAACACTCTCATTGGATGCTAAATGTATTAACTTAAATCTTAGCAAGATTGAAGAGGACAGATAGGAAAAATCAGAAAAAGCAGAAAAAAGATGATGTTGTAGCTACATTTGGAGATTAAAAATGGTAGTGAGACAGCTTGCTGACACCTGAACAATGGTGGGAGTGTCCATAGATAACAGGGAGAGGGGGGAAAATATCCGTTAAAACACTATAATATTCTGAGGCAGCGTAGTATAAGGGCATGTTAAGTTCAGCACGACTCAGTCACCCTCTAGGGATTCTTGGTGCCAATTTAAGACTAAAGCTCACCAATTAGAACAGCACAGCATTCTGGAATTATGCAGCATTTGGGGAAAACAATTTTTCATACTCCAAAGAGCAGAAAATAGCAATATATTACTGCATAGTTCAAATTGTCAATTGTTCATGAAAATTTCTGATTCACCAGAAAAGTTTCAAATGTTTTGAGAAACTTCTATCTTATAAAGCAGAGAACTAAAAATCTTTTCAAAGGACTTTATTGAAAAAAAAAGAATGCTTTTTTGTGGCGTCTGAAGACCCAGATTCTGATATTGTGTCATCCACTTACATGATGTTACGTTGAACAAGTCATTGAACTTCCTTGAGCTTTATAGTTTGATTCCCTCTGTTCAGTGAGAACATCTGTTTTATGTACCTTGCAGACTAGAAAGGATTAAAATCTAATTGAGATAAAGTATGTCTTTGAATAATTAAAATATATAAAATATAGTTGTCAGATTATGTTACTATAATTGAAAATTTTAAGGTTTGAACATGCAGAAGATCCACAATCCTTCTTTTTCCAAAACACCTCATTTCTCCTTCCTAGTAAACTAAGCAGTACTGTGGAATAAATAAATCAGTTAGTATTGAGTCCAAGGACCAGAAAACTTAAGTAAGCTAATAGTGGGATGGCTTTATTTACATATTGGGAATGGAATTTTACTTGTGTTGTAATTAAACTTAATACAATTTCTGTTTTATGCATATGACTGACAAGGTAGCTTCTAAAGGAATACAGTTATGCAGCCTCCTAAAAGCATACAGAAGTCTAGGTGATGCTCTGTGATATTCGTTTTAAGCATGGTTTTATAAAAGATCAAATTTGCATTTAATAGGAACTTAACGCTGACAGATTCTTGTCAAAGATATGAGGGAGTTGGCATTTTTGTACAAACAGCTTCTTCTTAATAGAAGTACTTCAAAGTGGGACAGCCCAAGGGACCCTCAGCCAGGTTTGCCAACACATGGCTCCTTAAGGTGGCTCTCTCGGCTTCCACATTCTGTGACTCCTTCTCCAGTTATGTAAGAACATGCTCATGGCACATTTCGATGTGAACCTCCTTTTTACCTAACCAAAAGAATTGTAGTATCATAAATATAGGGAATATCTTACCAGGCTTGTCAGCTCTAAGCAGTGGGCTGGGGTAAGGTAATACAAAGAGGAGTAAATTGGTTATTGTAGATGAATAGTATGATACATGAGAGAATATTGACTATTCATGTTTTCTTGTTGAATGAGATTTGTATCAAAATAAAGAGCTTCTACACCAAAGTCATGATTAGTTAAAAAAAATGAAAGGGTTTTGTGCTTTTGTGATGGGAGGCACAATGGGGTGAATTTTTGTCATATTTTGCAGGATTTCAGAACTACTAATTTGTTGATAGAAGGGCAGAACAAAAGATTTGCAAATTCAATTGAGAAGGGATGAAGGGTTATTTCTTTCCAATTTTTTTTTTATAGAAATTGCTGCAAAGCAAAAATAGAAACAAAAGTGAGATGGAAGCCTCTACATTTGGATACTTTACACTATAGGTTTTCAAATATATTATTTGCTGTTGAAAGACTGGACTGTTTTCACTCTCTTACTGAGGAGATCAAAGTTGTTTTCGCATGTAGAGGACAGCAGGTGAACGGCATTAGGCCGTATGAGTCCGTGAATGCTGGTGCTGGCCTCATAGTCTGCTGCGGAGGTGAGCTCTCCTATCCACTTCAGCAACTGACAGGAGAGTCTTGTGAGTCATGAAGTTCTGATTTAGAGGAGAAAAGTTTAGGCTCACTGTTCATTCACTGCTTCCTATAAAGTGCGTTAGGATCTATTTCAGTGACTGGACATTTTGATGGGAACACAGTGGATAGATGAGAAAAAGAGGTAAGGGAGACAGTGTCCTTGGAGACTGTGGCTAAGATGTGTTCCAAAACTTTGTCTCCATTTTTAACACTGTCTACTGCATATAAGAGGCAGTTACTCACTTTTGGATTATAGAAACCTGGGGTAGATTATAGAAGTCTTATGATTTCTCAGCTGTAACTGCCAAATTTTCCTACCTCAGAAAAACCCCCTTGCCAGGTAGTGATAGCCTCAGCCTGGCGGGAGTGTCAGGAAATAACAATTCTGGTTAGATGCTACCAGCAGACGTTGAGGCCACGTGAATGTTCAGGACACCAGCTTCTTGTGCTCATCTACTGTCAGGTAAGCCCAACTTAAAATAGTCATGAGGGTAGTAGTTATGGTTCAAAGGACTGAAAAAGACTGAAGGGGGTGAGTCATGTGCCAAGATTGCTGCATGAGAAAGCCCCGCAGGGGAGGGATCTGCAAGCCGGAGTCCCTGGCCCTCAGATGGTGCAGTCATCTGTTGAGGTAGAGTGAAATGGCTATTATAGGAGAGATATTTGGAGCCAAACAGGGAGGTCAGAATGGCTATGGAGCTATAGTGGAGCATCTCCAGGGCCAGATGTGGCACCTTCCCTGAATGGGGGTGAGGAGGTTGTGTGGAATGTCATCCAACCTGAGCACAGTGGCAACTCAAACCCACAGCAGGCTGGTTGTCCTGCTTGTCTCGCCTACTGCCTAACCAGACAGGAAGTGAGAACTTGAAGTTTATGTCCACAGAAACACAAAGAACTCTAGATTTCATTTATTATTCTACACCTAAGTTTTTGCATTTTTATTTGGCATGCTTTCTCCCATTTGTCCCTAGAAAATTTATTTATAAAAGCTAAAATTCCAACTACTATAAAAGTATTTTCATGGAGGGAGCTTACTTCCCACTTTTTAATCCAACAACATCTAATAATATAGAACAATGACATTAAAGGAAGACCTGGGACATTGCCCACAATGGCCTAATACTCCTAGGAAGGTTTGTGAAGTCTTATGTCTGATATTATAGTTTTTATGTCTTATATTATAGTCCATACAAGATTAGTATTGTGTTATATAAAATAACTGTGCATGCTTATTTTAATATAAAACAATGTATTAAATTGCTTACTAGTTGTAAGCCCAAAAAGGATCTTTGCCCCCGAATATTGTTTCTCCCATTTTTCTCCTCTAGGATGTCCTCAGTAGTCCATACTTTAATGCCTTTGGAAATGTTGATATTATCCTCTAATTGAAATCGAGTTCATTTGCAGTTTCTACTATTGCTATTTTCATTTTAGGCATCCCATCTAAAAAGAATTTTCAGTCTTGTTTTCTTACTGTGACTGGCAAAAGCGCAGGGAGTGAGTGCGTTACTTTGTACAGACGTCTTGCTTCACAGAGGCAGGAATGCCGGCCGACACCTTCATCCCAGGTTCTGACCACAGAATCAGGAAGGGCAGGGAAAGCTTTATCCCTGACCCACCACGGATCTCCTGTGTGCCATTACATGCAGCATGTCACCAGATTGTAGTCATTGTCCCTTGAGAAAAGAGAAAAATAAAAACAAAACGCTAGGTCAACTCTTGAGTTTAGATTTCAATCATGTGGCTGTCTTACTCTGGACATAAGAGAATAATTGGGGACTGGCTATGGCGAGTGTGGAATTACTCAGCAAAGCCAAAAATAGAAAATCTAAAGGGCAACTTCTTTGAAGTGATTTTAATGACAGGGTTTTAAAAAGAAATACAGCATTGTATTCTCCATGTCTCCTCTATTTTCCTTTGTATTTTTACTTAACAGAGAAAGGCCAAAGGAACTTGAGGGTGTATTCACCATCTTAGTTAGTTTTCTATTCTTAAAGTTCTTTCACATCTTTCATACTGAAGAATAGGTGTTTGTCCAGAGTACCATAGTACTCATTTGCAAAGCAAATTGGATTGTAAGTATCTAAATACTTTTTCTTGCCTTCAGCATTTTTTTTCTGCACCTAGATGTGTTCTGGTGAGAGGTCCCTGCCAGCTTTCAGATGACCACCTTCTTACTGTGTGTCCTCACATGGCAGAGACAGAAGATAGCTTACTGTCTTTTCTTAAAAAACACTAATCTCACCAGGAAAACCCCAGTCTCATGACTTCACCTAAACCTATGATCTTCCTCAATATCCCAAATCCAAACACTGCCACATTCAGAGCTGGGGCTTCAAAATGTGAATTTGGAGAGGACACAATTTAGTCCAAGCATCATACAGCTTTAGGTTCGAGCTTGTTTCTTTGTCCCTAAAGTGGACCCTGGCCCTGCACAGGCAGGTTTGGATTCTTTCTGCCAAATGCTCTGGGTCATTGCCAACGCACTCTTGGGACTGGTTCTGCTCTTACCTTGATGGTACTATCTTCTTCTTTTATCTTTTTTGAGAAATTTTATTTTATAGAGCAGTTTTATGTTCATAGCAAAATGGAGCAGAGAGGAGTTCCCATGTACTCCCTGACCCCTCCACACATGCACAGCCTCCCCTCTATCAACATCCTGCACCGGAGGGTGCATTTGTTACAACTGATGAGCCCACATCGACACGTCATTACCACCTGAAGTTCATGCTTACTTTAGGGTTTGCTCTTGCTGTTGCACATTCTGTGGGTTTTGACAAATGTCTAATGACATGTTTTCACCATTTTAGTATCACAGAATAGTTTCAGAGCCCTAGTCATCTCTCCCTTCATCCTAACCCCTAGCAACCTCTGATCTTTTTACTGTCTTCCATAGGTTTACTTTGTCCAGAATGTCACAGAGTTGGAATCACATAACATACAACCTTTGCAGAAAGGTTTGTTTCACTTAACAATAAGCATTTAAGATTCCTGCATGTCTTTTTGTGATTAGATAGTTTATTTCTTTTTTGTGCTACAGATAGTACCATCTTTAGTTGCCTAGATTCCTGTCCTTGTCTTCATGTCTGTTGGTGCCTAGATTTGGACCCAACTGCTCATTCTTTAGGAGTCTGACTCTTCAGCTCTGCTAGTTAGATCTTGATCCTCAGCTTGTAGAACCTGAGTTTTGTCTGCCTTTCTTTTACTCAGTCATCTTTCATCCATGTTTCTTCCTGCTGCATATTTGGTATCTTGTTGGCAACTGTCCTATGTAAGTCTGTGGCTTCAGCTCAGCCCACATTGGGGTTGGCCTACCTTTGTGTGAAGTCCTCTCCTTGGCAGAGCCCTCGTATGGCAGTGACAGGCAAGGAATAACAGTAATGCTATGGAAATGTTTGTGCATTTGCTCCTAGCAGAATTTAAGCCTGTTCCAAGAAGCAAACTGGCATCTTGGTCCTGATGAGAGAATTCTGTGATGGCTACAGGAATTCAATAAAAAATTCACGTATACACAACCCCAAACTGACAAACAAGTATAGTAAAATAGCTGTTAAGTTATTAAAATAAATTTTTTAGATTTAAAAATGGGATTGATATTAAAAATTCTTTTTGAAACATCAATTAACATTGCTGTTCATTATACAGCAAATGGTTTACTTTCCCTTCTCTCTCTGCCCCTCCTACCCTGGAAGTTAAATATGTAGAAACTCCAAATAGTTCAGAAAAATGTTTGTAGCTTTATGGGTGCTTATATT
Organism: Saccopteryx bilineata; assembly: GCF_036850765.1. NCBI lineage: Eukaryota > Metazoa > Chordata > Mammalia > Chiroptera > Emballonuridae > Saccopteryx > Saccopteryx bilineata. The sequence continues at coordinate 75,334,303 of NC_089490.1, forward strand.
ATAGCATGTTAGATATAATCTGAAAGCAAGGATTGGCTAAATATCACATATGTGATCCAGCCTTTTTTAATTCAGTTGTTTTATCACCATCCATAACTGCGTTCTTTTTTCTTGCAGAGAAATAATATGGCATGACATGGAAAGAAGTTCATTAAATGTGTTGAAACATTAACCTTTCTTGGTTTTTCTGTACTGATATAAATGACATAACTGCATATTGTGTTTGAATTCATGTAGGAAGTTTGAAGGAATGTTGTGAGAATTTATTTAGAGGTTGCTCAAGCTCTGTATGAAATATATGAAATCTGAAAAAGGTGCTATATTAGGAAAATTCCACAACAATAAAAAACACACTATTATTTTACTACAGCAGATGCAAACAAGAGAGATGAGGAAGCCAAGCTTGAGAGAACACAGTGATGGACCAGGCAGTTGAGATGATTATAACCATTGGTATCTAAAGCACTCTCTTCATACACTGTTTGATGAGAAAGGAGACAATGCCAGAAATTATGAATGTATGTCATAATTACATTCAACTACATTCATAGTGGCCTGTTCTTGACCCGTATCTGAGAACAATTTGGTAGTTGTTTCTTTTCCAATGGAGTGGGTGAAATCTCTTTTGTTTATCTTTAACTGAATGGTTAAATTCATCCTTACAGAACTGCAAATGATTTAATTTAACATGGAGTGAATAAAAAATGGATTTACTCCCACCTTGATTGCTGTCAGCATTTTAATAGTGGAAGAAGTGTCTTTCTACACCTGGGATTAGACAAGATCTGAGGGAGGAAAGGCTCAGGATGCATGGCTGAGGAAGTATCATGCTGTCTGTCCCCAGGGAGAAAAGAAATCTGTCCTCGTTTTGAAATAGCTCTTGGCTATGGCTCAGAAACACTCAATGGACAGCTTTAGAAATTGTAGCACTTCCTTTCACGAAGAGAAAAATCACTGTATGTCTGTGTACTCTTAAGGGAGACGGAGGAGGTTAAGAGGTAGATGCAGAAATTATTAGGTACTTGTAACAAGTACCCACATTATGAAATATTCTTTTTTATTAGCAGTATACATTCTTCTGTAAATATAAATATAATTTCTGGAAAGTTTCTGATTTCAATTTTTTTATTGAAATTATTGGGGTGACATTGATTAGTAAGATTATACAGGTTCCAAACGTACTTTTCTATGACACATGATCTGTATAATGCATTGTGTGTCCACCACCCAAGGTCAAATCATCTTCTCTTACTGTATATTTCACCCTCTTTACCTTTAACTACCCCCACCCCCCTTTTCTTTACTAACTACCATACTAGTAGTTGGCTTGGTCTAAGTTTTTTATTTTTATTCATTTGTTGCTCTCAGATTTTAATTATTTTGTTCTGTATTCAGATCACGAGTTCCAATTCTGCATTAAGGAATACATAAAATGTATATGAATTAGTTAATGTCATAATATTCAAGAATACTTTTACCATGGTCTTAGAATTTTTTTTTCCATAAATATTCTGTAGTCCTCAAAAGTTTCACCCAATGTGGGTAGACTTCATTTTTCAGTGAGACTGAGCTGGAGTACACAGCTTCTGTTTTCTATTAGTTGCATCTTCCTTCCCACACTTGAAGGCCTAATCTTAGATATCCCTCACCTTTATATTGCAGGCCACCGAAACTGCCAAACCTAAATTTAGTTTTGAGCTTGAAGAGTTTACATAGGGTCAATGGAGTTGAAGTTAGAATTCTTTTCTGTTAAAAGGTATTTCAACCAGGAAAGAATAAAACTAACAACTGTTTTTTTGTTGTCCGTGTGAAACAGTATAAGAAAACTGACATATAAATTAGACATTTTAGCAATACGCTGAGAAAAAGACCTGAACATTAGTGTCCTTTCAAACTGTTTTAGTATTGTCCTTCTGGAATAAAAAGCCACTTTTACAGAAAATAGGGGAACTCTATTTTGAAGATTCTTTGATGGTATTGATGTGAAATCAAATATATTATCAAAATATGTACTCAGCCAGGAGAAGTTCTCTTATATGACCTAATACATTTCATTTTTAAAATAGCATTTCTTTGTTATTAGATTCATTCTTAGGAAGTTGACTAAAAAGAAGATAAACTTTAGAAGTAAGCAGTGCTAAGCTCAACAATCACCAAGTAGACTGAGGATCTGAAGACCCAGCAGAGACACTCTCCATTCTAGCCTTGAAGGATTGCTTTGGGAGGGTTACTGTCATAACATGTGCAGAACACCTAATGAAGTATCCACATATAACAATTATTCAATAGAGAGCCTTTATCCTCCTCAAAGGGTTATAAGGACCCAGAAAAAGTAACACTGAGCTCTTTCTTTTTTATTCTCTCCTCAGATATTATAGGAGACAGGTGAATATGGATCACCTGCTAGAGCAGGGGTTGGGAACCTATGGCTCACGAGCCAGATGTGGCTCTTTTGATGGCTGCATCTGGCTCACAGACAAATCTTTAATAAAAAATAATAATAACATTAAAAATATATATAAAACATTCTCATGTATTACAATCTATTCATTTCCTACCGTTCATGTTCATGGTTGCGGGTGGCTGAAGCCAATCACAGCTGTCCTCTGGGACAACACCAAATTTTCATTGGATAATACATAACATACGCAGGTCATTGTATGGCTTTCATGGAATTACATTTTAAAATATGTGACGTTCTTGGCTCTCTCAGCCAAAAAGCTTCCTGACCCCTGTGCTAGAGCCTTAAACAGCCACAAACCTTTAGTCTTGATAAAGAGAAATAACTAGAATATTAGAGATATCCCAATAATTTTGTCTAAGTGACAATAGAGGTGAGTACACTGCTAGTTTTATCACTGGATGTTCTGGCCCTCCTGGGCACAATCAAATAGAATTGCTATCCTTGGGAATTGTCCAGTCACTAGGAGAAGAGAAACTTACTTATAAAATTTGGTCATCTGCAGCAATAATTTTATTCTTGTATCTAATTATGAAACTCTATCTCTGAAAAAACAACAACCAGGTTTGCTATTTATAAGTTTGGAGAAATACTTTTTGTAGTATTTGAAATAGTTATTTTGAATGGACACACAAAGAGGTGATTGAGATTATATAATGTGGTACTTTACAGGTTAGAAACTATAAAATCTTTGAAATTAAATTAGTTGCAGTTTGAAAGTACTTGTGAGATAATAAAACTTCATTAATAAATATTTTTGTCTACCTATTCTATGCCAGGTCCTGAGGATAGAGTGATAAGTAGATAAACCATGGTTCCCACTCTTAAGAAGTTTATACTCCAATGAAACAGATAATGATAAATGCTGAGACAAAAAAAGAAACAGAATAACATGGTGGAGTGTAATGTGTGGGGGGGTGGCCAGGGAAGATACCTTTTTTTTGTGACAGAGACAGAGAGACAGAGAGAGGGCCAGATACTGACAGACAGACAGGGAAGGAGAGAGATGAGAAGCATTGGCTCTTCCTTGCAGCACCTTAGTTGTTCATTGATTGCTTTCTAATATGTGCCTTGACTGGGGGTTACAGCAGACTAAGTGACCCCTTGCTCAAGCCAGCGACCTTTGGCTCAAGTTCGTGAGCCTTGCTTAAACCAGATGATCCCACGCTCAAGCTGGTGACCTTGGATTTTCGAACCTGGTTCCTCCGAATCCCAGTCCAATATCCTATCCACTGCACCACCAGGCAGGGATGATGTCTTGAAAAAGTTAACTCTGAAGAGGTGAGAATAATTCACATAAAGACCTACGGCACAAGAACTCCAAGCAGAGGGAACAGAAAGTGTGGTATGGTGAGCAAATGAGTGCAGAGGCCATGAGACCAAAACAAATATAGTACATTCAGGGGAAAGGGGGGAAAACATTGTGGTTAGACCATTGTTTGAGAGGGTGAACTTAGCAGGAACTGGAGTTAGAAGGATGAGTAACGTATGCAGGACCATGGTAAGGAGTTGTGTGTTACAAAAATTATTGACTAGAACAGTTATCATAGAGTTTTAAGTAAGGAGAGACTGAGTAAAACCTCCTTGGTGCTGCATGGAGAATGGATTGTGGAGGGAAAAACAGAAAGAAAAGATTCAACTTAGCTGGATAGCTTAGTTGATTAGAGTGCCCTCTGAAGCACAGAGGTTACCAGTTTGATACCTGGTCAGGGCACATACAGGAACAGATCAATGTTCAGATCAATGTTTCTCTCTCTCTCTCTCTCTCTCTCTCTCTCTTTCTCCCTTCCTCTCACTAAAGTCAATGAGAGAAAGAAAGAAAGAAAGAAAGAAAGAAAGAAAGAAAGAAAGAAAGAAAGAAAGATGGATGAAGGAAGAAAGAGAGGGAAGAATGAATAGAAGGAAAGGAAGGAAGGAAGGGAGGGAGGGAGGGAGGGAGGAAGGAAGGAAAGAAGGAAAGAAGAAAGGAAGGAAGGAAAGAAGGAAAGAAAGGAAGGAAGGAAGGGAAAGAAAGAGAGAAAAAGAAGAAAGAAAGAAAAAGTAAGAAAGAAAAAAAGAAAGAAAGAAAAGAAAAGAAAGAAAGAAGGAAGGAAGGAAGGAAGGAAGGAAGGAAGGAAGGAAGGAAGGAAGGAAGGAAGGAAGGAAGGAAGGAAGGAAGGAGAAAGAAAAAAGAAAAAAGAAAGAAAGAAAGAAGATACAATTTATTTTACTATGTCAGTAAACTAGCTGAGAGATGATGGTGGTTTGAGTCAGTCATGGCTACAAACAAGAAATGGCGAGTTTTGAGTATATTTTAGAGAAAACTTATAGGACTTGACAAATTCAGTAAAGGGAATGGTGGTGAGAGAAAGGAAAATCATGAGTGACTCAGGTTTGACTTAGACAATGGAGTAGACGTTGCTGTATTTATGATATAAGGAAGACTAAGAGTAAAAGATTTCAGGTAGATCTGGAGTTCTGTTTGGGACATTGTTCTATTAGACATTCAAATAGAATTGAGTAAAAGAGTATTTTAGGCCTTCAGCATTTAAATGGTGTTTAAAAGCCATGTCATTTGAGTTGTTTACTTGGACATATAAGAGAAATTAAAACTGAATTATTTCAACATTTAGATATTCATGTGATAAGGAATAGCCCATAAATGAGAATGAAAAGGAAAAGCATATAAACATAGTACAATAAATATTAAAGTAATAATAACAACAGCGGCAATAATAATAATAAAAGTGTTTCAAGAATGTGGTGTTGGTCTACCAGTATGAAATGCTCTTGAGAAATCAAAAAGAAAAAGAGAGAAACAGGAACACAGGGTTGAGTGACGTGGAGCAGGCTGATGGTCTTGGCAAGCCCATTTGCAGTGGAATGGAGGAGATGGGTAACAGAATGTAGTGCATCAAGAGGTGGTGAAAGGAAAAAAATAATCAGGAGACTTAAGAACTTTTTCTTTGAAAATGAGTGAAGAAATAGAGTTGTAGGTAAGAGGAGGAATGGGATGGGAAGTTATTTCCTTTTCTTTTTTTATTATTCTTAAGAAAAAGTGCTAAACTGTAAGAGCAAAATGCTTAAGCATGTAAGACAGTATGAAATCCAGGGTACAAGTACTAATAGGATGATCTTTGAAAGAAAAGGTATGGTCATGTTATTTTTCAGAGGATTAAAAATGTGTATTGACACAGGAACACACGGTAATGGAGAAGTGCTCTTGCTGATGGGCGAAGAAAGAATTCCTATCCAATAACTTTTTGTTTTTTTGCTTTGAGCAGAAATGAGCATATTATAAGTTGAGATAAGATTTTGGAGGAGAAGTAAAAAGATATGAATTCATTTTACGGAAGAGTGGTAGAGCTAGTTTGCAGGGCAGTGTTGAAAATTCAATTGTAATTTATAGTTATTAATAAGTTTGGCCAGATTGTCCATGTATTAGTTTCCTAGGGCTGCCCTCACATAGTATCACAATGAGGGTGGCTTACAGCAACAGAAATTTATTCTCTCACAGTTCAGGACGGTCGAAGCCCAAAATGAAGGCATTGGCACGATTGGTTCCATCTGGAAGCCCTGAAGGATAAATTGTTTCATGCTTCTTACATAGCTTATGGTGGTTGTTGGCAATCCTTTTGCTATTCTTTGGTTTAAAAATATATCACTCTTTTCTCTGCTTCCATATCCACATAGTGTTTGCCCCTCTGTGTGTACCTGTGTTCTATTTTCCATCTTCTTATATGAACAGTCATATTAGATTTAGGTGCTGCTCTAATCCAATATGATTTCTTCTTAAGTTGATTATACTTATAAAGACTCTTCCCAATATGGTCTCATGGAATTTGGTAAGATACTACTCAATCCAGTACATCCTATTTGTACAATTTTCTCTAAAATGTTTAGTTACCTGGGTCCAAATACTGAATGAATTTAATCAGGGTCATATTTTAAAAACTAGTATGTTATTGCTTCCCATATACATTAACTTTAGACATAAAATTCGTTTTTGGTAGTTTTTGTTAAGTGAACAAAATTTATCCTTTTTTTGTATGGAAATTTATTTTCAAGTTAGATTATATGTTGCATGATTTTGATGACTTTGAATAAAGGATGAAGTCAAAGATCACACATCTTCTGTAGCTCAGCTTTGTATTTAAGACATGCTTCATCATCTGAACAACAGTCTAGAGGCCTGAGCACTGCTCCCACTCCACCAGTGACTAAGTTTCTTTTAAGAAATTATCACTTTTCTTAAATTGCAAAAAAAATCGTTGATTTTAAAATAAATCTCTGCTCCAGAGTTTACTAATGAGAAAACAGAAGGAATCAACTGCATTACCAAAGACATTATATTTATTTATTTTTAAAAAGTTATTGAATTTATTGGGGTGACATTGGTTAATAAAATTATACAGGTTTCAGGCCCTGGCCAGTTGGCTCAGTGGAGGAGCATTGGCCTGGCGTGCAGAAGTCCTGGGTTCGATTCCCGGCCAGGGCACACAGGAGAAGCACCCCTCCCCCTCTCCTTCCTCTCTGTCTCTCTCTTCCCCTCCTGCAGCCAAGGCTCCATTGGAGCAAAGATGGCCCGGGTGCTGGGGATGGCTCCTTGGCCTCTGCCCCAGGTGCTAGAGTGGCTCTGGTTGCAACAGAGCGACGCCCCGGAGGGGCAGAGCATCGCCCCCTGGTGGGCAGAGCGTCGCCCCCTGGTGGGCGTGCCGGGTGGATCCCGGTTGGGCGCATGCCGGAGTCTGTCTGTCTCTCCCCGTTTCCAGCTTCAGAAAAAAAATAAAATAAAATAAAAAAATTATACAGGTTTCAGGTGCACAATTCTACAATACATTATTTGTATCAATATATTGTACTATATTTAAATGGAGTTCCAGCTGGTAAAACTCTTAGCCTAGTGTTTATTTGCTGTGCCATAAAATTGTTGTGAATCTTTGTTCCTTATTTATTAATATAACATGAGAAGAATATATCTATTGACCCTCTGTAGTGATTTTTTTAAGTATAGCATAAGAAGAAATAAATGAAAAACATTTGCAAATTCTAGATTCTCCCCCTAATAGGTGAAACCATTTTAAGTCTATCTTCTGACATTCGGATCTTGATTGCTAAGTCCTTTATTGTAGCATAAAAAATACATTCAAGGGCATATAAATACAAAACCTATATCTTGCTTTAAAACAAATATCAAAAACCATTATAGAAATTACCGCATTTCTTTTAACTACAAAAATATAACTCTTTCTAATGATTAGAAATTATTTATTTCCACATCACAGATTCTTCCCCCCCATTTTCATAATTATATAGCTAGTATTGTAGAAATAACTCTGAAGTTATCCATTTGTCAGACTAGAAGAGCAAACAAAATATCAGAGACAGTATGTTTGACCACATTTCCAGTTTGTAAATAAGTCTTGGTTGGATAGCTCTGTTTGTAAAGTGTAAATGTGATCAACAGACCCTTAGTCCCTACAGTCCACAGAGAAGGCTAAATATGCTTCTGACTTTTACCTGATCAACTACACAAAATATTGATATAGTGAAGTGATGCATTGCTGTTGTTCATCTCCTTGTACTCGGATTTAACGTGTTTACAAAGGGACACTGATCTGGAAGCAGATTGAAGCAGTTATATATTAAAAGTTTGTTGGGAACAATAGATTGCAAAATAAAAGTTTATCCTCTGATCGCACATTTTCCATTAGTATTGAGCATGGGCCTACATTTTCATTCTAGTCACCTCTCTGTTCATTTCCTGTTCATTTTAAACTTAATGCCTCATCCATTAATTTATAGAATTAAAAACCATAACTGAATTCTATTGCCTCTGAGTGTGCTTCCCAACAGTGCACAGCCAAACAAGGCCATGGCAGGCCTATTCCACAGCCTGTGCGATTCATTAGTAGCAAGAATGTGAAAAGTAGCTGGTCAGCGGTGTTCATATCCTTAATGAATGTCAGTCCTGGAAGCCTGGCTCCCCTGCAATAAGAGATTCAAAAACTGCTAATTAGAATTACTACATTAAAGCAGAGAGGAAAATCTATTGGCACCCTGGTCAGTGCATAAAGATTCTCCATAACAGCTTTCTATGGCACCGATGACCTCCACAGGCAGGGCTCATTAAGGAAAGTATCTTCATCCAGCAACTTCTTTTATGATGAACTGAATCAATCAGAAGATTTCAGTGCTGAGTGGAAAATAAATATAAAGCCCTATTTAACATTGTGAAATAGTGTACAAAGTTGGCTTGAACCCAATGACATATATAAGTGAAACCCTCCCTATCATTGGAACAACCCATGAGCACAATGTTTGTACATGGAAATCACCTCCAGTCCCCATTTTGGAAAACATTGGACAGTTCCATAGTCAGAAAGTTGGTATATAGCTGACAGGTGTAGATTCTCCCATAGAAAGAATAACTAGGAAGGTACTATGATTGAGGATGAAGGGTTGTTGCCTAAAGTGTTTCTGTTTTTATTCTCACTTATTGCAAGAATTGTGCCCTTGGCAAAAAATATCCTTTAGGTTCTGCTGAGAACACTCTTAAAGGATCAAGTCAAGTTCTGGGATTTTCCTGAACCCTGATAAAGGCTGAGAAGAAGAGCCCTCTGCTTGCTTTTAAGCTTGCTGAATCTCTGAGTGTCAGCTGCTTCTGATTTCCACTCTGGACAAATCTTTTTCTCAAGGGGTTGTTGAGGAACTGACCTGCATAATCTGAGTCTCTCCATGTTCTCCGGCCCTCCACCATCGCATTCAAAACTGTAGGCCTTGATCTGTCACAGCTTGTAAACAATATCTGAACCTCTTGGAATACGAGACAACGCTGGGGCAGGTAATGCTGTACTTTATTCCACCTGCCTCCTCTGATGCACCAGCAAGAACAGTAAACCACAAAGTCTGGAATCCTAGTTTTTCCTTCTCCAGCTGTGTGTCCATAGGCTAATCACATGATCTCTCTACATTTTATTTTTACCTTTTCTGAAATACTAATTATGCATTTGAGAAGACTGTTTAAAGAATTTTATGTGATATTTTATGTAAAAGTGTCCCTAGAGGGGAGAAAGGCTTGCAGGAATAATAATTTTCTCTCCCTGAAACTTTGCATTAAGCATTCAAGAAAGAGGAGAGCTCAAGGGTAGGTGCGGAATGGTCCTGAGGGCTTGTCATTGGCAGTTCCCCCGTGGTCTGACAGACCAGGCTCTGTGGTTTGGAGAAGCATGTATTTCTCTCCCGGTCTGCTCTCCCATCCCACCCACAGTGGGAATCCCTCTCCACTTTGCCATGCCCCTAATGATCTTCATTGCCTCTGAAATGGCTTCTTTCCTTCTTTGTTGGAGGTGCAGTGGGGAATCCAGTAAGAAGTATGTTCTGGTACAATATCTCTCTAACAGATTCCACTTGTGTGCATATTATTGATACACTCCTGCTTCCATATCATTGCTTTTAACAAAAGGAGGAGCAGGAAAATTATAGTTACCACGTGTCTTCAAAAATATCGTATGAGGTATACTGTCTACATTTGTTCTTCAATATTATGTCTCCATTTCCCAGAATCATAGTAAGCACTCAATAAATACTTGCTAAAACATTAAATAAATTAGCCAAGGGCTGAGGTAGGACTGGGAAATTTACGGACTAGTGACAGAAGCAGCAGTGAGGCGGATAAGGGGAGACAATACAAAGTAATCTTAAAAATCTAAAAGTTATATTGGTAGTAAGGGTGATTTAGAGTCCTTGGAGCACTCAAAGATCTGTAACTCATCAAAAGAGAGTACTTGAGGAGTACTTTGATCTTGGTACTATTTTAAGAGTCTGGGGAAAAGTGAAGTTACTGAGCAAATATTAACACTGAGAAAGTTGAGTGCAATATATATGGAAGGTGCTGAGTGGAAAAATATTTACATATGAAGCAATGGATATAGAAGCAAATGATTTAATCATTTCATGTGACCCGGAGGTCTCATAGATTTGTTGCATCTGGATATGGCATTATCCAGGATAAAGAGGCTCAATTGTATGTTTTACGTGCTTGGTGAGTTGGAGAAAGTGCATCGGAAAAGGTGCTCAGATCTCTCTCTGCTACCCCTCCCTCCCTAGGGGATGGATGGACAGTCCTTCTAAGAAAAAAATGCAAGCATACACTTTGAGGATTCTGAGGCCCAGGAATAATAATACAGTCCTTGGCACAAAGAAAAATAGGGCCCCAGAAGAATCCCATCCACCCACCCCACAAATAACACAACTTCAGCACCACAATGTCTTAGAGACCACTCGGCTTAACCCCAACCTACCTTTTGTCCCTATTTATTTTAGCCTTTATAAGAGTCTGGGGCTTCCAGGTAATCCCGTATCACTTCTCATCTTCAGATTGCTGTGTACATTACTAAATCTAAAACCTTCTCATTGTCTCCCCTGGCACTCAGTCGCCACGATCTTCTCTAAACTTTTTCTTTAGAGAATTACAAAACTCTCATGTGATTGCTGTGTCTCTCCCTCACCACTGCTGCCACTGGGTCAGGAATTAGAGTACATGTTCTGGCTTCTTTGAGCTCTCACCATCCACCCTTTCAGCCTAAAACCCTCAAACTTCAAAGTTTATGCCATCAGACTACACCATTTGTTAATTCTCTCTTTTATGTCTCCATCACTCTCAGCCTGTTGCTTGAAGATATTGGCTTATTACTGTGGACAAGTCCTGCTGGGGGTAAGGATGACAGAGACACAAAGACCTGATTCTGGGGACCAGGTTCAGTGATGCAGATCCACTTTATTCAGGAAGTAAGTTAGCTTATATACATGGGTTCAGCCAATAAAATGTTACAGCATGTCCTTCATAGCCAATGGCTGAAAAGATCAGGGAGCTGCGTGGTTGGTGCTAAGTCACTTCCTTATAGCAGGCGAGCTTCCTTCCTGGGTATGCCCAGGAGGCTTCTGGGAGCTGGAGTATTCTCACAGCATTGCATCAGCCACAGCTGCTAGGAATGTGCTCTGCGCTCCACTCACAAATTACTATCACTTTTACCAGACATATTCCTGCAATCATTATTGATGATTTCAATAGTCATATCAATGATACTTCTAATACCCTGGGCAGGACCTTCAGTCCTCCAACCATCTTGTTCTCCAACCTTCCTAGGTCTCTCATTGCCAGAGTTACTCACTCCAGTGCTATACTATAAAACTTTCTGTGATGGTGCAGTATTCTATATCTGCACTGCCCAATGTGGTAGCCACGAGCTATCTGTGGCTACTGACCATTAGAAAAGTGACTCATGTTATTAAGGAACTGAATCTTAATTTTAATTAATTAAAATTTACATTTAAATAGCTGCATGTGGCTAGTGGCTATCTTTAATGACTTCCTAGACTTCATCATTATAAAAAGCTACATCCTCTCTATAAACTTAAATTCAAGGATCACCAGCAACTCTCAAAACATCATCTATTACCTTTCTAACTTACTCTCTTCACTTCCTTAACCATAACAAAGCTTCTACCAAAGAGTGACCCTGTTGATTCTATCAGCTTTTACCATTCCTTTTTTCATCTTTGTGTCTTCACTTCACTCTTTAATCAGCTGGGTTCCAGGGTCCATCAATATAAGCACAACCTTGCCTCACATTTAACTCCATTGTCCCCATATCTCTTCTTCACACTTACCTGGTAAAACCTAAACTCCGCTTAAATGCAACCCCTCACCTACTCAAACCTACATTAGTAGCACTAAATGTGACTAATGATAAGTATGACCATGTTCACTGGTTTGATTCTTCATCATTAATTTCAAGTGGTCCTGAGTGTTGGGAAAGTATCAACTACAACTTATTTTTTTCACCTTTCCATTCCCCAAGTAAAAATCTCACACTTTTTCTATTTTCCTTAAACATCTAATACATTCTCCCCGACCCAAGACCTTTAGCTTCTGTGTTTTATTCTTATCTCATGAAGAAAATATAAAGAATAACAAGTAGACCTCCTTTCCTATCACTTGGACTAATGGACCCTTTATGCCAACTCCTCTGCTGTGTACTAGATTCCATCCTCTCTTGACTAGAAAAGGACATCTGTCAATCTCTTCTTTATCATCAGTTTATCCACTTGTCTTCTCCACTTTCAAGTAAAAAATTTCTTGAAACAAAATTTCTTCTATTCTCTCTTGAACTAATTTTAGGTAAACTTTAATCCCAGTACTGCTCCCAAAATGCTTTTATCAAGGTCACCAATGGTTTCCACATTTAATCAAACAACTGATTCTTGGTGCCCACTCATTTGTCCTATCAGCAGCATTGAACACAGCTGAACACTCATTGGGGGAAATACTTTTTTCGCTAGGGCTCTGGACAAATCTTGGTTCTCCTCCATCTCAGTCATTCTGTCTTCTTTACGGTTTCCTTCTTATCTCAAAGTTTATACTTTGAAATGACTCACTGCTCAATCTTGAGAACTCACTTCTTTGTCTATATGTATTCCCTAGGTTATCTCGTTTTTCTCATAACTCTGGGAGATGATGAACTCCGGACCTGTTTCACATGGCTGCCTTATTGGCATCTCTACCTGGAGGATTAATACATATCAGAAACCTAATATGTCCACATCCTCACTTATTATTCATCTAATATCCTCCAAACCTGTTCCTCCTATAATTTTCCTCATCTCAATAAATAACTGTATTCCCTTGTGGCTCAGGCTAAAAAACCTTGGAGTAATTATTCATTCGATCCATCATCAAATTCTCTCAGTGACACTTAAAAATACACCTAGAATCGGAACACTTTTTACCATCCCCATGCCACTATCCTGGTCTTGTCCACAGTCTATTGTTATTTGGATTTATTAAACTAGCTTCCTAATTGATTGCTTTTGTCCCCACCTTGGCCTTTATTAAGCTTAATCTATCATATTAAAGCATCCAGAATTGTCCCTTAATATTTGGGTCAGATCATACCTTCCTCTGGTCAAAACCGCTCCATGGTTCTGTTTTACCTTCAGAGAAAAATTTCCGAACTCCTTAGGACATGGCCTTCTGCTACTATTTAACAGGATTTTCTACTAATCTGTCTCTCCTCTGGGAATTGGCTTCTTGCTCTTCCTCAGGGGCTTTATACTTGTTCCAACCACAGGACCTTTACGCTTGCTGTTTCCTCTGCCTAATCTTCTTCCTCCAAATATGCACATGGATCTGTCTCTTATTTCCTTCAGATTTCTATTCAAATATCAACTAATCATGGAGACCTTCCCTGACCACTCCATGTAAAATCACCCTTGTCCCCATTCCTGTCCTCCCAACATACCCTATTCTTCTCACACTGCTTTATTTTTTTCTGTAACACTCCTTGCTATGTGACAATTTATATATTTACTTGTATATTTGTTACTGTCTGTTTTTCTTCTACCCAACTGAAGGCTCAGTGAGGGCAGGAGTTTTGTTTAGTTTGTTTACTGCTGTTTTACTAGCATTTGAGCAGTTCCTGACAAATAAAATGTGTTCAATATATTGAGAGGTCTCAGAAATAAATAACTGATCTCTGCCTTTAAGGGCAGATATTAATTATCTTGTGAGAAAAATCCCATAAGCCATAAATATTAACACCTTGGTGTAATTTATGTCCAGTTATAGCTAAAATGACTTGAGGGGATGAGGATGGGTGGGAATCAGGACTCTGGTATCCAGTCCTGAAACTGTCTGTCCTTAGCCCACTCTGGGACTCTTAGTTTTCATGTCTTGGTCTAGATTTCATCATCTATAAAATAATGTTATTGGACTAGTTGGGGTTCTTGGCCTGAGGCCCAGGGACCCCTTGTCAGCCCACAATGGGCTCCAGGGGATTTTTGTACCATCTATTGCTTTATGAAAAATTTTGAGGCTCTGAGCACATGTGTACATTTCTTTTCTGGAAAAAGAAAAGGTTTGTACTCCTGAAATGGAGTAGAAATCCTTGAAGTCTCTTTCAGTCCTAACTTTATGTGATTCTAAGTTTTGAAAAGAGGAGGACAGAAGCTGGCTCGATGCTGCTCTGCGCAGCTGGAGGGGCAGCCCCAGTTCTGCCACATCCTGAGCAGGTCCCCTCTCTCACTTAGGTTTACATCACTCACAGAATAAAGGCATTGGACTAGAGGATCCAAAACAATACCTCCAATTCTATATTCAACTCAAACAAACCAGACCAAAGCAAACAAACAAACAAGTAAAACTTTGTAGTAAGTTTGGAAAGTCAGATTGGTCCCTGCTGGGTCTTTACGAGGCAACATCCTACATCTGCCAATGGTCCACGAGCACCTTGAGAGGTAAGGAAGGAATAATATAGACATGTTTCCTGTGTAAGACTAAAGCTCAGGGACTCAGCCACCATCTGAAAAATGGAAAGTTAAGTTTTTACCAGTGTTTGGAAATGGAGAAGAAAAAGCTTCATGCTTCCCCTAAAAAGAATTAGGATCTGGTCCTCTAAAATTTAACCTAATAAACCCTGAAATAAATGCTAGAAAAGATCTTTCTATTGTGTTGTAGAATTTTATTTTGAAGGATTAAAGGGGGAATATACAGTCCTTGTTAGTCTAATTTTCTTATTAGACTCCAGATAATTTATTTTATTTTATTGAGGAATGAATCTGTCACAACATCCATAAATTTTATGTGTTTCACTCTTCCCAGCTTTTACTCCTGGCCTCCATGCCCTTGCTAGTGACAGTTATTACTTTCTTTATAAGTGTGTCCTGTTTGTTCTGGGGGGAAAAAATGTGACTGGGGTCTAAGAACAACACACAGCACTTACAGGAAGTTATTTGAAGCCCCTCCCTCCCCCATACAATGTGGTCCTGGGGATAACAGTGTGGAAAGGGTAAAGAAATCCCTCCTTCTTTCATTCAGCACCCACTGTATGCCACAACCTATGCCCTATGAAGTCAAATGAGACACACTCCCTGCTCTACATCTGAGGAGTCACAAAACAAAGCTGGATTTGCATTGGAATCTACTCTCTTTCCAGGGTTTTGCTCCACCCTCCTGTAAGTAGGGAGCCTGGGTCCTATAAGGAGAGGGCCTTTGGCCAGTAGACAAGTTGTCTTCATGACTCCTGTTGGGTAAAAGAACTGAATGGGGTATTTTTTCCCCACGCCTGGCCCGAACTCGGTTCTGCCTCGAGGGCCCATTAGGCTTCAGGTCACAGCAGCTGGAGCCCAGGCGCCCAGAGCCGGTCACGCGTCTGTGCTGCCCGCTCCGTGAAGCACAATGGAGTCATTGACTATTTATTTACTCCGTACAACAAGGCCGCTGTTGACTTAATTACGGGAGGGAGCCTCCCTGCCACCCCTGGGATCTTTAAATGACTAACGGACTCTCCGATGACGCTAAATCTCTGCTCCTTAACCTCTGTAAACCCCGAGTCTCCCCCACATGTATGGGCTTACTAGGCATGTAGGGGGCATGGAGAGCCAGGAGTGGTGACGAAGAAGGTAGGGACTGGTGGTTTTGCGCGAAAGCCAGCTAGGGTCTGGCAGGACTGAGTCTCTGTGTTTCAGGGCTGGACTGAGTCAGGAGCTAGCCCGAGGTTGTGGAGGGTGGCGAGGCTGCGCCTGGTTCAGGGGAGAACTGAACTCTAAGGCTTGTCTCCGCTTAGGGCCACGGAAATGAGCGAATGGAGACCAGGGCTGGAACCTTACACGCGTACAGCCTGTTTGAAAACTGCCTCCCTGCCCAGGAGGCGGGCCTGCTACCGCTCGCCTCACTTCAACCTCCTAGCGAAGAGCCGCTCGCTAACTTCCTCTGGGGGCAACTTGCCAAATCTCTGCTCTAGGTAATATTGTAGGGATGAGGATAAAATAGAAACGGTATTGGATAGATGTTGACTTTTCCGACCCAGAGGAGCGGAAATCGGGAATTGTTTGCAAAAGCTAATCGTTTCTACTGAGAACCTGGATAGCCCGGTGTGTTCACCAGCGGTGGCCCCTTCCTGGAAGCAGTTTCGGGAAGACTTAGGGATTTAGGCACCCCTCCTCCCCCTCCGGCCTTTTAAAAAGTCTATTTAGAGTATTTAGACCCGAGTCCAGCCAGACCGGGACTGCTCCCTAGGTTTTTTTTTTTCAATAACCTTTGAACTGCGACCTCTGGTTCGGCGCCGATCAGATCTCAAGCCAAACTTCTTTCTGCAATTTGTTTGGGTTGGGAGTTTAGGGATCTGGGGGGAGCGAGGCG
This sequence comes from Saccopteryx bilineata, assembly GCF_036850765.1. NCBI lineage: Eukaryota > Metazoa > Chordata > Mammalia > Chiroptera > Emballonuridae > Saccopteryx > Saccopteryx bilineata. The sequence continues at coordinate 75,350,943 of NC_089490.1, forward strand.
TCTGCCATTCAGGCGCCAGACAGCACCAAGTCTGCCCGCCAATCTCTCAACCCTTGGGAGAAGTTTCTTTCGATTCTTAGCAACTGAGGCAGAGAGAGAGGGGCGCAGTGACTCCAGGAATCTAAGGGGTGGGGCGACTCACTGGTAATGTGCACGAGGTAGAGGTGCGGGTAAGGCGCAGGTAAAGACCATTCTTGCAGACTTCCAAGGGAAATGGCAGTACTTTGACTAAAAGGTCCACTTTGGAGACTACCAGCTGCTCCCCAAATGCTGGCAGCAGAGAAGTTTCGTTGCTATGGTTTCAGAGAGGAATAAAAGCCACCACTCAGAACCAAACGAGCTGGGGCTCCCTATACGTGTGGTCACCACCCAAGAGCCAGGCAAATTCCTTGGCGATTTGCACCACTCCTTGACCGAACATCTCTTCCCGCTCCTCCCATCCCGGAGCAGGCGGGGGTGTGCTCCGATGCGAGTATTACTGACATCTAAGTCTGGGGCATCCAGAATTCTCGCACTTTCGCTTCTGAGGTCCAAGGACCAGCGCTGTGCCCCCATTGGCCCTGGCGGCCCGGAGCCCACAGGGGCTGCGGGGAAAAGAGCGCGGCTCCTTTAAAACAGGAGGCGAGGAACCCCCGCCAGGAGGCGTGTCTGTCTCCGCCGCTGCGGCCGCTGCTCCACCGTCTCTGTCTCCGCCGCCGTCACTCGCGCTCGGCGCCCGCGGCTGCGCTGCTCTGTCCGTGAGCCGGGGACTTCCCGCCCGACCTCCTCCGGCTGCTCCTCCCCGAGGACCACCCCTCCCCCTCCCCGCCCACCTCACCCCCATCGGAAGGTAAGGACTCCCCCGGGGTGGGCTCCGATCCAGGCTGCCTTCCCAAGAGTATTTTCCCACGAGGACAGAAGGGACCAGGGGGTGGGCGAGGGACATTTTCCGCCTGGAAAGGAAGAAAGCGAAGAGCAGCGTGGCAGAGCCCGGTGCGCTGGGGGCACCCGCTGCGAGTGGCTTAGTCCCGCTCGCTGCAGCCAATTCCTGTCAAGGATACAACTGGCTTGGTTGGCTGCAGACGCTCCCGGTCTCCACATAGAATAATTTAATAAGTGGACGTGTCAGGAAGTGGCCTCTGGTACTGGGACTCACGCGAGGCGAAGAGACACAGATTGCAAGAAGCTGTGTGTCTGCTTGCGGGTCTGATGAACTCTCCAACCTTCCTTCCATCCTCCCATTCTACCATTAACCCTGCTCCCTAGTTCTTCTGTGCTGAAGAAGTAGACATTCATGCTAACCGCTGCCACTATTAAGAGCTTTGAAGAAACTCGGAGGGCGTCCCAGTAGGATGGGGTGGGGGGAGTGTCACTAGGGTAGATCATAGACGGCAAGAACTTTTAATGACTCTCTCACATCCCCTGGCATTTTTACCTTTAAGGAGTTCTTTACTAAACAACATGACCCAACTGAGGCTCTTTATAATGATTTCCAGTGTAGGGAATAGAGGATATTATAGTAGAAAAATTACCACCGTATACTTTCGGTAACAAACAGATTACCTCCTGTGATTTCTTCATCTTCATGCTGTAAGTATTCTGCCAACAGAAATTACCTTATGGATTAATTATTATTTTCATTTCACAAGAGATGATTGACTTGAATCTTAGTTTGTAGTTTACTAGAAGATATTTCAATCTTTATTTCTCTAAATTTATTACCTTATAACTTTTTAAAATATAAACCATTTTTGTCATCACCAGGGAGGCTTCCAGGGGCTTTAGGAATTTCTTAGTTAAACAAACAAACAAAATGAAATGTACAAAAGGAAAGTGATAGAAAATAAGTGATGCCTAGAAGTCTTACCTGTTTGTTTTCTTCTACTTAAACCCATTGAAGTTTGCATAAGCTGATATTAAAAGAGAAAGGTTCCGGTTTAATTTCTTAATTAAGACATACTTCTTTTCATTATCAAAACAATTAATTAAAACTCTAAATCTCATTAAACTTCAGTGCAGCAGAATGTTGGTGGAACAGTTGATAGGTGTTGAGAATCACAAGGGATTTCATAGCATAATATTCATAGTTACGAAGAAGAAAGTGCAAGTATGCAACAGTGTGGTTTTAACTGATATCAGCTCTGATTTTATTCTCTGGCAACTCTAATGCCATGGATGAACAGGCTGTTTATTTTAGCTTAGTTACAATACAACAGGCCACATGCATGGAAGACTTAAGTCGAATGTTACTATAAGATGAGGTTTCTCAAATGTCACACAACAGCAGGAATACAGTGACAAGTTAAGTGGAATTCTTACACAGAATTCAATGTGAGACATTTAAATATAGATATGGCATGAAGAACCTTGAAAAACCTTTAAAATTCAGGTTGTCCTAGGATTACGTATTTGCTGTTTCTTGAAAAAGGTATATAAATGTGCTGGAAGGATTATTGTTCATGCCCCAGCAGGTGGCAGCTAACTAGAATAAGATTCATTTTCAACGGGAGAACAGAAAAATAAAATTGCTTCTCAAGTAATATTGTCCCAAAATAAGAGGTCATTAGTGTCAGTTAATGTGAAAATACAGTGAAAAATAAAGCTAATGGCTTTTTGTTTTTGTTGTAACTAGCTTTGCATGAACACGATATACATTTTGTTCCTTGATAATTTATCATAGGCTTGGTATCTCTTCATGTCAGCATTCTGGTTTGTTTTTTTTGTTTTTTTTTTTTCCATACTTTTAGACACAGCTCCTCTTTTTGAGCAGTTAGTCATCTCTGCTTTGACCTTGGAACCTACAGAGCCTTGTCTCCTAGAAATAAAGGTTGCCATATGGTTAAAATAAATAACAAAACAAAACAAAAAACAATAAATGAAACCATTAAATAAGGTGTTTAAATCTTACTATTGCTAAACATATATGATCTCCTGACACCAAACAGTGTTTTTTTTTTTCTTTGAGAAAGGAGCAAAGTACAAAACTGACACAATTTTTAAAAGAGATTTAGAACTGGGTAGAGAATAGTATATAATGATTTTTATCAATCCTTCATATAGTCCCAGAACTATGATGTATATTATTAGTATTAGGAAGAAACTTGTAATAATTTCAAAATTGCATTACTCTAAGCATTTTATACCAAATCATTTTGTTCTAATATTAGGGGGGTAATTTTAGGGGTTTTTTTTGTTGTTGTTGCTGCTTTTGCCCTGAGAGTGAGCGATATCTAGTGAGAAAGAATGAGAATTAATCTGATTACCCTTGTAACAGATGGAAATCTAGAGGTGGAGAATTCTATAGCAATAACTGATTGTACACTTTAGAAATATTTCTAGCCACTGAACATTGACAGCATGTTATTCAGTGTTCTAAATTCTTGGTGGTCTTTTGGGCATTCTTTTTTTGTACTGGGAAATGAGTAGTTTAGTGCTCATGAGTGAACTCAGAGTTAATGTAAGTGGCTTTTGTGATAGTATGTCTTGGAGGGGGATGACTATTAGCACATCCTGGGTATGCCAAACAATTTCAGTAAGGTACCCTGAAATATACACAAAGCACAGTTGACAAAAAAAGTCCTCTTGATGATGTGAGCAATGCAGTGATTCAAATTCACAGGCTTTGTGTAGTAGAAAGATGCAATTGTCACTTCAAATGGTACATTACCCATTCAATGTACTACTATACTTTCAATGTACTACTCCAGAATGAATCTATGACTGGTGCGCTGTCCGCGGTCCTGAAGAAAGGTTTTCTACTGCCTTGCAGTTTAGTTGGACAGGTGGAGATATCTGTGGTGTTGAAACCTTTCAGATTCATTGATGGATGTAAATGAACCTAATTTATCACAGGTGCACAACTAGTTCTTTGGAGACCAATTAACAGTAAAAAATAATGCACGTTTTACTGTTTAATTTACTGTGTGAGAATTTCATGTGTCTGGAAGCTTGATTTTTCACTTTTTCTACTAGAAATCTAATAAATAATCTCACAAAAATGAAATAGTTTAGAATGCTAATTTTCAGCAGAGAAGTTACAACTGTAATGTCAAATGCCATTATGTTAACAGAATACACACAAAAAAGGAGTTATGATACATTTTATTTTCTCAGGTTCCATTAAATGACAACTACATGGCAGAATTGCAGTATTTTCTATAGTTACAGCGTTCTATTTTCATGTATTAGGTATCAATTATATTGACAACTAAAAAATAGGAATATTTATTGTTTCCCTGGCAGTCATTATTATCTCTGCTAGGATCAAAAAGCATAAAGAACAAATAGAATGGAGTCAATGAGACTGCAAGTACAAGACAGAACATGTTGGGCTGTACTTGTTTTACAAGAGATATTTTAAACATGGACTGAAGGAGTCGCTAGATACCCTTGGTTTTAGCACAAGGTGTTCCTTTTAAAGTGCTCAAATAGTCAAATTATTTGATTGAATTGCCTGCTATACTGCAGAACTAGCCATTCATGATACTTATTTTTGACACTGCAGTTATGCCTCCATCTTAAAAATAAAATCAATGCCTACTTAATGCTTTGGCAAAATGAAAGTTTATTTTTAAATAAGCATTTTATAATATCTTAAGAAAAATAGACTGAAGGAATCATTATGACGGAATGAAAACATTACATTGTTTTCTTGCTTTCTGGAGGAAACAGTACTCATATCACTGTTTAAAAATTAGATTATTCTTCAAATAAGATATGATTTTGTATGTTGTCCTAAGGTTTAACCTATGCCCTGTTAGTTGGTTCTATAAAAAAAGAGATTAATTTTAATATACAGGTCTAGAAGTTTGCCTCTTGTGCTTCTTTGTCACTTAAAAACAATAATATATAGCAATATATTTATTACTATCCATTTTTATTTCACTTGGTAATGTAAAACATTATGTAGTATTGAGTATTTTTATCTATATGTCTAGCAGACAGCATATTACCTATTTGAACAATAAAGTGTATTTTTTATTATTTTAATAAAAAAATACTCTACTTTTTTCTTGACTAAATTGCTAGTTTGAAAGCCAAGACAGTCACTGCCTGGGAACTCTAAATATTCTGACCAGGACACCAGGAAACAATAAGGCACTTTTAGATAGAACTGTGACAATTAAAGAAAAACATCCATTCAAAAGACCAAAGAGAAGATATCTGGGCATAAGTGACTGAGGCCTTTGGAGTTTACTTCACCAATTCAAACATTGTCATCTTTTTATATATGCACAATTATTTTAGGTGAGCTAAAAAGTGGGTGGAAAAATATGATTCTTTCTCTTATTCAACATTTTTTTTTTTTGCCTTAAAAGGCAACTTGAAGAAATCTATTTTTACTTCTTGGTAGTAATCAAGGAATATCCCACTCAAGTTTTAAATGACGATCTTCATCTCTCCGATTGTGCTCCTATCTATATTCATTCCTGGACAAAATTTTAAAAGTATAACTAAGACCCTCTTTCAACTTAAGCACAAGTTACATTTGCAGTAAATTCCTTCATTTTAGACCACTTCATTTTTTACAACTCTTAAGCAAAGTGATTTTGACTTAGTTTGTCATTTATTAAAAATTCATCAGTTGATTGTAAGAAGTCCGCTTGCATGCACCAGTCACTCTCTTGGCAAAGAGTATTATTGAAAATAAAAGCACTTTCCCCAAGTAAATAAATTCGACTTCTTCCTTGCAACTCAAGGCAGGCGATCAGAGCGGTTGCATAATAGATATTGGGAAAGCTCACTCACTGGCAGGGAGCCTTAAGAAGCAAGCAGCTATCTCAATTTTTCTCACTTAATCTTGGCTTCACGTCAGAAGCTGTGCAGCAGTGCAGTAGAATAGGGCCTGGCAAAAACCTTTGCTCGCAAAGCGCCTTTGTACGGGTACGCTACCTCGCTACTGACACCTCGGCGGTTTCCAAGGCTGGATTTCCTATTGATTTCCCTCCTCCTTTGCTTCTCCAGGCTCGCGCAGCCAGACATTGTGGGTGTGCGTGCTGGATTTCTCCCGGATGCTCTCCGAATAACATGGATGTCCCACCATTCCTTGCAGTGGAAGGTTGCTCCTTGGCGCAGTGAGTGAAGAACATGCAGCGATTGCTAATGGGTTTGGGAAGCGGAGACTCCTTCCTCTCTCTGTGACCATGCCGTGATCGTGCCTGCGGCCACCGCTCAACACATCCTCATTCCTACCCGAACCGGGAGCCTAACGCTAGATCCGGGAAGTGGGTGCCGCGCGCGTGTGGACACAGAAACACCATGAAGATTATTTCTCCAATTCTAAGTAATTCAGTCTTCAGGCGCACCATTAAACTCCTGCTCTGCTTACTGTGGATTGGATATTCTCAAGGAACTACACATGTGTTAAGATTTGGTAAGATTCCCCGTCTCCAGTGCTGGGTATCTGGCTACCAGGCCGCCGGATGTAAACAGGCGGGTTCGCGCTGCCAGGCGGGTGGGCTCCACGCATTCCAACCTGTTTCCCTGCTCCGTAGCCTCTGGGTTTTAAAGAACCGCCTGTGCCTTTTCTTTTATTATCTTTCCCCCCATTTTCTTAAAAGAAAATTAACTGCAGGAGGTTGAAGTGAGTGACAGTGTTTGATAGTGGTCGCTGCTTGACCTCCCCATAGTAGCCTGCCGGAGAGCGGCTCGTGTCGTTGGGGGCACACCACCTGGGCGCCCCGCCTGTCTCACCCGGAGTTTCCCAGGCTGGGCGGCCGCGAGGTCCTCACGAAGGTGCGCGCCGGGGCTACACGTCTCTCAGCTTGCGAGGCTGCTGAGTTAATACTTGCTAACTCTGACGAGTTATATAGTCCGTGCGCTTTCGCCTGGGACTCGGACAGGTCCGCAGGTGGAAGGCGCTAGTCTTTTAGATTTCTTTTGTCAGCAGAAAGATTTTTTAGTTAATTCCACCGCTTTTCAGTTAATCGTTTCGTGCTGTCTTTACAGGGATTCGGAGCTCTTAAAAATCTTGTTAGGTTAAAAAGCTCTACTTAGCAAGAGGAGGCTGCTACCTAGCTGGAGTGAAGTTGTGTCCGACGGGGTGGGATGGAGGGGTGTTTGTTTTCACCCCGGCAGTACTCCTTTCTTAGCTTTCTCATTGCTCCTTCTGGACTAATAAATGATTAACAGTGATGATTGGGGCAGAGGGTAGTTGTATATGGGAGTCTTAGTCTGCATCTTTATTTCACTGTGACGTGATTAAAGGGCCCAGGTAGCCGTTATGTATTATGGGAGTCTGCTTTCCCAAAGAATCAGGGTTTCCTGAGAGCGCAAAGGAAAATCTAAACGTGGGACTCCAGTGGAAATGCTGGTCAGAAGGTTTTCTGGGAGAAAATGAAGTGTGGGCAATACTCAGCTGCTCTTGATGGCCAGTGGAGTTTTAGTAGAATTAGGGAAAGTTCCCATAAGTAGATAAGAGGGACAGAGAAGAATTTCAGCTGGGTAAATGCTTCCACCCTGGGTGCTTTCTTTAACAGTTCAAGTGGATTTCGACCAAAGAGTGCAGGAGACCGTATAATCCTGAGTATGTGCTTTTGAGATAAAAGCAGATACATTAAGTCACTCAGTCAAATTTTAATCAAAGAGTGATTACCTGTATCTCCTATTATGTCAACAGCATCTTCTCTTTCCTTTCCTCATGTGCTTTTTCTATAATAATAAAAATTTATCGCTTCTCTCAGGCTTTGTGGAAACAAGATAGAAATGCTTTTCTCATATGAAAAAAGGGAACCCTACTTTTCCCTTCCTCCCAACACATAGACACCTGGAGTCCAGTAGGCTAGTAATGACTAAAAAACAATGCGTTATAACTAGATTCCTAGTGTAGTAGTTTTACTTCTTTCTTCATGCCTTTAGATGGTGCTTAAGCACGTTGCTCTTAGCAACAAGGGTCCACAGGAATGCATATTTCTTTAGATGAGATTAAACAGGTCCCTCTTATCACTGGAAATGTGTGTGTGTTCAGCTGTTCTGCTTCAAGCACATAAGTGCTACAGTAGGGTAGTTTTGCCAATATTTTGAGTAGTACAACCTACTTATTTGGAATATTAAGATATCTTCTGAAGTGTGTTTGTGAATGAGTGTGTGTTAGTGTGTTTGCAGACTGGGTGGGAAAGAAAGAAAGACTGGGAGCTGGAACACTGAAACAGTACTCTAAAGATTTAATTATTGCTGCTCTGGTCTTGCAGCACAATATTTGCTGAATCATTAGATTGTTACATTCGCTGATCATTTCATATCTTCATATTAAAAATCTTGGTGACTGTAGCAGAGTGGGTAGCTGCTTTCCAAAAAAAGCTGACACACACAAAAACACATTTTCCTAGACCAATGCTTACTAAGAATCTCCTTAAGAAAAGGGGAGCAGGTCAAGACCTTCCCACCAGTGCCTTGGTACCCTAAAACAACAGCCCAGTTTCTAAATTACCTGATATTTTCTCCATTAACTTCAAAAATCTTCCATGTGGAGGGCCATTTTCTTTGATTTCTGACCTGAGTTGAGGGGCAGGTCTGTGTATATTGTAATCACTGTGACATTTCACTGTTGAGGCTACTTTGATGCAGTGGTGACAATTTTGCTTTCCTCTGGGGAAGACATTTTTTTGAGTGGAGTGTAAGCCACTTTTGAGAAAGGCTATTTTCAACTTTGACTGAAAAGGTGAACCAGAACCTTATACCTGGCCCTGTGCCTGGGAAGGGAAGAGGTTGGAGTTGCTGGTGGAACAGCTACCTTTGGACAGCCCTTGGATGTTGGTGAGACACACCATCTCTGAGAAAGTGGCACCTAGCCCCTTCTTTCACCCACTGACCCAAGCGTAGCTAGCAACCTCCAGTAGCGGCCACAACAGTGGGGCTATGGCAACCACCACCTTCTGGGGTTGTCCTTGACCCAGTTCCCACTTCCTGTGTCCCCTATCTTCCTGCTCAGGGTATGACCCTTGCCAGATCCCTCAAAACCCTATCCAGGTGCGCTCTCTCTCTCTCTCTCTCTCTCTCTCTCACACACACACACACACACACATTCACACACTCATTCATTCACACAGGCAAATGTGCTCTCGCCTAGAAAAGCAAGTCAAATACTTTGGCACAAGGACTCTGGTGCCCAAGAAAACCTCCTGCAGTTCCGCCCACTTGTGCCTGTGTCCCGGTGCTCCCCACTTCCCAGTCCCAACCCACTGCTTCGTACTGGACTGCCCACCGGGCAACTGCTGCTTAGCAAACATGTCCCAATGAAGGCCTCCCAAGGAGGAGGAGCACCAACCCCAGGGCGCTTCCCTGAGGCTATAAAGCAGCCTGCGGGGCACCCCAGGGTCAGCTCCTCAGGAGGGGACCGGCAGCTTTTGGTGGTGGCCATTTCCCGGCCTTCGATCCAGGGTGGCTTCTCCAGGGCGACAACCCAGAGGTGTCAGCAGACAAGGTGGATCTTGGAAAGTTCGAGTCAATTCCTCCACAGCAAGTCAGCTCAGACATTCTCCGCCCGCTTTTCCAGAGGCGCAGGCCCTGGGTCTCCCCCTCCCCCTTGACCCCCCCAGTCGCGCCTCTCCCTATCGCTCAAGCTTTGGGGCCCCAGCAGCACTATGTAAACGAGGCACCTTTGTGTCCTGCAGCTGTTTCCTAGCCCTGCGGCTCCCTGGAGGGGGCTCCAGCCGGATCCTTCCGCCCAAGGGGCGTGGCCCCCAATTCCCTGGTCTCTCAGGTATTCGGTGGCTCAGCAGAACTTGAACGTTTATGTTGTTACTTTAGCCGCCCTTCTCTTTCGGTTGGCTGCACTTCTGCTTCTGGGAAAGCGTGAGGTGATTCGAAGCCGGCTCTGAACAGGGCTTTGTGCAGGGTTAGAGGTTCCCTCAGAGTTTGGGGACATCTTTTTAAAGGAATCACTCATCAAGCCACCCCTTGTTTCCTTTCTTTAGGGTCGGGTTTTTCAACTTCCATGTGCGAATTGACATTTTTGTCAAAACGAAGATAGCACCCCAAACTTTCTTCCAAACTTCTGGGCGTTTTTTTTTCAAGATTCTTTCCGGAGGAGCTGAGCAGGTGGTAGGCCATTTCTTCCCTGTAGAAGTTTCGACCAAGCTTTTCTCTTAAGCATGCCAGTAGAAAGCCTTCAGTAAAAGGTTTCCCAGGCGAAGTTCCCCTCTCCCCCCAAGATGCGCCAGTATCTTGGCCCTGCGCACTGGCCACAGGTCCATGACTCTCCTGTGCCTACGTCCGAGGTGAAGGCAAGCAGCTCAGGGACAGCTCAGATAATTAAATCCACGGCCTGAGAGGGAACGCAAAAGGTTCCTATGGAAATTTCTGTATTTGTTGGATGTCTCATGTGATCCCAGATATAATAATTAGTAGCAGATGTACTACAACGTCGGAGAGTGTGAGTGAATTGACTGAGTTTAGAAGCCACCACGCTCAGCAAGTTCTTTGAAAGAGATTTTTCTTCCTTTGGGAGTTGAGGTGGGCGGGAGGGAGGAGTGGCCTTACATCTGGAATCAGGAAAAGTGGCTCTTGGGAGGCGGGGATTTGGGAGTAATAGCAGCTACTGCCTGAAACAGATAAAGCCTGAACACCTGCTCTGCTGAGCTCTGGAAAGCAGGGGAGGGAAAGGAAGGCTTTCCAAGAATCGCCAACACAACGGCTACAATATAAATTTTTTTTCTATTTTTTCACATAAGTTCTCACTTATTCTTAAAGCTTCAAATAATACCTCTGATGTGATCCATCAACGGAGGCACACTTATTTCAGAAAACGACTTTGAAAAATGATCTTTCCATCCTCTAGAAATAGCTCCCCTTCTCCACCCAGCCACATGGATCTCAGCGCCTTTTCTCGCTTTGTGTGGTTGTCTTTCAGCAGTGAACATGGGTTTATATGTCAGCAAAGATTTCTTCAGACACCTTTTGCTTTTTAGTTTAACTCAAGTGATCATTGCAGTGTGTTCATTCCCTGAATTCTCAAATGACACTGTTTCAACATTTACTCAGCACAGCAAAGTTAATGCGAATTGTTCCCACACAAAGGAGGAATGTATGCCATGGACCAAATGTGGGATGTACCATTCACCATGAAATATAGTTTTGTTTGTGATAATCATGACAATCTTTGATTTTCTTTTAATTGTCAAAATTTCTGTAAGAAAATGCTTTGCTCTTTTGTGGTAGCAATTTGAGTGAGGAATTAATTTTTTGTTGTTAGAATTTTATTGAGTTACTGCAGGTCCAGTTACATTTATTTCCTGGAAATGGTCAATGTCCATTTTGCACACCAAGTAGAAAGCAGTTCACTGTTATTCAACTGTATTATTCTTAAATCACTATACTGCATCCATAAACCTGCAGGTTGTTGGAGATCCCAGGTTTTCCTTAGTAGGATGGTCTGATGGATTTACATGGAATGGGTTATTTGCATTTGTGGTGAAGCTTTATCTTCTATGCACTTTCAATTTATAGTCCATTTATCAAGGAACTAGAAGTGCTTCAAATGAATCTTAAACCCTAAATCTTAGCATGAAAGGTAAGGTCAAAAGCTCCTGAAAGGAAAGGAAGTAGATGCACATCATCATTATTGACTGGTCTAGATTAAACACTGAAGGGGAAGATTTCAATCTGATAACATCCTCATAGGGCTTCCTGTTTTTCTTTGCTGCTTCTGCTGACAATTTTGTAAGGTAATTAAGTTGGCTGATTGAAGTCATGATGGTCATGGGGCGATAAAGACCATTTGAATTTAATGGAATTTAAAACAACAGAGCACTGAACACAACTCTTACCCGAACAAGAATTTTAATGGCCCATTCTGGGTGCTGACTAAATAGAACGCCCTTAACAAGTTTAATAGAAAGGGCAAGGCAGATTAGCACTAGATAGTCTTTATGGTTGAAGATTGGAGAATTAAAATTATCCCTTTAAAAGACTCATTAATGCCTTATCAAGATTTAATGTAGGTTAAATAAGCTTTCTTTAGACCTTCATCATATACTGTTAACCTAGGTTAAGGATCAAGTTTCAGTAAGAAAATAATTTTGAGAGCTGACTTATATGGCTCTCTTATTTCAAAAAACAAAAGACATTTAAAATTCTCTAAGAGTATATAGATACAGTGTTGAGGGTTACTATTGATAATGAATCTTTTCTTTCTGTAACCTTTTTGTAAAGAACAAATTTGACTTTTCTTTTAAAGTTTCATTATTGGTAATTTTTTCTTATAAACAAAGCTTTCTGTAGTTGAAAAACTGCAGATATAATAAAGAAATGTTCTCCTTCTGCAGTTTCAATAGTCATAGGTATTTGATCTGGTTTATGTTGTCATTTTAATTTTGTTCTTTTTTCTTGCTGAAACTTTTGCATACAGGCTACCATACTTCAGTGCATTCAGCTTCCTCCTGCTCCCAGGAAAAGAGCAGGTCCTTGATTTACATTGGGGTCACTAAAGAGCAGTCAGTGCCAAGGTGAAAGTCAAACTTCAGTCTCTTATGTGATTGTTCCCTCCAACTCTTTCTCATCTTGTGGAATTGTCTACTCAAAGTTATCAGTTGCTTTGACTATTCAAGAAGAACCTGAGAACCAAGTTTTCATATAAAAAAATCTGCCAAATTTTATGGTACATAGTTTTTATTTTTAAATTAATTTATTGCTTGATTTTAGAGAGACAGTATGGGAGGGAGAGAGAGAGAGAGAGAGAAACATTTATTTGTTCCTCCACTCTTCCATGCCCTCATTGTTTGATTCTTGTATGTGCCCTCACTGGGGATTGAATCCACAACCTTGGTATATCGAGACCGTACTCTAACCATCTGAGCTGCCTGGCCAGGGCTAATTGTACACAGTTTTTAAAACTGTTTAAAAAATTCTATGTTGATTAAACCTAAAGCATTTAGTTAACTAAGTTGGATGTGGCTTCCCCCCAACCAAAGGTCACCAGTTTTCACCCTCCAGCTCATCCCACATTTTACAGGTTCTCTAAGAAACATATTTTTCTCACTCCTTAGGGATCCCCAAACAGGTAAGGCTTATTTATCTCTTGTCTCACATCTTTGGGGGAAAAACATTTTATATTGCTGTATTTTCAAAGGGACAAAATCAGCTAATCTGGTAATAATTCTAATCTGATAAAATTAGAATGGATGGTAAGAGAAGACCTTCGAAATCTGCAGGATTTATTTATTTATTTTATGTTTGGGCTTGGAGGCTACTCTCCATCTATAGCAGGATTCAGAGAGGGCATTTGCCTATAGATGGACTTAAACCTTTTATTCCCTTAATTAAAAACTTCTTTTCTAGATTTAGTAGAGAGCCAGTTCACTCGACAGCATGGTGTGAAAATCTGAAAAGGGTCTGGGAGCTTGTGACTTTCAGATATTTTCCCATTGGTACATGTAATTCTATCTTTCTTTTTAGTTAATCATTTGCCCTCTCACATGGCCTTGGTTTAAGACAAGTATATTCTGGAAGGAAGAGTACATATCCCTAGACTGTAAATTTAGGATGAGTTTGTTAGATCCATCGATTCTGCCTGTAAGAGAGATGCACAGATAGAAAAGAAAATACCAGGTGCCTAAGGGAGTGCTCAGTGATTAGCACTGATTTGAAGAGGAGGCTGAGAAAAGAAAAGTCAAATGCCATTTGATACACAGTCTTTTCTAAAGCTACTGCCAGACATCTCAGTGCTTTATACGTTGGTATTTTTTATTGTATTAATCCAACTCTTTGAGCAGATGTGATTATTTTGTATTAGATGTCAGTGATATTCCTGGGGAGTTATATATATATATATTATGTATGTATATATATAATGTATGTATGTATGTATATTGAAGTACTAATTGAGTGGCTCAAAAATATATGCAATAGTTGTGTAAGAAGATTTTTGTGTCTTGAATTTTTATTGGGGAGATGGGACTCTGGCTGGAACCTATAAAACTTGTGTGATAGGAAAGGAGAGAGGGAAATGATTCATATGAGGAAGAAAAGGAAATTAAGAAAAGTGAGCTTTGGGACAGGGAATATCAGAGGATAGATAAAGCTTTGCTTTTCTAGAACTTTAATATTTAGGTTATAGGGTTTGGACACCTGTCTCTAGCCCCTGGAAAGCTATTGAAGGTAAAAGATAAGCTTGACTTGGTCTTTAATAAGCAGTCAAGTGGTTTCTCAGTCTGCTGCTTGCATTTTATGAAGAATAAGTGGGTCTCCTTTCTATGTCTTTAAAGTGAAAGCAAAGGACACATCCTTGTTCTTGATTACTGAAGCCTTTAAGGAGTTCTTGGTCTGGGATCACAGACGTTTCTTAAGTGAAATTCTGAAATGAAATAAAAGAATATTTTTAAACATATGGTCTGATGAAATGAGTAAGCAGGGGAAAGTTTCCAGTTAATCTAAGGGAAAATGCATGGGAAGACAATTTAAAACTAGTTAGATTCTTTGAGGGATACCGTAAATTGCCTCCAAGGCATTCTCAATGTTTTGTCTTAATTTCAAGAGATCTTCATTACCTGAAACATTATCTATAATATATAATACAATTATTTTAAAAAAGAATTAATTAAAAACAATTTTAATAGAATGAGCTCATTGTTGGTGATATTGTCTAAGTCTGCGTGCACTCAGGATTCAGACCCTAAATTTAGTTGTTTGAGTCATTAATTTTACTCCTGATTTTGTCATCTAGTGGCTACAAATTAGAAAAAATAATTAAATCTCACTGAACCTTGACTTTCATATCTGTAGAGTGGATATTACTTGCTATGTGTCTAACTTTCAAGGATAATGTTGGAATCAGTAGGAAAATGTATAGAGCTCTGGGCTATCACAGAAAAGGACTTTTGGGATTAAAAATGTAATTGTTTATTTACTGTGTATGTGTGGAACAAAGTAAAATTAGTTATTACTCATGGACATTTTATTCAACACCTTAAACTGTGCATTGAAAGTAGCCTGTCTTTTAAAAATTATTTTCAAGTAGTTTTCTTTAAAATGCACCGGAAGTTATCATAAACATGTTGAAAAGGACTTATTGACTAATAGAACAAATTTTTGTTTGAGTTGATAGTATTATAGAACAGCAAGTCCATTGTTTCTTTTTCCTCTTTAAACATCAGGAATTTAATTGGCATTATCAAATATCCCAGGTATTAGTAGGAAACAAATCACATCTGAAAGCAAGAAATAATGAGCAAAGAAATAATGCTAAGTCATAAGGTAAAGATTTTTCACTTTGTCACAACTGTATAGTTTTTTAAATTTATGATCATAAACATTTCTGAAAAATTATGCCTGATTTTATATATTCTTCATTCTTCATCTAGCTGCCTGTGATGACCTTTTAGCAGTCATTCAAGTTTTGTAGACACATGACTGTATTTGATCCATTTGTATTGATTCAGAGAAGTTTCATGTACATTCAGATTTACAACAGTTGTCTGGGGCTGATAAGTGGGACTTTTCTATGGTTATGTTGACATCTTCATTGCAAAGCTATCTTAGGCAGATTCTTTTTAAGGCACAACAGACTCTACTGTCAACCTCACATCACTAACCTCACCCTTCCTCCCTCAGGCTCCTCTACATTGCCTTTGACTCTTCCTTTCATCATCTACCCCAGCGTTGGTGCGTAGGAAGAGATGAAGACCCCTACCTCTCCACACAACCAGTGGTGCCACTTGAGAGAATCCAGGCCTTTGAAAAAGTCTATTTAACTTATAACACATTTTTATATTTGGAATTTTTTAAAATGTTTTCAAAGCTTCAGAATATGAAGCTTATTAGGAAAATTTCCTGGATATTGAGGATAGTGAAGTTTTGGATCAGTGATTCCCGAATATCCGGAGTGGGATGAAAGAGAGAAAGTCTCAAGATTTTTATGATAACCTAAAGTGGGAATGGACTAAATACCTATTGAAAAAGACTCTCCTGTTTTAAGTCTGGTGTCCGTTGCCCTGGAAGCAATTCTGCACTGTTGTAGATGTGATGTTGGAGTATGTGAAGATATAGTGGAGGTTCTGCTTCCAGGGTTGAAGGCAGAACATATTCTAGTCAGTCATCCTTCCCTGAGCATTCTGGGTTAATCCTTCAGAGAGCCTTCCTGGAGACTGGAGGTGATGTTCCAGTCACTCATGTCATCTTGTTTTCTAAGATGCATCTCTTTTCCTTGTGCTCTTCCATATGTCAACTGTCCTTTGAAATGTAATTCAAGTTTTACTGTCCTCAAAATGTTTATTTTAGCCTGACCAGTTAGTAACGCAGTGGATAGAGCCTTGGACTGGGATGCGGAGGACCCAGATTCAAGACCCTGAGGTCGCCAACTTGAGCACGGGCTCATCTGGCTTGAGCAAAAAGCTCACCAGCTTGGACGCAAGGTCACTGGCTTGAGCAATGGGTTACTTGGTTTGCTGGAGGCCTGCGGTCAAGGCACATATGAGAAAGCAATCAATGAACAACTAAGGTGTCGCAACGAAAAACTAATGATTGATGCCTCTCATCTCTCTCCATTCCTGTCTGTCCCTGTCTATCCCTCTCTCTGACTCTCTTTCTGTCCCTGTAAAAATATATATATATTTATTTTAGGTAAGGATTTGGTAGAATAGAGTAAGCATCAGCAAAAAAACTTGATTATATCAATGGTTCCAAAACCTTGTTTCACATAAAAATGGAAAAAACTTTAAATATTGTAAATTTAAGGTTCCCAAACCTGGAGATTTTATGAATTTAAATGTGTCATTTTTCACAGCTGCATACTTCCACAACTGCATAGTAATAGTATCTTTACGTTTTAAGAAAACTTTTAAGTAATATATTTGAAAGAAACAGAACAGAACTCCAAGGCAGGATGAGAGTCAACTATTGATAATTCTAATAAGTTTTTTTTAATTATTTTTTTTATTTTAAAATAGTTACAGTTCCTCTATTTTTAATGAGCACATGCCTCAGCATTTTGGATTGACAATTTATAATCATGACTAAGCTATGAAAAACAATGAGTAAATTTTGAGATAAAGGTTGTGGGTTTGATATTTTATCATTCCTCATAGAACACACTCAGTGTTGGGCTCTCAGCATATCTCTGAAGCGCTGACTGGTTCTTTAAAACCTAAGGACTTAGAATATTCATACACAACCAACACCACAGCCCAAAGGGATCTTAAACAGGTGTTGTTTTACAAATAATGTCTAAGATGATATATAGTTGTGGGACCTTTCCCTCTCAACATCCTACTAAAGGAGCCCCTAATAGGTCATTTAAAAATTTTGTTTTCTCCAACTTTATCAGAAACAAATTCCAGCAGACATCTGCTCTCATTGAGAAGACCTCAACTAAGTTGTCTTGAATACATGCAAATGACCCAGAATCTAGGCTGAAAGTGAAGTTGAGCCTAGGTAGTGTTCATGGACAATACCATGCCCACCTCTACCCCAGCATCATTGCTCTGATTATATTCTCTGGGTTATTATTAAGTCATGGTGCCAAGAGTTGAAATCTGGACACTACCTTTGGAATGAAATCAGGATGTTCTTATATATTCTTTCAGGTAGACATTATCAATAATTATGTATACTGCTTTAGTATTAAAATTGATAATATCTTCATCAATATTATTGGTAACTATTTTCAATATTGATTGCCTACTGTGTAAAACATCAGTTTATTTCTATAATTTAAGTTGCCATCTGAGAAACTGTACACATAATTATGTATAGGACACATGTAATTGATTCATAATTTATTTATTTATAGGCAGTCCCTAGATTATAAAAAAGATATATTCTGAAGGTTTATTCTTAAGTTGAATTGGTATGTAAGTTGGAACAGGTACATTTACCTATTAAATGCAATTTAAATGTTTATTTTTACCTTTCTGTGCATATAAGTACTTAAACATTTTCAAATCTATGGAACCTAACTTGTTCGTAACCTAGGTACAATCTGTATTTATTTTTAACTTATTTATTTATTTATGAGATAGAGAAAAAGAGAGAGAGAAACATCTATTTGTTGTTTCACTTATTTATGCATTCATTGTTTGATTCTAATATGTGCCCTGGTGGGGCATCAAACCCACAACCTTTTTTGTATCTGTACAACATTCTAACCAACTAAGCTACCCAGCCAGGGTGATAGTATGACTTAAAAGTAGCACAGTTATAGATAGGTAAGAGATTCTAATGTATTAAAATTATTATAATCACATTTTAATGATAATTTCAAGAGAAATATTGAAGAAACTAATCAACTTAACTTTACTATTTCTCAGAAGTTTTCTTATATGTACTCAACTATATTTACAAATATGTGTTTAAATTTTGTCAATTCTTTTAATTAAACAGTTCAGAAGGTATATCACAACTGAGAACATGTAAATGTGTTTTATTGTGTTTTTTTTGGCGAGAGAGAGACAGACAGATAGGGACAGACAGACAGGAAGGGAGAGAGATGAGAAGCATCAATTCTTTGTTGCGGCACCTTAGTTGTTCATTGACTGCTTTCTCAAATGTGCTTTGACTGGGGGCTCTGGTTGAGCCAGTGACCCCTTGCTCAAGCCAGTGACCTTGGGCCTCAAGACAGCAACCTCTGGGCTTAACCCAGAAACCATAGGGTCATGTCTATGTTTCTGTGCTTAATCTGGTGATCCCGTGCTCAAGCCAGATTAGCCTGTGTTCAAGCCACCGATCTTGGGATTTCAAACCTGAGTCCTTAGCGTCCTAGGCCATCTCTATCCACTGTGCCACTACCTGGTCAGGCTGTAAATGTGTAATTTTTTAAAAATGTGTCTAGTGCTGTGAAGTTCTCTGGAAGACAAATATGAAAAAATCTTTTATATGGCATGAATTTCACAGTAGGTTTTATTCATATATATTTATCCGATTATAGTTCTAGAAGTACTATGCCTATAATGTTACCATTTGCATAGGATAAATTTATATATATGTAGGAAATGAAGAATGTTCACAATAGGGAATACAAATTAGTAAATTTACATTTATTCATAGATATGAATTTATTGGCTTTAGGTAGGAGTCTCTGACTTTACTAAATTTGATCACAAGTAAATGGTAATAGAAGTGAATTTTTCAAAGTACTTTAAATTTCATACATCTTTTATTTCCTAGCAGGTAGCCAGAATACATCAGCATTTTTAATATAAACAAAGATAGAATCTTAGCTAAGATTTCAAAGTATCGTATTTTGTAAGTAAATTATGGTGAGGATTTTATGTCAAAAATTTTTTTATTATTTTTCTGTATTGTGTAGAAGGCCACTGTACTTGAATATAAAAAAGTAGTTATGTATTAATAAAATGCTCTACTTAGTGTAAGTAACCTCACTCCCTCTCTTTTTAGGTGTTACTTATCAAGAAAGAGAGATAAAGCTAAATTTGTTCAAGAGAAAATAATATTGTAAGGAGGATGCTGAAAGCTTCCTATCAGTTCTTTCAAATTCAATTTAATTTTTTAAAATTTAAATTGCCATTCAATTCACCAAATATTTATTCAGCATTGTTGAATATCTGGTTCAGTTCTTTGATTACTGATCTAGTATAATGGTTGGACATCAAGATATAATTAAAAATTTAATAAATATGAAAATTTTCTTAAAATATGGTTATTTTAACAAATACATTATATGGAGGTTTTTAATGCTACTCTCGTGTTTTTTGTTTGTTTGTTTGTTTGTTTGTTTGTATTTTTCTGAAGTTGGAAACGGGGAGAGACAGACTCCCGCATGCACCCCACCGGGATCCACCCGGCACGCCCACCAGGGGGCGACGCTCTGCCCACCAGGGGGTGATGCTCTGCCCATCCGGGGCGTCCCTCTGTCGAGACCAGAGCCACTCTAGCACCTGGGGCAGACGCCAAGGAGCCATCCCCAGCGCCCGGGCCATCTTTGCTCCAATGGAGCCTTGGCTGCAGAAGGGGAAGAGAGAGACAGAGAGGAAGGAGATGGGGAGGGGTGGAGAAGCAGATGGGCGCTTCTCCTGTGTGCCCTGGCCGGGAATCGAACCCGGGACTTCTGCACGCCAGGCCGACGCTCTACCACTGAGCCAACTGGCCAGGGCCCTCGTTTTTTTTCTGATAGGCAATTATGTATATTTTTCAGTTCTATATTTTTGGTTCTTTTCAATATTTTATTTTAAAACCTTCTTTATTAAAATTTAGTCTAAGACATTCACATATAGTTAGATATAACTTATTAAAATGTATGTGTGCATGAGGACAGTGAAGGGGGGGAAGGAACACATCTAAATTACTTGAAGTGTTTGAGTACTATATTGATTAGGCTATAGATTTAGTGACATTACAGACCCCCCCAAAACAACAACAGTAACAACAACAGAGTAGATGTTCACTTCTCTCTCACATACAAGTCTAGATTTTGGCAGTTAATATATGGTATGGTGGATCTACAACCTTCTGGGTTCTACTGCTTCCAGTTCTCTGTTATGGCATCTGGTGTGGCCTTTCTGATCATCTAAAAGGGAGCTCTGGTGAGCTCATGCCCTTCCCAACAAGAGGATGGATACCTCCGGGATGCTATACACACCATTTTACCCCACATCCCATTGGTAGGAACTTACTTAGTCCTGTGGCTATTCCTGGGTGCACAGGAGGCTAGGAATTGAAGGCTTATTACAGAAAATGTTGTACCCAGCTGAAAAGTTCTGAATCTATTCCCATAGAAGACAAGGAAGACGAATATTGAAGGACTACTGACAGTCTCTGCCACTGGCATCCAAGTAAACATTTTTAAAAGAGGCTCTTAAGAATTTTTTACTTTATTTTTGTGGCCATGAAGTAATAATGCCTTGTAGCATGTTTGGAAAGTATAAAGAAGTGTAAAAGCATAAATAAAACTTCTAATTATGCCATTCAGTCAAAAGCACTGTTGTCATTTTGTTTCTATTTACTAGTTTTTCAAAATTAAGATAAAACAAAAATATTTTGGTTGCTTATAAGAGTAATACATAGTTATTGTAGAAAATGAAAAATATATAGAAAATTATGAAGAAAATAAATGTTACCTCTCCATAAGTGTCATTTTGAAATTTATTCTTGAATCTAAGTATACGTGTTTTTTTTTGTTTTTTTTTTTTTCTGAAGCTGGAAACAGGGAGAGACAGTCAGACAGACTCCCGCATGCGCCCGACTGGGATCCACCCGGCACGCCCACCATGGGGCGAAGCTCTGCCCATCCTGGGCGTCGCCATGTTGCGACCAGAGCCACTCTAGCGCCTGAGGCAGAGGCCACAGAGCCATCCCCAGCGCCCCGGCCATCCTTGCTTCAATGGAGCCTTGGCTGCAGGAGGGGAAGAGAGAGACAGAGAGGAAGGCACGGCGGAGGGGTGGAGAAGCAAATAGGCGCTTCTCCTGTGTGCCCTGGCCGGGAATCGAACCCGGGTCCTCCGCACGCTAGGCCGACACTCTACCGCTGAGCCAACCGGCCAGGGCCACGTGTTTTGTTTTTAATTTAGAAATTAAATTTAAGAGATGACATTGGTCCATAAGAACACATGTTTTGTTAATTTAATTTTTTTCACTTAATGCTTTATTGCGAACATTTTTCTATAATGATGTATTTTGTGTAGCACTATTTAGCAGGTTTTTACTTTTCCTTATGTAGATAATTCTCATTTTTAATTAGTTCTTCGAATTATAGGGCCATGAGCTTGGGTTTTGGATTCTAACATCTCTGAGTTTGAACTAGGGTCTGCTGTTTTTGGGCTATATGATTAAAATATATAGCTGCTGAATCTAAGTTTTAATTTCCTTATCTGTAAAATGGGAATGATAATATTGCCCACCCCAGTTATTCTTGGAATTAAAAGAGAAAACACATGTAGTACTTAATGAAGGGCCTGGATTATAAGTACCTCAAAGTGTTAACATAATCAATCCATCCATCAATCAGTAAATCATTTCATTAATTTTGCCACAAAAAGTACTTGATTTCTGTAATTGGTTCAGGCTCATTTAGAGCAGATGCTTATAGATCTTGTGCTGTTTTCAAAAATGTGCTTGGACCCCACAGAAGTGCTTTGAGGTCTTCCAGGCCATGGGGGTGCCCTTTAAAAACACGAGCGCCCAGATGATTGCCCAGCATCCAGTCGACCTGTAAACACAGTTGTAGGTCTGGCCCTCCCTCTCTGCTTCCCAGGCTGAGAATGGCTCTTCAGTGTTCGGATGTGGTTTCAGAGCAGTCCTTTTCTTGCTTTCTGATTTGCTAAGAAAATTCCAGGTGTTTTACTTTCAATCGTATTATCACCTCTGATGCTTTATTGTTTTCTGTAGGGAAATGGATTTGTTTAGGGATTTTAGGAAATTAAATTGAACTTCAAAAGCCTCTTCCACATAACAATTAATATTTTGAAATTGGTAATTCCTCAGGGTGTATGGCTAGGTTAGTTTGCCTAGCTTTTTCTTTAAAGGGTATACTCTTAAATAGTAGATTTATTTGTTTTACTTATTTAAGATCATACTTTTAAAAACTGGACATGTTAAGGCTTCATAATCCCTACTGAGATGGTATAAAAATGTGTGGCTGGAGCCTTTGAGGTAGACTAATACTGTGATCTAAGGAGTGGGAAATTGGCAGTGATTATCCTAGATAATCTATATTAGAGAGAAGCCTATGTCACTGGAGAAGGTACCTATTAGCCTGCTCAGAGAAGAAAGTGGTTTTTGTGTTAGTACAGCAAAAATGCCTAAGAGTGACTTACACTGTATAAGAAGGCAAATTTCAATGTGGCTGTAGACACTATCTCATCTTTTAATAGAGTCTACATAACCTCAGCACTAATATTTGTAGTCACATTTTAATAAGAGAGACCGTCTGTGTATTGTCACTCTGTGCCCCCCTAAACATCCCTCCTCTAGTTACCCTGATATGCTCTTCTTAACCTTTTAGGTTGCCTTTAAGTTCAGTATTTTCTAATTTGTGGCACATGGATACAGACACAATGGAATCTTAAATTTAAATCACTCCACCTTCCCCTAAAAGGATAGGGTTGCAGAATTCTCTTGGAATATTGCCATGCATCAGCCTTTGAGAGGCACTTGTAAATTATAAGAACCACAACCTGTTGCTAATAATCTACTATTGCCAGGAGCCCAGTGTCAGACTAATCTGGAAAAGGTATGGTCAGACAGATTAGTATGGTAGAGCCAACTGCACCACTTAAAAGGTGTGTGACCTAAGACCAATTACTTAACCTTTGAGTCTAATTTTGCTTACTTAAAAAAATAAGGATAATAGCACCTCACTTATACTATTCTTGTGGGACTAAAATGAAATAAAGTCCTTGCACTTAGAAAGAATCCAAAGCATCCTTTCCCTTTTTGTTATCGGAAACTTTGAATGTGGAAGAGCCATTGAACGATAGTTTAGCTTTGTATTCTACAAGAGCCTGTCTGTCAAATGCAGAGTTGTCTGTGTTTATTGACTACTAGCTTTGGCTTTTGTGCAGCTGAGATTTAAATTCAGCCCTAGGCTGTTATTCAT
Source organism: Saccopteryx bilineata (assembly GCF_036850765.1). NCBI lineage: Eukaryota > Metazoa > Chordata > Mammalia > Chiroptera > Emballonuridae > Saccopteryx > Saccopteryx bilineata. The sequence goes on from NC_089490.1 coordinate 75,374,404, forward strand.
AGATCTTAGAGGAGGAAGGCAGGCACCTGTAATTATAGCAGCAATGGTGAGTTGTTGCTGAATTACATAGTGTGTTAGGCTTTTCTCTGCTGCTTGACTTGAGTATTGCTATAGTAAGTAGTTCTGGGAGTAAAAGACAATGTTTTAGCAAGTATTTGTCTTTCTGGTATCCATTTTAACATAATTCTAGAATCTTCATACACAAGCAAGAGTTCTTTTGTTGCTCTCCAGCAGCAGATTAAAGGGCCCGTTTTTATAAGGTTGTCTGTGCAGAGTTTAACAGTCCTTTCTTTTTTGGACTGGTACTAGATTACATATAGAGGAGTGAAGGAAAGATAGTCTTTTCCTCTGATGTTTGTAAAATGTTTGATTCAAGTTTCCATGATTCAAAACACTACTCTACAAAATCTAATACTCCAAGCTTTGCAAATGCTCATCTCTGTTTCTTCATTTCCTGTTCTCACATTGATTGGTCAAGAGAGCAGCAGTTCACTTGATCTTTCCAAAGTGGTGATGGGGTGGATGGCACTTTGTGTAAGGGTGACAGTTGGGCAGGTGAGGGAAGGTGGGAGAGAAGACTCTTTTGTTCTATCTGCTGGTTTCCTTTCCTCAATTACTGTTTATTCCTCTTTCCCTCAATTATTATATTGGTTTTGCCAAGGTTCTCAACATCAGTTGAATGAGAAATAACTACACAGTATCTTCAAAATGATGTTTGTGAAATCTAAAATTAAAATGAGCCTCCAAACCCAGATTATTTTCCATTTTTTTCTCATTTATATGAGCATCCTGATCACAGGGTTATCCTGACATGCCAAGGAGATTTAAAATCTTTACTGAAACTTATTAAATGTGCTGTTTTTAATATGGCCTTGTCTACATAACCCAGAAAGCCCCTAATGGGTAATGATCTATCCATCTGGTTGCTCAGCAAACAAGCTATTCTAGTACCTGAAGCGAGGACATGGAGCCATCCTTGCTCGAATCAAGCCATGGCTGCAGTGGCAGGGGGGTGAGACGGGGGTGGGGGATAAAAGGGGAGGAGTGGGGAAGTAGATGGTCTCTTCTCTTATGTGCTCAGACTGGGAATCAAACCCAGGACTTCCACACACCAGGCCGATATTTTATCACTGAGCCAACTGGCCAGGGCCTTCTCTAGCTTTTAAGAGCAAAGATGAATCTCAACTCTTTGTACCTAGGGTAGGAAGGAAGAAAGCCCCTTACATAACTTACATAGTTTTCCCTCTTGCTTACCTTTTTCTGACTCATTTCTTCCCGAAGATGGACCACTATGATGCCTTTCTTTTTCCCTCTTCCTCAAGCTAGACAGCAAGGTGGATCTATTTACTTCTCTTGGTTTTATTACATGATCTACTCTTCATGTGGATTTCTGATTTTTCCCATCACCCTTCCTTTTCTAGGATCCACTTTTATTTCCTTCTACCCAGAGTCACCAGATATATATTCTCAGTATATCTGTTTTCCTCTTTGTATAGTGAGCAGATTTATTAAATAATCAAAATCACACATAGGCTGTGGGAGGACGTAAGTATTTGGACCCTTTGGTAACATAGAGGGATGGCTGAGGTCCTGGGATAGAGACTATGAGCTACAATGACTATATTAAAAATTTTTTTTTTATTTATTCATTTTAGAGAGGAGAGAGAGCAAGAGAGAGAGACAGAGAAGTGGGGAGGGGAGGAGTAGGAAGCATCAACTCTAATATGTCCCTTGACCAGGCAAGCCTGGGGTTTCAAACAGGTGACCTCAACTTTTCAGGTCGATGCTTTGTTCAATGACCACATTTTTGAAAAGTCTAAGTCAACATGCAGGTGTGACACCTATGGGTAGATTTATAGGGAGAGAGAATTGTGTGGTTGAGTATGGAACTGTTTACTATATATTATACAAATAAATAATAGTTGTATGGTGCTTTGCATTTTATATGCATTATATATATATTTATTTAATCTTTATAATAAATCTAAGAATAAGTACTGCTAATCTTTCACAGATGAGGAAGGAAACTAGAAACGCTGTGTTTTTGGTTTTTGGTTTTGGTTTTGTGTGTGTGTGTGTGTGTTTGGTTTTTTTGAGAGTGAGAGAGGCAGACAGGGACAGACAGGAAGGGAGAGAGATGAGAAATATCAATTCTTCATTGTGGTACCTTAGTTGTTCATTGATTGCTTTCTCATATGTGCCTTAATTGAGGGGCTGCAGCCAAGCATTTCTAATCACTCAGTTTAATATATTAATGAGTTAATATATACTGCTCACAAAAATTAAGGGATATTTTATTAATTCATATTCATTTTGAAATATCCCCTAATTTTTGTGAGCAGTATATATGAATAAGTGACTGTGATGTAGGCATTTCTAGTCTTTCTTGAACAACTCCCACCCAGAATCCAGCATAAGAGATATGGTAAACTAGAGAGTATGGGCTCTGGAGCCAGACAAGCCCGCATTTAAATTCTCACTTTGACACTTGTTAGGTGTCAAGCCCCATGTAAATCACATTTCTGGTAGCCTCAGTTTTTTCATCTCTAAAATGGGGGTGATGGACTCGCTATGAGGATATAAGGAGATATATGAAAAGCACCTACATTGTATCTGGCATGTGGCAAACACTCAATAAAGAGTAATCATCATAATTATTATTAATTTCATGTATAGTGTTCAGATCTTAACATCACATCACACTCTAGAAATCAGAATAACTCATATTCTATGTGTTTTCTTTGTGTAAAAGATAAACCTAAATTGGAAAAGGCTGCTTGGGAGTTATTTCAGAAGAGCAATGGTTCTTCTTGCTGAGAAAGATGTTCTTTATTTCTTTCTTTTTTACTTATTTTTTTATTAAATGAGAGGCCACTTATCCAGCCCCCGCTGCACTTCTGGAAGGGACACCTCTTTCATTGGTGGTCAGTGAGAGGAGTGTAGTTCCCATTGAAATACTGGTCAGTTTGTTAATTTAAATTTACTTGTTCTTTATTTTAAATATTGTATTTGTTCCCCCTTTTTTTTTTACTTTAAAATAAGATATGTGCAGTGTGCATAGGGATTTGTTCATATCAATAGTTTTTTAATAGTCCGGCCCTCCAACGGTCTGAGGGACAGTGAACTGACCCCCTGTGTAAAAAGTTTGGGGACCCCTGCTTTGGACCAACAAAAATGGCAATTTCATGTGGCTTAATGCAGTGGTTCTCAAAATGTGGTCTCTGGACCACCTCCAGCAGCAGCAGCACCTGGGAACTTTTTAGAAATGCAGCGTCTCAGATCCCACTCCAGATCTACATCATCAGGAGCTGAGGGTGGGTTTAGAGTCTGTGGTTTACCAAGACCTCCAGATGACTCTGTCAGCACTTAAATTTGAGAACCACTTGTTCAAACCACTGGTGAACCTAATATATTCACTGAGCAGCTACTCTGTGACAGATGCCATGTTAGCCACTGGGTTTAGAGTCTGAGCAGAAATGAACATGGTTCTTGCCTTTAGAGAGTTTATACTTGCCTGGAAGGAAAAAGTTTTGAGAAGCACAAATATCAGGTTATTCTTCTTAGTGGTATTTTCATTTTATTAGAGTTTCTAGATCTATGCCAAAAGACTGGAGTCTTCAGAGGCAAAAATTAGAGTGGAAAAAGCCTGCCTTCTCATCAAATGGGTGGGTAAGACCAAGCAAGACAAGCACAGGTCCAGGAAGGAGGGGTGTGGGAACAGAGGTGGGGGCCAGTGCTTAGGGCTTAGTGCCATCAACCCAAACATCTTGGGCCCCTTCTCTGCCCCTCCCATCATTGTAACTCCGGGAGTGGTTCTATTTTATTTTGAGGCCCTTTTGGGTTGGTAGGAGTATAGTAAGCTTACCTTTCAGCATGATTCAACTGGAAATGTTTGAGACAGAACATGGTCAGCCTCTAGCCAGCTGGTTCGTTCAGCTGCTGATCTGCTGCTCCCTCTTGCTGTGAGGAGCGTCATTTCGTCGGCAGATGGCAAGGGCTCAGGAAAAGCTTCATTCCAGAATGCTCTTCATGTCTCTTCAGTGAGCTGTGGAGCATGACATAGAGGATGGCTCTGCCTTTCGCAGCCTGGAGGTTGGTCTAGAGAGTATAGTCACACAGAGGCAAGAGGAGCAAGCAGGGCTCACTAGAGATGAAGAGCAGGGACTGAGCCCTTCCTATGGTCTGGGTGTCCCCCACTCTGAGGGTTATGCTCCTAATGCATGTCCATTAACCCTTTGTCATACCAAAGGGAGACATTTCTAATACTCTTCCAATTACTAAGGCACAAGTCCTGAGAGTTTAACAAACATTACTTTGCTGAGTAATATTTTGAAATTAGGATGATTCTGGGTTCATATTTTCTTAGTTTCTTTATAGCCAACTTTTTATAAATAATACCTAAGTACAAGTAATGCAACTTGAATAATTCTCTGTTTGTTTTTTTAAAGCATCCCTAGGCCATTTGTGCCACCAAGTTCCCAAAGAGAACAAAATAAACATCTGTTGTATGTTCTATTTTTTCAAAACAAGAGGATTTTAAAGCAATCTGAAGTAAATGAGCATTGAATCTCATTTGGAATCCCTTCCTTCGGTGACAGCTTAGAAAATAATTGACAGAGAATTTAATGATGGGATTAGAACCTGAAAGTATACAGGGAAAGGGAGGATGCTTGGTCACAATCTACACTTTAAGTACCAGTGGCTCATTTTCATAACATTAAAAAGGTTGCTCCTATTATTAATACTTAATTTGAACTAAATTCCCATATGTAATTCCAGCCTTGTTATGGGAGAAATAATTCACATACCAAATAGCAGCAATTGTGTACTTACCAAAGGCAAGCCAGATGCTTGTCACATATCAGGAATGGAAGTCCCACCTCTGAGAATGCAAAAGAATGCTCATATAATCAGTACAGGTTTTTACCCAGTCGATCAAATTATATTTCCTCTGCTTTTACTGAGGCAGGAAGAGGGGCGATTCTAAAGGTTATGAAATCAATGCAAGCTGCTCTTGGATTGTATTATTTGCCTGAAATGAGGATTCAGATTTTTCTCATCACCTGAAAGACAAATTGTATTTTTTTTTTCATGGAGTCCTTCAGAAATTCCCTGAGTGTGTTCGCGTATGACATGAATAATTCATTTTACTCACTACACATTACAGCACTTAACAAAGACTGGCCAGAATCTCCTCCTCGGGGAAGCTAATTTGGAGCATCATTATGACTCTGATTTCACAATGTTTAGAGGTTTTATAACCCACCTGATGAAGTCCTCCTTTCTTTTTCAGTCCTTTTAGAGAAATGCTTAAAGTCTAAAATTTCATTGAGTATATTCTTGGAAGGAAATGATCCTAGATTTTGACATTTATTCCACCCCCTACTCCTGAATGAAAACAAAAAAGAAAAAGAAAAAAACATATAGACAAAGAAATACTTTCTAATATAAACTCAATCTACTGCTCATAAATATTTTCTTGCTGTTGAAAATCAAAGGCATAATTTTAATGTTATATGTACATTACTTCCTGAATTTTTCAACATTGGAACAAGACCAGGAAAAATACTATGTGAGTACATATGTGGACACATCCCTTAGAACTCTGTATGAAAACTTTTGTGTATTTTCCTTAGAGTGCATTTTTTTTCCACATTGCCATAATACCTCAGTGCTCTCAGCTGTCATTTATGACCACATGGGATATGTCCTACCAGAGAGCAGATGACCTTGTGTACTGTGACTTATACTGAATACAAAAAGTCTGAAGGCAATGCTGACTCTTCAGCTCACTCCACCAATGAACCTCAGTCTTCGTGCCTTTCTTTCTTTCTTCATTACTTCATAATCCTTCAAGACACACCGTTGGCCAAAGTGAGCACTCTTAGTGACTTCAGGTTGGAACTGGGAAATTCCTCCATGACTCTATAATGCACATCACTAAATATCTTTTCCAGACTGATTTGATTTTAAGTATCTAGGGCAGACCTTATTTTATTCAGTAAAGCTTGTTTTTAGTTATATTTTTATAAGCCCTAGGAGGATGTCTTTAAAAAAGAAAAACAAATGAACTTCTTCATTTTTCAGAGCGCTTGGCCAATCTGCATATAAAAAGACGTTCAAGTTTACTAGCAGTCAGAGAAAGGCAAATTGAAAACAAGTGATACATCACTTCGTACTCATCAGCCTGGCAGAAATGGAATAGAGCTATAGCATCTCTTGCTGGCTGGAATGCAGAGGAGAGGGTATTTTCATATATTGCTAGTGGAAATGGAAGTGTTACAACTTTTTTTGGAAAGCAATCTGGCAGTATCTATTAAAATTGAATATAAACATGCAAATAATATACTTAAAAACTTCTCTCCCGTAGAAATGAAAGCACTACGTATGAAGACATAAATAATTGAATGTTTATTTCAGTATTGTTTGTTGTGGCAAAAAATGAAAATAGAGTAAATTTCTAATAAGTGGAGACTCACTGAATGAATGATGATATAGTCATGCTATGCAATAGTATATCACTATTAAAATAACATATTAAGACTATGCCAGATAACTTAGAAGGCTTTCCAAAAGATACTATTGAATGAGGTCACTAAGTACATGTATAACAATACATACAAATATATAATATATATTTAATAGTATATGTCATAAAATATAATAATATCTAAAGTATATAATATTTCACTTATTTGTAAAACAGTGATGAAAATCCCTGTGCAAATGTATACGCAGCTGTTATATCTGTCCATGTATGTGTGAGTCTAAGTGTGTATGTGAGCCCATGCATTTTTAAGTATAGTTTTGTATGAGATTATATGAATACGGAGGAAAAACCCATTGATTATTAACATAGATGCCTGGAGAAGAGGTGTGGATATTTTGGGAAAATGTGGATTATATTGGAGGGCCAAAGGGAGGAAACATCCAAAAGAGAAAATCGGCTGTGTGAAAAGACATGGAGAATACTTACGCATCCATGTAAAGTTAAGTGTATGCCTTTACCTGCAGAAGTGAAAAAAAAAATGGAGAAAAAAATGGGAAAATGAAAATATTCCTGGAAGAGTCCCCTGTAATGCAAAGCTTAGTACATATTAGTTTAATTTGATTGCTTTTCTTTGACTTTGACAGAGGATAGAGAAAGAAGTGTTTTAGGTGTGGGACCTTGGGAGACAGCAAGAGCAGCTCAGATGGAATATGGAAACAGATGGTGTTTGAAGCCTGAAGAGACAGTGAGGTGGGAAAGCACAGCGACAGCTTTTCTCTATTTTGACATTTATCTGAGGTTGGCCCCTGGAACAGAGGTGAGCTAGCTCCAAATCAAGTTAAAGAAATCCTGATTATTCCCATTTTTGAAGAGCAGCTCACAAATCTATGTTATCCTTGACATTTATAGGGAATTGTGTTCCTTACAAATGCCGGTAGCACTAAGCTTTCCATTATTCATCTTAATGAAGTATTCATTGAAGCTTTAGCTACTTGGACAGTCTGGCTCCTTTCCCGTGGGAAGTTTCCCCGAATTTGGAATGCAGGGTAGCAGTGGGAGTGGAAAATGTCTGCAGCCAAACTAAAGATTGTACAGATTCTCCATGAAGGTTTGGTTTTTCCTACAGAAAATATATGTACATGGGATCACTACTCTTTTCTGAAAAGAGACAGGAGATCCAATTTGCAACAAAGTTCTTAGAATTAATAGCAAGTGTTGTGAATCTTACTGTACCCAAGTTTTACTGGTCAGTCATAAAAATTAGTAGAGACATTAGATGTAATCAATATAATTGATTGTATTATTAGCAGAACAATTAGTTATATTATTGTTGACTAGTGCCAAATCAAAGGTTTCAATAAATGTATCTTAGATAAAACACTGAAAATTAACATAGTAAATTAAATTTCTCATAAGAGTAACACCCCACACAACCACCAATAGTATTTCTATACAATCTGTTTCATTCCTTTTCTAGTATGCATCTTTTCCCCTTAATTTTTACTATCTGTGTATCATTTTAGCCTACTTTTAAAAAAAACATTGTATGATTAGATTAAAGCACTTATTAATATGAAATATGATATAAAAATGTTAAAGATAGCAGAGCATATATGTAACTAGTTAGCTTTTCTTGCAATCAATACTGTGTATCAGCGACAAATTCAAATTTCAGATAGCATTGTTCTTTCCTCCTCTAGATCTTTATATCTGTCTCTTAGAACTGTTGTTTTGCTCTCTGCCTGACCAGCATTTCCGTTTTCTGCTAACTCTCCTGTGGGTTATTCCAGAAGAGAGTTCAGTTCTGTCTTCTGAGCATTTGAGTCACTCTCCAGGACAGGAGAGGCACGGATTAGCAGTGCCAATGCTGGCACTGAAGTCATCACCTATGTTCCTAAACTAGTTTTTCTGTCTGAATTTCCTTAAAAAAATTTTTTTTTTGATGAAACAAAAAAAAATTTTGTTTCACTCTATAAGACTTGAAAGCTTGGAGGCATTTTTGTTGTCTCTTTCTCTTCCTGTGCACATGCCATATTGTCATTATTAAGATTATTAAATCTTTTCTCTAAGTACTCCAGTTCCCAATTCAGCTCTTCACTGTCTTCTGCTTTGTCTGTTGAGAGACAGTGCAGTGCTGTGCTTAAGGAGTGGGCTCTGGACCTGGAATTACTGGGGAATACCCCACCTACTACATTGTAGTTAGTTGTATGACTTTGGTCAAGATTCTTAATACCTCTACTTGTCTCTGCTCTGTAAAGTAGGTAATATAATAGTACTTCCAGTACAAGGTTGTGGTGAGGACTGCTGAGTATTTATTAGACACCAAGCACTCAGAGTGTAGCCCTGGCTTATTTGATGTCTGTCTCTTTCTGATTTGTTCAGATTGTTGTCAGATTGATTTCCCTAAAACATAGTTTTATTCCTACTGTTTCTCATACTCTTCTTCCACTCACTCTCCAACCTCATGAAACTACTTCCCAAATGAAATCCAAAGTCCTTGGCCTGGCATTTAAGGTCCTACATAACCAGCTTTTAAGAACTCTTTCCTGTGGTCCTTTACATGCTAGTTTGGTCCAATCCAAACTATATGATGTTCTTTCTTAAATGGCCCAGTGATATATATCGGTGGTTTTCAACCTTTTTACACTTAGGAACCAGTGAAAATAGGAGAACTGTTTCAGGTACTGCTAAGGCAACAATCACCCTGAGCATAAGAAAATTTGACTAAGATCATTGGGTTTATAATCTTAATACAACAGTAGGGTGGGTAACTCTTTGACCAGCAAGAAATTTCTGGTGGACCAGTCCACAGACCAGTCATCCAGAAACACTGTTATGTGCAGTTTATTTAATATCTCAGAAGACATAGGCAGGCACAGACTGAAAGCTGGAACAGGGTCTCAGGGAGCCATGATGTGCCGTGAATTAACCTTTGATTGCTCAATTGCATCAGGCCCTGTGAGAGTGTCCTGTGCAACTGAGATAGCAGGAGAGCTAGCTCTAGGGCAGGTTGAAGCAGAGGCCTGTTATCACCCAGTCTGGAAGTAGCTCAACAGTTTAACAATTTCCTTAGTCAAAATGATGCTTACCAACTGAAATGTCACCCCTGACCAAGTGCCTTCTTCTTGACTCCTTCGCTGAGCTTTCTTGTTCATTGAGCTTTTGTAGAAATCCCTACATATTCAAGAAGATCTAGATAAAATATTACCTTCATTCTTATTGCTCTGCCTTTATGAAATCCCACAGCAATTCTAAATAACTGTTTTGTAAGTTACACATTTGTCTACCTTCTTTTTTATAGTTATTTTATACAGGAGCACATATAATTATCCACAGTTATCAAAGTTGTTAAAAAATCTACTAGATGGCCAAGACAGTGAGCTTTTCATCTCTGCACCCATATCCTGGTGCTCTTATCCTACTGGGAAGCCAGTCAGTATGTGCTGGGGGAATAACTTTGAACCAGCACTATGTAATTTGTGTGCTCCCTAGTACTTTGCTCACTGATCATAAATAACCAGGTTTTAATTATGACAATATTTTCTTCCTGAGGATTCTGTGAGGAAATCACAATCTGAAATGTTTTGTTAAAATAAATGCTTCATTTAAGTGAATTGATTAGCCTGTCAGTGGGTTATTCTGTCAGTCAGATTGTCATCCATTTTTTTCATTCATTCATTCAAAGACTGCTAGCAATTCACAACTAAAAGATACTGGTGGTCTCTAAGCTGTTGTAAAATTTCTGATGGATAATCTGATGGATCACAAATACAAAAAGTAAGATTTTTTTTTCATTTTCAGTGCTATTCTAATTTTTAGCCTCCAGAGTTATCTACTTATAAAGTAGTTTGGAGTCCCCTTTTTATTTCTCAATATGTCTTTCTGTGAGATTTTTCTTTAATGAACTCATTAGAATGACTGTTTTTTTTTTTAAGTAATAGTGCACATTTTATCGTCTATAATAAACAAAAATGTCAGTACTTTTTTTCATGTGAACCAAACCAACATACAATAATAAGTTCTAAATACAAATCATTGACATTAAAAGAAAACCAAAAAATGGAGAGCGCTCTTAGGCTTGGTGATTACCTTGCCGTCAATCCTGCTGGCTAGTTAATGCCCTGAGAATCTGTTACCATTGAGCTTTTTATGTGGCTCTCTATACTGAATTGAGTGAAATTATCACTCATGGTAGCTATTTTTATAACATAAAATAAGAACAAAAACAGGCATGTTTTATGTCAGTCAGTTGTCAACACTAAAGAAAAATATTTCAACTTTTGGTCATTAAAAAATTAACACTTGGAAAATAATTTTTAAAATCTTGGTAGGATGGGAAGATCACTTTGTATTTCTTATTTTATTTTTAAAAGGCCCATAGTGACTTTGATAAGACATAAGAAAAACTGTTTTGAAATCAAAAGGGCAACCCTAGCCAGTTGGCTCAGTGGTAGAGCATTGGCTTGGCTTATGGATGTTCTGGGTTCGATTCCTGGTCAGGGCACACTGAGTAGTGATCATCTGCTTTTCCACCTCTCCTCCTGCCCATTCTCTCTCTGTCTGTCTCTGTCTTACTTCCTTTCCCCTCCCAAAGCCATGGCTTGATTGATTGCTTCAGTGAGTTGGCCTAGGGCTCTGAGGATGGCTCTGTGGCCTCCACCTCAGGTGCAAAAAAAAAGACAAAAAAAAAAAAAGACTTAAGGCTTGGTCACTGAGTAATGGCCCCAGATGGGTAGAGCATCACCCCCTGGTGGGCTTGCTGGTGGATCCCAGTTGGGGTGCATGCGGGAGTCTGCCTCTCTGCCTCCCCTCCTCTCACTAAATCAATCATTCAATCAATTAATCAATCAATCAAAAGGGCTTCTTGTAGTTACATAAGAAAGTTGTTTACATTATTAAGCAATTTAAAAACTTCAACTTTAGCCCTGGCTGGTTGGCTCAGTGGTAGAGCGTCAGTCTGGCGTGCAGAAGTCCCGGGTTTGATTCCCGGCCAGGGCACACAGGAGAAGCGCCCATCTGCTTCTCCACCCCTCCCCCTCTCCTTCCTCTCTGTCTCTCTCTTCCCCTCCCGCAGCCGAGGCTCCATTGGAGCAAAGATGGCCCGGATGCTGGGGATGGCCCCTTGGCCTCTGCCTCAGGCGCTGGAGTGGCTCTGGTCACAACAGAGCGACGCCCCGGAAGAGCAGAGCATCGCTCCCTGGTGGGCGTGCTGGGTGGATCCCGGTCGGGCGCATGCGGGAGTCTGTCTGACTGTCTCTCCCTGTTTCCAGCTTCAGAAAAATTAAATAAATAAATAAATAAATAAATAAATAAATAAATAAAAATAAAAACTTCAACTTTAAAAAGAACCAAGTATGAATGAAAATACGTTAGTTTGTTTTAAAGCAAATACAATGAGAATCTATAAAACCCTACAGTTCACCAAACACCCTTATTTCCTTCTACAGGGAATGTGAGTGTCAAAGTAGTCGCTCAGCAGTGTTCATCTGCAGGTGGGTGTAGAAATCGGCTCCTGCCATGTCTCTAACTCCCAGTCCTGCTCTCTTTGCTGCATGACACTGTCACTTAATTTTATTCTATGGTTATTCTTTCTCTCAAATTCTTAGGGTTCTTATTAGAATTTGCTACACTGAAATTCTAAGATAAAACCTTATGAAAAATCAAATAACTTATTTTTTTAATATCTTTTAATTAAAAAGTTTTTTAAATTTTATTTATGGATTATAGAAAGTGGAAGGGGTTGAGAGAGAGAGACAGGGACATTGGTCCGTTCCTGTATGTTCCCTGACCAGGAATTAACCTGATAAGCTCCGTACTTGGGAGCGATGCTCTAACCAACTGAGCTATCCAGTCAGGGCTGAATGACTTCCTATTCACCATAGATTAAACATGTTTATATTTGCACCTCACCCAGAGTCTAAAATACTACACTTTTTGTGTGTATTGCTGTTTCACTGTAAATTCTCTTGGTGATCTTGGCGTTCCAGAAGCATCTAGTGGGAGTGAGATGTGTACTGGATCAGAGCGTTTTCAAAGAATTTCAGAAGTAGTTATTTACTTGTGATTTCTATTTTAAGCCACACCAGAACCTTGATTTTGTAGGTAGCATATTAAGAGGAGAACAATATTACAGATGAAAGAGAATTCACATAGGAACAGGAGAAATGGTACCCTTGTCAGTCCTAAACGCTTCATTAATACTTAACCAGAGAGCGATATAGTACACTCCCTAACTATGTACGCACAATATTTTGAGTAGTGCAATTCCTAGCTCTGCTTCAGGATGATGGCGTCAGGACCTCAGCACTCTGATACTGGACCAAGAATTATCTTGGCAGGGAACTGCAAGGCAGTTACTACTGAGAGCTAAGAGAAAGTGCTAAGTAGATAATTAACATCTTTCTTCTCAGTGGCAAGCTGGAAAAGTTCTTGGTCAGAAGCCATAAAAATGTCTCAGGCCTATGAAGGTAGTTTTACTTTAAGTGTGTGTTCTTGGTGTGATTGTATATGTGTGGATGACAGCGTGTGATCTAACTTATGTTACTATTTTATCAGAGTAGAACTTGTCTTCAACATCAGTTTGATCATTTGAAAATGAAAATACATAGTATTTCTTTGTTAGCTGGCTTGCAATGAATACCTTATACACATTGATTTAAAAATATTCTTTGTAAAGAGGAGACACTGAACAAGGTTAAAGGACGTAAGGTTTCTTGCACATGAAAGTACTACCCATTCAGGGTAGTTGCATGTAAGTTTTCTTCAGACATGGATGATTGGTCATAGGAATCATGTAAATGCTCCCTGTGCTGTGTTCCCAACAAAATATAATTTCTTATTAGAAAGCAGAATCTCTATTCTCTTGTTCTTTACACATACAAGAAGCCAACAGTTCATTTTGAGCAGTTGTTAAAGGAATTTTAATACTCTTATACACAATTAAGAATCTTGTGACTGTGGAATCATCATTCTTCTACTTAGATACTGTCCTGCTTCTCCCTATCCACCCCATGTCCTGATAAACCAATCTGTGCTGTGGTATAATTTTAAACATTGGATTAGGTGATATTTTCTGCCCAGGAAACACTGAACAACAATTGACTCTGTAAACATTTATTGGACACCTAATTTGGTGTGGGAATACAAAGATGAGGGTTCAGTCCCATATTTATTTACTTATTTTTTTACCTCTTTTTTTTTTAAAGGTTCATTATTCATTTTTTTTAGAGAAGGGGGGAGAAAGAGGAGGGGAAGGAGCAGGAAGCATCAACTCCCATATGTTCCTTGACTGGGCAAGCCCAGAGTTTCGAACCGGCGACCTCAGCATTCCAGGTCAAGGCTTTATCCACTGTGCCACCACAAGTCAAGCTCAGTCCCATATTTAAAGATAATCGTATACTTCTTTTTTGCTTTTTGGGAACAAATTCATCCTAGTCTATCAAGGCATCTATTTGCTTAGGCTGATAGGAGGGGGTAATGATTTGAATACATTAAGAAAAGACAATGAAAATATTCATGTCACTGAAAAATCGGAGGAAAGAGCATAATAATAACCATACAGAATGAGCTATTTTCTTGACACAAGATCTTCTAAATATCTTTTTCTTCCCCTTGGGAAAATCAACAAAAGACCACTGTGTATGGAGGTCAGAACCTTCTCCACTGTTAAGACTTTGTAGAGCTAGAGAAGAAGATGTGAGCAGAGGAAGAAAAACCATTCCCTTTTCATCCTGACCTGTGGTGGCTCGGCGTTAGGTAAGGCACTGACCTGGAATGCTGAGGTTGACAGTTTGAAACCTCAGGCTTGCCCGGTCAAGGCACGTACGAGAAGCCACTACTGTGAGTTGATGCTTCCCTCTCCTTCTCTCTCTCCTCTTTCTAAAATCAATAAATAAAATCTTAAAAAAATAATAAATAAAAGAAAAAAAAACACCTCCTATCCAGACTTTATGGTTTTAAAGAGGTGGAGGATGAGGAGGAGCAGGGAGCCCGGAGGACATGATATGGTCAGGTTGAAGGGGGCTCGGAGGCTTCGTGTTTGAGGTACAGACACTGCGTTGCGAGCTGTGGGTCTGTCCACAAGGGGTAACCCACGACAGAGGCTAGAGAGGACTTTGGGACTGGCAGAATCCCAAGAGGACTTTTCTGTGTATTGGAGGTAAAATAACGACTCTGAGGGCTGTTGTGTGGATCACATGGAAGAGGTAGGTGAAGTATCCAGCAAAGTGCTTGGCATTTAGAAGAAATAGAGAAGTACAACTAGCCTCATTTTTTTCTAAATTACCTTCTGGCAGGACTGAATAAACTAACTTCCTCAAGGTTTGAAAAGACTTAGAGAGCAGACTGGCCTGGCTTGCTGCTTTTCCAGATGTGTGACCCTGGCTAAATTGCTTTACCTCTTTAAGCCTCAATGTTCTCACCTATAAAATGAGGATATTCTTAGTAAATACTTTGTAGGCTGGTGATGAGGATTAAAAAAATAACGTGTAAAATTGGCTTAGCCATGTGCCTGTGCCTTGCTTTTGGTAAGGGTGTAATAAATATTTATTACGTGCGAGAGTAGGAAGTTTTACTATTTGTTCTTTTGTGTTATCTGATATGTCTTCCCCTCCCCCCCCCCCCCGCCCCCTGAAGTTAGAAGCAGAGAGGCAGTCAGACAGACTCCCACATGAGCCTGACTGGGATCCACCCGGCATGCCCACCAGGGGGCGATGCTCTGGCCATCTGGGGCGTTCTCCATTGTGGCCAGAGCCATTCTGGTGCCTGAGGCGGAGGCCATGGAGCGGTTCCCAGAGCCCAGGCCAACTTTGCTCCAATGAAGCCTTGGCTGAGGGAAGGGAAGAGAGTGACAGAGAGGAAGGAAAAGGGAAATGGTGAAGAAGTAGATGAGCACTTATCCTGTGTGCTCTGATTGGAAATCGAACCCAGGACCTCCACAGTAGGGCCAATGCTCTACTGCTGACCCAACCGGCCAGGGGCCTATCTGATATGTCTTAAAACTAACCTTCATTCTTTTTTATTGAAAAATACCTATCTCCGGTACTTGATTTTTTTCTTGTTGTTTAGTTTCCCCTATGCTGAAGAACAAAATATATAGCTTTGCATTTAAAATTCCACAACAGAACATATGGTCCATGGGGATGAGAACTTATTTTTTTTACTCTGAATCAAGAGGTGAGCTGTGTGATTAAAAGAGAAAGCTTTACATTTATTTATCCCCTGTTGCCTACATTTGCAGTCACCCAATTAATGATCACTAGTTGCCTATGCAAATTGCTCCCAAGAGTAGCTTAAGGAACACTTTATGAGTCTTGGAGGCCAGGAATAGCTCTTAAAATAGTGACTAGAGATTTGCAGTCCCTCTTTAGTATGCTGGGATAAACAGTGCATGACCAATCACAGCAACACAATGGCCCCAAATCTGACTGTAGCCACTGATAACACATGTGCTGTATAGATCACCCTTAAATATAGAATAAAATCTGGCTATGGCAGTTTTTAGACACTGAGAGGCAAATGGTAGAAAGTGGACTTCCATGTCACTGGTGGGGCCACTGGCAGCAGAATTCGGGAGGCCCTCAGCAGAAGCTCCAACTGGAGGTGAGAAAGAGATCAGGTAGTAGGATACAAATCCTGGATCATTGGCGAGGGAAGATTACTGTAATCAAGCCCTGGTCCCCTTCCTCAGAGTGGATTCTCAGAAAAGTTTTCTTCTTCTCAGGCAAACTCAAAATAATGAAATCTTGGCGCTGTAGGGATTTTGAATATCAGTAGAAATGTGGTTCAAACTTTAAAGTACCTTGTAGGCATCTGATTCAGTGAACAGAAGAGCTGATGTGAACTTTTCTCACTAATTTGAATATACATATATATGTTAATATATATATATTAATAGAAAAAGGCAAGATGCTGTTACATTGAGTGGTACACTTGAAATTTGTATGGTTTGGTGAAGCATGTCATCCTAATAAATTAAAAATAAAATTTTAAAAAAGGACAAGTTATTTATATATTTTCCCTCTGAGAATTTTGTGAATGTTGGGTAAAATTTTATAGCACTTTGAGTTTAATTTAATGGTTTGAGTATCACCTTCTGATCATGGAGATTTGAAATGTTCTCTTTTCACTGTTATGTGGAATCTAAAGAGCAAAATAAATAAAATTGAGCCTGACCAGGCGGTGGCACAGTGGATAGAGCATTGGACTGGGATGCGGAAGGACCCAGGTTCGAGACCCCGAGGTCACCAGCTTGAGTGCGGGTTCATCTGGTTTGAGCAAAAGCTCACCAGCTTGAACCCAAGGTCACTGGCTCGAGCAAGGGGTTACTTAGTCTGCTGAAGGCCCGCGGTCAAGGCACATATGAGAAAGCAATCAATGAACAACTAAGGTGTTGCAACGCGCAACGAAAAACTAATGATTGATGCTTCTCATCTCTCCGTTCCTGTCTGTCTGTCCCTGTCTATCCCTCTCTCTGACTCTCTCTCTGTCTCTGTAAAAAAAAGAAAAGAAATAAAATAGAAACAGACTCATAGATACAGAGAACAGACTGATAGTTTCCAGAGGGTAGAAACCTTTGGGAACTGGGTGAAAAAGATGAAGGGGTTAAGAATTGCAGATTGGAAGTTAAAAAATAGTCTCAGGGATGTGAAGTACAGCATAGAGAATATAGTCAATAATATTGCGTAGTGTTAGATGGGTACTTGAAATATTGGGTGGGCACTTTGTGAAGTATATGATTGTCTAACCACTATCCTGTACACCTGTAACTAATACAAAATAATGTCGAATGTCCACTGTAGTTGAAAAGTTAAATTAAAAAGATAAAATGTTGCTTTCCTGACTATATTCTGGAAGGTTATAAAGCCTCTCTAAGTGAGAGGGTAGCCCTAACTGTCTGTGGTTATCTAGTGTGTTACACACCTGCGTCGGGGCGGAGGCTGACTTTATCCCTGAGGGTCCAACAGACATGCCAGTGCAGGCAAACGGGCCACTCTCTCCACAACTGGACACCCTGACCCCTGAAGGGAAAACAAAAAACACAGGAAATAAAGACTATTTTATTTCCCTGCAGTTACCTTGTGATGATTCTGGATACTTGGTAAATCTGTTTCTGCTACCGGGGAGGAGTCTGAGGAGAAAATAAAGTTCTGTCCATAGAGATGTAGGTTGTTCAAAGTGAGCCTATATTTTCAAAGAAAATAATAGATCACATAGTCATATATATATAAATCATATATATATATATATATATATATATATATATATATGATTTTTGAGTGCTTTCATCCAGAACCATGAGTGTACTTTGCTGTTCTTTTTTGTACGCAGTAGGAGTCAGCAGCGGTGGGGCTGTCTTGTGCTTCTCTCCCCAGGAGTTGTTGGGAGCTCTGACCGTTGTCTGGTGCTGGCACTTTCCACTGTGCAGGGAAGAGTCCACTTCCGCTGGGACTCGTCACCACCTATTCTGCCTAAACTGTGCCAAGAACGAGACAGTTCCCCGACTAACTACATCATGAAGACGCTCAGTGATTTTTAGTGATATTTTTTTTCAACAGAAGCGGGTTTAAAAAACATTTGAAAACAGGTTGGTGCTGTGTCCACTGCCCCAGTTTTCTTCTCCACTCTGGAATCCCTTTCTCTTCTAGCTGGCTGGAGATGTCTCTAGGCCTCTGTTTCTGCACTTTTCCATTGCCTCTAGGCCAGTGGCTCAAGCAATTTTCTTTACACAGTGAAATGAAGCAAAGAGACTTTCAGCAGAACTTACTTTCTCTAAAACAAAGAGACTTTCAGCAGAACTTACTTTTTCTAAAAGACTCCCTACCCCTGGCCTCGTGGCTAGTTTTATAGACCTTGACCTTGGTCTGGTTTTGCAAGGTTGCAGATGTTCCCAGAATGTTGCTCCCTGAATTAATCCTATAGATACATTGTAAATGAGTTTGTTTCACTGCTTTGTTTTACTGCTAGGCTTCCCGTCCTCCCCATACCCTGTCCAGGATGTAATCTTGCCTTTAAAAGCTTGCTTCTGAGTGTGTTTGGGGTTGTGAGTTTTTGGAAAGCTAGTTCCCTCATTGTTTGCCAGCTTTTGAAATAAAGACTCCTTAATTGACTACTTAGTTGTGTGGCAAACATCTGTTTCTCACTGTTCCAATATAATAATATGTGATTTCCAAATCTCTGTCTCTAGTCCTGTCCTCTTTTTTTTTCTATTTTTTAAAAAATTTTCTTTTTCTTCTTTTCCAAGTGAGAAGAGGGGAGATAGACAGACTGCTGCATGCGTCCCCCACTGGGATCTACCCGGCAACCTCATCTGGGGCCCTTACTCTGCCCATCTTGGGCCATGCTCATAACTGAGCTATTTTTAGCACCTTAGGTGGAGGCTCCAGGGAGTCAATCTCAGTGCCCAGGGTGATGCGCTTGCTTGAACCAATCATTGCAGGAGGGGAAGAGAGAGAGAGAGAGAGAGAGAGAGAGAGAGAGAGAGAGAAAGAAGGGGAGGGGGAAGTGGGGAGAAGCAGTTGGTGCTTCTCTTGTGTGCCCTGACTGGAAATCGAACCCGGGACATTCATACGCCTGGCTGACCCTCTACCATTGAGCTAACCAGCTAGGGCCATTCTGTACTCTATTCAAGCTGTCAAAATTTCCTTTGGCACTTCAAGAGTCATGTGCCCAAATAGTACTTGTGTTCTTTCTAGAATCCACAATCCACATTCTTTTTTTTTTTTTAAGTGAGAGGTGGGGAGGCAGTGAGACAGACACCTGCAGCTCCCCCCCCACCACCACCATCCACCACCCACCACCCACCACCAGGCAAGCCCTCTACCAGGCAATACTCTGCCTATCTGGGCCACTACTTCGTTGCTTGGCAACCAAGCTATTTTAGTGCCTGAGGCAAGGCCATGGAGCCATCCTCAGCACCTGGGTTTAATGGAACTATTAGAGCCATGGCTGCAGGAGGGGAAGGGGGGGAGGGGTGAAAAAGCAGATGGTCGCTTCTCCTGTGTGCCCTGACCAGGAATCGAACCCAGGACTTCCATAGGCCAGGCCAACACTTTACTGCTGAGCCAACTGGCCAGGGCCAGAATCCACATTCTTATTCTTATTAATGTCACTGCCATTCTAGTTACTTGAACTCAAAATCATGGATTTTGATTTGTCTTTGACTTTTTCCTCTCCCTGCTTTCATGGCTAAACATTTTCCAAGCCCTGGGGACTCTTCATTCTCAGTGTCTTCTGAATCTGCCATATCCACACATTCATAGCTAGGTATTCATTTTTTTTATTATTATTTTAGAAAGGAGAGAGAGAGGGAGAGAGACAGAGAGAGAGAGGAGAGAAAGACCGAGAGAGAGAGAGAAGAGGGGAGGAGCAGGAAGCATCGACTCCCATATGTGCCTTGACCAGGCTAGCCCAGGGTTTCGAACCGGCGACCTCAGCATTTCCAGGTCGACGCTTTATCCACTGCGCCACCACAGGTCAGGCCGGTATTCATTTTTTTTACAAGGATGATTGCAGTAACTTCCTAATTTGTTTGTCTCCATTCTTCCTTTCTTTTACTTCATACAGAAATATTAAAATATATACATAATTATTTAAAGTTAGGATATATTGTTTATCCTTCTCAAAATTCAATTTAAGATTCTCTGTAAGTGTAATCTTTCTTAGTACATTTCAAAGATGAGTTGGCTTGTAAATTTTATTCAGAATTTTTCAGGAGTAAAACTTTTGAGCGAGTTGTGTTTTTATATACTTAAATATTTATATTACATTTTGCTAGCACTAAGTTTTTATAAGTAAGCAGAGTATTTTTTTCAAATTGTATTTTGAAGTTTCATGTATGTTATAGCCCTACATGATTTTTAGTATCTCAAAATGTTCCACAAAATGGAAAGCTTGACTGAGATAATAATGATTTTTTTCTGTACTGAACTCTTAGTGACACGGTTATATATATTTTTTCAGCTGCAAGGCTATGTATTTAGAATTTGCCTTGTGAGAAAAATATTCTGTGGCCGAGCTTGAATAGAGTGGGGGTGTGGTGAATAATGAAGTTTTTTCTTTATTTAAATCCTATGATTTATATTACCCTTACTCTTACTAAAGCAAGATTTTCATGTGGGAGCAAGAACTAGTCTGGATAGAGAATATGTAATTTGGGGAATTGGTATCTTCTGAAAATTTTGAGATTCTTCTTGGTTCATTTTGTATAATCATTTCCTAGAACTAAATCACCATCTTTAAGATCTTGTAGATTAAAAAAAAAATATTATGGGTGTTTTGGGGGGATGGGGTAAAAATAATAATGACTTTAAAAAATGAGTGGAGGGGAGATAGACTCCCACATGTGCCCAATTGGAACCCACCCAGCAACCCCCATCTGGGGCCAATGCTCAGCCAACTGAGTTTTCCTCAGGGCACAGGGCCACGCTCGAACTAATCAAGCTACTGGCTGCAAGAGAGGAAGAGGGAGAGAAGGGGGAGGGGGAGAGGGAGGGGTGAGAAGCAGATAGTTGCTTCTCCTGTGTGCCCTGACCTGGAATCAAACCCAGGACATCCACACACTGGACCAACGCTCTATCCACTAAGCCAAACAGCCAGGTCCATAATAATAATTTAAAGTAAAAAAAAATGTTCTAGATGACTTGAAATTATATTGTAAATTTCTGTTAAATTAAGATCTAAAAATGGCCTATATAATAATTTTAAAGTAGAAATTTCTATATAGTTTATAATTTGTATAATATATTCCATGTAGCTTTAAAAAACTTTCAGATTTAAAAAATCTGCTTATATGGGCATATATATTGTATTTTGTAAGCAAAATTAAAAAAAATTCACAGTATCTTTACTGCAGCCAATAATTGGCAAAGAAATCTAAGCTTACAAGAACTGCAGGAGAGAAATAAAACTATCACTTGATGTGAGTAAGCAATCGAAAAACTACATTGCTGGTCATTTATGTACTCAAAAAACGAATTGGTTTTCTATTCTCATAAAGGAAAGGCATTAGCAAAAATGTCCTTTTGCATTCCTTCGTGAGGCCTATTTACTTAATGGAAATCTTAGCAAATATGTTCTTCTTCTTTTTATTGATAATGGTCTAGCTACATAATAGATGCATAATGTGACGAGCATCTAATGTACTTCACAACTGCCAAAAATGGTGCCAATTAGGACAAAAAGGATTGCTCCATTTCTATTTATTTCAAAGTCCCTTTTTATATTCTTTGCTGCTATATAGTAAATATCATGATTAAAAATCTTCTATTCTGTTTCTGTGTTTTTCTATGTTAATATGCCTTGTAAAAATTTGTAATTTCATAGGGCATTGCTTAAGAACAAAGAATGTTGTAAATTAATGGAGACATATACTTAACATCTGAAAAAATAGAGGCAAAAGTAACATTTTAATTTTCTAACATTATATACAGTATAATGCTAATCACTTTACCAATGTAGTCACATTGTTTAATTGCCATCCTAATAGTCTAAACCTAGGGTAACTAACACAGTTATCTCCCTGCACCTCAGATCCTCAGCTGTAAAATAGAGAGATACTTACAGGAATACTGTAGTGAGTAAATAAATGATATAAATAAAGAAGCCAGCAAGATACCTGATACTTTCTTCTGTATCTTCTTCCCAGATCACTTTCATACTTCATCCTTTCTCCCTCACAGATCTTACGTTTCATTGTGATAGACAAAAACATACATAAAAGGCAATAAAACATTAAGCATCGGGTAGAGAACAGGAAGTGTGGTAGGGAAAACACTTGGCATGAAACCCTTTAAACCATAGGTAGTACTGAGTATAAGATCTACTGAGTATAAGACCTTGATTGATCACAAAGTATATTTCTCCATTTATCCATTGGATGAAGGTTTAACTGGGTATTCCAAATTTGTTATATGGGCAGAAAGGCTAATTGTAAATCCAAGTTAAATGTTCTCATGGATTGAAGTAAGTGATTAGGAAGATGTCATGGAAGAAATGGGACATGAAGTAAGCTTTAGAGGGCTATTAGGATTTGGTGAGTTTAAGGAATGCATTCAGTTTTTGTTATTTTGTTCTTAGCCAACGGAAATGTTTCCATTTTTCACAGAATGACATAATTGACCCAAACAATTTGCTCTGAAGTTACACTGGCCATTAGTTTAATTGCTTTAATACTGTAGGTGAGATTTATTTCAGTGATTTAAAAACCACAGAAGATGATGCATCCTGTGAATAGTTCCATTACTGCATTTATAGATAAATATTTCTGAAGAACTCCTGAATGGAGCTTAGAACTTTCCAATACAGCATCCTCTGGAAAGACCAAAATAAAGCAGCTGCACTGTGAGATCACCATCAACAAACATGTGCTCAACATCTTTTTTTGTCCCTGGCACACTCTTTCAATGAATCCATATTTGTAATTAATAAATGTATGACATCACTACTTTCCAGTAAATATGTATAAAGTAACATTTAAAAGTGACACATCAAGTGTTGTTAGTGGTTTTCTTAGTAAACTGCTGGAGAAGTGTGCTTTAAAACAAAGTCACAGCTAAAGGGATCTGAGAAGCATCATCACTATACAGCAGGCAATTGAATTCCCTGGAAGAGATGATATTGTCTAGAGAGGATGCATCTATGTTTACAAGGCAACATATACTTTTTATCTATTGATTTTTTTATCATAATGCCTATTGAGGTTATTGATAAGTGTATAGAACTGATTAAATTTGGCATATTTTATGTCATCTTGAGTCCTGATTTTGTCTCAGATTTTCAGAGCCTGGGATGTGAAATAGGTCATGTATCTTAAACAATTGCTCAGCTGCTTTCAGCATGCAGCTGGTGCTTGGTAACCACTTTTTTTTTTTCAGATGCACTGAGCATTCCTACTTCCCAAAATTGGGTACTACCGGGTATATAATATGGACTGTTCCATAGGACCTAGAAAGCAATGTTGGTTTCACTAGGTATCCATTGATCAAAGTAACAACTTTTAGCAGAAAGGACATCTTGGGACTTCTGTCCTGAGAAGAAAAACATAGTTCTGGCAGACACTTAATGTTTCATAGGCTCCATTACACATACATCACCTCATTTAATTCTCACATCAGCCCTATATAAAAATTATTCCATTTTCATCTTTTAGATGAAGAAACTAAATTTTAAAGATAAGTTATCCAAATTTACACAAATAGACATATGAAACTAGGGTTTTCTGATTTCCAAAGATATGAAGTTTTTCTATTATAGTCTACTGATTTCAATTAACTCTACTTCTTTCCACCTTCTTTGTCAAAGTAATTATTATATGTGCAAGTATATGTAGAGAGAACATTAATTTCAAAATGGAAATACAATACACTGTTGTTGAAATAATAATAAAAATATATCTCTGAGATATAGTTATAATAGTAATTATATAGTGAATATTATGCTAGGATAAATATTTGGTTTAGAATATTGGGTTATATAGGTATACCTAGACACCTTGAACTTAAATAAAATTTGTACAGAAAATCAATGTTCGGTCTTTGGTTGAATCTTGTGAAAAGACGACTCTTGGAAAATTCCTGAGGGAATGTTTATCTTGTTTATGCCAATTAGTGCAGATCTGGGATTAAAAATTGTAATTATGACATAATGTTTCTTTTGGAAGATGATCATGTCAATGCAATTATGAAAAAGCTATGGTATGAACAAATGTTAATCAATGCTAGTGGGAAAACATTTTCCAAGAAATATGTACAAGATCACTCATTCATACATGGTTATAGAAATAAAAATCATGAAATATCAAATAAAAATTACCTTTCTGTGTATAAGTCCTTGAAAAGGAATTTATTAAAAACAATGAAACACAGGAAATAAGGTGAAATTAGAGAGAAATTCAGTAGAATTAAGTTTAAGATACAGCATGGAGCAAATCTTATTTGACAGGAGTCAACTGATGTCACCAAAAACTAGAGGGAATCATTAGATTTTATGAAGAAATGAACAATGTTGTAATTTGGCTCAGTGCATTAAATTAACCAGTAATTAAGATGATCCTGCGGAGGCACTTGAATCTCTATTTCATTACCCAGTGGTTTGGAGCCACAAGAACCTTAAGACAAATGCTTGCACAGTCGATCTGGTTAATCAGCCAATTCTAGGACCAGTCAACTCTAAAGGAAAATCATTTGAGGAAGATTCTTATGCCCAGTTGTAAGTAACTAGACTGAGGATCTGAAAGCTGCATATCTTTCTGCCTGTGTAATAGAACTCGAACCCATGTAGTCTGTACAATAAGTATATTTTCTGGTTCTTTTCTGCTTAAGAAATTAAAAATAGTGATCAGATTCCAATTCCTCTTTGCCCTGAGACGTATGGACACATTTATTTTTAATTCCATTTAAGAGCCTAGAATAGCTCAAAGCCCTTTCCTTTCAGATTGTATTACTTCCTCCTGTTTTCTGTCCCCACCACCCCTCTATAAATCTGCAAGGACCTTATGACCCAGTCCTCATCAGACTCAGACCTAAAGACTCATTCTCTTTTCCAGATTCCACAAGAAATGCTGTGTTTTGTTTTGTTTCAATTTTATTGGAGATTTGCAGAGGGGAAACTGTTATATTGAAGGATTTAGAACTGTCTTTCATCTTGTTGGCCATATTTAATACTTTTATATTCTCTCCAAGCTCAACCATTCCAAAAGCCAGTATCCCCACACATGTCACTCCTCACTGACAAATACTTTCTGTTTAATCTAATGTCTGTCTCCTGTCACCACAGGATTCCTGCTTTTGAGGGGACTGGCCCTGCCAGCCTAGTCTGTTCCTTCTGAAATGCTGGTCAGCCAGATTCTATTTCAGTATCAGAAGACTGAGGAAAAAATAAGTGGTTACAGTTTCCACAGTTTCCTATTCTTCTATAAGTGTCTGCCAATTGTATTTCTAGTGAGAGAATTTTGTGTGTGTGTGGTTTATCAGTTTTGTTGTTGTTGTTGTTTGGCATTGGCTATGCTGCCTTAATGTGGTGGTACCCACTTTAGGAAGTGACTTACTCACTTGTGACAGTGGATCACCAATAATTCTATATTAATTGGCTTTAAGGTCTGGGAAAGCTTTATGAAATAAGGAGTTTATATGGTTCATTTTACACTGGAGCTACTGAGTACAAAAAAATGGCTTGGAAAACTTCTTGTAGTGAAAGGATACTGGTCTTTGGGGAGATCCAAGGAACAGATGAGCAGAACAGAGATTTTCCAACTCTTGGGAGAAGCATAAGTTCAAGGGGTTAAGTATAGATGAGGATAATTTTAAAGAGGGAAGAAACAGCTGAGATTTTAAGGTCTACTTGACGACCGTAAAGAATGCCACAGAGCCTTGGCTTTGGCCACAAGTGTGTCCTGAAGCTTGAAAGTTGCCTGACATGCTGCCATATTTCCTGAGAGACACACCAGAAATATGCTTCTGTATGCTGACACAGAGTTGAGAAGGACGTGTAAGACATAAAGAGTGATGGAAGGACAAATAAATGGAGAACACCTCTGAACATAAGCTTCTGATTGGCAAATTTTTGCTGGTAAAGGTCCAGATAGTAAATATTTTCAACTTCACAGGACATGTATTTTCTATAGCACCTACTCAATCCTACCTTTGTAGGCATAGCTGGGTTTCAGTAAAACTTTATTTACAAAATCAGGTAATGGATGGGTGGCCTGAGGGTGCTGGTTTCTGCCCCTTGTCTAGATATGTTTCCACAGATTTCTATGAATCAGTATGTTTACTGTGCCTTGTGTTAGCGAGTTGTGAATGAACTAGCAGAGAAATGTAAGATTTTTTTTTCCAATTTTACTTTCTTCTTATAATCATTATTATAGAATTAATTGGACATGAACATTTTTGATTCCACTGTTACCTCTTTGCATTATACTATTTCATTTTTATCACTCTTTAATAAAAATAGCATGCATGACAGAGTGATCATGGATATTGGCTTATCAACATTTTTAAATATCTAAAGTAGGAGAGGGGTCTTCAAAAAGAGGTATAAATGTCCTAATTATACCCTTTATGGAGTTATAAAAGTGTGACTACATATAATATTACATTTTCTCTTTAAGAGTCATTGGAGAGGCCCTGGCCAGTTGGGTCAGTGGTAGAGCATTGGCCTGGTGTGCAGGAGTCCCGGGTTTGATTCCCGGCCAGGGCACACAGGAAAAGTGCCCATCTGCTTCTCCACCCCTCTCCCTCTCCTTTCTCTCTATCTCTCTCTTCCCCTCCCACAGCCAAGGCTCCATTGGAGCAAAATTGGCCCGGGTGCTGAGGATGGCTCCATGGCCTCTGCCTCAGGCGCTAGAATGGCTCTGGTTGCAACAGAGCAACGCCCCAGATGGGCAGAGCATTGCCCCCTGGTGGGCATGCCGGGTGGATCCTGGTCGGGTGTATGAGGGAGTCTGTCTGACTGCCTCCCTATTTCCAACTTCAGAAAAAAGAAAAAAAAAAGAGTCATTGGAGAGAAAATAAAAGGTAAAATATTGCTAAATACTTTAACATACATCTTTAAATATATATCTCAAAAGCTAAATGATTTAATTCCAATTTTAATAGAACAGCACTAAATATATTCAGTGATTGATGGAAGAAGCAGAATACAGTAAATATCAAAATAAATGATGTGGTTGTATTGTGATTATTTCTTAAAACAGATGAATCGATACATGGCTCTGAGTTTTAATTAGGGCATTAAATTTTGTTCAGCCTTATCTACTGAGGCAGCAATAATGCTAAAGTGGGCAAGTAAATTTTGGATGCAAGAAAGTATTTTTTAAAAATCACTTTAGAAGTGATTTTTTTTCACTTATTATGTATAAATGAAAATTATTTTTGAAACTTTTAGTGGGATAGATCTTTTGCATATGTAATTATACATGGAAGATTTCAAACTTAAGCCAGATAATAATTCTCTCTTTTCCTTGATTATATGCTCTAGAAATATGATTACAACCTGAAATCATTTGCACTGTAGTAATTGTAATTTGTAGTATCTTGGTTTAGAATTGTATTCATTTTGAATTACTTTCCTTAGCAGGAAAAATATATCCTATATGCTGAGGTATGGTCTATCAGGGTTCCCAAACTACGGCCTGCGGGCCGCATGCAGCCCCCTGAGGCCATTTATCCGGCCCCCTACCGCACTTCCGGAAGGGCCACCTCATTCATTGGTGGTCAGTGAGAGGAGCACTGTATGTGGCGGCCCTCCAACGGTCTGAGGGACAGTGAACTGGCCCTCTGTGTAAAAAGTTTGGGGAACCCTGGTAGATGGAAGTTTTACTTATATTTATTTATATAGTTATTACTGTAATAATTTTTAGAATTATTTTAGGTTTACATTAAATAACATATTCAAAATATTTCTTCTATAAGTCTTGGCAAATTGACAATATAATTTTTAAAACGCTATTTTTAAAATGTATTATGATTTCTGAATTAGAGAAGAAAGCGTTGTTTTATACTAGCTGTCGTGACTTTCTGATTCTAGCTTTCTTTTTTTTTTTTTTTTTGTATTTTTCTGAAGCTGGAAACGGGGAGAGACAGACAGACTCCCGCATGCGCCCGACCGGGATCCACCCGGCACGCCCACCAGGGGTGACGCTCTGCCCACCAGGGGGTGTCGCTCTGCGGTGACCAGAGCCACTCCGGCGCCTGGGGCAGAGGCCAAGGAGCCATCCCCAGTGCCCGGGCCATCTTTGCTCCAATGGAGCCTTGGCTGCGGGAGGGGAAGAGAGAGACAGAGAGGAAGGGTGGGGGGTGGAGAAGCAAATGGGCGCTTCTCCTATGTGCTCTGGCCGGGAATCCAACCCGGGTCCCCTGCACGCCAGGCCGATGCTCTACCGCTGAGCCAACCGGCCAGGGCTAATTCTAGCTTTCTTTTACAGGTGGTGGAAATGATCCTAATTTACAAAATCCCTTCCATTTGTAAGCCAAGGTTACTTTCATTGTACATATTTTGTATGGAACTACACAATCTGCTTACTAAGAAAGAATTTCAAATTTGGCGATTGTGTTCCATTCTTCTTATTTAAATTTATAGTTTTTCAGATTAAAAAAAAAGATGCCAATTTGACTCATGTGGATGATGGTACTAAAAGCTTCTTCATTAACTGCTTTCAGTCCTCCTACCCTCCCTGTAGCATTACTGAACCCTGAACATTGCCCCCAGATGAGAACGTCTCTGTTTTACTACCCTCCACTGAATCTACTGTTGATCAGTTGCCTCTATTTTGTTGTGTGCATGTGTCATCCTGTTGGGAACAAACTAACCTTTTTACTTGAACTTCTTCTCAGACATTTCTTCCTCCCCCTTTTTATTATACTCCCAATATGAGAACACTCCTGTGATTTTTTTTAGTGTAGGCTGTTTCTCCATCAGTTCCCTAAAATTCTGGAACCAAGAGACAGGCTTAGCATCCTCCTTGATTGCCACTGTTTTACTCTTTCTTTTCCTCAGTAATCTAAGAATTTAGTTCAGTTTGCCTCTGTGGCTTTCTCTTGCCATCGTATTTGAAGACAGCACTCATGTTGACTATTGGCCACCCTATCTCTCAATGTTTCGGCATCCTAAAACCTGATAATGTTTGCCTCTGTCCTGTCTCAACTGGTCTGAACCACTATCCTTGTGCTTATAGTCTCTATCATCACATGAAAGTACTCCACCTTCCGAAAGCTCTAACAATGAACATACTTTCTGTGGACATCTTACCCCACCCTCTCCCATTCTGCACTCCCTTTTCTGTCCCCATAATGAACTTATTATTTATCTCCTTTGAGTCCTTCTGTCCTCATGTGCCCTCCACATCTTATTCATTCTGGTTCATCTGCTCAAATGTTCAGCTTGTACTACAGGGACTGCCATTTCCAGTGAGTACTTGCTGTTACTTTAGAATACATTGTCCCTTTGTTATTTTACCAGTTTCCTTTCATCCTTCCAGAGCCCGAGTTATCCTCCTGTGTCTGTTTTTTCTTTTGTAATGGGCTCCCAGATTTAGTTGATGTGGGCTGTGCAGTGAAATGAGTGCTGACTAACTAACTCTAAAACAGATTTTCACACTTTAAAGCCGTTGGATCATGGCCACTTTTTTCATCTCTGGTTGACTCATTCACTAATGAAGTTGTCTATGCTAGACCTCTCCAGATTCAGGGTTTGCAGAATTTCTCCTGACATCCTGGGTTATGCAGTATACTCCGACCATTCAGGTTCCTCATGATTGCTCCAAATAAGCAGAACAGGTAAGCTAGCCCAATAGATTGCAGGGTGAAATGGGAAAAAAGAAGTACACTGTGCAAAGATTTCCATCTGAGTGCTTTGGTTGTCTTAGATATATAGCTTTTTATTTATGAAGATAATTGAATTGTGATTCTCTCTCTCTCTCTCTCTCTCTCTCTCTTTCTCTCTCTCTCACACACACCCCAGAAATAAAAACAACCAACCAAATAAAGAAATACATATTTGCCTACATAAAGAGTGCCAAATTTTTAAAAAAATATTTTTCTTTTTTTTCTTTCTATTAAACTTATTAGAGTGACACTAGTTAACAAAATAATGCAGGTTTCAGGTATACAGTTCTATGACACATCATCTGTACATTGTACTATGCGTTCACCATCTCAAATCAAGTCTATTTAACACTATCATATATTATCTAAGTAATACACTTAACATATAATGCCAGTGGTCTATTCAGTTAATTCATCTGGTTTTTTTTGTTTGTTTGTTTGTTTGTTTTGTGTGTGTGTGTGTATGTGTGAAGAAACAGAGAGAGAGACAGAGAAAAGGCCAGATAAGGATAGACAGACAGGAAGATAGAGATGAGAAGCATCAATTCTTTGTTGTGGCACCTGAGTTGTTCATTGATTGCTTTCTCACATGTGCCTTGACAGGGGAGGGGAGCACAGCAGAGAGAGTGACCCCTTGCTCAAGCCAGTGACCTTGGGCTCAAGCCCCCGACCTTGGGCTTTAAGCCAGCAGCTATAGGGTCATGTCTATGATCCCATGCTCAAGCCAGAGACCCTGTGCTCACGCTGGTGAGCCCACGCTCAAGCCAGTGATCTCGGGGTTTTGAACGTGGGTCCTCTACATCCCACTCTGATGCTCTGTCCACTGTGCCACCACCTAGTCAGGCTCATCTGGATTTTTAGTGATGTATATAGGTTACTGCACATCATATATATGACTTTAACAATCAGAGTCCACTTGAATAAAACAGAAACTGATATATCCCCTAGGCCAGGGTAATGTGTTGATACATATTTTTATTATAATAGAAATAAATATCATTCTTGATATGTGATGATTTATACTTATTTGTAGAGAAATAGAAGGGTTTTTTATTAATGATTTTTATCATAATTCATATACCACTGACAGAGAAAATATATGTGGAATACCAATTTAAATAATTCCATTATAAACTTGTTACATGAAGTAAAGTTTTATTTTGCTTTTCTACACTTCAGAAGTGCTTACGGTGGAGCTGGGACAATACTGAGTCTGAAGAAAATGTGAGTTCTTGTTCGGAGATTATTCTACTAAAGTTGTTATTTCAACCCTTTTCAATGTCAGTGTTTCTAAGTCCTCATTGGAACATGGCAGTTTGTGTATATGATTTAAAGTTCTTTCTAGTTTTAAGATGTACAGCTCTTAAGCAGAGATATGATATGAGGGCAAAAGACTGAAACAATGTATCAATTAATTGAAGTAGGTTATATGTGTTAGGTCTTTCATTAGTAACTTTCTGGAGTATTATTTGTAGTTCATTTGTTAGTGTAGTCACATCTCCAATTCCCAAATAGTTATTTTAGAAGTAACTAATTAAAAATAATTTTTTTAAGTGAGAGGAGGGGAGATAGTGAGACGGACTCCCACATGCACCTTGACTGGGATCCACCCTGAAACCCCATCTGGGGAAGATGCTCAAGTACCAAGCTATTTTCAATGCCTGAGACTGACTCACTGGAACCAAACAAGCCACTGGCTGTGGGAGGGTAAGAGAGAGAGAAGTTGGAGGAGGAAAGGGAGGGGAAAGAGAAGAGAAACAGATGGTCACTTCTCTTGTATGGCCTGACCAGGAATCAAACCTGGTTTTTCATATGCTGGGTTGATGCTTTATCTATTGAGCCACCTGCCAGGGCCAAAAATAATCTTTGTAAAGTTCTTTGCAAAAAAACACCTAAGATTTGACAACACTAATGGCAATGATAATAACAATAAATATATTTGTATCTTAATAGAATATTTTAATATGTACTTATTTATTTGAATTACCTAAATGGTGTTCTTACAATAACTTAAAATTTTTTTGACTTATTAATTTAACTTTAGAAAAAATTAAATATATAAGGAAAAATTATATTATCCATTTAGTGAGAAAAATGGGACTTGCTTATTAAATAATTGTTTTTGGGACATTTGAATGCCTATTAAAATATAAAAAGCAAGCAGAGAGAATAGTTGAAAGAAATATATCAAATAGTATGTATTATTACATATGGAGTTCTTGTAACAAAGAACATGAGAAAAGAGACAAAAAATTGACAAAAAAACATGAGGAAAGAGGATTCACATACCATGAAATACAAATTCTCTTAATAGGAAATAAAAATGACATCAATTTACTATAATATTTTTAATCTTACTAGTAAATAAATGCCAATAACAAAAATATATAACTATTTAACAAACTGATATTGAGTATATTTTTTGTAAGAATACAAAATCTGTTTTACTTTTTTATATTACCCTATATATATATATATATATTTTTAAATTATTTTTATTTATTTTTATTTTCTGAAGCTGGAAACGGGGAGGCAGTCAGACAGACTCCCGCATGCGCCCGACCGGGATCCACCCGGCATGGCATGACATGCCCACCAGGGGGTGATGCTCTGCCCATCTGGGGCACTTGGGCCAATTTTGCTCCAGTGGAGCCTTGGCTGCAGGAGGGGAAGAGAGAGACAGAGAGGAAGGAGAGGGGGAGGGGTGGAGAAGCAGATGGGCGCTTCTCCTGTGTGCCCTGTCTGGGAATCAAACCCGGGACTTCTGCACGCCAGGCCGATGCTCTACCACTGAGCCAACCAGCCAGGGCCTACCCTATATTTTTTATTTAATGTACAGTGTGTTCGTAAAGTCATGGTGCATTTTTGACCGGTCACAGGAAAGCAACAAAAGACGATAGAAATGTGAAATCTTCACCAAATAAAAAGAAAACCCTCCCAGTTTCTGTAGGATGATGTGGCAGCATGTGTGCATGCGCAGATGATGATGTAACACCGTGTATACAGCGGAGCAGCCCACGGCCATGCCAGTCGAGATGTGGACGGCACAGAGGAAAGTTCAGTGTGTTCTGTGGCTTGCTAAATTTGAATCTGTCACCAAAGTGCAACGTGAATATCAATGCATTTATAACGAAGCACCACCACATAGGAATAACATTACTTGGTGAGATAAGCAGTTGAAGGAAACCAGCAGTTTGGTGGAGAAACCCCATTCTGGTAGGCCATCAGTTAATGACAAGTATGTAGAGGCTATATGGGATAGCTACCTAAAGAGCCCTAAAAAATCTGTGCGTGAGCCACATCAAACTTCATTGAATAGGTATGAAATGGGAGAGTTTTCCTTTTATTTGGTGCAGATTTCACATTTCTATCGTCTTTTGTTGCTTTACTGTGACCAGTCAAAAGTGCACCATGACTTTACGGACACACTGTATTATTTTATAATTGAAATGAACACAAAACATAATTTAGCTTTAGGTGTTCTGGAAGCCAGGGCAACATGGAACTAAAAACAGTATATATAATAATCTGATAAATGAAGACTTTTTTTTTTTGTACATACATACATGTGTAAAGGGCATATGTAAGAAATGAAAACAGCAGAATGAACAAGGGCTTTTTTTAGGATCACTTTTAGTTATTCTTAGATCTTTTCATTTAATAATTCAAGGACTTAATATTAGAATGTAATGTGATTGGGCTTTTGTGAGAACAATATCAATTATCTGACCATATAGTCCTAATTATCAATCAAAAGAGGGTTGGCCACCTTCTCTGATGTGCTTATTATCTCAGCTTCACTTTTGGCAAGTGTTGGCTAATAATAAATTTAGGGGTAAATCTCCCAGTGGTTACCTTAAATGCACATATTCTGATACTGAAGATCAGTTTGCTTTAGTTGGATGAAGGGATTTTAATTCTAAGTATAAAAGGACAGACATATTCTGTGTAGCCCCACATAATAAAGTTGACTCAGTCATTCACAAATGTATTTCCTAACAATATAGTAAAAATTTAATTAAAATTTTTTTTTTATTAATTTAGAGGTGGTGCGACTCCTGCCTGCCCTCTGACAAGGATCCACCCGGCAAGCCCCCTATAGGGCTGCTGCTCTGTTGCTTGGCAACTGAGCTATTTCAGTGCCTGAGGCAAGGTCATGGAGCTATCCTCAGCTCCCGAGGCCAACTTGCTGGAACCATTTGAGCCACGGCTGTGGGAAAGGAAGAGACAGAGAGAGGGAGAGAGAAAGAGAAGGGGAGAGGGATGGAGAAGCAGGTTGTAGCTTCTCCTGTGCACCTTAACGGGGAATTGAACCTTAGACTTCAATACACTGGACCAAAGCTCTACTGCTGAGCCAACTGGCCAGGGCAGTAAAAATTTAATAAGAATTTTGAAATTATATACTGGATGTATATGTATATATTACTTATAAATAAAATATTCAACATTTCTTAATTTTTACTTCAATGCATTTGCCAAAATTTGTGAAAATATTTTCTGAACATGATTTGTCACATTTGAATATCTTGGAGTCCTTAAAGTTGTTGAATTTTTTTTTAATCTGAAAGTTTTCACACTGACAGTGCCAAATGGAAGAAATTTAAGAAACTATGTCTTTGATTAACATTTATTACAACTTATGTTTGGATTTAGGATAAATTATTTTTATTCAACATTTTTAGAATGAATCAAAGTATCTAATAAATTTTCTGCAAAGACAATCTATGAAAATAACAGTTTTTCTAGTTAAATTATTTACATTGAGAAGCTTTTAAAGTATTTTTGTTTGAAAATTTAAATTACTTAGTGTCAATGATAGAATGCTTTTAATAAATTTGTTAATCAAGTAACATTTTCTAGATATTTCAGGTATCTTTAATGAATATTTTGAAATATATATAAAAAAGGACAACTATCTGATAGGAAGATTTGGAACATGATTTTCTTGAAATAGTGAGACTAAAAATACAAAGATAAACTTTGGAAAAAAGTTGAAAATGACAACATTTCCTAGTTTAAAAACATGTGAGGGAACTGAAAGAACATTATGACTTCCTAAAGTATAAATTTTTCACTATTCATTCATTCTGGTAGATTTACTCTTCAATATATTGACTAACTAATAGACTCCAAAATAGTATTGAATCTATGAAAAACCATCCTGCATGGCAGGTAAGCTATGTAACCTCTTGAGGAGCATATAGTTCATGGCCTTCTAATGCAGAAAACAAGAGAAATCTGGGAAATCACAAGTCATATACAGATGGCATGGGATTTTGTAGCTCTAATAACAATAGATTTAGAGCATAAATATAAAAAAAAAGACAAAGCATCATGGAGTCTATGTTTGAATAAATTTGCAATAAGTTTGGGAATGAACATCATTAAAATATTGGATTATATTATTTGTAATGTTGTCTTCTTTATTACTGCTATTGATCCTATGGAGTTTTAGAAATATGGCAGATTGAAAGCCCATGAATATGCCAGATATTTTGGGGTCTCAAAAATTATATCAAGGATGTGATTCTGGTCCAAGGGCAATTTCAGCATCAGCTCCAGGGCTTTTGGTCCAGAATCCAACTGGCTTAAAGTGTGGATACACAAGAGAAAACATTATATTGCTAGTAAGTAAGTGGCACTTAATGAGTGTAACAATAACTGCTCAGTGCTTTTCATCTTAACCTTTTTATTGTGCAATTTATGGTACTTTATATATATGGTATTTTACAAATACCCCCCCCCAAAGAAAGAAAGAAATTTAATGAAAAAGAATTTAAAAAAAGTGAAATAATGAAGAAAAAAAGAGAGGAAAGGGAAAGGAAAAATAAAACAGAGAGAAGGTGGGAGACAGAAAGACATTGGGGAAGGAACAGAGGGAAGGACTAAGAGGTTTATTTTTTGTGTATAGCTCTGCCAGTTATTGCTGGTGTGAAGTTTGGTGAAACATTAAACATCACTGGTCCTCAGTGTTCTCAATGTGAAAGGAGATGCTTCTACCTGATAATCTTTAAAGTGGGTTTCAGGCCTTTTGGTGTTGATCCCATGGAAATGTCTTCTGAATCTCCTTTCCCACTCCATCTTTTCACGTGTTCTATGCTTCAACCAGAACTCACTACTTCTTACCAGTCTCTAAACCTCTTTCCCCTTTATAGATTATTCAATGCATAGTTTTCTAGTATCCCTTGTCTTATGGGAATTCTACTTAAACATAGTTGAGCTCAATTGTCATCCTCATAGCCTTTTTTTATTCCTGATGCTAAAAATTTATTTCTCCTCCCTCTGCACCACTGTAGTATTCCTTTGTTTACACCTCTCTTTATTTAATTGAATTTGTTGGGGAGATATTAGTTAATAAAGTTACATAAGTTTCAGATGTACCATTTCATAATGCATCACCTGCACACTGCACTGTGTGTTCATTGGTTCAAATCAGGTCTCCTTCCATCACCAGTATTCTCCTCCTTACCCACTCTCTGCCTCCTCCCACCCTCCGCTCCCTGTGGTAATCACCACACTGTAGTCTGTCTGAGCATTTTTGTCTTTGCTTTATTCCTTCACCCTTTTCACCCAGCCACCTCCCCTCTTGCAGCTGTCAGTCTGTTTTCTCTATCTTTGAGTCTGTTTCTATTTTGTTTGTTAGTTTATCTTATTCATTAGATTCAAAATATAAGTGAAATTATATGGTACTTGTCTTTGTTTGACTAGCTTATTTTACTTAGCATACTTCTCTTTTAACTCTTAATATATTTTATCATCAGTTATTATATATGTAATAATATCTTTGAAGGCAGAAGTCAAATGGGTTTTAATATTATATTTTTCATAGCTACAAGTAGTTCTTGATTGTTTTAGGCAGTCAATAAATTAGTTCAATGGAGTTGGGTTTATTTTGAAATTTTTTTGAAGATTATTTCTGTTGTTTTATGGAAGTACAAAAACTCCCTTTTTTGGTGGCAGAATGCTGTGGTAGGGAAAAAGTACAGAATAAAATCTGGATCTGCACTCCACTTTTTAAGCTGAATTATTGTGTGAATCAGGACAAATTATTAATTTTTATGAGACATTATTCTGATGGTGGGTGCTATCTACCTCTCAGATTTTTTTTAAGGAAGGAGAAATGATGTATTTTATATGACTGGCCAGAGGATGTACTCTCCATATATCATTTTTCTTTTTATTATTCTTTTAAGAAAAATTAGAAACTTTATTTTGTAGTACATATTTTGTTTTGTTATTTCAACCTTCCTATAGAGTCACTCTTGATATCCAATATTATTTATTAAAATATAAAAGTACACACTAATATTCAAACTAATATCTTATACTTGTATCTGAATAGTTTTTTCAAGAGTTATAGCTTGGGATAATAATTTTATTAATTTAAAATTATTGCCTGACTAGGCAGTGATGTAGTGGATAGAGTGTCAAACTGGGACACAGAGGACCCAGGTTCAAAACCCCTTGGTTGCCAGCTTGAGCACAGGCTCATCCAGCTTGCGTGCGGGGTCACTGGCTTGAGCGTGGAATCATAGACATGGTCACTGGCTTGAGCCCAAAGGTCTCTGCTTGAAGTCTTAGGTCACTGCCTTGAGCCCAAGGTCACTGGCTTGAGCAAGGGGTCACTCACTCTGCTATAGCACATATAAGAAAGCAATCAATGAACTAAGGAGACTAAGGAGCCACATCAAAGAACAGATGCTTCTTATCTCTTTCCCTTCCTGTCTGTCTGTCTCTATCTCTCTATCTATCCCTCTCTCTGTTTCTCTCTGTTTCTGTCAGAAGAAAAATTATATATAAATAATTTAAATACTATTCTATTAATCAATTTATAAAACATGGAGGACATATTACTTATAAAAGTGACACAAATGCGAAAATCATATTCTGAAAAACATACATAGCAACAAAGCATATGTATATGCAATTGAAGCATATGGATCTCCATATGTTAAAACACTTTCTTCCAGAAACATGGCTATCGTATTGATAATCAGTGTGGTATGATGCCCGATTTAACTAAAGATTAGAGTCTTCCATTAAGCAGTAATACAAACTTAACTTATATATATATATATATATATATATATATATATATATATATTTTTTTTTTTTTTTTTTTTTTTTTTTTTTCTGAAGCTGGAAATAGGGAGAGACAGTCAGACAGACTCCCGCATGCGCCCGACCGGGATCCACCCGGCACGCCCACCAGGGGCGACGCTCTGCCCACCAGGGGGCGATGCTTTGCCCATCCTGGGCGTCGCCATGTTGCGACCAGAGCCACTCTAGCGCCTGGGGCAGAGGCCAAGGAGCCATCCCCAGCGCCCGGGCCATCTCTGCTCCAATGGAGCCTTGGCTGCGGGAGGGGAAGAGAGAGACAGAGAGGGAAAGCGCGGCGGAGGGGTGGAGAAGCAAATGGGCGCTTCTCCTGTGTGCCCTGGCCGGGAATCGAACCCGGGTCCTCCTCACGCTAGGCCGACGCTCTACCGCTGAGCCAACCGGCCAGGGCCTCAAACTTAACTTATATTTTAAGAATAACTAATTCTTAAAGTAGTGATTCTTAAGTCTTGCTAAATGGTAGACTAGCATGAAAAACTTTTAAAAACTGCTGTGTCTGAGTTCTCACCCAAAGACGTTTTTATTTAATTGATTTGGGGTTGTAGTGCAAGCTTTTTGTTTGTTTGTTTGTTTGTTTTAAGTTCTCCAGTGTGTAGCCAGGGTTGAAAATTGTGTTTCTCAAAGTATCAAATAATAGAGAGATGGGGTGAGGGGAGGGGAGGGGCACAAAGAAAACCAGATAGAAGGTGACGGAAGGCAATCTGACTTTGGGTGAGGGGTATGCAGTATAATCAAATGTCATAATAATCTGGAGAAGTTTTCTCTCAACATATGTACCCTGATTTATCAATGTCACTGCATTAAATTTAATAATAAAAATAAATAAATAAAAAGTATCAAATAAAATATTGTTTTCAAGTTCTTCCAAAACTACTTTACTCTACGATGTTTTGGGGTATTTTTGTAAGAGGATGCCAATGATAGTATGAAAGATAGGTTTGCTCAACACTTAAGTTGTCAGTTCCACGCATCAAAAATTGAAGCACCCTCCAGCAAAAACTAAATAATGCAAACAGAATATTTAGTGTCAAACAGGTTAAAATTCCATTTCAATATGCTTCTTTATTGCTTTCCCATCTTAAAAAAAAGATGTTACAGTCCCAAAGTGAACGGAAATGAGCTGGAGTGGGTGGTGAACATTGAGAAAACTGTCTGAGTGTGGTTTGTAGAAACATCTTACTTATGTCTCAGATTCAACAAGGGATTGACATTAAAATCCTATGATTATTGGTAATAAGAGTAAATGACAGTTTTATTTTTGCAGTAAGTTTGTATCTTTTAGTTACTTTTAAAATGCAGTTTTCAGTAAGTAATAGGGCTAAAAAAAAAACCACTTTCTCTTTAGCGCATTGCTTTGAAAATAATGTACTGACTTTCCACATAGTACCCTCCCTGTATTTCAGTGACGTCCAATAGATAATGTTATTATTCAACTATAACCTGCTATTAAGGTCAGAAGAAGAAATGACAGCTTTAGCTTTTTTCATCCTTTTGTTTTTCTTCAATTCTCAGTAATTTTTTATTTATTTATCTTTTTTACTCATCATTTATACATCCCTGGCAATTTCAATCTAGAAGAAACAAATTAAGAAAAAAATTAATTGACTTTATTTGCTCTAATGCTGCTAGTCCATATTATCTGCTTTCCTAAATGAGTTTGGAATTGCTAGCTTTGGGGGTACTGCACGACATTTTGGGTTGCTGCCAGCATATCCTGAGCAAATATATTTAAATCAAAGCTAAGCTGCTTAAATATTCATGTTATGCTCTTATTATGGCTTAGAGAAGTGTGAAACCATTTAAGATGTGCAAACCTGTTAAAGGGCCAAAAAATGTATTTGAATTGTCAGAAATATGCTTTAAATTGATGTTAACCTAGTTTAATCAGGAAAGGTTTCCATAGTTCATTAGTTGTGATACATTCAAAATGTTTTATTTGTTTGTAATTTTCCAGTCATTAGAGCAATACAAATCAAATATTTTTCTGCGGAAATATCTATTGGAAAAGACCTCCAGAATGCTATGTTATGAAAATATTCAATATAAAGTCTTCCATTGCATGTGCTTTATGTCTAACTTTGATTTTATAAGCACCCTTAAAGCACATATAACAGTACATTTTATTCTATTAATTATTCCTTGTTGCTCTATGATATGTTTCTTCAAAAATGTACTGGAGTATAAATGGTAATACAAGGGGACTTGACTTGAAGTGGTGAACACACAGTACATTACACAGATGATGTGTTATAGAATTGTACACCTGAAACCTATATATTTTGATTAATGGTGCCCCAATAAATTTAATTAAAAATAAAATTTATATAAAACATTAACTTACTTCTCAGTAATAGGATTTGAGGATTACAAATTGTTTGACTAAAGTATAAGAGAGAAAAAAGAAAATAGAAGTAATCCTCTGTTATCCAAGGAGGTTTCAAGATGCCCAGTGGATGCATGAAACCATGGATAATACCAAACCCAATATACACTGTATTTTTTTTGTCTATCTTACATACCTATGATAAAGTTGTTGTTTTTTTAACTGAGAGGAGGGCAGATAGTGAGACATATGCCTGCATGCATCCCACTTGGGATGCACTGAACAACCCCTGTCTGGGGCCAATGCTTGAATCAACTGAGCTATCCTCAGTGCCCAGGGCCAGTGCTTAAACCAATTGAACCACTGGCTGTGAGAGAAGAAGGAGAGAAGAGGGAGAGGGAGGGAGAGAGAAGCAGATGATCGCTTCTCATTTGTGCTCTGACCGAGGATCAAACCCAGGATTTGTGCACACTGGGCTGATGCCTGTGCACTGAGCCAACTGGCCAGGGCCATGTCTATGATAAAGTTTAATTTATAAATTAAGCATGGATAAAGATTAGCAATAATAATAAAATAGAACAATTATTATAATATCCTATAGTAAAAGTTATATGAATATGGTATCTCTCTCTCTCTCTCTCTCTCCCTCTCTCTCTCTTTCTCTCTCTCTGTAGAGGTTGCTAAGTGACTAATGGGTAGGGAATGTATATAGCATAAATATGCTGGACAAAAGAATGATTCATGTTCCAGGTAGGACAAAGCAAGACAGTGCAAATTTTCATCACACCACTAAGAATCGCGTGTAATTAAAAACTTATGAGTTGTTTATTTTGGTAATTTTCCACTTAATATTTTCAGACCACAGTTGACTATAGGTAAGTTAAACCAAAGCAATCAAAATGGCAAATAAAGGGGGACTATTATAATCAAGAAATGCTAAACACTTAAGTAATCATTACATGAAACAATACAGGAAGCCAGGGTGGGGAGGCTGAGCTCACACCTCTGTGTAAGGGACAGATTTGAGTTCTTTCTTCAACAGATTGAAGTAAGTAGCCTGATTTCCTCGCTGAATCCTCTCCCTGGCCCTTCTCCTTCTTAGTCTTCTTAGATTAATAGCATTTTTATTGCAGAGTCAAAATATCTGATTTTGTATAAAATATTTTTTAAAAATTTTCCCTCATGACAAAGAAACTATTCACAGTTTTACAATCCCTGAATACCAAACGCTATCTGTTTATAATCAGTGGAATCATCTATGATTTATAGGATGGAGCATTTTCAAAGCATTCTACAAAATTCCATTTGAATTCATGAGATGCCAGTGAGAATTACAGCTGTTCCACCTCCAGCTCTGACATGAAATTAGCCAAGCATGCTACCTTCCCAGCCAGGGAAGAACCTGGAAAGCCAGTGCAGCTGTCCCAGACTAGCCCTGGGTGCTATTTTATGCCTTCTGTCTAAGTGTTCAGATTTCCATATAGGAGACTGACCAGTTATAGCAGTAGTCTTGGTCAAGAGTTCTACATGCCCTATGTTGAGCTCTTTTTAGAATTTCTAAAACTCAACCCTTGGTGGGTCCAATTCAACTATTTAGCTTTTACTGAATTTTACTCTTTATGTCGTAGTATGAGAGAGAAGTTACAATCCATTTCTCTGTGGGGAAACTACAGGTATTTT
Organism: Saccopteryx bilineata; assembly: GCF_036850765.1. NCBI lineage: Eukaryota > Metazoa > Chordata > Mammalia > Chiroptera > Emballonuridae > Saccopteryx > Saccopteryx bilineata. Next base: position 75,416,333 of record NC_089490.1, read on the forward strand.
TTTGCTTCACTGAGGCACAAACCTGCTGGGACAGAGCTTGAGAGAATTGCAGAAGCATCAGCTTTAGTGCTCCGTGAAGGAGAAGCATTTCATCATATTGGTGGGAATTGGGTGGGTGTTCAAGATTTTCAGACCTTGATCATCAACATTTGTATAATTCTTTATACGACGATACCTGCATTTCATTGAAATTCATTTTTTTAGCTCTACCTTAGGGTTGCAAGCCAGATCAATAATGCATGATTATCAGAACGATTTTCCACTTTTAAAATTAGTGATCTGTTTTTAAGGTACAAACTTGTGTGCCATTTATAAAAGAGAGTGAAAAATCTATTCTCATAATATGGTGACATTTCTAAATCAGAATGAAAATATTCTGTATTACGTGGATAGTGTTATTGGTAAAACACAATACTATATTTTATTGTTTTCAGTTTAAAAAAATCTAAAGAAAATTTTGGTTTTAATGATATACAAGGGTTGGTAAAAGTAGATTTAAAGTTGCGAATACATGAAAGTGTGCTTGAGTGTAGTAAGTAAACTGCAAGATTGTTTAAATAGAAATAAGAAAAAATATCTCATCTATAACTTATGTCCTTAACCTAGTTATTAGCAATTTAATTTACTTTCTTTTAGTTTTTTTTTTTTTTTTTTTGGTATTTTTCTGAAGCTGGAAATGGGGAGAGACAGTCAGACAGACTCCCGCATGCGCCCGACCGGGATCCACCTGGCACGCCCACCAGGGGGCGACGCTCTGCCCACCAGGGGGCGTCGCTCTGCCACGACCAGAGCCACTCTAGCGCCTGGGGCAGAGGTCAAGGAGCCATCCCCAGCGCCCGGGCCATCTTTGCTCCAATGGAGCCTTGGCTGCGGGAGGGGAAGAGAGAGACAGAGAGGAGGGGGGGGTGGAGAAGCAAATGGGCGCTTCTCCTGTGTGCCCTGGCCAGGAATCGAACCTGGGTCCCCCGCACACCAGGCCGACGCTCTACCGCTGAGCCAACCGGCCAGGGCCTCTTTTAGTTTTTTATGCATTTATTTTTTATAAATGGCTTTTTCACATAGGATTGAATTATACACTTTTTGCCATGCTGCTACAAGATTTTGTAGCCATTAGGTTTTTGTTTTTATTTTTTAGGTTAAAAATATTGTAGTTGTTTTTAATTCTTGGTCAGTTCCAACTTATTACTAGTTTTACTCCCAGGTCAGGATTTAGCTCTGTAAAGCCTCTTCTTCCTCTCTTTCTCTTTCTCTCTCTCTCTCTCTCTCTCTCTCTCTCTCTCTTTCACTCTCACACACACACACAAGATAAGGAAGGAAGCTGGTCATAAAGCTGACAGAAAGCTAATAAATAAAAAGGAGCAGTCCAAATGTCAGTCTATCAACAATCAGGTACCAATGATAATCAGTATCAATATTTTAATAAAATATTTTTTCTAATTGGAATTATTGGATTCACTGAATATGGTTCGTTTTATGCTCAGTTATACTGTTAGACTTTCTTATAGACCTAACATGTGAAGATCCTTTTCTTACAAATGCTTCAAATTGTGCTTAGGAGCCTGGAGTTTCTTCACACGTCCTGAGCATTCACAAAGTTTTAAATACAGCAAATACGTTACTTTTTAACAATTTTTTTAAATTTTTTTATATAATTCTGAACTTTAAATGCTGTTGGAGATAATTTCATAAAACTCACTAGTTTATAAATGTCTTCATATTTTATCTACTGGATTTAGAGATTACAGAATAAAACTATTATTTGGGGGAGTCATGTGTGTGGTGCACGGGATTGGTAGCATGTACCAGAAGGAAAAGGGACAAAGACTTTTCTTGGAAAAGTTGGTTCATTTGCTTGTTTTTGTTCTCTCTGTGTTGTATGTCTAAAAAAAGAAGAGAAAAGGATAGATAATACTGTTTTTAGAAATCTTGGTTCTGTTTAGTTTGAAAAATTTCAGCAATATGTTGTTTTATATGTTAAGCCCTCAGGCATGTTTTATTCATGAACTTGATTGGGATTATAAGATGCTTCTAATATATGGCAGGTCTTGGGGGCCTAACATACTTTTAGGTTGCTGGGCACTGGCAGGAATAGGGACAGATGTTTGAAAGGAAAAGAAAAATGCTGAAAGGGGCACATGAATATGAGAAGACACTAAAGGAAAACTTTACTAACATTATAATTTTGATTTCATATAGCCAGGAAACAATAGGAGAAGAACACCTAGGGCCCAGAAATACTTTAATAGAATCCATAATTAGATACTGAAATATTTTTAATTTGATATAGAACATTTTCACTGGAATAATTTATACTCAAACTTGCTTAGGCTGAATATTGTTTATCCAGGAAGCTACTTGGAGAACATGTTAGAGTTCCCACTAGTTAGAGTTGTTCTGAAAATCAAATTCTAAAAAACAGAGAAGTTCCAGTTGGGTACATGAAATATCGGGAGACCACTTTTAAAGACTGTAATTGTCTACCTGTATTCTGCTGTATTCTTCAAACTAATACAAAATAATATTGAATACAAACTGTAATTTTTAAAAAAACAGTAGTTTAATCAAACAACAAGTAATTATCTGAAACACACATTTTCTGTGTCTACTGTATCTAGGAAACAATATTTGGCACATAGTAAATGCTCAAACATTTTTGTTGAAATAATGAGAAAACTCCCGACCTGTGGTGGCGCAGCGGATAAAGCATCCACTGGGAACACTGAGGTCTCCATTTTGAAATACTGGGCTTGCCTGGTCAAGGCACATATGGGAATTGATGATTCCTGTTCCCCCTTCTCTCTCTTTCTCTTCTCCTTTCTTCTCTTCCTTTCTTTCTCTTCTCTCCAAAATGAATAAAGTCTTTTAAAAAAATAATGAAAAAACATTATTATATTTTGATTGATTTGAGAGAGACAGAGAGAGGGAGGGAGAGAAAGAGAAGCATTCATTTGTTGTTTTACTTAGTTGTTTGTTCATTGGTTGCTTCTCACAAATGTTATTTTAATTCAATATCAGATGTGTATTTGGTATGTGCATTTGTGCATTTGTATGTAAAAACAACTTTAATTAAAAGATAGGTTAAAGAAGAATGTGAGCTGTTTACTATACTTCTTATGTATAAATCTTGGGTTCTTGCATTCATGAGTGAGACTTTTTTAAATCTATGTTTATTTATATATCTAAATCTTAAATGTTTTTAATATTTTCAGATTTTTTAATCAGACAAAATATATGACTTGTATAGATAAAAATATGCCAAAACAAAAAAACACAATGGTAGAGGATAAACTCAGATTTTAGATGATTATTTCTGGACTATTTGGGGGATATCTATAACAGAGTGAAGTTAATCACCCCATTGAAGCAAGCTTTGATAAAAATGTAATATTTAGTTTAGTTGAATTACTGGATTTATTGGTGAACAATTCTAAAGGGAACACTAATGTTTCATGTATGCACGTGTGCTTAGGCGAAGCTGAGAGTGTGAACGAGAAAAAAGTACATGCACATTAAGCTGCAGATATGTAACTATCAATAATCAAACCATTGCATAGGAACTCATGAACAAATTCTGATTAATGCCTATTTTTTTGTCTATATAATTTTAATATCAGCATTAGTATTTATAATTTAGGTAATCATAACAGGTATGGGAAAGTTGTGAGGTATAACCATATGTTAATTAATTTGCACCTTTTGAGGTCACTTATTGATTACAGACCAATCTTGATATATTTAATTTGTGTTTAATGCTTTTGGAACTTATGGTAGGATGGTACCAAGTACAAATTAACAGTATGCCAGTACGGTGGTATGGCACTTAGCATCCCTGAGATTTCTATATATAATATAATTTTTACATCTGTATATAATCTTTATTAGCCCAAATAATCTACCTACATTTTGCTCTTATGATATAATAAACATGTTTTCTTAGCTAATTCTACTTTAATTAACATTCTGACTCTTCTACCTCTAAAAATAAATGTCTATTTTAGTCTAAACACAACCTTTGTCTCTGAACTTAGCCACATTATAGTGATAGTTACTGCTAAATACTTCTGTAGATTCTTTCATTTCTTTCATGGAATTAGGAAATTTGAATACCTTAACATTTATGATTTTAGTGTTTCACAGAAGCTTATTCCTTTGAATCATTTTTTCCTGCATGATAAGGTTGACCTGGAATTAGAAATTATAACTAACCTTGCTTAGTAAACATCAGCTCTGGGCTGATGTTACAGAATCTTGTGGCTACTACTTTGAGAGTAAAGGTAAAGAGTATTTGATGAATGGAAAAGTTTTAAAGTAAATTTAAAATTGTTAAATCTTTTTATAATACTGGTACTTTAAATAATGAAATTCATATTTAGGCCTTGAAAGTAATTCATTTTGCAAAGGAAAAAGCAAAAGTACTTCAACTATCACTTTTAAGACTATTTTTTAGAAAATAATTATTTCTGAAAAACATATTGTTTATATTTTAAAAACATTAAAATATAAATTTGTTCTTTAAATTTGATAGTATTACAGTATTATTGCTTTGATACCCAATTAAATTTTTTTCTATATTCTACAATTTTCTGTGAGAAAAATCTACTTTTTTAAAATAAAATTTTGGAAGAATATTAACATTAAAATAATATATTGTCCATGCAGCTATTTCAAGAATTTTTATGCAACTAAAAAATTTCATCACAATATGTTTGTGAAAAGTGTGTGCAGATCTCTTTTTGTACAGGCTTGTTAGCTACTTCCATGATTCGAATATTCTTTCATTTAATTTAGTGCTTCCAGTATTTTTCAGATTTCGGCACATAGGAAACGATCAGCACTCTGAGTGGGGTGAAGGGACACATGAGGATTCTGGCAGCCGGAGGTTGCTGGCCCAAGCTTGGGCTGCCCAGCTAGCTAAAGTGCATCCCTCAAGCTTGCATGTTTGGGGGGCTCTGGTGTAACTGAACTCACCTAAGCTAAGTTGACCTCAGTTGTAAATACAGTGGGTACAAAGGTCCATCAGATAGGGTCATGACCGGTTCTGTATTTTGTGCGTGCCACAGAGTTGTTTACTTGGTAAAACCTGGCTCTGTTCTGAAGTTGTATGTGGCCCCCTCGGGTAGCCTTTTAGCAAAAAACAGTCAGGACTTTGTCAGTTTCAATGAGAGCTCCTCCTGAAGAGGCTCATTTATTGGCATAGAATATTATCATGTTAAATTTAATAGACCCTCTCAGTCCTGGAGGCCAAAGATTTCTTGATTTGAAATTAATTTTCAATGTAAGAGAATAAGGCCAATAATTCATTTTAGAAATCAAATTGAATTCTTTATTTTGTGATTATGACTCCAATTTTTTTTTTTACTGTAATATCTTTAGAAAGTATAAAAGTACATTCAAAATTTTGATAGCTTTCAAGACTGGAGCCCTAATAACAGGAAAATCAAACCACCCTGAACACCTACCTGCCTTATGCTTCTGTGCTATTCTTGGGTAAGGACTAAGGCATCCAACACACCTTATTTGCAGGAATGTATTTTTCTTGATCTTTAAAAGTAAGAACTGTCAGCTCATATGTAATGAAAACTATCCAGGCATGATTTCTAGCCCAATTTGGCATACTCCAAGGGTCTTTTGAAAGGCGTCTGACATTTCTGATGATTACCTAAATTGAATTGAACCTTTTGAATGTTGTCATTTTAAAGCATGTAAGACTCAGTCCAAAGAAGAAAAAAAATAATAGCCATATATTAAAATTTCTGTTGATGTGGAAGAGATGATTTATTTTCTCATGTAGAAGGCACAAATATGATACATTTGTTATGGATCTTAAGAGAATCTATTATGATATTCTCTTACTGAAAGAACTGTTCCACTCTTTGTTCGTATATTCACAGTATAGTTTTATTCAAAGACATAGGCTATAACCCTTTTTTTAGAAAGCACAACTTATATGGACATAGTAGTGATGATTCTTCCTAAAATCGAATCATTACTATACAAAAAAGAAACTTTATAGGAAATTTCAGAAGAATAATTTTTCAACTGTATTGAACTATTCATGGTAGTCAATGAGTAAGTCCCAAACTATACAGGCTCACTGCAGGGAATCCTTGATTCTTGTCTCTTATATGCACTATGGTGAGTATTCTGCTTTGGGCGGTAGAAATTGCATACCGCTTGCTGTTGTCCTCACTTGTGTTTTCCACATTCTGCCTCTACTTTTCCTTCCACTGCTGCCTTTCTCTCTGCCAGTTTTCTAGATGTGCTGTGACAGTGGCAAAGCCCCAGCAGAAATGTCACCTCCTCTATGAAGCCTTTCCTAGCCTCTCTCCAGTTCTCTGTCCTGCAAGCAGTGTGTCACTGTACTTCCCCTGGGCCATTTAGGCCTGTTTATGCACAAATGCTCAAAGGAGAAAAACTCTGGAGTAACCGTTCTATAGACCTAAAACCCAGTATAGAAACTCTGATGGAATCAATGTAGGAAATAGGTACTATACTCTTCAATCGGATGTTTGTTTTTTCTTGACTAGAAGAATAGGCCCTAAAATAAATTTATTATATTAGTAATGTAGCACCAGTTTTAAAACTAATTTGTAGCAACATGCATTCTTAATAGTGACAGAAAATGTTGCAAATAAACTAGAATAGTCTTCTTTTTGCAGTTTGGATTACTTTTTAATATATAAATAGTAAGAATATTACAGCACATTTTAACACATTGACTCATTTCATATAGATAGGATATTTACAGCCCCATCCTAGAGAAATTAGCATTCAATCTTTGAACAGCAGGGAGTTATCTCCATATAGAGAATCTTCAATTTTCACTCTGCGATGCCTTCATTTTCTCTGGAAGGACACTTGGAAACATAAACCTTGGGTTCTCTAACATTAAATTTTGTGTCGTTAGAAGCCCGAGGGAAAGCAGAAGGACATTTCTGACAAGTCACTTTTTTCTTTTTTACTTTGGTGAAAAGTTATATCTTTTTTATTTGGTGTTACAACATATTGATTCCTTATAATGAAGCCAATGTAGGCAGTCATTTTATGATGAGAGTTAACTATTATGTTATGATGACATATAACTATTTTTAGCAGATGTACTTTTAGTACCAGTGTATATGTGCCCAGTGTGTGTGTGCAGTATTACCTTAGACATATGACAGCATGATATGATGTAGAAATAAAATGATAGCTTTTTAAATATTTTTTAATCAAGCCAGAAGAATAAGCTAATTTTCTAGTTCCTAAATGGTGGAGATGAAGCCATGTGGACACTTTGAATGTTAGCTCTGGGTGCTTATATTAGTTTTCTATTGCTAACAACATTTTATCACAAACTTTGTGATTTAAAACAACACATATTTATTATTTTCTAGTTTTTTAGGTTAGAAGTCTGCTTTAGGTCTCACCAAACTAAAATTAAGGTATGAGCAGGAAGGAAATTATTCTTTTTTTTTTTTTAAGTGAGAGGAGGACAGATAGTGAGACAGAATCCTGCATGTGCCCCAACCAGGATCCACCCAGCAACCTCCATCTGTGTCTGATGCTCGAATCAACTGAGCTATTCTCAGTGACCTATGCTGGTGCTCGTACCAATTGAGCCACTGTTTATAAGAGGGGAAGAGGGAGAGAAAGGGAAAGGTAGGGGTTTTATGCACTGAGCCACCAGCCAGAGCCAGGAATTTCTTCTTAAGGGATAGTCCTTTTCCTATTTATTCAGTTATTGGCAGCAATCTATTCCTTGTGGTTGTAGGACTGATACCCTGCTTACTTGCTGGCTGTCAGCTGATGGCTGTTCTGAGGTTCTAGATGCCACCACATGCCCTGTGTCCTGCTTCCTTCCTCCATTTTTATAGTCATTAATAGTCAATTGAGTACTCACATTTTGTTTTTCTGACACTGCCCTGAAAAGTTCTCCACTTCTAAGGATTCATGTGATTAGATTGGGTTTATCAGGACAATCCATGAAAATCTTCATATTCCCTGGTCTGTAGTCTTAATCATATCTGCAATGTTCCTTTTCCATGTAACATAACATATTCACAGGTTTCAGGGATTCAGATGTTGACATCTTCGGGAAAGCATTTTTTTTCTGTCTACCATAACACTGAAGAAAATTATCTTAATATTTCTCAGTTGCTGAAAATTGTTTAGTAATCAGGGATTACTAGGGGAATATCAGTTTGTTTTAAACTGGGCAAAAGTAGAGAACTCAGAGTAAAAACTCAGTTTTATACATTCTAAAGCCCTAGTCTTTTGACTGCCAATAGCTTTTCTCCAGAGCCAGGCTAGTAGAGTGTTGCATTCTGATATTCTTAGCTATGTTAAGACATGAGAAGCTGAGGTTTGCTTCACAAGGCTATCTGGTTTTGAATCTTCATTCTGACTTATTAGCTGTAGAGTCTTAGGGAAGTCATTTAACCTTTCTGTGCCTAATGTTGATTATATAAAATATAGATACAAATAGTATTCATTGCAGAATATTAAATGTTAATATATTTCTGACTGGAAGTTATTCATGTTTAGCACTCATTAGAGTTATATACAATTATTATAGAACTATGCATTGCTACTAAGTAATGCCAATGACCTTCACTTTATAGGTCTTTTTCTAATATAGTAATGTGCTCCATATGAAACTGGACTGAAGTGCTTTTTAAATTGATGAATGATTGGAAGTAGGAAATATGAGAAATTGTCATTTTCAAATTGACAGCGTATTTTATGTTTCTCAGGAGAAGTCTGAATTTACCTATAAGATCTGAATGTCCCTTTGTTTTAGAGAAAAAAAAATCACCAGGACTTTTATTTCAGAAGAATTAAAATCAAAATGTTATGCTAAAATAGAAATATTCAAGACTTTGAGGAATAAAATTCCTCTGCTTTAAAAAAATATATATATATTAATATCTGTATTTAAAGTATATTTATTTAAAATTATATTTATATAAAATTACAGGTACAGGTACTCGTTAGAAATTGTTTCTTGTTAGGAAATAAAAAGGTTGTCTTTTATGGGACTCTTGATGAATAGGAAGCCAAGATTCAGGAAAAGAAGCCATGATGAAGGACCTGTGCCTTGGATGGGGACCGTATGAGCATGGGGAATAGCCAGTCTATTGCATCATCATGACCAGAGACTTAGACTGCATATTTTAGGGACATTTATTTCTAAAGTCCAGTTTTAATCTTTGCTTATGATATGAAATTCCCTAAAGCCTATAAAAATGTCTCATTACGCAGTCTAGTTTGCTTTTGTCTATGCCCTGTGGTGTAAAAGTCTGGCCTTTGCCAGTGTTTGTAAGGAATTTGTGAAGAGGAAGTTAGTTGGTATAGTCCAAGTGAAGACAAGATGGAGAAATAAGAAGCGCTATGCAGAAGAGCAGGACAGGGGACTGACTGGGGCTTCTGGCCAAGGGGACAGTTAACATTTGGTCCGGATTTTTCATTCATGACTGTGTTTCGGCAGATTCCCTAAACTGTGTAGTTGGAATGGTTAATCAGAGGTGGGGATGGGCTCAGATGACTGCTGTGTGGGTTTTATAGGGAAGACTTTTAGCAACTAGGAAATCTGAATTATAGTAAGAAATGACTTTCTTAAATAAGGAACAGTTTATAATATAATGTTGAAGATTATTGTGTTAAAGAAAGCAAATATATGTCTTTGTATAGGTCTATTAAAATGCCATAGACTAATAGTTAGACTCCTTAAATATTTCAGACACTTATCTTTTTATATATTATTAATCAAAATTTTTTCTTTGAAATTTTAGTGAAGTACAGCAATATGACATCATTTCAAAGGATATTCTATTAAAATAATATAATAGTAAATATAGTAATAGTAATAAATAATGATGGCATTTTACAGGTAATGTTTTAGAGACAAATTTCTTTAAAGAAATTTGTGATAACAAGGTAACTTTCTTTCCCTAATCTAGAGAGTTATAGACTATCTTATTGCCAGACTAATAGTTAGAATGGGACCAAAATAGGAAGAATATAAATTGTATTCTTGTCTACATTGCTCATCTTTTGTTTTTAAAGACTTTGTTTATTCATTTTTAGAGAGGAGAGGGAGAGAGAGAGAGAGAGAGAGAGAGAGCAAGAAACAGAAGGGTAGGGCGGAGCAAGAAGCATCAACTCTCACATGTGCCTTGACTGGACAAGCCCAGGGTTTTGAACCAGCAACCTCAGCACTCTAGGTTGATGCTTTATCCACTGCACCACCACAGGTCAGGCTTACATTGCTCATCTCTACATCAAACTAGAAAACTCAGTTTCAACTGGGAGTATACTACCTGGTCTGTGGAGTAGTCCTAAAAATCAATTCTGAGAGGATGTTTTAAAATGCCATAACTCTTTCTCAGGGAATCACTTCACAGGCACATGAGAGAAGAAGGTTCTTTCCTTGCAACTACTTCTAGAACTTTGCATCGATCCAAGGATGACACAAGGATTCTAATGTCCACCATACAGATAGAATCAGGTCATGGGCACAAGGAAAAGCACCCCAACCTGTATGGAGAACAGCATTTTCTAAGGTTAACCCTGAGGAGAACTGGTATCATTAAATATGGGTGTTTTAATCCAAGAAAGGTTTCATGTGAAGTGCAGGACTAGAGTATATTATAGATTTTTCCTTACTGTAAGAATGTCAAGATATTTCAGTGTAATAATGTGTATAGTAATCTCTAAGAGAAGGTAAAATATAAGGTGTATGGCAATTTTCAAAATATTTGATTATAATATCCCCTCTTTTTGTGACTTTTTTTAAATTACTGGAGTCTACTTAGCTGAAGTATTTGAATAGGATAAGCCAAAGAACACATATGGAACAGAGCATCCGGTTTGGAAGCTGACAAAAAAAAAGAAAAAAAACTATCAGGAGAATAGGATATTCTACACAAGATAAAGTCAGCCTCAAGAGGGAGTCAATGAGATGACGTCAGAGTAATGGCGGGGTAGGAAGCGATACCGATAAATCTTCCCCAAACTCAACAAGATCTTCAACCAGAAACAGAAAAACCTATACTTGGAGCTTCCAGATGCTTCGCAATATACCCAAAGGTATGATTGAGTGAAAAACTGGCTAAATATATAACCAAACCCCGAAGGAAATAGGGAGTAAGAAATGCTCCGCCTTCCTCACTAACCTAAACAGGGCGGCTTTCTCTGGTAACTGTGAATATAGAAACTGAGGCGGGCAAAGGGGGTGAATAGATCCAGGCCGCAGCACAAACGGCCGAACCAGGCTGTGGCACGGAGATCCAAGCCGAGGAAAATCTGATCCTGTGGCAACTTGGGCAATACAAGCTAACACTCGCGCCAAACCCAAACAAAGAAAGACAAGCAGAGCGGCCATTTTACCCGGTCTCCTGGTCGGTGCGCAGTTAGTGGGCGAGAATTTCTTCCTAGGCCCCGAGAGTGGGTGCCCGTGTTGCCCCACGGAGAGGCAGGATCAGAGGCCTTTCTGTGGGCCGAGGGCAGAGTCTCTGGGCAGCCCCAGCGCCCTGGGAAAGCCACGCATGGGAGGGAGTGAGAACTAATTCCAACGGTGGAGATTTTCCGTGCTAGAGGGTGTTTCACTCAGAGGGAAACACGGCTGGCCTCATATCCTGGTTTGCGCGCGCAAATAAGGAGTGAGCAATTCCTCCGAGTGCCTCGGCAGTGCGCGCCCGTGTTATCGCACAGAGGGGCAGAGTCAGGGGCCTTTGTGTGGGCAAAAGCGGAATCTCGGGCCGCCCCAGCGCCTTGCAAAAGTCGCACACAGGGACGGAACGAGACTCAATTCCAATGCTGCAACTTTTTCCTGTGGTTGGCGGTTTCACTCAGAGCGTGAGACTGCTGGCTGGATATCCTGGTCGCAGACAGTGAGTGAGAGTTTCCTCCAAGCGTCCCAGAAGTGGGTGCCCACTCGTGTTACCAGACAGAGTGGCAGAGCCAGAGGTCTTTGCGTGGGCGGAAAGCCTGCCTGATTATGCTAGCAGCTCTGACTGAGCCTTACCCAGAGCCCTGTGCTGAGTGGAAATAGAATGGGGAGTTGCCAGCTCTTTGAGCCTCTTACTATCCAGGCAGAGGCAGCAGCAACCCCATAGCTGGATTATCAGGCTACTAATTGAGGAAGGAAAGACTAGGAGAAAGGCTCCAGGAACACAGACACTCTCACTGTCGGAGCCTATAAATGCTAATGAGCTTCGACTCCCTACGAGACTAAAGCACAATACATGACATTGCCATAGAGACTTATCAACTGCAAACCTCTACCTAAGCGTGCCAAAGGGGCAGAACCCGGGGTACAGAGTCACCGACCAGGAAGAGGGAGAGAAAAGAAAAAGCAAGAAGATAACCTCTCAAAATCAAGAATAATCTGCAGACTTTATAACCTATCCCATTTTATATTTGTTCGTTTGTTTCTCTTATCTTCATTCTTGATACTTTTTTTTCCTCCTCCAATTTGGCCGATTAACTCTCTGCCAGTCTTACTCTCTCCTCTCCTTGAACTACACTACCCATAAGTGTTACATCTCCCATTATCTTTTCTCTTCTCTTCCTTTCTCTCTATGAGGATTGCACTCCAAAACCCTTAACTCTCTCTCTCTCTCCTTTCTTTTTTCTTCTTTTAGTGGTTCCCTCTTTTTTTCTCTCTCTCTCTTTCTTTTCTCCCTCTACATTAGTTTCTTCCTTTCTCCTTTACATCTCCTCTCATTCAAACCTCAATAACAAACAAATTATCTTATCTGGGACTCAAACTTATGTTTGTGGCATTTTGGGGGGTCTTTACTTCACCTTTTTAACTCACTAGCAGTGCTCCCATCCCTGGCTATCCATATTATCTAGTTCTTGTTCCACTAAATACAATAGTAATTTTTTAATTTGTCCCCCCATTTTTGCGTTTTCCTCTTATTCCTCTCATCATAACTCTTAGACAACCAACACCTAAAAGCAAATCATTTTATTCTTGACCCTAATTTTTTCCTTATTTGCTTTTTGTGGGTCCATACGCTCTTTTTTTTCTTTTTTCTTTTTTTAATTTTTATTTTGCCCCTTTATTACTTTTCCCCAATTCAGGCCCTCTATCACAGGCATTATTTGTTATAATTCACAGTCCACCACAAGATTTTCTCAAGAAAGAGGGGAGAGGAGAGGAGAGGAAAAAAGGAGGGGGGGAATAATTTACTTTTTTAAAAAATTTTTATTTTATTTTTCTTTATTTCATTATTAATTTTTTTAAAAAAACAACTCTTTTCGATTTTTATTTTTTTTATTATTTTTTTAACTTTTTATTGTTTATTAAATCTCATTAATACTATCAACAAAACCACCCTCAGATGCCATTAAGGAAGAGAAAATCGAATATCATGGATACAAAAGAAAGAGAGGTAACACAGCTAGATGAGGAAAAATCTATGGAGAAAAAATTTAATATATTGGAAACCTTGGAGCTAAATGACAGAGAATTCAAGATAGAAATCCTAAAAATCCTCCGAGATATACAAGAAAACACAGAAAGGCAATTTAGGGAGCTCAGAAAACAACTCAATGAACACAAAGAATATATGTCCAAGGAAATTGAAACTATAAAAACAAATCAAACAGAGATGAAAAACTCAATTCACGAGCTGAAAAACGAAGTAACAAGCTTAGCTAATAGAACAGGTGAGATAGAAGAGAGGATTAGTGAAATAGAAGACAAGCAACTTGAGGCACAACAGAGAGAAGAAGAAAGAGACTCAAAAATTAAAAAAAATGAGATAGCCCTACAAGAATTATCTGACTGCATCAAAAAGAATAACATTAGAATAATAGGTATATCAGAGGGAGAAGAGAGAGAAAATGGAATGGAGAACATACTCAAACAAATAATAGATGAGAACTTCCCAAGCCTGTGGAAAGAACTAAAGCCTCAAGTTCAAGAAGCAAACAGAACTCCAAGTTTCTTAACCCCAACAAACCTACTCCAAGGCATATCATAATGAAATTGACACAAACCAACAGCAAAGAAAAAATTCTCAAGGCAGCCAGGGAAAAGAAGAATACAACATATAAAGGAAGGCCCATTAGATTATCATCAGATTTCTCAGCAGAAACTCTACAAGCTAGAAGAGAGTGGACCCCAATATTTAAATTCCTGAAAGAGAGGAACTTTCAGCCACGAATACTATACCCATCAAAGCTATCCTTCAAATACGAAGGAGAAATAAAAACATTCACAGATACAGAAAAGATGAGGGAATTTATCATCAGAAAACCCCCACTCCAGGAATTACTAAAGGGGATTCTCCAATCAGATACAGAGAACAAAAAAAAAAACAGAGCCACAAGTAAAAGCTCCAAGAAGAACACAATAAAACCAAATTTAAACTGTGACAACAACAAAAAGAAAGAGGGGGAGAAGATGGAGATTAATGGTAGCAAAGGACGATGGAGTGCAAAAGTACTCACAAAATAGTTCGCTACAATGAACAGGGTAGGGACCCTTTTCATTACTCAAAGGTAACCACCATTGAAAAAACCACCACAGAAGCACATGAGATAAAAAAGATAGCAACAGAGGAAAGATGTATGGAATACAACCAAATAAAAACAAAAGATAGAAAAACGAAAGAGAAGGATCAAACAAGACACAAAACTAACAGAAAGCAAGATATAAAATGGCAATAGGGAACTCACAAGTATCAATAATTACACTAAATGTAAACGGATTAAACTCACCAATAAAAAGGCACAGAGTAGCAGAACGGATTAAAAAAGAAAATCCAACTGTATGCTGCCTACAGGAAACTCATCTAAGTAACAAGGATAAAAACAAATTCAAAGTGAAAGGCTGGAAAACAATACTCCAAGCAAATAACATCCAAAAAAAAGCAGGTGTAGCAATACTCATATCAGATAATGCTGACTACAAGACAGGAAAAGTACTCAGAGACAAAAATGGCCATTTCATAATGGCTAAGGGGACACTGAATCAAGAAGACATAACAATTCTTAATATATATGCACCAAACCAAGGAGCACCAAAATATATAAGACAGCTACTTATCGATCTTAAAACAAAAACTGACAAAAATACAATCATACTTGGAGACCTCAATACACCGCTGACGGCTCTAGATCGGTCATCCAAAGAGAGAATCAACAAAGACATAGTGGCCTTAAACAAAACACTAGAGCACCTGGATATGATAGACATCTATAGGACATTTCATCCCAAAGTGACTGAGTATACATTTTTTTCCAGTGTACATGGATCATTCTTAAGAATTGACCATATGTTGGGCCACAAAAACAACATCAGCAAATTCAGAAAAATTGAAGTTGTACCAAGCATATTTTCTGATCATAAAGCCTTGAAACTAGAATTCAACTGCAAAAAAGAGGAAAAAAATCCCACAAAAATGTGGAAACTAAACAACATACTTTTAAAAAATGAATGGGTCAAAGAAGAAATAAGTGCAGAGATCAAAAGATATATACGGACTAATGAAAATGACAATACGACATATCAGAATCTATGGGATGCAGCAAAAGCAGTGATAAGAGGGAAGTTCATATCACTTCAGGCATATATGAACAAACAAGAGAGAGCCCAAGTGAACCACTTAACTTCCCACCTTAAGGAACTAGAAAAAGAAGAACAAAGACAACCCAAAAGCAGCCGAAGAAAGGAGATAATAAAAATCAGAGCAGAAATAAATGAATTAGAGAACAGAAAAACTATAGAAAAAATGAATAGAACAAGGAGCTGGTTCTTTGAAAAGATCAACAAAATTGACAAACCCTTGGCAAGACTTACCAAGGAAAAAAGAGAAAGAACTCATATAAACAAAATCCAAAATGAAAGAGGAGAAATCACCACGGACACCGTAGATATACAAAGAATTATTGTAGAATACTATGAAAAACTTTATGCCACTAAATTCAACAACTTAGAAGAAATGGATAAATTCCTAGAACAATACAACCTTCCTAGACTGAGTCAAGAAGAAGTAGAAAGCCTAAACAGACCTATCTGTAGAGAAGAAATAGAAAAAACCATTAAAAACCTCCCCAAAAATAAAAGTCCAGGCCCTGATGGCTATACCAGCGAATTTTATCAAACATTCAAAGAAGACTTGGTTCCTATTCTACTCAAAGTCTTCCAAAAAATTGAAGAAGAAGCAATACTTCCAAACACATTTTATGAGGCCAACATAACCCTCATACCAAAACCAGGCAAGGATGGCACAAAAAAAGAAAACTGCAGACCAATATTTCTAATGAATACAGATGCTAAAATACTAAACAAAATACTAGCAAATCGAATACAACAACATATTAAAAAAATAATACATCATGATCAAGTGGGATTCATCCCAGAATCTCAAGGATGGTTCAACATACGTAAAACGGTTAACGTAATACACCATATCAACAAAACAAAGAACAAAAACCACATGATCTTATCAATAGACGCAGAAAAGGCTTTCGATAAAATACAACACAATTTTATGTTTAATACTCTCAACAAAATGGGTATAGAAGGAAAATATCTCAACATGATAAAGGCCATATATGATAAACCATCAGCTAACATCATATTAAATGGCACTAAACTGAAGTCTTTCCCCCTTAAATCAGGAACAAGACAGGGTTGTCCACTCTCTCCACTCTTATTTAATGTGGTACTAGAGGTTCTCGCCACAGCAATCAGACAAGACAAAGAAATTAAAGGCATCCATATCGGAAAAGAAGAAGTAAAGGTATCACTTTTTGCAGATGATATGATCCTATACATCGAAAACCCCAAAGAATCCACAAAAAGACTACTAGAAACAATAAGCCAATACAGTAAGGTCGCAGGATACAAAATTAACATACAGAAGTCAATAGCCTTTCTATATGCCAACAATGAAACAACTGAGAAGGAACTCAAAAGAATAATCCCCTTCACGATTGCAACAAAAAAAATAAAATACTTAGGAATAAACATAACAAAGAATGTAAAGGACTTATATAATGAAAACTATAAACTATTGTTAAGGGAAATCGAAAAAGATATAATGAGATGGAAGAATATACCTTGTTCTTGGCTAGGAAGAATAAATATAATCAAGATGGCTATATTACCCAAAGCAATATACAAATTTAATGCAATTCCCATCAAACTTCCAATGACATTTTTTAAAGAAATAGAGCAAAAAATCATCAGATTTATATGGAACTATAAAAAACCCCGAATAGCCAAAGCAATCCTAAAGAAAAAGAATGAAGCTGGGGGCATTACAATACCTGACTTCAAACTCTATTATAGGGCCACGACAATCAAAACAGCATGGTATTGGCAAAAAAATAGACACTCAGACCAATGGAACAGAATAGAAAGTCCAGAAATAAAACCACATATATATAGTCAAATAATTTTTGATAAAGGGGCCAACAACACACAATGGAGAAAAGAAAGCCTCTTCAATAAATGGTGCTGGGAAAACTGGAAAGCCACATGCAAAAGAATGAAACTGGACTACAGTCTCTCCCCCTGTACAAAAATTAACTCAAAATGGATCAAAGATCTAAACATAAGACCTGAAACAATTAAGTACATAGAAGAAGACATAGGTACTCAACTCATGGACCTGGGTTTTAAAGAGCATTTTATGAATTTGACTCCAATGGCAAGAGAAGTGAAGGCAAAAATTAATGAATGGGACTACATCAGACTAAGAAGTTTTTGCTCAGCAAGAGAAACTGATAACAAAATAAACAGAAAGCCAACTAAATGGGAAATGATTTTTTCAAACAACAGCTCAGATAAGGGCCTAATATCCAAAATATACAAAGAACTCATAAAACTCAACAACAAACAAACAAACAATCCAATAAAAAAATGGGAAGAGGATATGAACAGACAGTTCTCCCAGGAAGAAATACAAATGGCCAACAGATATATGAAAAGATGCTCATCTTCTTTAGCTATTAGAGAAATGCAAATCAAAACGGCAATGAGATACCACCTCACACCTGTTCGATTAGCTGTTATTAGCAAGTCAGGTAATAGCAAATGTTGGAGAGGCTGTGGAGAAAAAGGAACCCTCATCCACTGTTGGTGGGAATGTAAAGTAGTACAAGCATTATGGAAGAAAGTATGGTGGTTCCTCAAAAAACTGAAAATAGAACTACCTTATGACCCAGCAATCCCTCTACTGGGTATATATCCCCAAAACTCAGAAACATTGATACGTAAAGACACATGCAGCCCCATGTTTATTGCAGCATTGTTCACAGTGGCCAGGACATGGAAACAACCAAAAAGCCCATCAATAGATGACTGGATAAAGAAGATGTGGCACATATACACTATGGAATACTACTCAG
The DNA here is from genome assembly GCF_036850765.1 of Saccopteryx bilineata. Classification (NCBI taxonomy): domain Eukaryota; kingdom Metazoa; phylum Chordata; class Mammalia; order Chiroptera; family Emballonuridae; genus Saccopteryx; species Saccopteryx bilineata. Next base: position 75,434,687 of record NC_089490.1, read on the forward strand.
CCATAAGAAATGATGACATCGGAACATTTACAGCAAAATGGTGGGATCTTGATAACATGATACGAAGCGAAATAAGTAAATCAGAAAAAAACAGGAACTGTATTATTCCATACGTAGGTGGGACATAATAGTGAAACTAAGAGACATTGATAAGAGTGTGGTGGTTACGGGGGGCAGGGGGGAATGGGAGAGGGATAGGGGGTGGGGAGGGGCACAAAGAAAACAAGATAGAAGGTGACAGAGGACAATCTGAATTTGGGTGGTGGGTAAGCAACATAATTGAACGACAAGATAACCTGGACTTGTTATCTTTGAATATATGTATCCTGATTTATTGATGTCACCCCATTAAAAAATAAAATTATTAAAAAAAAAAAAAAAGTGGGAGTCAATGCCCTGAACAAAGATAGCATTCAGTAAGTGAAGTGCAACACATAGATGCATGAAGTGAGGTGAAGAAAATGTAATTAATAAAGCAACTTACTGCTCCGAGTTTCGATTTGTGAGGTTCTTCTTGTGTTGGAGCTAGTCTCAGTGGGACAGGTATAAAAGTTGCCTGTGGTTAAAAGTAATTCCATTTAACTTTATTATAATTTTTACTTCTTTTAAAAAGACTTTGTTGTAGATACTCCAAGGTAGAAAGTTAAAGGCCTTTTAAAGGGTTTATACTTAGCAGAGATAGAGTACATAGTATATTAGATCTGCAGTTCTTTGTAAGCCAGTCTTGATAACAAAACTTAATTCTTCCTCCACTATTTCATTTAATAGCATACCTGTAGCATTAAATAGTCCTAGAAATGCAATATAGCCAAGAAGATGGCATCTAAGAGCAATAGATCTTGACCTTCCTTGGAGAACTTAATATAAAAGCATATTCTCAGATGCTAGATTTAGATAGTCTTACCCAGTAGGTCTACAGTGGAATCCAGGGCTCTCCAGGTTTGAGAAGCTGCTTCTATGACTCTGAGGAAGGAGATCCAGGGACCATTCTAATGAAACTGTCATGAAACCTTTGTGGTAGTGAATATATTGCTCGTATCTAGCTGGAGAATATCAAACAAGATGCTTATGTTACTTATATCAAATGAATTCAGATTTTTAAGATTCCAGTCAGGTCAAGTATTTAGCAGCATTTCTCAGAAAAAAAATTATCCTCAATTTGGAGAGTAAGATTAGATTAATTTAAGTTTTATGTGGGTTGAGTGTTGTTTTGACTAGAGGGAAGCGAAGTCTAAAAGCATGAGGTAAGATTGTCTTCCCAAATGAGCTCAAAAACAAGAACAACAAGAACAGCAATAAATCAAAGACAGGTTTATTTAAATCTTGGCTTCCAGTCAATGCTGTTGTCATTGACACTCTAAGCTGTTATGGTTCACACTTACTCTGTTGTTTCCAAAATACCTTTTTCTTTCATGGCCAGTGCTCTTCATTTGTCAGTTATGTCGCTCTAAGTCATGGTTTCATCACCTTAAAACACTTTCAGACTTCATTGATCCTTGAACTTAAACCGACCTATTAAGTTAATTTCATGTACCTCAGAGAAGCACAGTTGTAGTTTATGAATGTATAAGATTTGATACGATAATCATTAATGTGCTTCTATTTTGTTAATTTTTTACCCTGATTTATTGATGTCACCCCATTAAAATTAATAAAAATTTATAAAAAAGAAAAACAACTAATATGCAATTTGTGCCATTTTTTATAACTTCATTAATATTAGCATGTTACTATTGTTAGTAGCATTTCAATAAGTTGAATAGCCCTAAAAATGCCCAAAACTCAGTAGGAAGTTCTTTTGTGCTCCAGCTTGTAGTGTTCATTTACTTCACAACTAGTAGTCAATTGCTATACAACTAAAATCATTTTGAGTTAGTAAAAACATGTTTGTTGGTTACTTTGAAATATTAATATTATAAAAAGAAAAGCTGCCTCACTACTTCATCTTGTCATGACACATATTGTCTTTCATTCATCCATTTTTCAAAACATAAATGACTTGAGGTATCAACTTTTATGGAGAGCAAAGAAGACATCAATTATTTCAGGCACTACAAGAGCTTCAATGTACTTTTAGAGAATGTGCTTTCATGAGGTTTAACAGGAAGCCCTTGTAGATGATGAAGATGGAGATAGAGAAATGGCTGCTGTTGACTATTTCCTGTTGACTCAGGAGTTAGAAACAGTTACTTTTTATTTTACTAGATTTTGAAGGATGAATGAAATTTAAAGGTGTTCATTTAATGCTTTCAAAGAAAACATTTTAAAAATAATATTCTTCATTCTGAGATTTGATCTAAGCATCTACTAATGTACGCTAGTAGTAACTGTGTCAGATGACACAGGAAAATAAAATACCTATTTATTCATTTCTGACTTGGCAAGTTGCATATCACAAGATGCATTTCTTACCCTTTTCCAGCAACAGAAATATGCTTTTACTGTATAATTTAAAGCCATTTTCTATTGTAAAATTTAAAAAAGAAATTGGAAATGTGTTGAAATTGGATTGTTTCTGGACCAGAGAAAACACTATGAATGAGACTGCATATAAATAATTGAAAAGTGTATAGGAGAAAAAGCCAAGAATTCATTTGTAATTCTGAATAAAGCCAAACTTTTATTTAATTATACGGTAGCGGGCTTTAAACATATATTTGTAGTGAAGTCTGTAAAATTGCCAGATGCTAAAGTAACACAGATAGGCCAATTATGGATTATATTTCATTAACATAATCAGAGATTTTATTAAAGATAAAAAGCTTTCAAGGTCTGGATCAGAGACAAGATTTTTTGTGCCTCAATATAGTCTGGTAAAAATGCACAATGATTCAAATGCAGAGTAGGGCAAGCTAGAGTCTTTTATCCTTATTTTTATGAATTGACAAAACTAGGGCTCCACTTCCCTTTACCTAAGATTGCCCTTGCCTGATATATTGGGAAGAAAGAGGAGGAATAGTTTCTGGTAGGAGATGGGCAGGGAAACATTCTCCGCTGACTGATAACATTTGAAAATACCTATCTACTCTATCCACACCTTTTGGTATCATCTAAGTTCAGCAACATGCTACAATATCAACAAATAAACCTCCTGCTGTATTTCGCTTACAAGTATGGAACTTCCTATAATGGAAAGCAACCAAGATTATTATTTCACCTATTGGAACCCAGTACGTGCTGCTTCAATAAGCCTTCCTTATTTTTTCCTAGATTTATTCCATGGTTCAGTTTCACTTTCTATCCCTCTACTAAAGCTTAACTTCACCTAAAACTGTTCAGTTTTGGGGTTTCTTTCTATACTGGAGGACTAGGTCAAATAAATAGAAATCTAAGTTTCAATTCCAGCTGATGTTTTATAGTCTTTTTGCTCCATGTGTTTTTATAGTATCTTTTACTCTGGCATGAACCAAAAGCTTCAGTTGTTATCCATGTGGATTACAATGGAAATTATAGACAAGTAATAAAAAACACAGAAGATGTTCTAGACAAAAACTTGTAGAAAGGTGGATGGCCATCTCTTGTGGTTTTTGATTTGCTTTTGTAACAGCTACTAGATTTCATTCCCTTTTAAACAGGTCCTAGGACAGATTCCTTTGTGAGCTGCCCTTACTGGATCCTGTTATAACTTCACAGGAAATGGAGAAGGTAGAGACCTTTTGCAGATAAAATCTTAGGAGATATTTTTGAACCAAAGTAATCCAGTAAACTGCAGACATAAGTAATATTGTCTTTCCAGTTTGACTAAGAGAGAGGAAACTTCTCCGTATTTCATAAGATGCCACATTATAATAACTTCATTTTTTTTCTCACCTGCTCCTTCCCTCCACCTGCCCCCAACACAAATCACTAACATTTGTTTCGTTGGACAGCACTGAATGCAGACCCATGGGGTGAGGAGTAAGTAACCCTACTCTGGTTCCAAAGAAGCCATCAGGACAGCAATCACTAAAAATATTTAGAGTTTGAATGGTCATCTCTTAGTATTATTGATGGGTAGATCTTAGCATGTGTGGGAAGTTTACTGTGTGTTCTCTTATTATCCACCAATTAGAATGTTCTAAGGTTGTAACCCCATACTAGAGAAAACAAAGGGATTTAATCAATACTATTGGAACATATGATTTCAAATTTCTTGATAAATGAACTATACTATTTTAACAGATGGGATACTGCTTATCATTTTTATAAGATTGAAACAATGTGCAAATTGAAAAAAAGAAAACTGTTACTGGCATGCAAGACGGGACAACTATCTTTCCCACATTCCTTAATAGAAGACCCACGCTGGTCAAACAAAATTATTTCAAATAAACAATATCATTTTTTTCCTTTTTCTTCTAGAAGATATTGACTTATGGGACCAATTAGGTTAAAAGACTGTCCAAATAGAATTTCTGTTATTTTTAATGAAATTATATCATTGTTAAGTAAACATTAATGGCTTACATATTTGTAAGTGGTAGTTTCATTTACTCTATGAATTCAGTAGATAGTGGGATGTAAGATCTTAAGTGGCTTTGTTTTTCTTCAATCAGCACCTCACCATGCTGTACTGAGTGTTCACTTTCCAAACTTTAATAACACCTTGATTAGATTCTATAGCTTTCTAGTCAATTTACTTCTTAAAAGTCAGCTCAGTTTAATATTTCACTTTCATTTCATCCTGTAAATGAAATAGTAGGGGAAGCATTATTTCTTGGAATGACACAGGTACCAGGGCTAAATTTGATTGTAGACAACTCCTCTTTCCTTCTCTTCAGAAGACTCATTTCTCCTGACCTGAAGAACTCTCTTACATTCTGGTATGGCATTTGATGGTGTGTGAGCTGCTTTACTCTTGCCTCTCTCTCCCCTCTGCCATAATTTTCTACTTTTCTATTTCTTGCTTGGCTACCTATGGAAGCAGTCAGAAAGTAGTTTGTTGTCTAAACAGATCTCTAGGGAGGAACAAAAGGCTAGTGTCTCATTCTTGGAATAGCCTGAGATTTTTTTTTCAGGTTCAAGATTTCTTTTTATTTGATTTTCTTTCTTTCTTTCTTTCTTTCTTTCTTTCTTTCTTTCTTTCTTTCTTTCTTTCTTTCTTTCTTTCTTTCTTTCTTTCTTTCTTTTCTTTCTTTTCCTTCCTTCCTCCCTCCTTCCCTCCCTCCTTCCCTCCCTCCCTCCCTCCTTCCCTCCTCCCTCCCTCCCTCTCTCACTCCCTCCTTCCCTCCCTCCTTCCTTCCTTCCTTTTTCCCTCCCTCCTTTCCTTTTCTTTTTAAAAATTAATTAATTTATTAATCTATCTAATTGTGTTTACATAGATTCTAGGGTCACCCTGAATGCATCCCCCTCCCCCATATTCCCCTCAACATCTCTCTTGCCCCCCTCCCTACAGCACCCTCACCCTTCCCTTCAGGTTTGTCCCATCCTATCATCCCTTTTCCCTCTGTCCTCTTTTCCTCTGGTCTCTTTGATTTAAAAGTGTCTTTGTCTTTCAAACTGTGGTCACACATGCCTAAGCACTTGGCTTTGGGACAAAGGAAATTCTCCTCCCTTCCCTCAGAAGTCCTCTCACTCTGATGATTTGAAATCCCTTTCTGTTTTCCTAAGTGTTCTCCTTTTATATCCTGGAAGGGTAGGGGAATGGTTTTTCTGAAAGGGTGGGCACAAGACCTTCAGGAGGGTAATTATCTTCAGACTTAGTGAGTTTTTGTCCTTGATCTTTGAGCTTAGTCACCAATAATTACTGAGTAACAGGAAAATCCCTATTCACTATCCTGCCATGCACTGTACAAGGAAAATAAGACAACCACCTAACAAATTCTTAGCTAACTTTTTACAGTATAGTAGCCAGCATTCTACATCTTTTGTTTATCAGGTATTTTACATATGTTCAAACCTTTAGAAGACTGCATGCTCTATAGTACAACAATGATGCTATAAACACCAGGACATATCTGGGGTAAAATTATTGGAGTGATTATAATAACTCATATATTACTGTTACCTTTTGCTATATTCCTTTTGTGCCCTGATGCAGAGTTGTTGTATCAGTTCCATGCTTTCACTTTATTTTCTTAATGTACAACCATTATTTTCTATATGCATACCCATTAGAAAAAGTCCTGAACTTGACATAAGAAAATCTGAGTTAAAATCTGGTCTCCTCTGTTTGACTCTATTGCTGTGTGACTATGGATAATCCTCTTTGTTTAACTTTAATATTCTGTAGCCTATGTATAACACTTTGGTAGGTTATTCAATCTCACATATTATGCCTAGTATAAATCCAAGTTATTTAGAATATGCTATTGAGTCTATAATTTATTGTGCTTTCTCAATATTTACCTAATGTCACTTGATTTAAGTACATCCCCAGCAGTGTGGTATTCCCTAACAATTTAATATCTATAACTTTTATACAATCCTGTCAAAGTAGACCTGGAGGTATTTTGAGCTAATTATTTTGATCATTGTCATATACCGATTTAGAGATTGAGTAGTGAACATATCTTACAGCTAAACATCAGAGTCATAAAAATGACTAAATATTATAAAGATCAATTTATGTAAAACTTCAGTGCTTTGATATTTGTGCAGGATCTGTCTCTTTTTAAAATTAAGGTTGACATTGATGTTTTAGTCTTGCAAATATTATTTGAGAAATGTGATATATTTCTTTAAAACATGCAATTCCCTAATTAACTGGATAGCTTAAAGATTATTACATTTTTAAGCATGCATATGTAACAAAAGCATAAATATATCTGAAAGTTGGTGTTCATTTAAGAGAAATTCTTTTGCTTAGTAAGCTTTTTCATTAATAACACAAGTTTAGTTTATTATGTATATACATGAATAGAAAAGAGGCTGTTATTTTAAGCATTTAAGATGAGCTATGTCTTTCATGTAATCAGAATGTCCATAAAGAAATTTTCTTTAACAAAGAATGTTTTTCTATTGTCATACCACATTTGAAATATAGTGTTTCACTTAAGATAGTTGGATGTTAGATTTGTATTGTTAAACATTTTTAGTGTTACTAGTTCCAACATTTATTAAAATGCCATAGGTTTATTGTTATAACCATTCTAAAAGATGTTTCTTTATAAATTATCATTTTTTAATGGTATGTTTGTGATTGACTGTATCTAGATGTCTCTTAAGTCTTATCTTTGGAGATAGCTTCCCTTTTGGAAATTTCTGCACCAAAATGATTGCCTTTCAAAGACATCTTTTACTTCATGCCTTAGTTTTTGTTTAAATTTGTTTTCTTTGTAGAGATATAATATAGAGACAGTGGAAACAGTGATACTGAAAATAACCTTTTGTTGGTATTTCTAAATATCCAGGGTTATTTATTTTGACTTCCGTATTCACTATAGAGTCATAAGAGACACATCATAGATTTCTCATTCTTAATATATGCATTTAAAATAAATGTATCCACACATGTTTGCAGAAATATAAAGGTACTGCATTTTTTTTTTGTTTTTTGTTTTTAATCAGGAAATCCTTCCATGGCCTGACAGATAAAATGTACAGTCTAAAGATAATTCAAAATTCATGAAGTTTGTGCAGACTAAAATTTATAAGTGTGTGAATAAGGAACAATTTCCATTTCAGATTCTTTTTGAACAAGCACAATACATAATTATGATTAGCTGATTGGCAGCTATTCCTTCTAGTGATTTAAAATCATTATGCAGTTTGTTGCACTGTCCGCTTTCAGTTCTTTGATTGCTAATTTGAAAAAATGATATTCATTTCAAAATGAGAAATGTTATATATTCAGAATTGGAAAACAACAAATCGGGTTCATTTTCTTTTCTTTTCCTTTTTTTTTTATTGTATTTTTCCGAAGTGAGAAGCGGGGCAGAAGCAGACAGACAGAATCCCACATGTGCCCGACTGGGATCTATCCGGCATACGCACCAGGGGGAGATGCTTGGCCCCTCTGGGGCGTTGCTCCACAAACCGGAGCCATTCTAGTGCCGGAGGTGGGTGGAGGCAGACCATGGAGCTGTTCTCAGCCTCTGGACCAACTTTGCTCCAATGGAACCTTGGCTGCGGGAGGAGAAGAGAGACATAGAAAGAGAGGGGGAGGGGCGGAGAAGCAGATGGACGCTTCTGTGTGCCCTTACCAGGAATCAAAAGTTAGGTTCATTTTCAATTTTTTAGTTTAATAGAAACTTCAGATAAGATGCGAGGAGGGGAAAAAAAGAGTTTAATGACTAAAATTGAAATTATCTCTAATTGATTATATCTTGTTATGTTTATTTAGCTCATTTCAAATAAACTCTGTCATTTCTATATATTTTACAACTCATATCATTTATTTTATTTCTGAGATTTCAGCCCTATGGTAAGAAAATGCTTTTTCTTTTACTTTACTTTTTTTATCCTTTTTTTTTTTTTTTTTTTTTTTTTTTGCTTTCAGGCAAGAAAAGGCAGGGACCGTTTTTTTTAATTGTAAGTTTGATTTGCTTCTGTGTTTAATTTAGAATCTTATGTACCGCTTCAGAAAGATATACAATAAATATCAAAATAAAAAAATTATTTTAGCTTTCTGGTTTCATTCACTCATCACTTCTTTTAGGAATTTTAAGAATTTTAATGATTTTAGAACAAGTGGTACCCAGTTCTTTCTTGTCTGTGCATGTACAAGCATGGATTTTGTACACAATTAGAACATCCTTTGTTATTGAATAATGTAGATAGCAGTCACATAAAACATTTAGTTGGACTTAATTTACAGTGCTAGTGGTTTGTACTTTAGTTGGTATGATACTTTATTAGAAAACAAATATTTTCTTCCAGCAAACAAAATAGGAATTGGAACTGAACTAAAATTTTTCAATGACTATCTCTGATGGACTATAGCTGCCACCATTAAAATAGCTTATATTCTCGTTCCGGAACCAAATGACAACTAAATCAATTAATTCTACAACTAGTTATGGATCTGTTTTTGCCCATGTTTTCAACATACTGCATGCCCTGAGGTTTGTAGCACATTTTATGTATCTGCTCTGCCATAAAGTGAAACACTCACATTCATAGCTTAGAGGAATAGATGTGGTGATCGATCACTAAATGGGAAGCACCAAAAATGAGTAGCAGATGTTGCTTTCTGATTTTACCTTGTTTTACATATCACAAATTAAGCTCAAAGAAAGGTTTGTAGGACTGTTGTACAGTGCATATTATCACTGTTAGATAGTTGAACAAAACAAAACAAAACAAAAATAAGAAAACACTGCCCTGCTGCTCAGTTCTTTAAAACTTATTAGCCATATGTCTCATTGCCTAGTTCTTTTAATGCCTTCTCTCGCCAACATTGTCCTACTAATGAATTCTTTATGGAGTGCTTGCAGAGAAGGTGGTTGTAGAGTGGGTTTGTGTTGAAGGGATAGTGAGGAACAAACCAAACTCTCCTTTTCTAGGCTAATGCTACTGCCAGAAGTGATTTGATCACTTGGGACTTAATCAAATGTTACTATTGGTCTGTTCATTTAAAATAATCTAATTGAATAAGTAATAATATAAAAAAAGCTTGGGATAAATGCCTTTAACATTTGTTTAGCCTGACCAGGTGGTGGTGCAGCGGATACAGCATCTGACTGGGATGCAGAGGACCCAGGTTCAAAACCTCAAGGTCTGAACGTGGGCTCATCCAGCTTGAGCAGGGGCTCAACAACGTGAGCATGGGATCGCTGGCTCGAGTGTGGGATCATAGATATGACCCCCACCATTGGTGGCTTGAGTCCAAAGGTCACTGGATTGAAGCCCAAGGTTGCTGGCTTGAGCCCAACGTCACTGGCCTGAGCAAGGGGTCATGCGCTCTGCTCTGCCGTAGCTCCCCTCCTCCCCCAAAGGCACAAATGAGAAATCAATCAATGAACAGCTAAACAAAGGAGTGGCAACAAAGAATTAATGCTTCTCATTTCTCTCTCTTCCTGTCTGTCTGTCCCTATCTTTCTCTCTCTCTGTCTTTCTCTCTGTCTCTGTCACAAAAATAAAACAAAACAAAAAATACACATTTGTTTACAATTAGAAAGGAAACGTCCTAATCATTTAGAATTAAGTATTTAAAGTCACACAAGCCAGAATATGTGGAAAACTTTTAGTAAATATAGTTCTTATAGGTGTCAATTTTATTTATTTTTAATATAATGAATGTCCTGGAGATGTGTCTGGTCAATTAAACTACTTGGCTTTTTATGAAGAGTTTAGACTTGAGTACTGTACTTTTCATTTCTGCTGTGGATTTTTATAATATAAAGGGACTATGGTTTTAAGCATCTTATTTCTATAATAATCATATTCCACCTTTACCCTCTATATTATATTTCTACTAAGCTGTTACATGTATCAGTGTTATATCTAAGTCAGGGAGATAAGTTAAGATTCCAGAGGAGAAAAAAAAAAGAGGAAGATTGGCATATTTCTTCAGTCTCTCTATACTTTCTACTACCCAAATCACATTGTGCAAATTGGATATTAGATAACTTTTATGGGTAATATAATTATTTGATTATCTACTGTAGATACCGCAAAAGAAAGCTCACCTGACACTGTTTATCACAATATCTCTAGTTGTAAATCTTTGTGAAAGCTAAATGTAAATCTTTACAGCACTGATTTCTTTTTTGCTCATGCAGCTCACGGATTTTCTTCTTCCCATAGTCCCATGCAAGCAAACACTCAGACTGCTTCATTACATGGATCATTTGTGCTTCCTAGATAACCAGAAGGTGTAACTCTTGTTTGATCAATTATAGGAGACTTCCCGCAAGGCCTTAGATAAAGAATTCTTGAAAGAAATTCTTATCTGCTCTGCCTGACTCTCTTTGATGACTGATAACACATCTGAAGGTACTGTATGTTAGAGGCTGACACCCATTTACAAAAGGTGTATTGTGCCCCAGAGATCTGATGCTTTGCGTCACTGACTAAAATTCTGCTATTCTCTTGTGTTTCACGAATTTAAGAAAGGAAACTCAGTCAGCAAACATGTAATTGAGTTTCTTATTTTTTTACTTCACAAATATTGTATTTGAGTCCATCAAAATATTTAAGAATTGTGTGAGAAACGTAGTATAGAGAATGTAGTTAAAAGGAATTATTTTGGCTAAGAAAAGGTTATATAGTAGACTCCGAACTTAAATCAGTTTAAAAGTTGGATCAGATTTAAGAAGTGTATAAATTATAAAAAGCTATTTCATCACTTTTACTTCTTTTCAATGAGAACTTTCCCCCTGGTTGTGGTTTGTTTGTTTTCATCGTGTTTCACTCTGGGGAGAGTTCTGGGCATGAAATTCTTCTCTCTTTCCATAAACAAAAGGAAGGAGAGTGGCATATGGGGGTGAGCAAAAGTAGCTTTTCAGCTGTGAGTTACACTGTGCCATTGTAACATGCTTTTGAGTTAATAAAACTATTGTAATAATTGTAAACTGCGTGTATTTTTCCATATGAACAATTGTAAACTTATTTAGTCCTTCCCCTGTATAGTATTCAGTAATCTTCTATTGATGTATGGTACTATTTAGTATAAGGAAATGTCTTAATGACATAATATTTATACAGCCTTGGAATTCCAATCTGAAGTAAACTATTTATATTTATGAGTGGAATAAAAGAAGATGATGGGAATAAAAATCATTAATACCTACACAAATGGACTAAAATTTTATACCGTGTTTTTCACTCCATAAGATGCACCTTACCATAAGACACACCGTTTTAAGGAAAAAAAAATTCTGAAACCTAATGGTGTGTTAAAATATTTAATAAAATACTGTATTTTTTGCTCTATAAGATGCATGGGCATATTCCTCTCCACTTTTAGGGGGAAAAGTGCATCTTATGGAGTGAAAAATATAATAATTTGTACAAATTAAAAGTATAAGAGTACTTGAATATTGGAGAAGCATAAAAAGGATTAAACTTTTATATGTAGAGTGAAATATATAGAAATAAATAAAAAAAATACCACATTTGATCTAGTTAATCTGGGAAGGTTTTATGGAAGGACAAAATGGATACAGGCATGTCATAAAATGAAACATTTCATTTCTTTTCTATTGTGAGACATTGATAAATACTAATTAAGATGTTGTGCCATTTTTATTTAATTTAGTAAATACCCAACTAACCCTAAGAACACCATACAATTAATTTTGAACATAATTGTTAATGAATTCAGCTATTACGTACCTTTCTCAGCGAGGTAGTCAGGTCTTCAAGGAGAATAACTGGTAGGTGCCTTTCAACTGGACAGCTAGCTGCGAGCAAGTTGGTAGATGGTATAGTGTAGTAATTAAAGAAAATGGCCCTGGAGTCCACTAAGACTAGGTTTGCCTTCAAATTGTTCATCTATAAAATGTGAATGATTATAGTATTTATCTTTTAGTACTATTGGGAGAATCTCCAGAGATAACACAGAAAGAGGTTGGCACTTGGAAAGAATTCACTGAATCTCACCTATATGGTAATTATGGTAGGGGGATGAAAAGGTGAAATTTTAGACTGGTAGTTTTTAAGATAGTCTTTGTATTCCTCATGATAATTTTTAATTTTTTAATGTTTACTTTTATGATCTATAAAAATTGATTCTGCCTGACCAGTGGTGGTGCAGTGGGATAGAGCTTCAACCTGGAATGCTGAGGTCGCCTGTTCGATACCCTGGGCTTGCCTGGTCAAGGCACATATGGGAGTTGATGCTTCCTGCTCTTCCCTTTCTCTCTCTCTCTCTCTCTCTCTCTCTCTCTCCCCTCTCTGAAAATTGAATAAATAAAATCTTTAAAAAAAAATTGATTCTGCCTCACTTGGTTAACCACTGTCATGACCAGATGCTAAGCATGTTTTATCATATTTACACCATATTCAAACCAAGTGATGTTATACCAAGGCTCTATGAATGAAGTTTTTACAGTGGTTCCAGGAAGACAAAGTGGTGTGATCTTAGCTCATCACCAAGGTATAATGGTACGTATAGCCAAACCAGAAAAAAATGGTACCATATTTAAATCTTAAACACTTGATCCCAGAGAAGCAGCAAAAATGTAATTAGTTCAGTTTATTAATCATGAATTGTTTTTATGTTGTTTTGTAAATTTATAAACTCTCTATGGACTAAAAGTATATGAAGACTCTACCAAGTATCTTTTTGTATATGTTTAAGAAATTTGTTTGGCCCTGGTTGGGTGGCTTGGTGGTAGAGCGTTGGCCTGGAGTGTGGAAGTCCCAGGTTTGATTCCCAGTCATGGCACACAGGAGAAGCACCCATCTGCTTCTTCACCCTTTCCCCTCTCCTTCCTCTCTATCTCTCTATTCTCTTCCTGCAGCCAAGGCTCCATTGGAGCAAGGTTGGCCCCGGGCGCTGAGGATAGCTCCATGGCCCCTGCTTCAGGCACTGGAATGGCTTTGGCCACAATGGAGCAACGTCCCAAATGGACGGAACATCACCCCCTGGTGGGCATGCCTGGTGGATCCTCGTCGGGCACATGCCAGAGTCTGTCTGACCACCCCCCTGCTTCTAACTTTGGAAAAATACAAAAGAAAAAAAATCTCGTAAAGTTAAGACTAGAATCTGTGAAAATAGATGTTCTTTAGGGGAGGTGGATGCAATCCTCAAGTTTCAAATACCTTGAAAGTGTGGAGCACACACTTAAGGGGGAATTTAAGGTGGTATGACCAGAGCAATGATTGTCAGTTATCACTGGGCTCAGGGTTGATAGAAGGAGGGTGCTAGTTCAGTATTAGAGAAAAAAACTGGCAAGAATGGTGACAGTTATTGAGGCTACTGAAAGGCAAATGTTTCAAATTTCAGAAATTACCCACAACTGACCCTGCTTCAGAGCTTGGCCACCAAACAATTCATCAAATTATGTTTCCCATCCATTATGATCTATCTGCCTTTCTCTGTGGTTATTCCTTGATTGGATGGCTAATGATGAAACATGGGACTCAGGGCAGGATTCAAGCACGTTGGCTACTTTTCAGTCCATTCCATTGGCAGAATGAGGACCTTAACCATATGGTGATGCTGTGCACTTCACTCATTCTAGTGGTTTATTCATGTCTGCCTGCTGCAGGAAATTAATGCTGTTCATACTTGTTTAGCCTTAATAAAAATCTTTTTAGCTGAAGCACAGGGATAAGGTCACCATCTGCCACATAGAAATGCCAGTATTAAATGAGCAACAGGAGGAAGGTATCATTTATTCTTAGGGACTTCTAGAAAGAACTTGAAATACATTAAATACAAATTGATTCTCCTCTTCACCAGTTTATACCATAATTTACATTTTATATTGTCAGTTGCATTGTAATGGCTGTGGAATCTATGAGTGTAGCGTACTTGCTATTCCTAGAAATAGCACCACAGGTAGGTTTTAAAAATATGAATGTCTTTACAATCAAACATATACTCTCTGTGTCAAATACTACTTGAAAATTAAGCTGAGACAGCTGAGTGAGCATCTTTGAGCTTAGGTAGATTATGGACTATGAACTACTTTTATTAAAAAATACATTTTAAAATGGAGGTATATAATTTGAATGGGATTTCATTATTTATAAATTCATTGATAGTTAAGAAAAGTTAATGAGTATGGTCTTTTTAGCCAGATTTTCATGAGTGCATATTTTGAGTCTTTGAAAATTGTCAGATACTTCAAAAATCTGCTTCTACCACCAGAATTTAATTGTGAGAAGACAACTAGAATAGTTAAATGCCATTTTGTTCTTATATCTTTGTATCCTATGTATTATAGTGAATGCTTAGTTTTTCTTTGTTCAGTATGTTCTATAAGCATATCACAATTAATGATTACTGGATGGAGGAATGATTAAAATGGTTTGAAAAAATCACAATATTGATTTTTTAAAATATTACATTTTATGCCAAGGAATGAACTTGTTCTTTCACTTGTAATTTATAACAACTGCTTTTAAATGTAGTGGTAAAAATTGAAGCTAGGATCTAATATTTTGAATGTAACATTTTTACTTCATTCTGCCCCCTTTACCTTTTTGGTGATATTTAACCTTTTGTATGTTATTTGCAGCAATATGCCCTTAATGTTCAAAGATCTATCGGCATTTTACTAAAATAGATTATGTTGTTCATAGCTACAAAATCAGCAGACTTTTTCAATTGAAGAAAAAATTGAGACACAATCAACATGTGAATAACAAACAAACAGAAAGAATGTGTAATTATAAACCAAAAAGTTAGTAGGACCTTATCTTCATTTTATTTTGGTTTTAAAAAATTTGATCTTACACAATAATACAAATTAGAGAGAAATGTCTGGACAGATCCAAGCTCTAATTCCTATTGCTGTGGTCAGTAATCTTATTTCTTTGACCTTATTTTCTCTATAACCTTTACTTCTTAGCGGACTTACCACTTTCTCTAATTTTATTAGGAATGATCATGAGGCTCTCTGTTTCAAAGGTGCTGGAAGCGGTATTTGTTGGATAGGTGGTTATATCATGTAAGTACTCCATTCTCAGGGAGGGAGAAAATATTTTCTTTCTGAAAATTTTTTGACTGGCATAGTTGAAAACCAGCCAGTCATGTATCATTATGGCTATTTGCCATGTGTTTTTGTACAGGAACCTGCATGCATGCAGTTCAAGAGACAAAGACTTTGATTTCAAGCATATAAAACAGTGATTTAGTTTTAAAAATTAATTGCAAAGAATAAATGTTAGTATTATGAGTTTTGTAGAAACTTTTACTGCTGAAAATTTATTATTTCTAATTTCAATATATTTAATCTTTGGCTAACTTTAACTTCTTTTCTTACCTGTTAGGATAACAAATAGGTTATTAACATGGACATATAAGTTACCTACTTAATGAAATAGGTTTTGTTATAGCTGATTTGTACTCACCAATGACTAATGTCAGCACTTAGATGGCTTGATATTTTAGGTTATTTTATTATGGCAGTATCTTTAATTGTATATGCTAAAGCTTTTTATTTTAAAAAAATTAAATTTTGAGGGGCAAAATCATACTCTATTCAATAAAGAGAAAGAGGGGACTTGCCAAATCTCATAAAATCATAAAGCAACACAGGTATCAGCAGAAAATCCAAGTAACACTGGCTTCATGTTCCTGTGCTATACCCCAGGCAGGTGCAGGCCCCTCCCCACAGCTTCTGTGAATCTACAAAGGCTCCCGGTGGGTGGTAAAGTTTGTGTGCCCAAAGTCATGCCATAGAAGGATTTCTGCTTATTCTGGAGAAGTTTCAGTTCTGCATAGTATCAACTCACAGGGAAAACAAAACCTTTTTGTCAGTGTCCAAAAAAACAACCATTTAAACCAATTATTCTGAAGAGCACTAAACTTTGCTGATGATGTTAGGAGAGCGGGGATGGGGAGATAGTTTTATCACATCCATGCAAATGATGTTTAATTGTAAGTTAAGTCAACCTTCCTACTTAATGTATCTCTCAGAATTTTATGTGGCCTCAACTTCATAGCATTCCACTGCTTTCCCTTCTTCCTCTCTTATCCTCCTAATTTTCTCTCAGCCAGGAAAAAACAAATCTCATTTTTATAATACAAAGGAAATCTCATTTTCCTACTTTCTACAACGCCTCACTGTGGCTTTGTAGCTTTGGCGTCCACCTCTGAGGAAGTACTGCTTTCTACTTCATAAGGCATTTTCCTGGACAGAGAAGATTCCTTCTGAATGAAAATTCTTGTGCCAGCTGTTTAGATATGTTAAGATATGCCAGCCTGTTATATATTTATTTATTTTTACTTTATTACCAAGGATTTTCTTCACAGATTGCCAACTCAAGATCAAACTAGATTGTTAAAAAAATACTGAGCAAAAAAAAAAAAAAGTACTGGGCAAGTAAGTGCCCTGTTCAATGGTCTCTTCTTTGCTTTTCTCTCACTCACTTTGTTAGACTTAGAAATATTAGCCAATTCCCAAAAGAAGTAATTACTTATATTGGTAAAGAAATATGGACTCAATTATTGAGAACTTGAAAGCAGGAATAGCCTGAGCATAGTGATTATGGGATGTAAGGAAAGTGGGCTGTGAACAGTACGTTGACAAACAGGAACGACATAGGCAAACATAGTACGATTCTTTATGAAAATGTATTGAATACTTTGGAAATCAGAAGACAAGCCTATTTTTAAGCCCAAGGATAATTTTGATTTCAAAATAACTCTGTGTTTGATTCATTTTACTCTAATATTCATGTAATTAAAGTATAAACTTGGTGACACATTTATTTTCTTTCATGTAACTGAGAGAATATATTCTTATATTTTTCAGGGATTCTTTTTTGGGAAACTATGTTGTGTTTCGGAAGGGGATTGTATAAGCTGTTTTGAGTTCGGAATCCATGCTGAAATCTATGTTAGCTATTTTATCCAGTATACTCTGAGCAAATCTCAGAGGAACTTTTGTGTTTGGCTATCATTAGGCTTATTAAACTGATTAATAATAATTAATTAGTTTTCATCTCACCTGTGGAAGATTGGAATATATCTTTGGCGATATAGAAATAAATCTCCAACTATACTTTAGAAAGCAATACTTACAGAAAAACAGTGCTTTGTTATAATTTGTTTGTAAATTATTTACTATTAACTTAAAGTTTGTAACTATTTGTACTAATTGCAGAGACCATCACAGATTACTTCTGAATATTAAATACACGATATTTTAAGGTAAATGCAATTTTATTATTATTTTTTTGAATTACAAATGACCAAGTTTAACATAAAACATGTTTCTAATATATTTTGTCATGTATAAGTAGTTGATTTTTGATTTAATAGGTGAATGAGTGCAGACATGTACCATTGATTATTGTATTTTCTAGTGAAGCCAAAATACTAATATTTTTATTTTCCTTAGTATGTTAAACTTTCTCCCTTAGAGTCATTCATGTAACACATTTATTGAGCACCTACTATTGGCACACCTGTGCTTAGCACTGGAAAAATAGAATGAACTGTGTCCCTTCTTCTCAGTGGATTTCCCAGCTTTATCAACAGGCAAGCTAGGGATTGTCAGTGATATATCTCTGATTGGATACACTGCCCTGAGTGCAACGGGCTAAAAAAGATGGAAATATTTTGCATATCATTTTATTAAACACACAGACTGAGCAGTTCAGTCTTCCCAAAGCTGGTGATGCCATCTAGAAATTAAAGGATTTGAGTGGCACAAGAGTAAAGGCATTTTCATGCAGGGAAATTACTGTGAGCCAAAACTTGGGAGAGTGGTGGTGGTGGTGGAGAGATCATGGACATTCACTGATAGGAAATGCTAGGTAATACAGTTTGCATAGAGAAAAGGATATGTGTGAAGCCAGAGCTGAAGATGAAGTTACAGGGATAGGCACCTGTGACATTGGGAAAGGTTTCAGGATTTAAACTAAGGACTCTGATTGGCAGCATAAAAGTTAAAAAGAATCATAGAAAGGATTTGGAGCAAGGGAATGGCATCAGGTTTGTATTTTAGGAAGATCATGCTGGAAGCAATGGGAATGTGAGGTGTGTGTATAGGAGTGAGGCAAAGCGTGTTTAAGCAGATTTGATAAACAAGTGAGAAACATGTTAAGAGGCTACTGGAATAATCCAGATAACAAATAAGAGGCCTGAACTAAAGTTGTGGGAGCGGGAATGGGGAAGTGACGAATGGGACGGTCGGCTCAATGTGACTTAGGGACCAAATAGAAGTGAGAAGTGATGGGAAAGCAGGACTTTAAAATCACGTGGTTTTCAAGTCTACAGCTTATAAAGCTATTTTTTCAGTGTCCATAAAAGGATGATTTTACTTGTTATTTTAACAGATTTCATAATGATAAAAACTACACTTATTTTTATTTGGTATTTGTCATAAGCAATTATTTGCATCTAATGTGCAATTTTTTTATATATTAGCTGTGTGACATAGAGATATAAAAATAGACTTAGTAATGTATCATAGTAGTCTTATATTAAAGCTTGTTGTATATCTATCAAAAGGAGTCATCTTGATTTTAATTTATTTTTTCATAGGTATTAAAATATTGCAGAACTTATAATGGGCAATCTGTTTATTTTTTATGAAATTCTACTCTGAGACCTGTCCTCCTCAGAGCTCTCACTGTGACAAAGGCTATGCTGGGCAAGTGGCAGTGCTGTAATGTAGAGTAATTTTTACTATAGAAGTACATTTGCCAAATAAACAACTTCTACTTTCAGATCTTCTACAGTATGATTAGTAGTGGGTACAGAAGTGCCACTTCTGTCCCTTTTGAGTTTATACCAGTCTAAATGTTTTCCAGAACTACATTCTTCCTTTTCCAGGCACGTCTTTTAAGCAGAATGCCACTTTTAGATAATCACCTTTAAAAACCCTCTATCACTGGTGTAATTTATACGACTATTTCTTATACTATTTTCCTGTGTTAATTTCATTGGTCTGCTTTCCCTCTCTCCTTAACCAAAGAGTTACTTAAATTGGAAACGAATATGGACATTTTGCCAACACATCACTTGGATTATAATGAAAGATATCGGGCAGCTCTTTAGAGTGTTTTGTAGACTTTTTCAAATAAAGAGAAATGTGTTAGCTTTAGCTTATAACCTGAGTTTAATTTGTTTATTTTTTTATAACTTTGCAGTCAACCTTATTTTCATTTACACCAGATATGCCGTGAGTCTTCTGATTGCAAAAGACAACAAAGAATGAAATGAGAATTTTAGCAGAGCAGGTATTAGTCCCAGTTGCTTGGCTCTTTTGATAGCACATATGAATTATTCAGCATCCATATTTAATAGCGTATGTTATACTCCTTAATACATCTATAACCATCCACATCCAGAGGGGAGACTATCCTGCTGCTTGTGGTTTGTTTATTTCATTTTTCAATGAAGGCTGAAGTGAACATTGAATACTTTCTCAAAGACCTACTATAGACTGAATATTACTACTTTAGCATATTATCATCTATTGTATTTTCTGAAAAGATTTCCTTGGGAATTCTATCCGATTTTTAAGATAATTTTAAATATATTCTATTTTCAATGTTTGCTAGCTGATTCTTAAACTGCGTTGCTATGACATTTAAAAATTTATGTATATATGCATATATATGAATGTATGGGACATGATAAGATGATATTTATATCTTTGATATGAGGAAATGATGTCTGGATAATGTTAAGATTGATATTCAGAAAACTGTTTCCAGGAAGCAGTGAAAGCCTCAATAAAAATTGTAATTATTATAATAATAATTATTTATTATTGGCACTTCTCTCAAGCATCAGAGAAGTCTGAGGCAAAATGTATTTTTTTAACATAGAAAACATGCTACTGGTTTGTCTCAACTATATGTTATATATCACTGCTTAAATAGAGTATCCATTTTTAAACAAGTGAGAAATTATAGGTGCAGAATTTATGAGTTCAAAATGCTTCTTCTATTATTGACAAATAACTTAATCACTGGAAACATTTATTGCTTTATTGGCGTAGCTTACAGACAGCAGGCTGTTGCTGTCTTGCAGGAGTCAGGCTGCAGAAGCATGTCATAATTCAATTGAAACACATTTCTTCTATCAGGAAAACTAAATAGCATCAAATACCCCTGACTTGACATAGCGTGATGACAACATCCTTGACTAAGCACAGATCATTTGCTTTTGCAAAAAGATAGATCTAAATACCTGTACACTAAGTTCTATATCTTACTCCAAATTACGTAAACTACTTGTAGTTTTACAATCATATTATATATTTTTAAGCTACCTTAGCAATAAAAGTATTCAGTTTCTTCATTTTAGGAATGAAAACATTCAAGTCCCTTACAGGTCAAATGATTTTCAACAGCTGGTTAGTGGCTGATTAGGGATATAATGCGAGACATGTGACCTCAGCCTAGTCCAGTACTTTTTATTTTGTCATAGCCTTATATTTAATTATTTTTGGCATAGTAAACTAATCACAATGATTGGTGATTTTTCTTTAATCTTTCAAAAATAATTTTTTTTTCTTTTATGGGAATGTTGTGTCAATAAAAAAAAAAACCAAAAACACAAAAACTCCTAAATCATTACGAGCAAAATACACTGGTGACAGTTTTGGGGCACTTGCTCTGTGATATATATATGACATACAGTGATATGATAACCATGTATGTTAATCATCTTTTTCAGTTACTAATGCAAAAAAGTAATTCTACAAAATTTAGAGAAGAATTTGCACCATAAATATTAGTAAATATGATTATAACAGGGAGGTTTTATAGGAATAAGGGCAATTATATTGAAATATACTTAGATCATAAAACATGACTATAAAATGAAAGTCTTTAATGTAAATATTTCTTTTAGAAAAATAAACACAATTACAGTTATATTTCTGCATAATAGGCAAAGAAAGGCTATGGTTCTTTTGAACTATGTTATGTGATCCAAAGGAGCGTTATTGTTTCAATTTATGCTGCCATTTTTCTCTTTGGTGGAAAATATAATTAGAAAGTGTGATTTTGTATTTAGTGAAATAGCTTTATTAGTTTCGTGGGGGTGGTGATATATGTATAAAGCATTATTATATAAAAACCACAGATTTCTAGTTATGATTTTTTAGTTAAGTTGTTTTATGCTCATATGAAATTTAATTTATTAGCCTTTACTAATGTAATTGGTGACTATGGTGGGCCTTCATATTGTATCAAGGTTTTCCCTGGGAGAGCAGTTACTTGGGGAAAGCCATGCTGTAGTGTTTTTAGTTTTCTCCCTGGAATTTTTAACAGGTAAAATTTAGGAAAAATGAAAACAACCTTGAAGTGGAAGGAGAAGTGATGTCACTAAGGGAAATGTTCAGTTTGAGTAGGTATGGGGGAGAGCTGTCTGTGTACTGGTGGTAACTGCATATTTCTGAGGCTGGCTTCCTTGTGAGTATCCATGGGATTACTCTGATCATTGTGATGGAAATGAAATTTTGAGAAGTGATATGTAAACAAGCCGATTGTGTAAAGCCTGCCAAATTAAAGGGTTTTCACTCCAAGCTGCAGGTGAAAAGTTGTCACTAAGGCTACTAAGCAAGGAAATGCTAAGGTAGAGTGCCCAGAATACACTTTTGTGTTTATTTTAAGCATTTGAATGACCTTGAACAACTCTTTGGTGGATGAAGAAAGACCAGACTGGGAAAGAACCTCAGTGATCTATTAGCTCCTTGCCTGAACTTTTATTTATTGAATCTAAAAGTAGGCTTCAAAAGTCCATTCCATCAAATCTGTTTTCATGTAATGACAGTAAAATTAAAGTGGGTCTTTCTCTGGTGGATATGCAACAAGCAAGAAGAAGAGCAGCTAGAGTTTACACTTGGGATATTTATTTGTAATTCTTGCACACATAAGAGTCTTTGTAGTAATTGTGAAGTATTTTAAGTAACTGATAACTTCTTGCAATGATCAGATAATGAAATACCTGGTCCTGAGAAGAATGTAGTTATGTGTAATAAGATTAAATCTCTAAATAGTTCTGTCTAGATTATTTGATTGTAGCACACTAGAATTTGAAATCAGGCACCTGAACAGTATTATTGAGGAGGCAAATTTTGTCTTTAACTCATACCACCTCCTATTTTTCATGCAGTTTAATAAATGAGAAAGAATTTCGGGGAGGGATCAATTCATGCCACACAAAGAATTACTTACTCTGCCTTTGTGTAGAATCAGTCTTATGGTCTGACAAAGTCATTTTTTTCCAGATGTAATTAAACCATTAATAAGTAATGTTAATATATTATAAGTATATAATATAATAAGTACATTATAAGTATTAAACATCATAAATATTATTTAATATATTATTAGTACAATAACAATGTAATAATGTAATAGTACAGTGTGTCTGTAAAGTCATGATGCACTTTTGACCGGTCACAGGAAAGCAAGAAAAGATGATAGAAATGTGAAATCTGCACCAAATAAAAAGAAAACCCCAGATGACATCAGAGTAATGGCGGGGTAGGAAGCGATACCGATAAATCTCCCCCAAAACTCAACAAGATCTTCAACCAGAAACAGAAAAACCTATACTTGGAGCCTCCAGATGCTTCACAATACACCCGAAGGTATGGTCGAGTGAAAAATTGGCTAAATATATAACCAAATCCTGAAGGAAATAGGGAGTAAGAAATGCTCCGCCTTCCTCACTAACCTAAACAGGGCGGCTTTCTCTGGTAACTGTGAATATAGAAACTGAGGCGGGCAAAGGGGGTGAATACATCCAGGCCGCACACAAAAGGCTGAACCAGGCTGTGGCACGGAGATCCTAGAGGAGGAAAAACTGTTCCTGTGGCAAGCTGGGCAATACATGCTAACACTCGCGCCAAACCCAAACAAAGAAAGACAAGCGGGGCAGCCATTTTACCCGTTCTCCTGGTTGGTGCGCAGTTAGTGGCCGAGAGATCTCTTCCTAAGCCCCAGAAGTGGGTGTCCGTGTTGCCCCACAGAGAGGCAGGGTCAGAGGCCTTTCTGTGGGCCGAAAGCAGAATCTCTGGGCAGCCCCAGCGCCCTGGGAAAGCCGTGCACGGGAGGGAGCGAGAACTAATTCCAACAGTGGAAATTTTCCGTGCTGGTGAGGGTTTCACTCAGGGAAACGTGGCCGGCCTCATATCCTGGTGTGCGCACGCAGATAGGTAGTGAGCGATTCCTCTGAGTGCCTCGGCAGGGCGCGCCCGTGTTATCGCACAGAGGGGCAGAGTCAGGGGCCTTTGTGTGGGCAAAAGCGGAATCTCGGGCCGCCCCAGCGCCTTGCAAAAGCCGCTCACAGGGACGGAGCGAGAGCGAATTCCAGCGCTGCAAATTTCCATGCGGTTGGGGGTTTCACTCAGAGCGTGAGACTACTGGCCGGGTATCCTGGTCTGCGTGCGCAGATAGTGAATGAGAGTTTCCTCCAAGCACCCCGGAAGTGGGTGCCTGCCTGTGTTACCAGACAGAGTGGCAGAGCCAGAGGTCTTTGAGTGGGCGGAAAGCCCGCCTGATTATGCTAGCAGCTCTGACTGACTGAGCCTTACCCAGAGCCCTGTGCTGAGTGGAAATAGAGTGGGGAGTTGCCAGCTCTTTGAACCTCTTACTATCCAGGCAGAGGCAGCAACAACCCCATAGCTGGATTATCAGGCTACTAATTGAGGAAGGAAAGACTAGGAGAAAGGCTCCAGGAACACGGACTCTCTCACTGTCGGAGCCTATGAAAGCTAATGAGCCTTGACTCCCAACGAGACTAAAGCACAATACATGACATTGCCATAGAGACTAATCAACTGCAAACCTCTACCTGAGCATGCCAAAGGGGCAGAACCTGAGGTACAGAGTCACCGACCAGGAAGAGGGAGAGAAAAGAAAAAACAAGAAGATAACCTCTCAAAATCAAATAATCTGCAGACTTAATAACCTATCCCATTTTATTATATTTGTTCATTTGTTTCTCTTATCTTCATTCTTGATACTTTTTTTCCTCCTCCAATTTGGCCGATTAACTCTCTGCCGGTCTTACTCTCTCCTCTCCTTGAACTACACTACCCATAAGTGTTACATCTCCCATTATCTTTTTTCTCCTCTTCCTTTCTCTCTTGAGGGTTGCACTCCAAAACCCTTAACTCTCTCTCTCTCCTTTCTTTTTTCTTCTTTTACTGGTTCCCTCTTTTTTTCTCTCTCTCTCTTTCTTTTCTCCCTCTACATTAGTTTCTTCCTTTCTCCTTTACATCTCCTCTCATTCAAACCTCAATAACAAACAAATTATCTTATCTGGGACTCAAACTTATGTTTGTGGCATTTTGGGGGTTTTTTACTTCACCTTTTTAACTCACTAGCAGTGCTCCCATCCCTGGCTCTCCATTTTATCTAGTTCTTGTTCCACTAAATACAATAGTATTTTTTTAATTTGTCCCCCCATTTTTCTGTTCTCTTATTCCTCTCATCATAACTCTTAGACAACACCAACACCTAAAAGCAAATCATTTTATTCTTGACCCTACTTTTTTCCTTATTTGCTTTTTGTGGGTCCATACCGCCCCCCCCCTTTTTTTTCCTTTTTTTTTCTTTTTTTTTTTTTTTGCCCCTTTATTACTTTTCCCCAATTCAGGACCTCCATCACAGGCATTGTTTGTTATAATTCACAGCTCATCACAAGATTTTCTCAAGAAAAAGGGGAGAGGAGAGGAAAAAAGGAGGGGGGGAATAATTTCCTTTTTTTAAAAATTATTATTTTATTTTTCTTTATTTCATTATTAATTTTTTTAAAAAAAACAACTCTTTTTGATTTTTTATTTTTTTAACTTTTTATTCTTTATTAAATCTCATTAATACTATCAACAAAACCACCCTCAGATGCCATTAAGGAAGAGAAAATCGAATATCATGGATACAAAAGAAAGAGAGGTAACACAGCTAGATGAGGAAAAATCTATGGAGAAAAAATTTAATATATTGGAAACCTTGGAGCTAAATGACAGAGAATTCAAGATAGAAATCCTAAAAATCCTCTGAGATATACAAGAAAACACAGAAAGGCAATTTAGGGAGCTCAGAAAACAACTCAATGAACACAAAGAATATATGTCCAAGGAAATTGAAACTATAAAAACAAATCAAACAGAGATGAAAAACTGAATTCACGAGCTGAAAAACGAAGTAACAAGCTTAGCTAATAGAACAGGTCAGATAGAAGAGAGGATTAGTAAAATAGAAGACAAGCAACTTGAGGCACAACAGAGAGAAGAAGAAAGAGACTCAAAAATTAAAAAAAATGAGATAGCCCTACAAGAATTATCTGACTCCATCAAAAAGAATAACATAAGAATAATAGGTATATCAGAGGGAGAAGAGAGAGAAAATGGAATGGAGAACATACTCAAACAAATAATAGATGAGAACTTCCCAAGCCTGTGGAAAGAACTAAAGCCTCAAATTCAAGAAGCAAACAGAACACCGAGTTTTCTTAACCCCAACAAACCTTCTCCAAGGCATATCATAAAGAAATTGACACAAACCAACAGCAAAGAAAAAATTCTCAAGGCAGCCAGGGAAAAGAAGAATACAACATATAAAGGAAGGCCCATTAGATTATCATCAGATTTCTCAGCAGAAACTCTACAAGCTAGAAGAGAGTGGACCCCAATATTTAAATTCCTGAAAGAGAGGAACTTTCAGCCACGAATACTATACCCATCAAAGCTATCCTTCAAATACGAAGGAGAAATAAAAACATTCACAGATACAGAAAAGATGAGGGAATTTATCATCAGAAAACCCCCACTCCAGGAATTACTAAAGGGGGTTCTCCAATCAGATACAAAGAACAAAAAAAAAAACAGAGCAACAAGTAAAAGCTCCAAGAAGAACACAATAAAACCAAATTTAAACTGTGACAACAACAAAAAGAAAGAGGGGGAGAAGATGGAGATTAACAGTAGCAAAGGATGATGGAGTGCAAAAGTACTCACAAAATAGTTTGCTACAATGAACAGGGTAGGGACCCTTTTCATTACTCAAAGGTAACCACCATTGAAAAAACCACCACAGAAGCACATGAGATAAAAAAGATAGCAACAGAGGAAAGATGTATGGAATACAACCAAATAAAAACAAAAGATAGAAAAACGAAAGAGAAGGATCAAACAAGACACAAAACTAACAGAAAGCAAGATATAAAATGGCAATAGGGAACTCACAAGTATCAATAATTACACTAAATGTAAACGGATTAAACTCACCAATAAAAGGCACAGAGTAGCAGAATGGATTAAAAAAGAAAATCCAACTATATGCTGCCTACAGGAAACTCATCTAAGTAACAAGGATAAAAACAAATTCAAAGTGAAAGGCTGGAAAACAATACTCCAAGCAAATAACATCCAAAAAAAAGCAGGTGTAGCAATACTCATATCGGATAATGCTGACTACAAGACAGGAAAAGTACTCAGAGAAAAAAATGGCCATTTCATAATGGCTAAGGGGACACTGAATCAAGAAGACATAACAATTCTTAATATATATTCACCAAACCAAGGAGCACCAAAATATATAAGACAGCTACTTATCGATTTTAAAACAAAAACTGACAAAAATACAATCATACTTGGAGACCTCAATACACCGCTGACGGCTCTAGATTGGTCATCCAAAGAGAGAATCAACAAAGACATAGTGGCCTTAAACAAAACACTGGAGCACCTGGATATGATAGACATCTACAGGACATTTCATCCCAAAGTGACTGAGTATACATTTTTCTCCAGTGTACATGGATCATTCTCAAGAATTGACCATATGTTGGGCCACAAAAACAACATCAGCAAATTCAGAAAAATTGAAGTTGTACCAAGCATATTTTCTGATCATAAAGCCTTGAAACCAGAATTCAACTGCAAAAAAGAGGAAAAAAATCCACAAAAATGTGGAAACTAAACAACATACTTTTAAAAAATGAATGGGTCAAAGAAGAAATAAGTGCAGAGATCAAAAGATTTATACAGACTAATGAAAATGACAATACGACATATCAGAATCTATGGGATGCAGCAAAAGCAGTGATAAGAGGGAAGTTCATATCACTTCAGGCATATATGAACAAACAAGAGAGAGCCCAAGTGAACCACTTAACTTCCCACCTTAAGGAACTAGAAAAAGAAGAACAAAGACAACCCAAAAGCAGCCGAAGAAAGGAGATAATAAAAATCAGAGCAGAAATAAATGAATTAGAGAACAGAAAAACTATAGAAAAAATGAATAGAACAAGGAGCTGGTTCTTTGAAAAGATCAATAAAATTGACAAACCCTTGGCAAGACTTACCAAGGAAAAAAGAGAAAGAACTCATATAAACAAAATCCAAAATGAAAGAGGAGAAATCACCATGGACACCGTAGATATACAAAGAATTATTGTAGAATTCTATGAAAAACTTTATGCCACTAAATTCAACAACCTAGAAGAAATGGATAAATTCCTAAAACAATACAACCTTCCTAGACTGAGTCAAGAAGAAGCAGAAAGCCTAAACAGACCTATCAGTAGAGAAGAAATAGGAAAAACCATTAAAAACCTCCCCAAAAATAAAAGTCCAGGCCCTGATGGCTATACCAGCGAATTTTATCAAACATTCAAAGAAGACTTGGTTCCTATTCTACTCAAAGTCTTCCAAAAAATTGAAGAAGAAGCAATACTTCCAAACGCATTTTATGAGGCCAACATAACCCTCATACCAAAACCAGGCAAGGATGGCACAAAAAAAGAAAACTACAGACCAATATCTCTAATGAATACAGATGCTAAAATACTAAACAAAATACTAGCAAATCTAATACAACAACATATTAAAAAAATAATACATCATGATCAAGTGGGATTCATCCCAGAATCTCAAGGATGGTTCAACATACGTAAAACGGTTAACGTAATACACCATATCAACAAAACAAAGAACAAAAACCACATGATCTTATCAATAGATGCAGAAAAGGCTTTCGATAAAATACAACACAATTTTATGTTTAAGACTCTCAACAAAATGGGTATAGAAGGAAAATATCTCAACATGATAAAGGCCATATATGATAAACCATCAGCTAACATCATATTAAATGGCACTAAACTGAAGGCTTTCCCCCTTAAATCAGGAACAAGACAGGGTTGTCCACTCTCTCCACTCTTATTTAATGTGGTACTAGAGGTTCTCGCCACAGCAATCAGACAAGACAAAGAAATTAAAGGCATCCATATCGGAAAAGAAGAAGTAAAGGTATCACTTTTTGCAGATGATATGATCCTATACATCGAAAACCCCAAAGAATCCACAAAAAGACTACTAGAAACAATAAGCCAATACAGTAAGGTCGCAGGATACAAAATTAACATTCAGAAGTCAATAGCCTTTCTATATGCCAACAATAAAACAACTGAGAAGGAACTCAAAAGAATAATCCCCTTCACGATTGCAACAAAAAAAAATAAAATACTTAGGAATAAACATAACAAAGAATGTAAAGGACTTATATAATGAAAACTATAAACCATTGTTAAGGGAAATTGAAAAAGATATAATGAGATGGAAGAATATACCTTGTTTTTGGCTAGGAAGAATAAATATAATCAAGATGGCTATATTACCCAAAGCAATATACAAATTCAATGCAATTCCCATCAAACTTCCAATGACATTTTTTAAAGAAATAGAGCAAAAAATCATCAGATTTATATGGAACTATAAAAAACCCTGAATAGCCAAAGCAATCCTAAAGAAAACGAATGAAGCTGGGGGCATTACAATACCTGACTT
Source organism: Saccopteryx bilineata (assembly GCF_036850765.1). Lineage (NCBI taxonomy): Eukaryota > Metazoa > Chordata > Mammalia > Chiroptera > Emballonuridae > Saccopteryx > Saccopteryx bilineata. The sequence continues at coordinate 75,463,990 of NC_089490.1, forward strand.
CAAACTCTATGATAGGGCCACGACAATCAAAACAGCATGGTATTGGCAGAAAAAAATAGACACTCAGACCAATGGAACAGAATAGAAAGTCCAGAAATAAAACCACATATATATAGTCAAATAATTTTTGATAAAGGGGCCAACAACACACAATGGAGAAAAGAAAGCCTCTTCAATAAATGGTGCTGGGAAAACTGGAAAGCCACATGCAAAAGAATGAAACTGGACTACAGTCTCTCCCCCTGTACAAAAATTAACTCAAAATGGATCAAAGATCTAAACATAAGACCTGAAACAATTAAGTACATAGAAGAAGACATAGGTACTCAACTCATGGACCTGGGTTTTAAAGAGCATTTTATGAATTTGATTCCAATGGCAAGAGAAGTGAAGGCAAAAATTAATGAATGGGACTACATCAGACTAAGAAGTTTTTGCTCAGCAAGAGAAACTGATAACAAAATAAACAGAAAGCCAACTAAATGGGAAATGATTTTTTCAAACAACAGCTCAGATAAGGGCCTAATATCCAAAATATACAAAGAACTCATAAAACTCAACAACAAACAAACAAACAATCCAATAAAAAAATGGGAAGAGGATATGAACAGACACTTCTCCCAGGAAGAAATACAAATGGCCAACAGATATATGAAAAGATGCTCATCTTCTTTAGCTATTAGAGAAATGCAAATCAAAACAGCAATGAGATACCACCTCACACCTGTTCGATTAGCTATTATTAGCAAGACAGGTAATAGCAAATGTTGGAGAGGCTGTGGAGAAAAAGGAACCCTCATACACTGTTGGTGGGAATGTAAAGTAGTACAACCATTATGGAAGAAAGTATGGTGGTTCCTCAAAAAACTGCAAATAGAACTACCTTATGACCCAGCAATCCCTCTACTGGGTATATACCCCAAAAACTCAGAAACATTGATACGTAAAGACACATGCAGCCCCATGTTTATTGCAGCATTGTTCACAGTGGCCAGGACATGGAAACAACCAAAAAGCCCGTCAATAGATGACTGGATAAAGAAGATGTGGCACATATACACTATGGAATACTACTCAGCCATAAGAAATGATGACATCGGAACATTTACAGCAAAATGGTGGGATCTAGATAACATGATACGAAGCGAAATAAGTAAATCAGAAAAAACCAGGAACTGCATTATTCCATACGTAGGTGGGACATAAAAGTGAAACTAAGAGACATTGATAAGAGTGTGGTGGTTACGGGGGGGGAGGGGGGAATGGGAGAGGGAAAGGTGGAGGGGGAGGGGCACAAAGAAAACAAGATAGAAGGTGACAGAGGACAATCTGACTTTGGGTGACGGGTATGCATCATAATTGAACGACAAGATACCCTGGTCTTGTTATCTTTGAATATATGTGTCCTGATTTATTGATGTCACCCCATTAAAAAAATAAAATTATTTAAAAAAAAAGAAAACCCTCCCAGTTTCTGTAGGATGATGTGGCAGCATGTGCGCATGCGCAGATGATGACATAACACTGTATACAGCGGAGTAGCCCACGGCCATGCCAGTAGAGATGTGGACGGTACAGAGGAAAGTTCAGTGTGTTCTGTGGCTTGCTAAATTCAAATCTGTCACCAAAGTGCAATGTGAATATCAGCACGTTTATAATGAAGCACCACCACATAGGAATAACATTACTCGGTGGGATAAGCAGTTAAAGGAAACTGGCAGTTTGGTGGAGAAACCCCATTCTGGTAGGCCATCAGTCAATGATGAGTCTGTAGAGGCTATACGGGATAGCTACCTAAGGAACCCTAAAAAAATCTGTGCGTAAGCTCACATCGAACTGCACTGAATAGGTATGAAATTGGGAGAGTTTTCCTTTTATTTTGTGCAGATTTCACATTTCTATTGTCTTTTGTTGCTTTCCTGTGACTGGTCAAAAGTGCACCATGATTTTACGGACACACTGTATTTAGTGTTTAGTAATATTTTTGTCAAATGGTTGTTAAAATACCCTAGGTTACTTTTGTTATTAACTAAGAAACACTGGTCTGAAGGATAAGACACTGACCATTCTAAAAGTAACTCTGCTTCTGATCATCCTTAAAACCAAGCAGAAGTCTCCCCTTCTCTCAAGCCTTACCTATGTCTTCTTTATAAACTAGAGGTAATACTATTAGGTATACTATTAGTTCTATCTCAACCATAACAGTATTATAAGGATAAAAGGAGATGATGTATGTGAATGGGAACTGTCATTATTTTTTACTTGTATGGGAACACTTGTTTTATAATCTTTTGACAATGAGCTTTGACAGCCATCCTATATGAATATTATCAACATGGGAAACATAAAGTGCTAAAAAAAAAACCCAATGTGACACATATAGGAACAGTATTATTCAACTTATACATATAAAACTGCTCTATGGTTTTGCATCATTCTTTCGCTTACTCAAAAACTATTTATTAATATGATGTGATAATTATACTGTATGATGCTCTAGGTGCTGAGTATATAGCACTAAATCAAAAAGGCAAAAATCTTGGCTTTCATGGGAATAGGAAAATTAAGAAGAATTTTTTTTCAGAGTAATGTAGGAAATGACATGTTAATACTGAATAAATATTATCATTTTATTAGTCAGTAGGGAAAAAAAATATTAAGAGGAATATTTGCCTGAACAGGTGGTGGTGCAGTGGATGAATTGTCAGCCTGGGATGCTAAGGACCCAGGTTTGAAACCCCTAGGTCGTTGGCTTGAGTGTGGGGTCACTGGCTAGAGCATGGGATCATAGACATAACCCTATGGTTTCTGGCTTGAGCCCAAAGGATGGTGGCTTGAAGCTCAAAGTCACTGGCTTGAATCCAAGGTCGCAGGCTTAAGCAAGGGGTCACTCACTCTGCTGGAACTCCCCAGTCAAGGGACATATAAGAAGCAATCAATGAACAACTAAGGTGCCGCAACGAAGAGTTGATGCTTCTCATGTCTTTCCTTTCATGTTTATCTGTTCCTGTCAGTCTCTCTCTTGCTATAAAATAACAAAAGAGAAAAATTTGTATCTTTATATTTTAATTACCAAGAAATGTATAACTACTCTAATCTCCATAATGTTAAAAAATATAAACTATAATCCAATTCAACTATAAAAGTATATGTTTTCCCCTTTTTCCTTTTTCCACTTAGACTGTAATTGAAATCGTAATATAAGAAAGCTCTAAATAGACATGAGTTGTAAAATATTTTAGGCATCACTAATGCTTATATAAATAATAATAATATATTTTTAGTATATTTTATCACCTTATCTTGTATTTAACCAAATTTTTATGACTTACATATTATCAACAGATAAAAACAGTGCTTGTTGTAGTATCAACTTGTTAATGTTCTCACATAGTGGTAGAGGTGAATTTTGTGTGAGATTAATCTGAGAGCTTGTTGAGAGAATTATCATTTCCGTTTTGGGGCTTGTTGCAGTTAATATACAGAGGTTGGCAAAAGTGAGTTTACAGTTGTTGGTATTGAAAAAGACAAGCAGGTTATGATTGTTATAATAGTTTTATTAATTCACTCACAATTGTAAACCTCCTCTTGCCCATGCCTATATTTGTTGAAGGATGAATTCCTCTATTGGGTTTGGGGGAACCTGAGGTCTTAATTTGATTTTATCATATGTGACTTAGAAGCTGCTTTTCTTCTCTGGGCTCAGCATCCCTTATTCAAAATAAAGTGATCAGACCAAATGATGTCTAAATTTTTAAATTTGGGTTTTTACATTCATACATGCACTTTTTATTTTATTTTTATTTTTTGCTTGATGTTTTTGCTTAATTTTCAAAATAATTTTCTTTATTGCATTTCTGATAATAGGTGGGTTTATCTTTTTTCTTTCATGGGGATAAATTTATGTGTATAGAAAACAGGTATAAAACATATTACACTTCTCTTTAGAAATCTGAGAGTTAGAGGAAGAACCGGCAAGGTAGAGGAAAGAAGCAAAATAATTTTTTATTCATTTTTCCGAGGCTGGAAACGGGGAGGCAGTCAGACAGACTCCTGCATGTGCCCTGCCGGGATCCACCCAGCATGCCCACCAGAGGGCGATGCTCTGCCCCTCTGGGGCATAGCTCTGTTGCATCCAGAGCCATCCTAGTGCCTGAGGCAGAGGCCACAGAGCCATCCTCAGCGCCCGGGCCATCTTTGCTCCAATGAAGCCTTGGCTGCAGGAGAGGAAGAGAGACAGAGAGGAAGGAGAGGGGGAAGGGTGGAGAAGCAGATGGGTGCTTCTCCTGTGTGCCCTGGCTGGGAATCAAACCCGGGATTCCTGCACGCCAGGCCGACGCTCTACCACTGAGCCAACCGGCCAGGGCCTGCAAATTAATATTTAAAGAGGTGATTATATTTTAGAAAAAATAAATTCAGTTTTGCTTAAAATAGATTTGTCTACTGATAGGGGTGAACACCTATATTTTCATTGGAATTCTAAGACTTTTACTTTTTGAACACTATGACCATTAGATTTAATTTTGAAAATAAAGCCTCTCATAGAATCTGCCCTTTCAGCTGTGGTTCCAAATGGACATTGCCAAAATGTCATAAATCCTCAGGAAAAAGTGTGCCCTATTTACATAAGGAGGTGATACACGATTAGCTTTTATTTCAGAAGTAAAAATCACCATGGTTCTCATCCCAAACAGACAGTTTGTCATTAAGTGATTGTGGCTAGAGAACCATGCTTTCTGGTCCATGGGAACTTTCCAAGAAGAGCCAACAAGGGTCTTGGAGGCTGTAAGGTAGGTGGATAATGGGGGATGGTCACATGGGGAACCCAGGCCCGCGAACTTTGGCTAGGACCGCCCACAACCAAGGGCGCCAAAAGAAACTTCCTAGGAGTCCTTGGGAAAAAAGCGACTGACTGTCAGCCAGTGAGATTTTGCTATGTCATATTAGCCCGACTTCCCTAGAGGACCCCTTTACATTTGCCCACGTGGTCACTCCATGTGCGATTTTCCTGACCTCCATCTCCCAGGCCAGTGAATCTCATCCGAGAAACGCTCTGTACTGAATAAAGCCTTTGCTATTCCACACCTTGTGGCTCCGGCCCCCTTCATTCCTTCCCGGCAGGGGAAAAATACCTTACAGAGGCCATTTGATTATTCTTTTGTGGAAAACCATTTATTTAAAATATAAGTAAATTCTAACTGACATTTTTTATTTCTCCAATACTAACTGATTCCTTTTTTTCCCCTGGTATTTGTGGAATCTGGTATTTGTGTTGTTTTTATTTTAATATGGTGATATTCTGAAGTACTTCTGTAGAAGCTGAATTTGAGAAGTCAACATCTTGCCTACTATGGTAACATAGACTTTGATTTTTTTTTTGTAAATCTTTTTATTTTTGGAATTAAACTGTTGAAGTCAAATAAATTTTTTTTAGAGGCTATTCAAGTAACTAGCTAGGTTACCCCAAGCATGTGGTGCTCTTCTATAGAATTTGCATTTCTAAGTATGTGAGTTTAAGAGGAAAAAGAAGAAGAAAAAAGGAAACCTCTGTCTATGTAAATACAGAAATGTGCTTGTTTGCCGTGATATACCTTGTTTCTAGAGGATGGCATAAAAAGAGAAAATTCTTATATTCCTTTGGAGCTGGGGTTTATGCTGCCAGTGTGGGTGGCCTACAAATAAACCCAGTCAAGTTGTCTTGGGTTGTTCCCCAGGCCCATGGCAGAAGCAAATATAAACATGTTTTTTGGCAGAAGCAAATATAAATATGTTCTGCGGGATGCACTTTAAATTTTTAAATGTTTCCAAATGATTTAATTATGAGAAATTCAAACATATAAATAATGGAAGAGTAGTACAGTGAAAACCCATGTAACCCCCCCTCCCGAGATTAAAAAGATCAGTTGTCAGCATTTTGCCAAATTTGCTTTATATTCGTGTCTGCCTTTTCATTTTCTATCTCGTTGTTGAACCATCTGAGTGTAATTTGCAGAGATCATGGTGCTTCACCCATAATTATTTCAGGATGTATCTCCAAAGAATAGGTGAATACATACCACACTGTCTTCATCACTCATAAGATAATTAATAATTCCTTAATATTATGTCATGTCTATTCTGTGTTCAGATTTCCACGGGTGATGCTACATCCTTTATAGTCATTATTTTCTCTAGAGTTCTACCATAGTTTACATAGCTTAAGGACACATATACGTGTTTATGTATATGAATATATTATATATGCATATATACATACATTAATTTAAAGTATAAATCTAAATGCTTATTAGGTAAGTTTAAACTTTTTTGGCAAAAATTGCTTCTATTCTATACTTCATGCTATATCTCATTAGGGGTGCAAGAAGTAAGGATCCTGCCCTATTAATGAGGCTCTAGGATTGATCACTTGGTTAAGGTGATGACTACCTAATATTCTTATAGATGTATATACTTATTTTTTCCTTTGCCATTAGCAAATTATCCTTCAGGTGATATTTTGTCCTTAGTTGAATGTTTTTGTTTCCAGGTAATGTTTTTCCTGTTAGTTACAGTATCCTATAATGATACTAGCTGAATCAATTACTTTCTTGAGAGTTGATATGTATTAAGCAGATATTTAACATTTATTAGCTGATGTTCTGTAAAAAATGACTTTTCCTTCATCAACTAAGAATGAACCACAGCTGTTTGTAATCGGTAAATAATATTTTTTCACTTCAATTGTCAATTCTCAGTGAGAGTTGTTGGCATAACAGTTACCTTCTAATAAGAGCAAATGAGTCTTTCTTCCTACCTCCCTTTTTCTCTTTTGAGTAACACTATGCACTCATTTAAGAAATTTATTACATGAATTATAATAAATTAGAATTCTTACTTGAAGGCCACACTTTCTAAGCTGTCTTGTTGACATGCCTTCATTTGTTTTTCAGGTTTCCTTTCTGTATAGCACAAGGTATCCTAGGCTATTCTTGTACAGGTCCTGCCCCAGACCTGGACTTAGACACTTCTCTAGGGAGCCCCAGAGTAATGTCTTTAAAGACAAAACAATTCCCATGTATAACTTTATCAGTAACATGGACTCACACACACAAAATAACCCCCAAAGTATCACTGGAGATAGCAAAGAAAAAAATCTAGAATCAGATTTTCAAAAGTCTATATTAGAATTATCATATGCAACAAAAGCAAATATGTTTACCATGTTAACAAAAATAAAAGAGGGTTACATCGTGGTTTAGTAGAAGAATAAGAAAAGGAAAAAGACTATCAAAAATAACCTGGAAGATTAGAAAAAAAATTGAATAGAACTTCTTGAAATAAAATATATATTTATTTGAAATAAAAATAGATGTTTATATGATTATATATTATATATGTAATTATTAAAATTAGAAGTACAATAGATGACTTTCATGGTAGATTTAATACAGCTAAGAGAATTAGGGAATGAAAAGATGCAGAATTATCCAGATAATAGCACAGATGTGAAAGAGATAAGGAAGTTTCAAATACAGAAGATAGAATAAGAAGGCATAGTATACATTTAATCAGGATGCTAGGAGGTGAGATTAGACAGAACAGAAGAAAAGCAAGTCAAGGAGGTAATGGCTAAATATTTCTGGATGTATTAAAGATACAAATTCTCAGATACAGGAAATTCAACAAACCAAAATAGAAATCCATACCTGGACACATTACAGTGAAACTTCACAGTATCTAAGACAGACAGAAAAATCTTAGCACCCACCAGATAGAAAATTGATTACCCACAAAGGAACAAAATTGAACTGACAGCTAATTTCTGAATAGAAACAATGGCAACCAGAAGTTAACTCAGCAATATTATTTTCCAAAAATATAGGCAAAATGAAAACATTCTCAGACCACAAAAATAAAGAAAATATTTAGTAACCAATGAACTTTCAATGAATGTAGTTAAGGAAAAGGAGCCTAAAGTGAGGTCAGGGTTGCAACAAGGAATTATCAAAGGAAATAATCAGCAAATGTATAAATATAAATTATCATGGATTGTATAAAATTATAATAAAAATTTATAGTTATAAACAAGAATGAAAATACTAGACATAAGTACTATATAGATCTGAAGGATAATGATCAAAGTTAAAGTATTGTTATCTTTGCATTATTTTGATTACATTTAGATTAAGTTAACTGTATATTCTCTAATTTTAGAGTAACCCTGACAGGAACAGAAATAAGCATAGAGGGGAGAATGGATAGAGTGGACCTGCGAGGAAAACACAAGTCCAGCCACAGTTAGAGCAGGTTGCAGTCCTTGCCTGTGTGAGAGCATTTTTTACACATCAGAACCCCTGAGGTTTAAATACTTTAAAAGGTATTGCTTTTCATCATTTTACTATTTATGAAACCAAACCAAATTTCATTATAGAGAATTTGGAATACCAAATTATATAGTTCACAATAAATATAAATGTAATAAATCTTAATACATTTAAAAAGAAATAATATCCTCTATTGTGTAATACCATATAAAGGTACATACACATATATATTTAAAGAAATTATCTGTAATTTCTTCATAGAGATTGTCAAAATTTTGATGCACCCTCTTTAGACATCTTTCTATTTTATCTATTGATATTATGTCGCCTATAATACATAAACTTTTCTTATATAATCTATTTTCTATATATTTAGCATCTATGTACCTATGTACTTGTCTATCTACATTCTTATTTATTAAGTGTATCATTCTGCCTTTAAGATGCAGGTAAGATTAGATTGCTTCCCATGCATTATGGTAAGTTTATTGACTACCCCAGAGTGTTTGAATTTTGGCGCACATATGGATTTTGGATTATTTTATTCTTATAAGTATTTTAATGTGTAAATGTTGAATACAAGATTAGGAATGTTTTCAAGGCTTTTGATTTAGATCGTCAGATTACCATAGAGGTTATATTAACTCATAGCTCAGAGTATATGGGATGTACATTTCACTTACCAGTATTTTGGTTCTCTGATATACGTGTCTTTTCTTTTTTACGTAAGATTTTTCGAATACATATTTACACTGATTTTCTTTTCTTTCCTAAATTATACTGACTAAGAGTGAAAATAAGATGAGAAAGGAAAGGTATTTTGTGTATTTGGACTTTTCTAAGGAGGAAAATAAAATAGCAAAATGCCTGCATGGCCAGATATATCCAACCTGGAAATAAAGCCTTTTTTTTTTTTTTTTTTTTTTAAGAGCAGTGATGTGACACAATGCCTGTGATTTACTTTGGAAGTATGCCCATAGCTCACACTAGTAATAATGAAAGTTAATGACATAGTTTATGGAATCAGAAAGTGGTCTTCAATATTCCTAGCTACTTGCTGGGGTAGAAGCTATTTTATGTTGTCAGTGGGTGTCAGTTTGTAATTACAAATTGTACAAACACTATGCATGGTATGTATTTTGCCAACAAGGATTAACTTGGCATCTAGAAAAATGTTTTATTTTTAACACCCAAGAAAAACAAAATCTGTGCCTTTTTTTAAAGTACAGTGTTTGAAGAGTAACTAAACACCCATGATATATAATTTATTGCTTTCAAATTTAATGGGAAGTACATGTTTTTGTATTTTTAAAAATTTAAGTGATCATTTACCAACTTTTCTCACCAAATAATGAGTTAGAGTGAGCTTTCAATTTCAAAAATTGTAGTTATATTTAGCTTGAAAATCACTTATATTTTAGGACCATATATTGTACACTCAATATAGCTATAGCATAAGGATTAAAGAGAGACTGATCAAATAAATTTGGAAATAGCTTCACTCATGGTTTCTGAAATAGCTTTGGTACTTGATTGTCCCTGGTTTTATGTTTAGTAAAAGATACTAAATATGCTAAAAAGTAATTAAAGTAATAAATGCACAGTTTACTTGAGCCTAACTAGATCTAGTTGACTCTTATTTTTCTTTTTACTCTGCTCCAGCTTCTCTGGTCTTTCTAAACACACTAATTTTCTTTCCACCCTGAAGCTTTCATATATGCAGCCCTTTCTTCTCCTCCTCCTCCTCTTCCTCCTCCTCCTTTTCCTCCTCCTCCTCCTCCTCCTCCTCCTCCTCCTCCTCCTCCTCCTTCTTCTTCTTCTTTTTTTTTTTTACAGAGACAGAGAGAGAGTCAGAGAGAGGGATAGATAGGAACAGACAGACAGGAACAGAGAGAGATGAGAAGCATCAATCATCAGTTTTTCGTTGCGACACTTTAGTTGTTCATTGATTGCTTTTTCATCTGTGCCTTGACCGTTGGGCTACAGGAGTACAGGAGACCGAGTAACCCTTTGCTCGAGCCAGCGACCTTGGGTCCAAACTGGTGAGCTTTGCTCAAACCAGATGAGCCTGCACTCAAGCTGGCAACCTCGGAGTCTGGAACCTGAGTCCTCCGCATCCCAGTCCAATGCTCTATCCACTGCGCCACCACCTGGTCAGGCCAGCTCTTTCTTCTTAATTGATTCTCTTTTACTCATTCTCCTTTTCATTCTCCAAAATCTGCTTTCTTGAGTAAGACAACTTAAGAAGGCTAGTCCTTTTGTTTTTTCTCCTCACATTTCCCTCCCACCCCTGCATTCTTTATAGACCTCACCACAACCCTGGGGTCTATATTCATTTTTCCACTGGCTTGTTCAGTTCATACCACCTGCAATAGGTGATAGTTCCACATGTCAGAGATCATACCTATCTTCTTAACCTTTTGTTTCCAGTGCTTGCCAAAATGCCAGGCACATAGTAGATGCTCAATAAATATTTTGACTTACTGTAAAATGAATGACAAAATGAATGAATCAGAGATATGCACATCTTGGAATTAATTCTATTCACTGTTATTTGAACTTGTTAAAATATGATAGTCTGCATTTTTGATTTTCATATTTCGTGTTCACAAAATGAGCTAGTAACATTTTTGTTCCACCAGATGGGCAAGTTGAAAAGAATGCTGAGCAGATTATTACTTATTCTTTTTTACGTACCTAATATTATAAAATTTCATACTTAGTACTAAAGATTTATTCCTTATGTAAAAGTTCCATATGTTCACATTTCACAATTAAAGTTAACTTTAAATTAACTTTAAATTCTACATTTAAGTGTTACCAAATTTATAGCTAAAATATTCTAAATTATGCTTATTAAATATTCCAATTTAAAATGTAAACATTGAATACTTTTATAAGCTCATTTTAAAAATTGTTATAAACTTTGTAAAGATGGAATATGTTTACAAAAGATTTTGATATACAATGATAAAGTTTGTTTTAGAAAAAGTTTGATAATATAAGAAATAGCAATGCTATTTTTTCACTTACCAAATTCAAATGTCTTGGTCTATTTAAAATAAAATATTTTATTTTTTAGATTTTTAGTAAAGTTTATGCTTTTTATCGATATGTTAGTACATTTTCTAGCTCTCATAATATAAAGGCTTTATTTGTTTTAGAACACTAACTCTGTAGCAAATAAAGCTTAAGATTGTATTGGTTTAGAAAAATGGCAGTTATATTTGGTACATCTTAATGTATGAACTTTGATTTTGTGAAATTCCCTGCTTTATTCTTTATAGTTTTTTTATGGAGAAAATTAGTTAATATTATAGCAACATGTTATTTCCAATATTTTATATTTCTTATTTCTACCACTAAAATATATGTTTTCAAATTAGACTATTTTTTCCACTTGTAGATTTATTGGCATAGTATTGGCATATACTCTGTTTTAAGATCCATAGTATGGGAACTGTATTGCAAAGACTGTAACAGTGCTTGGCCCTTACCTCATACTCAGTGAATTATTTACTTCCTTCCTTAGTTACTTGATAGGAGGGGATTAAGGGGTATGGAAGTAAAGAGGGACAAATATATGGTGAGGAAAAATGATCTGACTTTGGGTGATAGGCACACAACACAATCAACAGTTCAAATGCTATAGAAATGTTTACCTGAAACGTATCTACTCTTATTGATCAATGTCACCCATTAAATTCAATTTCCTAAATAAAATTAAAAAAAAAAAAAAGAAAAAAATTAGTGAAGGGACAAAAGTGAACTGATACGTCCTTTAAGTATCAGGGAAGGACCAGATTGAGTATTCTTGGTTTTCATGATATTGCATACAAAATCTATACTCTATAATACTACAGCACTTATATTTTTGATTCTGGTTCTCTATAATACTGTTGGATGGATAGGTCTGCCTCACTTACTGATAAAGAAACCTATGAAGTAAAATAATATGTCTTAGAAGTTATTCTAATTGAAGGTAATTTCTGGATTAAAGGATTTAAAGTAAATTCTATCCCCTATCAAACTGTAAATATTGATTATCAATGTATATATAGAAGGAATTGGGTTTTTTTAGAAAGTCAATTATCTTTGTATATTAAATTTTTTAAGATAAAATGAGCCTAGGAATTCTAAATTCTAAGTGTAAGTCTGTTACTATCATGAAAAGTTAGGATTTATGGCACCAATATATGGAACTTACATAGAGAGGAGATTTTTTCTTATCTTTTTCTGGATTTGGAGTGATCTGCAAATTTTCTAGACAGGGACATAGATCTTATTTAGAACTAAATGTGTTGGCTCATACAGTTGATTAACGTTTAGGTTAAGGTGACATTGCAGAAAACTACTTTTGGTAAAGGGTTTTCAACTTGATCTTGGTGAGTTTAATGTTCTTGATGGATTTTCCTGTGTGTAATTTCAAACAAATTTAAATAGGTAAACAAGATGTTATAAAAAGTGTGAGTTTTCTTTTCTTAATACTACTCTTGTCCTACACGATTGAGGGAAGTGAATACTAAAAAGAGCAAATCTCTGAAAGGCTAAAATTATTGTTTGAAAGCCATTATCCCTCAAAGACTTTTATTCATATTTATTGGCAGTTTATGCTTTGATTATAACTAATTCTGCATCTTTTAACAGTGTTGAATAGTGGAAAGTGTGCACTACAAAACCAAAACCAGGGTTTGGATCCCAACTCAGCTTATTTGTTCAGGCTGAACATATCTGTAAATTGAGTATAAGAATACTACCTTTCAGGGTTATAATGTAGAATCATATAAATTACGTTAAATGTTTAGATCACTGACTGGTAAGGTAATTCATAAATGCTAGTTATTGTTATCAATACTTTATAAGTTCTAATAACTTTCTCCTAGATTGTTTTTTATCAAAAAATGGAGACTGCAAATATCTTGAGATAATTAGGATGCTAAATTACCTTTTCAATATTAATGACAGGGATGCTTTCTCAGCTTAAGACTCAACTCCCTTGACAACCATATAAATACAGATTTAGAAGCAAACAAAGCTTCCAGAACACACTCAAAATTATAGAAAGCATCTTGAATAAATGAGGGCTCTGGGGAAATCTCTTAAGCACTTCAATTTATATCTCAGTATTAATACGTGATTCTACTAAAACATATTTGATAGTGGGTATTTTGAATTTTTTATTATTTTTAAAAATTAAATTTTAAATTGGATTTATGGGGGTGATTGTGGGTTTTCTTTTTTTATATATTTTTAAATTTTTATTTATTTTTTATTTAATTAATTGTGTTTGCATAGATTCTAGTGTCGCCCTGAATGCATCCCCCCCTCCCCCCGTATTCCCCTCAACATCTCCCTTGCCCCCACTCCCAACAGCACCCTCCCCCCTTCCCTTCAGGTTTATCCCATCTTATCATCCCCTTTCCCTCTGTCCTCTTTTCCTCTGATCCCTTTGATGCTGCCTCTGCCTCTGTTCCATTGCTCAGTTCACATTGTTTCTTGGATTCCTCAAATGAGTGAGGTCATATGATATTTTTCTTTCTCTGCCTGGCCTATTTCACTTAACAAAATAGTTTCCAGGTCCATCCATGTTGTTGCAAAAGGTAAGATTTACGTTTTTTTTATGGCTCCATTGTATATATGTACCACTGACTGCTTTTTAATCCACTCGTCCACTGACGGACACTTGGACAGTTTCCAAATCTTTGCTATTGTGAATAATGCTGCATAAACATAATGGGGGTGCATTTCTTTTTTCAGTCGGTAATATGGTGTTCTTGGGATATATTCCTAAAAGTGGGATAGCTGGGTCAAAAGGCAGATCCATTTTTAATTTTTTGAGTAATCTCCATACTGTTTTCCACAGTGGCTGCACCAGTCTGCATTCCCACCAGCAGTGCAGGAGGGTTCCCCTTTCTCTAATCCTCACCAGCACCTATCATGTGTTGTTTTGTTAATGAGTGCTATTCTGACTGGTGTGAGGTGATATCTCATTGTGGTTTTAATTTGCATTTCTCTAATGATTAGTGATGTTGAACATTTTTTCATCTGTCTATTGGCCATCTGTAAAAGTGTCTATTCATTTCTTTTGTCCATTTTTTTATTGGATTGTTTGTCTTCCTGGTGTTGAGTTTTACAAGTTCTTTATAAATTTTGGTTACTAACCCCTTATCAGACGTGTTGTCAAATATGTTCTCCCATTGTGTGGTTTGTCTTTTTATTCTGTTCATATTGTCTTTAGCTGTACAAAAGCTTTTTAGTTTGATATAGTCCCATTTGTTTATTCTGCTTTTTTATTTCACTTGCCTGTGGAGATAAATCAGCAAATATATTGCTGTGAGAAATGTTAGAGAGCTTACTTCCTATGTTTTCTTCTAAGATGTTTATGGTTTCATGACTTACATTTAAGTCTTTTATCTATTTTGAATTTATTATTGTGAATGATGTAAGTTGGTGGTCTAGTTTCATTTTTTTTCAGGTAGCTGTCCAATTTTCCCAACACCATTTGTTAAAGAGGCTGTCTTACTCCATTGTATGCTCTTACCTCCTTTGGGTTTTCTTTAATTCTATTAAATAGGACTATTTTTCTGGGTGTCCATTTTTAAACAATTTTCCAAACTCACAATGGAGCCAGAAAACTGAAGGTAGTTTCATTTTTTGTACATTGTGTCATTAATTAATAATTTGGAGATTACTAAACATTTTTCACATAACAGAATGTTTGAAATTTATAGCAAATAATTTTTATGAAATGTCTTATACCAATTATCTTGCTTATAATTTTAGATTACATAATTCCTGCACAGATACATCAGTGGAAACATATGTTTCATTTATCTAGTCAGTGACCACACCTCATTGTGTCCAGATATACTTGAAAGGGCTTAACTTTTAAATTCAGAAGGGAGGCAGTTACCGTCAGCATGTCCTATATTTTCTACTTATGTCTGGCTTACCATTTGTACTTTCTGAAAAGCAACCAGGTCTGTAGAAAGAACTGAAAATAATCCCATTTGAAACCTGGCTTTGTTGCTTACTAACTTTGGAAAAGTTACTCGGCATCCCTGAATTGTAGTTTTCTCATCTGTAATATTGGGATAATAATATAACAATAAAATATATACTGATCTTGTTGGCAAACATTAATGATATTTTTGTAAGAAAACTGGCACTCATACACTGTTTGTGATGATATTTCTTATTAAAAACATATCTCTAGGGCAATTTAGTATTAAATTTACTTATTAAACATTAAAAGGTACAGTACCTTAGGCTCAGTAACATCATTTCTTGGAATATACTCTACAGAAATTGGTACAAATAGACTTATGTACAGGATGGTCATTGGAGCATTATTTATAATAGGTAAATTTGGGAACACTTGACTATCCATTATTAGGGAAAGGTTAAATGAATCATAGTATAGTCATGCAACATAAAAGAGAATGTACTGAAATGAAAAGATCTCTGAAGCATAATAAATCAATCACAGGTTATAGAAAGTATAATATTTATGTAAAATGTAAAAATATAAGAATAATTAATATAAAATTATAATTTGTATATTAATTAGTGAAATATATAATTCTTAGGTACTATTATAAGTATGTTGATCACAAAAATGATACACAATTATTGATAGCAGTTCCTTTTGAGGGCGTGCTAAGAATTTTGAGTGTTTGGGGCTGGTGAATGCATTCATATATTAATGAAACATGAAAGTTAAAACAAATATTACTAAATTTTTTTTAAAAATGAAGTACTGCCTTCTTATTACTGTTATTAATGCCCTTTTCATCATTCCAGTTCAGTGTTTTCACGATCTTGCTAGAGATTCTCACCCAAAGTGGGAGGGACAGGATACTCTAGAAGGTAATAATTCTATTAGCACTCTAGGGCAAGCTACATTTGCCATCTTCTTTTGACATTGTATGCCTGCCCTCCCTCCAGCTGGGAATGCCTGCTCCAGGGAGCTGTGACTGATGGGAGGGGTTTGTGTGCTGTCGGTGACAATGCTCACAGAGAAGAAAAGGGCCGAAGATATTTAAAACCCAACACCCAATGGAAAGGAAGAGGAAAAAGACCCCCTAAAGAAGACTAGGAAATAAACAAAAGAATAAAGAAAAGTTGGGAGATGTGGCATTCCAGGACCCTGGGAGAGACAGTTTTGAAAAGGGAGAGAGTAGCCAACCATGAACCATGTCAAAACTGTAGAGAAGTCAAATACATTAGATGTTGAAGGATGATTTTTTATTTTTAGTACAGTGATAATTTGTGAGAACAGCTTCAATGGAGGTTGGGGGAGGGAAGTTAGGATCCAGTCCAAAATAAATGAGTGAGTAGGAAATGAGAGCATAAATATTGTAGACTACTTTTTTTCAAGACATTTAGCTATGAATGTGAGAGAAGAGTGAAAACTAGATGGGGACTATTTGATGTCTTAAATCTTATTTTTTGAAGACAGTTAAAAAAATACATCACTTGTTCAAAGTCATCAAATTTTTCATAGACATCTGACCTTGAAATGATTAATTGAAAAACGAATCATTCTTATTCCTTAGTCATACATTTTGTGACTTAGTTTTTCTATGGAAGTGCCTAAAGAAGTTATGTTGTTCAATTTTGACATTTTTCTTGACACTTTTCTGACATTTTTGATGGTCAAAAGGAGTGTTTAGTAACTTACAAATAGTTCCAGTTTTAAGTTATCTCATTCATGTTTTATGATGTAAGTTTTGGAGTTTTTCACTTCCCCTTTTCCATGGCTTGAATAAAAGCCCTTGTGTACTTTGACACTCTGTTTAGTTTTTAATTAGTAAAAATTTGGCCTTGCTCATGGCTTTCTTTTAGTCAAAAACAATGTCTTCAGCACTATGTCTCCTGCCATTCCAGAATACTAGGTGAGATGTAAAAGCGCCCATCTGCTTCTCCACCCCTCCCCCTCTCCTTCATCTCTGTCTCTCTCTTCCCCTCCCGCAGCCGAGCCTCCATTGGAGCAAAGATGGTCTGGGTGCTGGGGATGGCTCCTTGGCCTCTGCCCCAGGCGCTAGAGTGGCTCTGGTCGCAACAGAGCGATGCCCCGGAGGGGCAGAGCATCGCCCCCTGGTGGGCAGAGCATCGCCCCTGGTGGGCGTGCCGGGTGGATCCCAGTTGGGCACATGCGGGAGTCTGTCTGACTGTCTCTCCCCATTTCCAGCTTCAGAAAAATATAAATAAATAAATAAATAAATAAATAAATAAATAAATAAATGATTCTTTAAACATATATTGTATTAAATACTCTGTTTTATTGTATCTTACATTGATTATAAATAACTTTAAGTTATTTATGAAGTTTATGAGATTATACATAGAGAAATAAGGTACAGTCTTATTCAAGGAAGACGTAGCCTATTTGTTTTATAGTTCATAATACCCCTTATATGAGCTGTGTATTTCCCATTCACCATCAAAATTTTGCATGAAATTGTGTTCCTGGACACAATCATAGTGAATGCGGAAATGATTTGTTTTTGCAATTCAAATATCATGCTTGTTAATTCAGTGTTTTCAAAAATAAGTACAGTAAATATAAAAATTTTAACTTGTTTTAGAGAACAACCTTATTTGATGAAGGTTAGCTTTGGCATTAAGTCTAAAAATTACCGTGATCAGTTAGTCTTTGGTGAATTTGGTGTTCAGATTGTAGAAGATTGCACTGCTTTTATTACTGACATTGTTCACTTCCTTTACAAGTTTTCAGTCCTGCTTTCATGTGCTGAGAGATGTTCAGTTGCTGCCCATGATGGTGTTGCTCAAGCTCATTCCTTTGGCCAATGACTTGCGGAAATTTTCCTCCATGAATAAGCTGGCTATAGGCTGGTACTTCTTTAGAGAAAAGTGAGGAGGGTTTTCACACTTTGGCTCATCTGGTGACTTTCTTCCCTTCAGTGATTCAGTTTCCTGTGACTCCTGTTGTCATTAACAATAACGCTAAACTAAAAATGAGTTTGGTTCCATTGTACCAGACTTGGAAGACTAAAATAATGGTACTAAGACAATTCCACTTTAAACATTTCCTGTTGAATGCATACAAGTCCCTCTGGTTGATCTAGTGTCACAAAGCCCCAAATGTATTAGTGCCAACTCTACCAGTTTAAAGAGAAAATAAAATAGAGGAGAAAAGAAGGTTGGTCAGCTTACATTTCTCTCTAAGATGAGAACCTAAAGAAGATTTGACTTACACAATTTCTTGGGCAGGCACAGCAACTACTTGAAACATTTAGAAATCATGGGATATTTCATTTTTTATCTGAAAGTGGAGCAAAAGGAGTGGCAATCGCTAATCATTCTTCTGATGAAAACTTTTTTTTAACTAACCTATACTAAAAATAAATTTTGAAATGACACGTTGATGTTTTAAATTAGGATAAAATATGCTGTTATTAAGAATAGGCTATTAGTTAATAATAAATAGCAATTAGTTAATAAAAACACAAACCCTGTTTTTCTGAGTATTCACTATGTGCCGGACTTTGTGTCAGTGTTTTGCATAAGTTAAACAATCACCAGTGAAATATGTTATAATTATTCTATTTTTTTCAGATGATTAAAATAATGTGCAAGGGGATGCACAGTCACGCTGTATTGAAGTGGCAAAGCTGGGGTCCAAGCCCACCCGGCAGTTGGTCCTGGTGCCTATTGGCTAAACTCCCCCACTGGGCTGCTCTGCTTAGGAACACTCTCTCTGAGAATTGGGACTCATTTCAGAGAGTGTATATTTTTTTCTTTCTAACTGAAAAAGTTGAATTAAATGTTTACTTAAAAAGAAATTCTTATTCTCATATGAAAATTCAAAATCTATATTCTTCCCATTGCCTTAATCCTTCAAGATAATGTAGAAGTATAGAGAATGTTTGTTTTATGCCTTTCTGATGTCAAACATATTTATCTAAAATAGTTTTAAGAACAATGTAATATGGGTATTTTTAAATATGTGATTTTAGGACTGAAATTTTAAACTTTCACTTACGTGTTTGGTTTTATGTATACTGGATGAATATACACTTTTAAAAGATTAAAGTTTGGCCCTGGATGTTTGGCTCAGTAATAGAGCATTGGCCCGGCATGTGGATATCCCCGGTGTGATTCTCAATCAGGGCACACAAGAGAAGTGACCATCTGCTTCTCCACACCTCCCCCTCTTGCTTCTCTGCATCTTTGTGTGTGGCTCTCTCTCTTCCCCTCTTGTGGCCATGACATGATTGGAGCAGGTTGGCTCTGGACACTGAGGATGGCTCCATGGCCATACTGGCTCTGCCTCAGGCACTAAGAAGAACTCTGCATCAGAGCAATGCCCTACACGGGCAGAGCATTTTGGGTGGAGTGCAGAGAGCATTCCTAGCAGCTGTGGCTGATGCAATGTTGTGAGAATACTCCAGCTCCCAGAAGCCTTCTGGGCATACCCAGGAAGGAAGCTCGCCCGCTATAAGAAACTGACTTAGCACCAACCACACAACTCCCTGATCTTTTTAGCCATTGGTTTTGAAGGACACGCTGTAACATCCTATTGGCTGAACCCATGTATATAAACTAGCTTACTTCCTGAATAAAGTGGATCTGTGTCACTGAACCTGGTTCCCAGAGTTGGGTCTTTGCGTCTCCATAGTCCTCACCCCCAGCAAGACCTGTCCACAGAGCATTGCCCCCTAGTGGGCTTGCTAGGTGGATATCCCAGTCAGGGCATATGTGGGAGTCTGTCTTTGCCTCCCCTCCTCTCACTGAATAAATAAATTAATAAAAATAAGTTTAAAAAATTAAAAAAAATAAAAGGTCAAAATCCATGGAAATGTAATTAAAATTATCATTCAAAGATGTTTTCATTTTTACTTTTATTTCTTGACTGGGTAGACTAGTAATTGACACAGATCATTAGAGCTCTTCTTTTTAATTTTGAAAACAGACACTGATGCTGTTAGCTCCTGGTGTATTTTAAATGACTAATCACTTTATACATTAAAAGCTCTTAAATTATATACCTGTGTTCATATTTCGTGAGAGCTGTAAATTAGATAAAGATATGAGAGGGACAGTTTGTAGAATTGTGTCTTACACAAAATGCATTTTAGGTTTTTCTATTAAATAAACCATGTACTAATTTGAGATTTATCTAAGTCAGGTTGGAATGAGTCACTGGTGACAACCTTCTGTTCTTAGTATCACTAAAGTGATGTTCACTTGAATTTTTCAGACGACTTTCTGTGGAAAGTACAAAAAACAGCCATGTGACTTTCCACAAAGACAGGAGCAGTTAGGACCACTGTATTTGAATGAACTCTTTTCTATGTTTAATTAAACATAACTGTTCAGATCAGGTGTTTCATTTTTCATAAACTTTGAGAATTGATTCCTGATTTGACTATTTTAGGAATCTTTAAATCCTAAATTGACTCCTGAAACCTTATGTAAGTACTATTAGTTTAGAAAATTTGTTCTTTGAAAATGTCCGTACATTACACTGTGTGCCCACCACCCAAATTCAAATCTGTCACAGTATATTCAACCCCTTTACCCTTTACAACCCCCTTGTTTCTGGTAATTACCATATGTTGTCTATGTGTATGAGTTTTTGTTCATTAGTTGCTTTCAGTTTTATGTCCCACATATGGTGGAATCATATGGTTCTTAAGTTTTTCTGTCTAACTTATTTCACTTAGCATGGTATTCTCAAGGTCTATTTATATTGTCACAAATGACAATATTTTATCTGTTCTTATGGCTAAGTAGTATTCCATTGTATATATTTGTTTTGTAGCAAATATATACAATGCTTTAATAAATTGTGCTATTGTAAAGAGCAGAAGAATTAATTGATTTTAGAGATAATTAGTTATTGTCTTAGAGATGTATCTGAATTTTTGCCTGTATGATTAAACATACCAATAATATTATTCTATGTATATATAAAACTATTTCCTTCTGTAGGTGTTCATCAAAAAAAGAATGAAAAGAAAAAAAATTTTTCTATATGGTTTTTTAGGCCAAGTTTCTTTTGATATAACAAAGATTGTGAATGTAAGTTAAAAAACATCTGAAAACTTTTAAAAGTTAAAAAAACTTTTCATAGTTAAAAACTATGAAGATACAGTATATTTAGACAATGGAATGTTATACATTGTACATAAATATGAATAGATTGCAGCTAAAATAGATAAAGATGAATTATAGAATCATAATGTGGAGTGAAAAACACAAGTTGTAGAGGACAATGTAGAGTGTGATCCCATTTCTATAAAGTTCTGATAAACTCAAAACTAAGCAATTTAGCAACATACAAATATATGATAAAACTATTTTTTTGTGTGTGGGGCAGAGACAGAGAGAGTCAGAGAGAGGGACAGATAGGGACAGACAGACAGGAAGGAAGAGATGAGAAACATCAATTCTTTGTTGCGGCTCCTTAGCCGTTCATTGATTGCTTTCTCACATATGCCTTGACCAGGGGCCTACCTCAGACTGAGTGAACCCCCACTCTATCCAGTGACCCTGGGCCCAAGCTGGTGAGCTTTGCTCAAACCAGATGAGCCCACGCTCAAGCTAGCGACCTTGAGGTCTGGTCTCAAACCTGGGTCCTCCGCATCCCAGTCCGACGTTCTATCCACTGTGCCACTGCCTGGTCAGGCGTAATAAAACTACTTTTTTAAAAAAGGAAAAAACAAATATTAAGGTAATGCTCCCATTGGGAAGTAGGTGCCTGAGTTTGAGAAGAAGGAAGTGGTAATATTCTAGGGAATAACTTAATGGCGGGATCACAAGAATTAGTTTTATCATCATGCTTTATAACTTACATAAGTGTAAATTGTTTTGGATCCATCAAATAACACATCATAGAAAAAGCTGGAAGATGGTCGTTAATGTTCTGCCTTTTTTGTCATTGTATATGCCTTTGAAGAAACTGATGAAGTGGGAAATTTAGGCAATTAACTAGTTGTTAGATTTACATGAGCTCAAATAATAGGCTTACTGATTTTATTTTTAGTTAGGACTAAATCATCATTTCTAAAGCTTTACATTTTAGTTTTCTATTTAAAGTTTATTTTAATTCACTTCAAACCAAATTTAAACATATAAGAGAAAATTAAACCTCAAAAATATTTATTGACTTCTCACACTACTTCTCAGATGGTGTGTTGAGTACAGCAGCAGTTCCAGAGAGAGTAAGATGAATTTCTGTTCTTCAGGAGGTTGAAGTTCAGCAGGGACAAGAGACTGAAATTTGATTATAATTCCAATTAGTACAAATTCTGAAAACACAAAGAGTTAGGTAAATTTAAATGAAGGGAGTACTTGAAACTAATCCAATTCTTCATATTACAAGAAAATGTGAACAAAGATAAAGCTTTATATAATAGCTTTAAGAGAAACCATAAAACTAATTTTGTCAACTCTCTGCTTTCATCATTACCTAAGTTTATATATCTTCTATGCTTAGGGTTTTCTTTTTAAATATTGAAATGTAAAAGCAAATGTATCAATTTAATGAAATATCATATGTGAGATATAATTTATGCAGAAGATATGTTAATGCCATACACCCTTGACCTGAATGACATTATGTGTAATTTATTTTTATTTAACAAGTTCTTTATCTTCTCTAGGAGTCAGTTTGGTATGCTGAAAAGAGTGTCATGTTTTAGAGACTTGGTTTGAATTCCATCTCTGATATTTTCTTTCTAAATAATGTTAAGTACACTATTTATCTTTTCCAAAACTCAATTTCTTTACTTCTACAATGAAGTTGCTAATATCTCCCAGGCAGATCTGCGAGGATTAAATTTTATAATGTATAGCCTGTTCAGGTGGTGTGCAGTGGATAGAGCAGCTGCCTAGAACAGGGGGACCCAGGTTTGAAACCATGAGGTCACCGCCTTGAGCACAGGCTCATTTGGCTTGAGAGTGGGGTCTCTGGCTTGAGTGTGGAATCATAGACATGACTCCATGGTCATTGGCTTGAACACAAGGTTGCTGGCTTGAAACCCAAGGTTGCTGGCTTGAGCAAGTGGTCACTGGCTCAGCTGGATTCCCCCTACCCTTCAAGGAACATATGAGAAAGCAATCAATGAAAAACTAAGATGCTGCAATGAAGAACTGATGCTTCTCATCTCTCTCCCTTTCTGTATGTCTGTTCCTATCTGTTCCTCTCTCTGTCTCTATGTCTGTCTCTCTCTCACACGCATATATATTATATATAGAAAGCACAACCACAGTGGCTGCTATTTGTTTATATCCCCCAAATGCCAGGTAGGATTTAAAGCCACTTTAAAGATAAGGTCTTCAGTGTATGCAAAGTGGATTGTTAAAAACCCTAAATTTATTAATCCCCTAGTCTTTGATGGTTATATGTGCTGAATGACTGATTTATCCATGAATTATCTACTAAAAGCTGAATGCCAAGGGTGTTTGAAGGCTTCTCTCTAATTCAACTACTAGCAAATATCTTTTTTGAACAAAAGTCTCTAGTTATCTTTCTGCATTGAACTGAAAACTTAGGAAGAAGTTATACAGAAGCTCAGACCACCTTGTCCCTGCATCCTCTGATGGAATGGACACAGAAAAGAAATGATCCAGGTAGAGGATGAAGAATCTGGGACACTTTCTATCTGCTGCTGAATTAGATATTAACCTTGGCTTGTTTTTCCATTGAAGTCCTGCCTGTAAATTCCAAAATAACAAGAGTATTTATGATCAGATAGAAAGCAACACATGCATTCCAAATGATATTTGGATTATTTGCAAATTTTCTGCTCTATCGCTTTTGCTTTCTTAGTCTGAATTATCGGAGTTGACTGTAGAAATGTCACTACTGTGTACCCAGGCCAGTGAAAAGAATATAGTTTTCATTTTAGTCTCTTTCTCCCATATATTCTGTTCAACCCCCCCCCAAAACCCAAAAACTAAAATAAAAACTAAACCTTCATGAAGTATTTTAAATTTATAATGTTTCACTACTTGTTTAAAAGTGCATGTGAATCTCTTTCAAATATGTATGTCATATATTTTTTATTAATTTAGAAATATAAAATTTAATTCCCTTTAAATAAATGACTTTCTCAATTTTTAAAGAGATACAGGTAAACTTATTTCAATGACATTGTAGTAGGTCTCTTGGTATATAATTTTTAATATAAAATCAATACCCATGGCATAGTAATTAGTAGCAAGTAAGACTTATTTTGAGTCTTTGTAAACAAAGGATTGGAAAGTTTTGATTCTATCAATCACATATCTCTAAAAGCAGACTGGCTTTATGAGGATCAGGGAAAAGGATGTGAAAGATAATAATATGTAAAATGAATTTAGTGCTCAAAAAAGTCTCTCTCTCTCTTTTTTTTTACAAGTCAAATAATAGTTTATAATTCTCATTGGAAATGGTACACCTTAGTTTGAAACAATGGTTTGTTTCTTGAGCAGCAAATTCAATTTTAGAGTTGCTGAGGAGATCAGAGAATCTTAATCCTAGGAGGTCATTTAAAAAGCAAGTCTAAACATTTTCAAGGACCACTGATGGAAGGCAAACTACGATTTCAATTGAAGAAAGTGTTTCTGCAAATTATTCAGGACTTAGCCAAATGTGCAAAAGCTACGTATCCTGAGGGGCAGCTCAAAACTTTGCTGTCTGAGCTTGTTTTTGAGGAACAAGAATAATCTCAGTTCACCACTAAGTGTTAGAACACACAAGATGGGGGCTATTTTTTCTATTCTCAAGCAAATAATTTTTGAAATTGTATTAAATTTCATCTTTTTATAAAAGAAACATAATTAGCTATAGAATTGCTATGTGAGCTTATCAGTGGTAGTCAACCTGGTCCCTACCGCCCACTAATAGGCATTTCAGCTCTCATGGTGGGCAGTAGTGGAGCAACCAAAGTATAAATAAAAAGATAGATTTAACTATAGTTTTATAAAGATTTATTCTGCCAAACTTAGCAAAATCCAACATAAAGTACTTGTAAGTAATTATTATTATATGCTTTAACTTGCTGTAACTCTGCTTTATAAATTTTATAAAGTTACTTCCCTACTTTATAAATCACCATTACTGTGGAACCGATGGGCAGTTAGAAAATTTTACTACTAACAGAGATACAAAAGTGGGCGGTAGCTATAAAAAGGTTGACTACCCCTGGCTTATATGATTACTTTGGGTTTCAAGGTTTACATCTTTTAATTTCATGATATCTTCTGTAAATTACTTATCTTAGCCTGAATAAAATTACATTTAGATGTCACCAAATAACTTATAATCTGTGGATTTGTGCCTGTATATAGAAAAAATTTTATTTTGAAAAGAACTATTAAAGTATTTTTTGTGGCTTTGGTTGCATTAATATAACACATGGTAATATATTATTAAACATTTTATACATGAGGAAATGTACATATATATGGACTTTTTGCAGTAGAGAGGAAGGAATGTTTAGTTCAGCTCTAGATTCCAAATATAATTATGCTAGTAAAGTTGTGTAGCAGTGCAATTAATGTTAGTTTCATTGTCTACCAACTTCAGAGTGTGTTTCATGGCCAACAGCATTAATTTTTCCTTGCAGGTTGTTAGAAATGCAGATTCTCTGGCTCTAGCCCAGATCTACTGAATCAGAAACTGAATTTTAACAAGATCTCCAAATAATTCATATGAGCACCAAAGTTTAGGAATAACTGTCTAATAGATACTTAGAGGTCTTGTGGCACAAAATTATTACTAACTAAATATGTAAAGATTGTCTAAGTGATGAAAGTGTTATTAATAAACATAAAAATCTACATATATAAGCTTTATTGTTTCTAAACTGGAAAATTACTTAAGCTGTGTGTACAAACTTTTTAAAAATAGTGTGTAATAAAGAATATTAGTGTATTCAAAATTGCATACTGGTCAAGTTTGAAAAGACAGTGTGAAACCAGTAGCCAGGGCCACCATGATAGCCACCTGGCCCATGCAGGTTTGCATTAGATTCAGACAGATGGTAATGAAACAACGGAGCCAAGAACTGGTGGGCAATCTTAGCTTGCACCCGGCGGGCAAGTAAAAACACACACTGGGCTCCAAAACCCACTCATTCAGTGCTCACAAAGCTACTGACTTATCCGAGTTCTCCTAGAATCAAAGGTTTCTAGCTCACCAGACTTATTCACCTCTGTTCCCCAACTCCTTCTTTCTCCCTGCACAAACTCTGCACAAACTGGCTTTTCCTTCAGCACTCTGCCATCTTGGCTGCTTCTCTTGGCCTCCTCCACGTGGCCTTTCTTTGCTCTCTGCTCTCTAATGCTAATCTCAGGAACCAAGAGAGAGCAAGCTCCTGGTCTGCCCCACTTTACTTTACAGTGTAGAAATCAAAACCTTTAATCCAATATACAAAATAGAGAAGTCTCTAATACAAAGTCACTTATCTGAGGCATGATGGGATTACATATGAGAGTGCACCGCCCTACATCAAAAAAGGTGGGAAAGGCTTAGTTCTAAAACCAAACCCCAGGTTACAAGGATCCTGCCTGCCCACAGCCCACTCCCAACACACATTAATATAATCACGTCCATCCCAAGCAATCACCTGGGCACGGGCTTCCATGTGGGCAGCGCCATCTTCAACAAAGTGAGCATAATATATTTTATCTGCCCAACAGACAGATTATAGACTATTTGAAAATTATTAACAACTGGTTTAATAGTATTCAATAACAATTCCAGATATGAAAACTAAAACTACAGCATGGTACCTATTTTATTAGTATATTTTAGCCAAAATTAAAAGGTAAAACTGTATCTAGCCTATTGATGAAGTAATGCATGAGGAGAGAGGCAAAAAGTGTTGCTGTAGTTGAAGTTATGTCTCATTTCATCTAACTATTATAGTGCTAAGGAAATGAGGAAATGGTTCGGTTGTATATGAAACTAACAAAATTATGCACATAATTAAGAAGTAAATATTACTAACCCTCCTGATACAGGACTAACACTCTGTGATTTATATAATCCCACACATGACAGAGGGCTTTCTTTCACATTCATCAGGAAGAGTTCTGTCAAGGATTTCTACATGGGAGGACACAGGGATGCCTGAAGATGGGTGCGAAGCTCAGACTTCAGGTGGTGGGAACGTTGCTGTAGCGGGTCCAGTCCCATCATCCTCTCAAGGTCTTACTGAGCCACTTTGTTCTCACATTCTCAGCAAAAGTGTCCTTGTGTCTTACTGCCTCAGAGTATTTCTGTTTGACTAGGTAAGGTCAAGGTCTGAGAGTAGGTCTTTAAACAAACAAATGATAAATAGGGCTTCTATTACCAAAATAGATTCCAAGCAGGCAATTAACAAAAAGTATTCAGTAAAGTCGTATTCATAAAAATAGAACAAAACTACACACCAAAAGATGGGATATTCTGCTTTTTACAATGTAAATCACAGCGATCTTACTAAATCAGTTGTTAACACTAAGCATCAACATTACAGGGAACTTGTAGGACTGTTTATAAACAGCCAGTTACCTTAGGGAAGTTGCTCTGGCACTAGGTAAATATCTTATGGGACTGAGAATACAGGGGGTCCTCCGGTTACAACAGTCTCGACATACGACGTTTCAAGTTTACAACAAAACTTCAAAAAATTGAGACATGAGTGTTTCAGCTTAGGCTGTTAGCATCATACTTCCGGACTACCTGGGCAAACCTGTGGGAATGCACATGGCAGAAGAATTCGCA
This sequence comes from Saccopteryx bilineata, assembly GCF_036850765.1. NCBI lineage: Eukaryota > Metazoa > Chordata > Mammalia > Chiroptera > Emballonuridae > Saccopteryx > Saccopteryx bilineata. Next base: position 75,492,019 of record NC_089490.1, read on the forward strand.
GTATTCTTTTTCTGTAACTTAGTTCTTAGTTAGGTTTTTGTGTTCTAGATTATGTTTTGACAACTGTGTTAGGATAGGTAAGTGATTTAGGCTAGGGTGTGTTTCAATTTACACCAAAATTCGGGTTACGTCACTGTCATAGGAACGGAACTGTGCCATAACCTGAGGAACCCCATACTGCTTATAATTTATTTTACAACAAAGATACTTTAAGAATGTATTTTTCATTGGAAAATTTTTGTCCCCCAAACAAATCATTACAATTTAAGTCACTAGTGGTTCTCGTGCATTCATGCAGATTAATAGGGAAAATACTGGATAGAAATTTTCATGGCGTGGCTTCTTGACCTTTAACAAGGAGGTTTCTTGGTTTTGCTCCCTCATTTGTTAAGTGAAGCTGCTGGATGGAGAGCTTTAAGATCCCTTCTAATTCTATTGCTTCTTGGGCCCATTGGCTAAGATCAAGTATAAGGTTCTTTCCAATTCTGTCAAATTGTTTGACCAACATTATGGTCAAATTGTTCTGAGTGGCACAAATAAAATTAATATTAAACATAGCAAAATCTTCTGTATAGAGAGAAGTATTAATGTAAAGATTATTTCATGTTTGTTTAAAATTTATATGTACAAGACTTAATGTGTTAAGCATTTTGGACTTTTTAAGAAGTTTATAAAACATATAAATTTTCTAGTAATATATATTTATTATTAAGATTTTTGTGTTAGAAAAATAGCAAAATACAAATAGAAAATGAAAGTACTCATTTTTTAAGATGATTTTAATCATAGTTATATGGTGAAAAAAGCTTGATATATTTTAAAGTAATATTATGATTTATTTATATGTTGGTTAAAAATGATTACTTTAGAACATGTACTGAGGTTTTCATGAAACTACCTCTGACCAGTGTTTGGATTAGTAGAGTAACTCTGGATATTTCATGTTGACATGGATTGAAATTAAAAAAATAAATAAATAAAAATAAGATTGCCTGACCTGTGGTGGCGCAGTGGATAAAGCGTCGACCTGGAAATGCTGAGGTCGCCGGTTTGAAACCCTGGGCTTGGCTGGTCAAGGCACATATGGGAGTTGATGCTTCCAGCTCCTCCCCCCTTCTCTCTCTCTGTCTCTCTCTCCTCTCTCTCTCTCCTCTCTAAAATGAATAAATAAAATAAAATTAAAAAAAAAAGAAGGTAAAAAAAATAAGACAATGAAATAACTGAGATTTTGAAAAGAAAATAATTTACTTTCATTAATGGTATAAACATTTTGTTCTGGCTAAAAACATAGAAATGGAATAATCCTAACATTTTATGAAATAATGAAATGTAATATGAGTTATTATTTTTTTAAAAATTTGACTTGCCTGACCAGGCGGTGGCGCAGTGGATAGAGCGTCGGACTGGGATGTGGAAGGACCCAGGTTCGAGACCCCGGGGTTGCCAGCTTGAGCGTGGGCTCATCTGGCTTGAGCAAAAAGCTCACCAGCTTGGACCCAAGGCCACTGGCTCGAGCAGGGGGTTACTTGGTCTGCTGAAGGCCCGCGGTCATGGCACATGTGAGAAAGCAATCAATGAACAACTACAGTGTCTCAACGAAAAACTGATGATTGATGCTTCTCATCTCTCTCCGTTCCTGTCTGTCTGTCCCTATCTATCCCTCTATCTGACTCTCTCTGTCCCTGTAAAAAAAAAAAAAAAAATTGACTTAATACTTTGAAATACAGGAAATAAATGTCTGGTTCTAGAGTTTATTTTATTTAATGAGTAGTATAACTGCAAAGTGAGTCCAAATGGTGAAAGAAAATTGTTGGCCAAAATTTATGCCAAGATTTTTTAAATTAAAATCTAGTTAGTGACTTTCATCTCAATTAAAATCAAGTGATTATTCTTTCAAACTAATCACAAGGTATTAGAATTATAAACATTTTTACAAATACTTTTAAAATCCTGTAAAATTTTCACATAATGAAAATATTTCTAAACATCCACTTTACCACATTCTTTTCATACTATTAACTTTTTTTATTAAACTACTTGTTTTTTCCATTTGCCATAATATAATCAGCCAACTAGCATGTGGCAGAAATGATATTTATGGTCACCCCCATTTCAATATAAAATATTATAACAATTCACTATGTTTTAAGTGTCTTGTTTTCAAAAGATTAACTGCTTTGACAACATCCTGTCACACTCATAAAACTGGCTTCAAATTCTTTGTCATAATATTTTGCCTATAATTAATGTAAACAGTGACTTTCATGTGTGATGCTATTACTGTATCCTAGTTTTGCTTTTTTTTATTATAGTCAAATTTACACCCTGTCATTTGTATACTCTTGAAATAAAATATTAATTTTAAGGAACTCACTTAACTCAAAGACGGTAAATCCTCTAATGCAACGTTGTCTTTAATGGTTAATAATAAATGGAATGTATATTTTATTGGAACAATCTAATGACTTGCGACCTATTAGAGACACTTATGTTTGAGTCCACTGTGTACCAGTCCTACATAAAAGAATGAAAGTGGTAATGATGGAATAGAGGCATTTTTCAATAAATAAAATCATGATAACAAATTATACTTCTGTCTAAGATATGCAATATGGAAACGTGTAATGATCACATAGCTTTTTCAGTTTTATTGTTTTCTTTTGAGAATGAAGTAAAGCAGATCTTCTGTGTAGATCTCTGTTTTATGGAAACAGGAATTCTGAAATGACATAATTTTTGAAGACATCCTAAAATCTTCAGTTTCTAAAAATGGTGGAACAGAATTGTTTTCTTAATGGTACACTCATTTCTTACTAAGTAATGTGAAAGGAGACTGCCTATATTTTATACATTGTTCATTTACATGTATAAAGCTGTGAGAAAATATAGACTTTCTTAGATTCAGTTAGAAATATGGCTGCCTTCCCAGCAGAAGGCAAGCATGTAAAAACTGAATTTCCTCATTTGTTAAACAAGTGGGTCCTCAACCCTTAATATATACATATGTATATATTTTTTCAGTTATAACACATTTTTTACTCTATTTAGTAAATTCACATGCAGATAAATTATCTGAGTTTTGACTCTCTTAATTAGCATTAGGTAGTCTTGCGTTCCAAACTAGACTTTTTTTTTTATGGAACAAATTAGCCAAATTCTCAGGCCACTATATAAACAATGAATGATCAATTGCATTTTTCTGGAATCCATTTTCTGTGTCCTGAGCTTTCTTATTGAATAAGTTGTGTATACATCTTTGTCATTTTTACTTTTCATTGAATAAATATGCATATTCTATATGACATGTTATAATATTAAATGCACAAACTTTGTGGGAAGATGTGTAGTCATGGAGGAGAATCAGCATGTTTTAGAGGAAGGAGGAGAGACTTAAAACCAGATGGACCTCAAGCTTGAAACCTGAACATATCACTTGCTAGCTATGAACCTTTAGGAAAGTTGCTTATCTTATATTTCAGTTTGCTCACCTAATAGGGGAGGTTAAGTGTTAAAGGAATTCAATTATAGTGTATGAAAGGGATCCTTACAGCAGATGATCTATCAGTTATATGTATATCATACTTTTATATAAGATTCAAAGAAAATTTGAGCCAATTTTTTTTATTGTTACTACAGTATTAAATGTGGTATTTACCTTTATAGGTAGTCCAACCATTCCAAAAAAAGATCTCCAACTGTAAATATATTGTCCTTTAAAATAGGCCACAGGTTGTAATTTAGTCAGGCAACTGCAAAGTGGGCAAACACAGTTTAGACTTTTAATCCTCTGCTTTAATTACTGAAAATGTGTTGCCTTCTAAGCAGATACCAAGTAACATTTATTAGCTTCCTCTGAAGTATTGTGATTGAACAGTCGCAATTTTACTCAGTGACTATTTCTCAAGTGATATTTGGCTACTTGATGAAAAATTTTATTAATCGGCTAAAAATATCGATATTTTAAATATGTGTGTAAGGAGAGAACAAATATTGGTTCTAATAGTCATAGCCATGTATTAACCATTTGTTTTTCTTTTACAGTTCTCACAGTTAGATACTGACTCCCTGGTGTCTGTTATCCACCACGCAATTATGTGATTATTTTAAACTATAGTCTTTTCAACCTATAGCTAATCTTAAGATATGAAAAACATTGCGTTTTTTTTTATTTCTCACCAAAAAAAGGGCCATTGTGAATGTTTTGAGTCCCCACTTGTTTTGACTTATTAAGATTGCAAGATGAAGTGTTTATTGGAATGTATCTTGTTGCTAAGACAAATATACTGGTAATAAGTTTTTAAAAAGTGATATAGCAAGTGTTTGTTTCATTATAGCTAGAGAGAAAGCAGTCATGTTAATGTACTGCAGCATTTAATGACACTTCTGTGTGTGATAAAAGCCACAAATACTTTCATTAGTTAAAAGGATGAGCCCCACTTACTTAGGAGCATTATTTTCTTATGCATTCTGTTTGAACTTCTAGCATGTATAATTTTCTTTTGTTAAAGATGTAATCGGTCAGCTAATCAGCAAAGATTTATTGCAGACCTTTCCTGTAATGTATGTCGCTGTACTTATACAGAACACAAAGATTGGAAGACAAGGTAAGCAGCTTCCCACTGCATTGGAAAGAATAAATTCTCTCCGTGAAACAGGTAGCAATATTAGCTAATAGATGAGTAAGTGATGAACAACCTTTCCCGAAGTATTCTATGAAACATTATTTCCTTGAAATGCTCTGAGGAAAATATTCTATAGCCAAATATGTTTGGGAAATGTAGCCCAATAGATATTTCTTTTAGAGATTTACAGTATTCTTCATCATATTAAAGAGTCTGAAAAGGACAGCAATAAAGGAGCCAATAAAAATTATTTGGCCAAGCAATTTTCCGAACTTATTTTGACCATGTTCTGAGTATCCCCTGTAGGAAGCCACTTCAAGAAATGCTTCTTGATTTTGAATCTAATTAATCCAACAGATGGATTAATTAGATGGGAAAACTTACTTTTCTATGATGAAATGCTAATTTAAAAGGTGTCCTTAAAAATGCATTTTTGAAGGCAGTGGAGATTTTTACAACTTTGCAGAAAGAAAACTGGATAAACCATGCAAAAATATAAAATATAAATGCCCTTGGTTTAGGAATTATGCTTCTAGAAATTTACGCATGTTCAAAAGCTTATGATGGGTAAGCCTTAGTTCTGAACCGAGGGCTATCTCATCAGCATGCCAGTTACTGTCCTCTGCAGCGTTTCCCAGTATACCTTGGGATATACTGGCTTACACAATATGTGCTGCTGAGATGAAGAACAGGGGCAGATCTATGGAGGCTGGAAATGTTGGGAAAAGATTGCAGCAGGTGGACTTAAATCAACCACAGTGGAGGGGCAATATTTTGATAGGAGAAGAGACATTATTTTACACTTGATATTCCAAATTTCAAGTCTAAAATGAGCAGTTGGTCTATTGTGGCCTTAAAAACCTTTTTTGGGGGGTAGAGGTGGGAGGGTAGTGTTGCTACTACATGTCAGGCAGGCAGAGTTTTCAGCACTTGATTATATCTCAGTTCACAAAACCATTCCACAATATCGATTTTATTATTTTTCTTTTTTATGTGCATCAAGTGACTGAGATTTTAGGTAAACTTCCTTTAGTTACACTTCTAGTGAATGTTGGAGATTTCTTTTTTTGTTGAATTCATTAGGGTGACACTGGTTAATAAAATGAATTACATAGGTTTCAGGTGCACCATTTCCATAATACATCATGTGTACACCACACCACACATTCACCACCCCAACTCAAGTCTCCTTCCGAATGGTGGAGATCTGTAACCCCATCTCAGAGCTTGTATTTTAGCTGCTTTATTATATTCATATAAAACTGTTGTCTAAGTCCCAGAATAAAAAATACCTTCTCTCTTATTCTTAGGGAAAGTGTGATTTCTTTCCTATCATACTGAAACCCACATTCTTTGATTGAATTATTGATGGTACATAAAAACAGAAATGATTATGAACCACAGCTGATCTTGAGTTGCAACTGTACATGCACATAAAAGGTATCAAGCACAAATTATTTATGTAAATTTTGAACTTCTTTTGGTCCAAAATGAAACCAGTCAAGTTTGCTTATCTGGACCTTTATATTTGACTTCCTCTTAAGAATTTTATAAATTCAAGTCTCTATAGGGTATATATGGGACAGCTCTATTGACTTTCCTGACTTTTTTTTTTTTTAGTACAACCAGCCAGAATGAGATTGAATTTGGTTAATGAAATAAACTAATCTAGATAATCTCTATAGCAGAATATATGAGAAAGTGCCTCAAAAATCAGAGGGAGCCTGTGGCTTTTCCAAAGTTTTTCTCACATCTTGTAATACCTTTATCTTAACACATGATTCTGCAACAGTAATACAGAAGAAAAGAGAATGAAAAGTCATGCAACAGCCCTGGCCAGTTGGCTCAGCGGTAGAGCGTCGGCCTGGCATGCGGGGGGACCCGGGTTCGATTCCCGGCCAGGGCACATAGGAGAAGCGCCCATTTGCTTCTCCATGCCCCCCCCCTTCCTCTCTGTCTCTCTCTTCCCCTCCCACAGCCAAGGCTCCATTGGAGCAAAGATGGCCCGGGCGCTGGGGATGGCTCCTTGGCCTCTGCCCCAGGCGCTAGAGTGGCTCTGGTCGCAGCAGAGCGACGTCCCGGAGGGGCAGAGCATCGCCCCCTGGTGGGCAGAGCGTCGCCCTTGGTGGGCATGCCGGGTGGATCCCGGTCGGGCGCATGCGGGAGTCTGTCTGACTGTCTCTCCCCGTTTCCAGCTTCAGAAAAATACAAAAAAAAAGTCATGCAACACTTTTAGGGGGGCAGAAGCAATCAAATTTTTTAAACTTTTTTTCAGTTACAGTTTACATTCACTATTATTCTGTATTAGTTTCATATATAGAGCAAAGTGGTTTAGAAAATCATTTACTTCACAGAAGGTTCCTCCCTATGCTGCAAATATACACCTAGCTCCGTACGTAATCACAGTGTTATTGACTATATTCTTTATTCTGTAATTTACATCTCTCTGACTGTTCTGTAACTAGAAATTTGTACAGCTTAATCCCTTAATCTTGTTCATCTATCCCCTGAACACCCTCCCCCCACAACTATGGGTCTGTTCTCTGTATCTATAAACCTGTTTCTTGTTTTGTTTATTTTGTTATTTAAATTCCACATGTAAGTGAAATTATATGGTATTTATCTTACTCTGACTGACTTATTTTTCTTAGCATAATAAATACCCTCTAGGTCCATCCATGTTGTCTCAGAAGGTAAGATTTTATTCTTACTTATGTCTGAGTAGTATTCAACTGTGTATGTGTACCACAACTTTTTTACCCACTCATCTGTTGATGGGTACTTGAGTGGCTTTCATATCCTGGCTATTGTAAATAATGCTGCAGTGAACATAGGGATGCTCGTGTTCTTTCGAATTAATGTTTTGTGTTTCCTCAGACATATTTTCACAAGTGGAACCACTGGGTCAAAGGCTATCTATCCCATTTTTATTTTTTTGTGGAACCTTCCCACTCTTTTTCATAGTGGTTCATGCAACACTGTTTAAGTATTTCTTTCTGGAGTATAATTTTCCTGAATATCCAGGAAGTAGAATGCTGGTAGACATTACTAATGTCTACCAAACTCAGTTTAAATTAAAATTTTTATATCTTTTCTTGATCACCTCCCTCTCCCCTGATCTTTTCCAGAAACTCCACTAACACCTTACTTTTTTTTATTCATAGGAGTTATCATAATGCATTGTTTAATTGCCTGTCTTTTCCTATGTAGACTATAAGCTAAATATCTTCTGGAACAACATTTTTTTTTTGCTTTCAATATTATTCACAATAACTAACATAAGTAAGCAGCTAAATATCTATCTGTTGAAATAATAAACTAATGAATTTCCATGGCTTTCAATCTTTCAACTAGAATGGTAAGTTATAAGTGGGATCTATGTTGATTTCTTTGGACTCTCCCATGTTTTCACGTATAATGTTGTATATATAGTATGCAACAAGCAGATTCTTTATTAATGAATGAGTCAAGTATTCTAAATAAATATTTAGTACGTATTACATGTTTAAAACTATTTGAGTAAATTTGTTTTAGCAAATGATTATATTTTCCTGCAGGTAGGAGGACACTTAGTCTTGGCAGCCAGAAATAATTTTTCCATAAGATATTTCTGTTACCCTCTTCTCCCATCCAATCAACAAAATACTTACTATAGATTTACTGCAATAAAGACTATACTAGGAACTTTTTAGAGGGAAGATGGGAAAAAGGGATTTAAAGGTGAATGAGTAATGATCTCCGTTCTCAAGAGTTGACCATCTGTAGGGGAGAAGGTATATTTATGGTCCTGACTGTTGTAGAAAGCAGTGAAGCATAAGGGGTAAGAGCTAGGGCTATGATTCCTAATCAAGCTGCATCACTTCAGTTTTTAAAAGCCTGTCAATATAAAAATATTGTATATAAAAAAATTAGCTTAACAGAATTTTTTTTTTTGTTGTTCACAATCTGATGCCTAATGAGTGACTCTCATCAACAGCTTCAAGCCATGAATATCAGGGAAGGTTTGATGGAGGAGGTCACACTGCATTATCTGGGCTTTACCTGTTTGAGGAAGTTGAGAAGGGCAAAAGGCCCTTCCAACCTGAGAGGAAAATACAAAGACCCTCTACTACATGCACATTGATTAAGTAGTAGTGATAAGCATCAGCAGGGCTCATCAGTATTGTCACTTCTTTTCTCCTTACTGTAAAAGCGGAAGATAATGTTTCCTTACTTTTTAAATATTAGGTGTAGCCACAGGCTAATTTAGGTTAATGGACTATAGTTGGAATCGATATTTGTTATTTCTGGGCCAAATTCCTAAAGAGGCAGTGCTTGATTTTTCCATACTTCCTTCCTTTCTATTTTTAATAGATTTAAAGCATCAGGTAAAGATAGAGAGTGTCAGGGCCTTGGCCAGTTGGCTCAGTGGATAGAGCACCGGCACAGCTTATGGATGTCCCAGGTTTGATTCCTGGTCAAGGCACACAGAGAAGGGGCTATCTGCTTCTCTCCTCCTTCTCTCCCTATTCTCCTCCCGCAGCCAGTGGCTCAATTGGTTTGAGTGTCCCCAAGCATTGAGGATAGCTCAGTTGATTCAAACATTGGCCCCAGATGGGGGTTGCCAGGTGGATTCCAGTTAGGGTACATGTAGGGGTCTGTCTCTCTATCTACCCCCCTCTCATTAAAAAAAAGAAAAAAATAGAGTGTCAAAATGACAGAGCCTTCATCAGCATAGATCCTTGCCAGCATGAATCAGAACACTCTCCATAAACACCTGTTAGACATGGAGCATAAGCAATAAAGAAACAATTCTTCTTTAAAATCACTGATATATGGATTTGATTATTGCTATAGCATAATCTAGTTTAATCTGACCAACCATAGAAATCTTGCTAATGCTTAACAGAAATTTTGTTGTTGTTGTTTACAATCTGATACCTAATGAGTAACTTAAAAACTGGAGTGATGTGGCTTGACATAAAGTAGAAGAGAAGTTAGGCTATTTAAGGAAGATTTACACATACATGTTAATTTCCATATAAGAACACAATTTAGTTTTTTTAGATAGCTTCCTTTACTTTCTGTTTCTCACATGTTCAGTTACACAAAGATGACTGTTTATGTTACTGGTGGATACATGTTATCAACAGCATGAGTATTCCTTCTGGAGGCAGGTCTAGTGCCTACGGTCAGTTCTAAGAGTTAAGACAGCCACATGAGATACTGATTTTGGGATTTTAGTATTCTACCAATTATGATTGTATGTAAATTTCTGTTAATGACAAAGAATTAGAACCCTTCCTCTTTAGAAAGATTGAGTCTTACTAGCACATAGTAAAATACAAATGGTTAGGGAAATACACAAATAGAGAAAGTACAGATAGGGAAAAACCTGTCTGATGCACTCATACAGGAACTAACTTAACAATTCTCCTTTCGTTTTTTAAATATCTGATACCTTTAACTTACCAATTCCTGAATTTCAGAGATGAGCAAGCTGTTGGGAATCATTCACATATTTTTATACTTTGGTTTAATTTTCTACACTTTAGGATGAGTCAGACTTCCCTGTTTTTCAGCACCCACTTTATAAAAAATGTAAAGTGTACTGTGACTTCCAAACATGACCTGAATGAGCAACTTTAGGAAAATAATGTACGTGTATAATTACATGCTGTCAGTTCTCTTATACGAGGGAGGATACTCAAGTTTGCATGTTAATCAGGCACACGGTTTCTGATTTTCCTCCTCTGAGTATTAAGTGCTGTTTTAAGGACCATGTAATGAGGTGTATAAAAAGAGGAAAGCCGACACCCCTAGTGCTGTAGAAAGTGTGATATAATGAAGAATAAATAGGGAGCAATGTACAGCAAGATGCACTGAGATCGTGGAGGTTAGGGTGCATAAACCAGAAGAAGCTGGAATGATGTCTGAGAAGGCAGCAGAGTAGAAGTGATTCCCTAGACATGCTCATAGACTGGCTATTCTATCGCGGACCCCCTCTGGCTCCTCTTGGCAGGTGTCTGACTTCAAATTATCCTCCACCTTCACCATTACTTCAGTTCAGAAAAGAGAGCTTTTATCACAGTGATTTTTATTTAATATTCTTACTGGGTAATTATTTGCTTCAGTCTTTATTCTACAATGCAATTCATGATCTAGTCTGATTATTATTGACATTTTTTAAAAAAAATAGAAAATTGAATGGGATCATTAACTTAGAATTTCTAATCATCAAGGTAGATGTACTAAACTATACAAAATTTTTTATTATTGAATGTTGAACCAGAAAGAAAATAAGCACTAAATCAGCATGTTTCACTGATTGCTGTGGAACTGGTTGGAAATTGAAAACATAAGGGTAGCTGCTGCTACATCGTCTCACCTTCCACATGGTAGATTAAATAATGGCTGCTTTGTGGATAAGACTGATTTTCTCATCTCAGATGTGTAGCTGGAGAAGGTCATTTTCCTCTATGGTGGGGCTTTCTACAGGGGATGCAGACTCAGAGCTCACTGCTGCCTGCAGCTCCTACGGCGCCTAGCAAGGAAGGTGCCTGGTCATGAGGAAGGCAAGGCCTGCACTTTCATATCCCTGACACCGATTTTTACACAAGCTGATGGGACAGAGGGGTTAAGTGGAGCGATTCCCCTCACACTTTGGCTTCGGGGAAAAAAAGCTGAGTTCTTTTCAGGGATTCAGAGAAGGCAATAGTTCTCTTAGCAGATTCCCATGGGTACATAGCTGTGTCACAGACTTGGCCTGTCTCATAGCCTCAGGCTGTCCCAGAGTGAAGGCTTTCATGTTCTCTTTCTGTTGAGTCCCACAGAGTGTGGCCTGTGCTCTTACAGAGAGTTGACATATCACAGGCACTAGGTACCCAATCACAACAAGTATAACAGGGTCCTCTAAGTCTACCCTCCCCCCACAAGCAAAAACAATCTGCTCATCCTTTCAAAAATAAACTGCCATAAACCAGTCACACACTTACATGTAGTTTTGCCACCCAAATTAAAACTACTGCATTATGATCAAACCCCATCAACTCTATAGTTTTAGATTAGAGGCCATCAGCGTTCTCTCTTTCAGGAACCAGAGAAATAAAGGAACCAATTACAAAATGGTATTTGCTTAAGAATCCTTTCAAGTTCAGCAAAAGAGGATAGTCTCAGGGATGTCTTATCATAATGACATAGTTGGAACTAAAATTTGGAATGAAAATTTCCGATTAAAAAGTTAATTTTCAACTTAAAGGTCATTTCCCAGTTACCAGAAGGGATGTTTTCTCAGGACATGTCAACTACTGTTTGATTTTTGTGATTTTAATGAAGGCCAGTCTTGCCTTTTGTTTCCATGGCTTTGTGTGTGAAGCAGCGCTGTGCACAGAGGTATTTCTGATGTTCTTCAGATCTCATTAGGAGGAGGTGCCAGCAGTGGCCTTCTCATCAGTTCATTGCAGGGCATGATGCCTGGTACTTTAAAGCCTCTTCCATTATGCTCAGTTCAATAACATTCTGTTAGCAACTAGGAAAATTGACGCTCTTTCCATCTCCTCTAGGCGAATTTGTCAGGTGATGACTGTTGGGTGATGACATGTTTAATCCTTCCCTGTAGAGCAAGACTGTACCACAGACTCCTTTAAATAGTTAATTCTTTCAAGGAGCAGATTAAGTCACACTATTTTCCAGCAAAGCGTGGAAGGCTGGCACCGCGTTGGTGGCTGTGTGTGCTTTGGTACCAGGCCGCCAGGGTTGTCACCCAGCTCTATCACTTAGTGTGATGGGTGACTGTGCAAGTCGCGGAGTCTACCTTTACACCAATTTCTTCAGCTACAAAATGTGCATAATTGTAGTGTTCTTGCAATGAGAATTAAATGAGCCAACTCATATAAAGTGCTTAGAAAGGTATCTGGCACCCAGCTAGTATCCTAGTAAATATCAACTATGATAACAAATTACATTTGAAACCTGTGGGGCCATTGATTTTTGAAGTAGAAATATTTTAGAAGTAACCTATACATTACATAACATCCACTTTAGGGTTTAAGGAAGAAACTCTAAATATACACTTTGATATTTCTATAGAGAAATACATAGAATATTTGTATGATATGGGATAAAAAAAATTATAAATACCTTCAAGTCAGTTCAGGTTAGATTTTGCTGCTAACCAAGTTACCAAAAACAACTTTTTTAGAGAGAATTTTAGATCTTAAAATTTCAGATTAGGAATTGTATACCTCTATGATATTTTCCTGGATTCCCTAAGCCAATCCAGACCCTACAGTAGGATGGCAAGCATTATTTCAAAGTTAAGGGTCAGACCCATTCACTGTCTTCAAAGTATTGCTGACTCAAGCCTCACTGTAGGGCAGGCTGGTTTATACATGGGTCCTAGTATTCAATTAGGACTAAACAGGCAACATACAAAAAATAAAATTATTCCTCACTGAAATCTCCCTATCGAGTTTTCAGAAAACATATTCTCACAATCTGGTCTTGCTTCATGATTTCAGAGATTTTCCTCTGTAATACATATGCAGAGCTGCCTCCAGCTGTATTTCATGTCCACAGAATCATCTTCCTTTGACTAATCCCATTTTATTTTTTTCAGAAAATTCCAGGGCAGTCTTGGTGGCCAGAGGCAGAGACCGCCAAGTCTCCAGTGCCTATATCCAAGTCCCACATTGCTCTGTTTTGCTTTCGGTAGGCAATAGTAATTAATGCCTAAGTGGACATTGAGGTTCAGTAAAAAGGTTGATTTGAAGTCCTGGAAAAGAAAATGGCATCTAGGCTGACCAGGTGGTGGTGCAGTAGTAGATAGGGTATCAGCCTGGATGCTGAGGACCCAGGTTCTAAACCCCGAGGTTGCTGGCTTGAGCACTGGATTACTGGCTAGAGTGTAGGATCATAGACATGACCCCATGGTATCTGGCTTGAGCCCAAAGATTGCTGGCTTGAGCCCACTGTTGCTGGCTTGAGCAAGGGGTCTCTGGCTCGGCTGGAGCCTCCTAGTCAAGGCACATATGAGAAAGTGAACAACTAAGGTGCCACAACAAAGAATTGATGCTTCTCATCTCTCTCCCTTCTTGTCTTTCTGTTCCTGTCTCGCACTAAAAAAAAAAAAAAAAAAAGAAAGAAAGAAAAAAAAAAGAAAAAAAAGAAAAGAAAAAAAAAATGCCATTTAGTTATGGTATTCCAGAAACCATAACTTATTTTGTCTGTTTTTTCCATTCTATATGTTCAGTATATGGTGGTGGTACACACTCAAGTTATTGTTTTGATTATGAAATTTAAGATAAGGAAAAGACTTTCTATAATATTTAACTGACACTGAAAAAAGTTAATTAGCTAAAGCATGAGATTGGGTGATGCTCTGGCTTAGTCTATGAATATCTTCTCTTAAGGGTAAAATCCATGCTTCTATTCTGTTGGGTTAATGGTCCAGATGGAGTCTTAAGCTGAATTTTTTTTTTCATCAGCAGAAAGCTGAAGTGCCTAGAAGACCCATGCTTATAGAAATTAAACTTGCATTATTATTCATTTACCTTGTTTCTCTCTAGATTTCAAAATTCTTTGGGGGTATCCCGATGATGGCAAAACTCAAAATATAGTTGACACAATTCAATTTATCTGTTTCCTTCTGGGTTTTGTTTGTTTGTTTGTTTTAGCTTTCCTACAGCAGAACATCATCAGCAAATTAACTTTGTAGAATTTTGCTCGACATTTAGAAAAATGATGGCAAAATGAATGCATTTCCACCCAATAATTCCCTTATAGTCTCCAAGGCTCACCACTCATTAATTGCTTTTCTAATTGCCTTATGAAAATTGCTATTTATAGGTTTTTCTCCTTTTTTTTTTCTAAATTCATTGACAGTTGCTAATTTGCTTACTAGATAATTTAAGATAAGTTACATAATTTATTTAAGTATTTACAGATAATTTCAACAAGCTAAAATCTGAATTGCCCTTGTGATACAGTGTTCTCTGTTGTTCTATTTTTGACATTCATTAGTTCAACCATTTATTCAGCAAACAGGTTTTGAATGCTTATAATGAACAAGTCATTGATCCAACTACTGTAGAATCTATAAGGAGAGTTGTTGTCCTAAAGGAGCTTATGTTCTATTAGGGAAAGAAGACTAACATAATTAGAATTCAAGGTCGAAAGTGATAAATGCAGAGGATTGGACAACATTTTATTGAAATTCAGAAACGGAATGGAGATAATTTCTGGATGAGTATTTTAAAGTTGGTTTAATGGAGGTAACTGTATTAAGTGGTATAGTGAAAAATAAATACAACTTATTTTTTATTAAAATTGATTATAATATTACCTTTTCTTTGGTCCATCAAGAATAGATTGCTTAGGTAAATAATGACACTCATCTAAAATTAGGTTGATATGAAAATTATTTAACAATGTGTATAATGACACTTCAGAATAGATTTCTGACTTTTCAGAATGGACAGATTTCAACATATTGGCTAAATATAAACCTTACCTATAACAGAATATATAATAATTAAAATAATGACTCAAATCTATATTTCTGAAGGATTCCTGGAACATGCTGTTGCATTAAAAAAGCAAGTTAAGCAACAACGTATATATTATGATCTATTTGTATAAAGATAGATGATAGATAGATAGATAGACAGATAGATAACCTTGAGAATTTGCAGAACAATTCAACAAAAATTGAGTAGAATTTTGGATGCTTTTTACCTACTTCTTTGAATTTTCTGTTTTCTTTGAATAATTTACAGTCACTATGAATTAATTTTACAAAAGAAATGAAGTAATCTAAACATCATGTCAAAAGTCATTATGAACAATATTCTGTTAGTGATAAATTAATGAAGAACATGACAATTAGAAAAAAAATTATAGTTATGTGTGTGTATTCATGTAAACAATCCAGTTTGATGAGAGCAGAAAGGGAGTGAAAAGAAGATGATGAAAAAAAGATGGAGGAAATAGAGAAAATGACTTGTTGGGAAATCCAGTAAAGCTTTTAAAAAAATAAAAATTTGACTCTGTGACTAGCAAATGCAGAGAGAAGCAACTATGGTTTTGAGCTGAGTAATGATTATTTAAAACCCTCACTTATAAGTTGTTCTAGAAACAATCTCTAGGAGAGATTTTTGTTGACTGAGACTATAATTAGGGGCACTGTTTAAGAGGTTAATTTAATAACTTACAAGGTAAACAAGCCGGACATAGAATGTGATGGTGAGAGAAGACATGCAAGAGAATTATAAATACCATTTTTTTTAAGGAAGGATGAACAGAACTTACACATTTTCAGGGTAAGGAAGGCAAAGGAGCCACTGGCTATTACTGGTAATCTAGATCTAAATAAATTTGTTATAAAAGAGCTTCAGGTTTATGAGAGAAGTTCTGAGAAATCAGAGAATGTTAGATCTAGGAGTTTTCATTTATTTATTTTCTCCATTCTGTGTAAGAAAATGAAAGGGGGTTAAGTGACTCATCAAAAAGTTTTACAGTTAAAGGTTGAGTTTAGATATATTGAATTTGAAGTGGAATAGGATATGCCATTGAGATATCTCATAAACTCATTAGAAATATGAGTTGAGAACTCAGTCAAACCCTGTCTTTCCCTTTATCAAAATTAGTGACTACTCTGTGGTCCTCTAGAATTATGCTTACTTCTAATATGGCATTTACTAAATTGTACCTCATATGTGGATAGTATATCTAGTTATTGTATCACTGAGAAAGAAAGGACCATGAATATTTCTTTAAAAAATGTATATATACTCCTTAGTCCAGTGTCAGCACTGCAGGTACACAAAATTGTTTAGATGAATAAATAAAAAAGGTGGCAAGGAATCCATATATTTAAGAGTCTCCCTAGAGGATATAATAGAACCTAGGGAAGTGAAAGTACTCACAGGTGACTACATAATTACAGAAGACCTTCTCCTAGTTGAGCTCATCCACCCACACAGGTATCAGTATAGTTATATAGGTACGATACCTATTTACTGAAAACTTTCAAATATGTATTTACAGTTCAGATCTCTTTTGAATTGTAGATATGAATTCCTGAATAGTCCCCTTAAAATCAAGAATTCCAACATTGAATAAATCATATCTCTCCCCATTCAGTCTGTTTCTCCTTTCTAAGACTTATTTGGTTCATTGTACCACCATCCAATGTATCAGAAATCTGAGAGCTGATATTTTCTCATGCTCCAAATCTGATTCTTATTCTATTAAATTTATTTTCTCAATATCTCATAAGTAGATAATTCCCTCTGCCCCTGAATTCTCTTGCTGCTCCTTGTTGATTCTGGTTCTCATAACTGCTCAACTGAAACATTGCAGTGACCTACCAACTTGTCTTTGTTGGCTCCAAGTTTACCTATGTCCTTGAGCCACCACCATCTGAAAATAGAATTACAGAATCATTTCTATAAAACACGAGTATAATTTTATTTATTTAAAAAAAATGTTCACATGGCTTTCAGTTGCTCATGTTATAGATAACATGCCTTGGTGTGTTGGGGTGCCTGCCCCATTTGGGTCTGTCTCTCTAATTTCCCAGGTATCTCTTACACACTGGTCCAGCCATACTGATCTAATTACATCTTTTCAAACAATCCATGCCATTTTGTACCTTGTTAATTTCTTTTTCTTCGAATGCTGTTTCCTCTAATATGAAGAATTTCTGTTCATTTTATAAGAACAAGATTAATTACCATCTCATTTGAGAAGCATTCTCTGACCTTTCCTGATAGAACTGATCACTTTTCTCTTACATCCAGAATGTGCCTGATCCCATGTATATACATAATATATAATAAATAGTTTCTATCATACATTATTGCCTAAAAGACAGGGGTTTATACTGTGAATTTCAAGACAGGAGAAACTATCTTCATCAGATTTTAGTTTGGTATCTTGTGCAGTGCTGACAGTAAATATTCAATAAATATTTATCAACTTTTGTATAGAAGGATGCTGATGACTGAGAAGCAAGTATGCTTTTAATTAGGTTATTTGTGACCTTAATATAACACTTTCAAGAGAGAAGGAAAGATAAGAACAGATTTTAGAAGTTTAAGGAATTAAAAAGTGAAGAATCAAAGTCAGTGAATGTGGTATAAAAAAAAAAAGATAGAATCTCAAAGGAGTATCAGCAACCAAAGCAATTTTGGAAGGTAATACCTAAAAAAAGAGTATAGGCTCTTGGAAAGGAACCAATGGAAGAAACATATGTGAGTTTTAAGAATATTGTTCTATATAAGAAGAAGGTTCTATATGAGGAAGAGAAGATGAAGTTGAAGAGGGAGAGGACTTTGTCTATAGATCTTTGTACATTTATATGTCTTTATGTGTTTAATATTTACACATAAGATCATTCAATGTATTTACATAGAATTGTAGGAAAAGAGTGTGGATGAACATAAGAAAAAGAAGAGAGCATGGAAAAGAAATAGGGAAGAGATTTTAAAGGTGGATAAGTTGAATAAATTAATAGTTAAGAAAAAATGAACAATTAAGTCTAGCTTATCTCAAACTTTGATATGAAATTGTCACCATAGGTCTTTCCTCATCCTTGTCTTCTAGCACATTTACCCATTCATAACCACATTAGGAAACTAATCTAAAGCAAGGTTCTAGAAAGCTCTAAGTGTCATGATAAGTGCTTCAGCTTTGATCTGTTATGCAAAGGGCAGCTCTTCTCTGAGTGTCCTTGTGGAAGTGGTGCTTTAGATGGATTAAGTTTACCTGGCTACAAGAAGTGAGGAAGTCTCCAAGAAGAGCAATTAAGAAACTAATAGAAGTGTTCAAGCAGAAATAACAATTTAAGAATTAGTTTATCAGCTGGCAAAAAAAGAAGCATTGCCATGAAGTGTATCAGAAGAAAAATAGGCAGAAATTGAAGATCAGTTAGCTTGGCGGCTATAGAAGGGGCAAGAGTCAAGTCTGGAAAGAGATAAGAGTACGTTTCCTACCTTGTTATTTCCTCTCCTTGGAATGCCCTTTATACTACTTTGAAAGATATTGTACTGCATATAAAATAATATTAAATCTGCAATGCTGTTCAGAGAAGGCAAGCCTGTCTGAAGATTTTAAATGAGCTGTTTAAATAACTGAGATGCCATGCAAGGCTCACAGCTTACATGCTGACCATGCTGTTGGGCCAGTTATGCTGACAGGGGACTGTAAAGACAATATGAATTGTGCTCTGGTTTTAAGTGTGAGTGCCTACCTATAAGAGTTCAGTGATTTTACTACATGACAGCTGTTGAACCACTTATTTTCATTATAAAGGAAATTAAACATCTGCCCTCATAGTTAATCATAATCCATGACTATCCAGTTTTTGCTGCCACTTGAACTTATTTATTATCATTTTATGGCATCTCTGTATTTGTTTTGCATATATCCTTTTAAAGTTATGCAATTCTGAGTTTTAATATCATAAATCTTCTTTCCTTGTATTGATTCAACTTTTGACTCATTGGCATTAAGAGAAAATAATTTAGATTCAAGAAGCAATTCTTATAAGAATACTACATGTAGACAGAGAAAATACAAACATTTTTTTCTAGATATCTAAAATATTGATGGTGATCAGCTAATCAGAAGGAGAGCTGTGATATGAATTGTTTTATCTTTTTTCCCCAAAATACCATTTACACAATTCAACAGTTTTTCTAGTCTTAGGAAAATAATGAGTTGAAAGATAGACCCTCACAACTTTATATCTTCAGTTGTTAATAACTGACGTAAGATTTGTTTGATATTGTTGATTAGACAGTAGTATTAAAGGGCATTGTCAAATGCTTTCCACATCTGCTTTTAGTACAGAAAAGCTTTAGCCAGTGTGTGGTGTTAATGTAGTTGAGAAACTAATCACTTTTTAAGATATGCTGTTTCATAAATACTATTTTATTTTCTTACCCACAAAATATTCAATCTATATATTAATATTATAATGAGTGGCTTTTAAGTCAGTCCAAATAATCTAAACCATATATAAAAGGCATTTGTATTTTATGCTGGTTCTATTTTTAAGTAAGATGCACTCTCAATAAAATCCGTGGAAATCTGTGGAAATGCTTGCGAACATTGATCATGTTTTTTTTTTTTTCAAGGCTTTTGATATTTTCCTGGTTTTTTTCTCCTTACTCTAAACCAGCAGACTTATAAACCATGTACTTGAACAGCAAAAGCATTTGCCATTTGGTAGAATTGGCTGACATTTCATTTTTTTTTTTCTGGGCAGATTGCAGATTAGTTTGACATTATTTTGCTGGGTTCTGAACTACATCATTAACATACTGTTTATAACTAAAAGCAAAGTATTTCATTTTGTGGCATAATACCCCACATTTTCTACAAGTAGTAAAACATATGATTTCTCTGAGAATAACTAGGTATTGCTCCAGTCTTATAAAAAAAAAGCAACAGAATTCTATTAATGTAACAATATTTATCACTAAAATGGTGTGTCAGAGGGGAACAAAAACCTCCATAAAAGCATGATGTGTTTACTGTTGATATCTCTAAATCTTGGCTGGGAATGAGAAACATTCATGAAATATTGGGCTTAAACTGAGATTACATCAGTATGGTAGCAATATCGTGCTTGTCAACTAACGGAATGTAACTGCCTGGTTGTACCACATGAAAATGAAAATTTGCTTTTTGATCTAAGGCATAATTCTTTTCCTGTCCATGTTGGATAACTTTTTGTTTTTAATGTAAAGAAAATAAGAGCCAGGCAACAGTACCACAAAATGGTTTTGTTTGGGAAATCAAGGGAATAACAAACTGCTGATCATTTTTTAATTCAGGTGGCGATCAACTAATTACCATGCTCTTATTTCACTTCTTAGTGTATTTGTTCACCTCCCATTTTCCCTTCACTGAATTAGCTCTAAAATCAATAAGGTCCTATTGTACAATTCTTGGCTTCTCTTCCATTTAAAAAGCAATTGTAGTATTATGCTTGTATGATATATATGAGCTATGTTGAAGAATTCACTTGCTATGATTTCTTTCTCTTTTCTTTCATAATGCGGACATATTTTATGAAGACAGAACATCTTGTTGCTGTAAAATGCTGCTTTTAGTGACAGTAAGCACCTCAATGAAGTATTGTGCAAATGTTTTGGTCACACACACTTCAGCGTTTAAGCAAAACATCAAACCAATTAGCAAGCTATGCTTCAGAGATAAAGAATATAGCCTACTAGCAGACTTTAATGCATTTTTTCTCCAGTTACACTCATGGATTTAATTCTTTCTAGTTACATGAAAGCGGACAGAAAATCTTGAGGGACAAGCTATAATTTCATGGTCATCTAAGATAATTATTATACTAATTACCAGTTATTAATTTCTTCCCATTTGTTTCATTGACATTTTGAAAGGGTAAAGGAGACTGTTTTCATGAACTTACTTTTAAACTGCTCAACATTTTTGGTCCTAAAAGGTATTCAGGAATGATATACATTGCACTAACACACTCTGTTCATGTTGTGCATCAAAGATGACCTGGTTTTTGCAATACCTTAGATAGAATGCAATTATATCAGATAAAATGTATTCAATTGTCAAGAATGATTTTAGAAATATCACATACATCTTTTCATTTTACCGTGCCCATCTTCTTCTAATTCACCCTATATGTTAGATTTTATCTGAAAGAAATTTGTTCATCAATTTTCTCCAACTATAGAATACAACAGGCTGGGAATGGGGATAAGCAATACAAAATATGAAATAGACTTACAAAAGGCAGTTACAAGAATGACATTCTGACCCTGGCCAGTTGGCTCAGTGATAGAGCGTCGGCCTGGCGTGCAGGAGTCCCAGGTTTGATTCCCGGCCAAGGCACACAGGAGAAGAGCCCATCTGCTTCTCCACCCCTCCCCCTCTCCTTCCTCTCCGTCTCTCTTTTCCCCTCCCTCAGCCAAGGCTCCATTGGAGCAAAGTTGGCCCAGGTGCAGGGGATGGCTCTCTGGCCTCTGCGCTAGAATGGCTCTGGTTGCGGCAGAGCATCGCCCCCTGGTGGGCATGCCGGGTGGATCCCGGTCGGGCATATGCGGGAGTCTGTCTGCCTCCCCAACTTCAGAAAAATACAAAAAAAAAAAAAAAAAAAAAAAAGACGTTCCTTTGAATCTAATAGTTTTTACAAATTATTATTAGTTTTTTTCTGATATATATTAGGTTTTAAGACATAACATACTTTTTTTAGGAAAGGAAAGAGAGAGAGAGAGAGAGAGAGAGAGAGAGAGACATTTGTTGTTCCACTAATTTATGCAGTCGTTGGGAAATTTTTTTATGTGCCTTGACTAGGGATTGAACTCACACTCTTGGCATACAGGACAATGCTCTAATCACCTAAGCTACCCAAGTAGGGCCATAATATTTTTAGATAATTATTTATCAACCTATTTGAGTATAGTCAGATTACTATTATTTTTATGAATATCAATATTTTTTTATTACTGTAAAGTTGTTCATATGTATTATTCTAGATTTTACCAATGTGTAATAATTCTTAAAAGGCCAAATTTATTGTAGATTTTGATAGATTTTATTTTCATTTTGTTTACCATTCAACTAAAATAATTATATTTTATTTACTAAATATTGGTTCCAACCAGAGTAAGTCCATTGTTCAAAAGCCAGTAGTTAAAAACTAGTCAGAATTTTAATCAATTGCTTTGTGTCACAGACAGAATGAGAGTGGGTGTGTTTTTGTCTTGTTTTGTTTTGATTTTAAGCAAATCAGGGAGACAATGTTTCAAAGAGTGACAGAGGCAGAAAGCAATGATTTATTAGTGATTTCTTTATGTGTGTCTCAGTATTTGTCACCTGATGGGCCTTTGTGCCACAGAGAGAGGCTGATAGTCCAGGCAAGGTGAAATGGCTTGAGAGGGTTTCAAATTGCCTGTAAACTTAGAACTATTAATAATTTTTCTAGTTTGTCATTTAATTGAAAAAACATGCCTAGGGTCACTAGTTGACCTTCACAAATCATCAATGACACAGCTGAAGAGGGAACTATAGACTCCTACTTTTAAGTGCACTAAGTGCACTGTTTTTCATGTGCCATTGCCATTAAACAAAGCAATTCAGCAGTGCTGGAGGGAATGCCATACTGTGAGCAGTCATTGCTTAGCAAATGCTTTTCACACTAAGATATTTCCCTCAGACTTTCTACATAGTATTGTTTGCTTAAAGAATTCTGAAATAAAATGAAAATGAAATATTCAGGTTTAGACTCATTGCAAGGGAAACTGCAATAAAGGGAACTGCTATTACCATAGAAACAAGAAAGTATGCACATCAACAGCTTTTGAAACCAACAAGACTCTTGATAACAACACATTATAACCTAGCATCCTTTAGGTCTCACAGAGTAAATTTTGACTTTGTGTTTTCACTATAAGCCATATATTTGGCTTACATTGGTAGGATTAACTCTGTCTCAAGATGCTATGATGCTCAAATAGATTATTCAGAATATGTAGGGTATAGCAAGACTAGGTTTACTGTTGTAAGTAAGCAAAAGTTTATTCTTGTATTATTATTTATTATTATATTAATTTCCATACAAACAACTGTAAACCTACTTTGCCCCAACCTGTAATTTTTATTCAGAATATAGGATTAATTAATCTGAGCTTAGTGATGGCAGCTGGACTCTCAGGTATACAAATAGATTGGAGAGTAAAAGTTATTTGATTTGTATTTTTATTGTGACATTCTGTGTTATTTGACAATGCTAGAGAATATGTTATACCCCAACCTAATATTTCATAAAATTACTGGGGGGGGAGAGGGAGGGAGAGGGAAAGAGGGAGGGTGAGGGGCACAAAGAAAACCAGATAGAAGGTGACGGAGGACAATCTGACTTTGGGTGAGGGGTATGCAACATAATTGAATGACAAGATAACCTGGACATGTTTTCTTTGAACATATGTACCCTGATTTATTGATGTCACTTCATTAAAATTAATAAAAATTTATTTAAAAAAAGCATTAGTAATTTTTAAAGCTTTTTTTACTCATGATAGAATTTACTTATTTTTAAATGAGAAGAGGGAAGGTAATGAGACAGACTCCCACATGCGCACCAATTGGGATTCACCTTAGCCAAAATGCTCAAATCAACTGAGCCATTTTTAATGCCTTAAGCTGAAGTTCTCAAACCAACAGAGCTATCCTCAGCACCCAGGGCCAACATTCGAACCATTTGAGCCACTGGCTGTAGGAGGAGAAGAAGAGAAGGAAGAGAGGAACAGGGAAAGAAGCAGATGTGTGCCCTGACCAAGAATTGAACCTGGGATGTCTGTATGCTGGGCCGACACTCTACCAGTGAGCCAACTGGCCAGAGCTAAAAAATTTTGTTAAGTAGAATATTCTTAACTTTTTTATACATAGTAGCTTAAGCAGATTTAAATTTTTTCTTGACTTTTATGATTCATAATTAAGGCTATCAATTATAATATTATATTTTGCTGTGACTCATAGATGCCTTCTGTATTTTTGTTTATTTAGCCCTGCTTGTATTTACTCTAAATTAGTAGTAGTCAACCTGGTCCCTACTGCCCACTAGTGGGCATTCCAGCTTTCCTGGTGGGTGGTAGCAGAGCAACCAGAGTATAAATAAAAAGGCAGATTTAACTATAGTAAGTCATTTTATAAAGATTTATTCTGCCAAACAGCGAAACTCTGACATAAAGTACTTGTTAAGTAATTATTATTATATGCTTTAACTTGCTGTAACTCTGCTTTGTAAATTTTATAAAGTAAAGTTACTTCCCTACTTTATAAATCACCATTATGTGGAACCAGTGGGTGGTTAGAAAATTTTACTACTAACAGAGATACAAAAGTGGGCGGTAGATATAAAAAGGTTGACTACCCCTGCTCTAAATGATGTGAGTCTGGTACAGGCATTCTTCCTATCAAGTGTCACTTCACTGTCAGCTCTCCTTCTTCATGTTATTCACTCAGTTACTATTTCTTATCTATGTGAATAGGTTAGACATTTCTCCAGAACAAGGACAAACAGGCTTTGCATGAGCAATGAAGACTTTTCTTATTATTAAAATATGGGTTTAATGACTCTTTTGTAGAATTTATGTCTGCAGCCCAAATATCTCTTTTATCAACATCTAAATCCTGCCAATTTTTTTTTGTGATTGAAATATGGGATGGTTAACTTAATGATAAATGGAACTATTATTGTATTTTGAAAATGTATTACAATACTGAAGATATGAAAATCAATTTAATCTCTAAATTTAAAGCATTAATGATGCTATTATGAAAATGGGAGAAAGAAAATAATCTGAATACTTGAAGGCTTTTATTAAAATTTTTTAAATGTCTTAAGCAGGAAATTCAAATTTTAAAATGACTATCACCTCAAATTAATTACCATAATTTTTAATGTTAAGTTTGGGTCTTTGCAACAAAATCATCTGCTTAGGAGGGATAGCAATAAGTGACAATTTTTATCTCTTGTGGACAAGGCCCACTGGGGGTGAGGACGATGGAGACGCAGAGACCCGACTCCAGGGACCAGGTTCAGTGACACAGATCCACTTTATTCAGGAAGTAAACTAGCTTATATACATAGGTTCAGCCTATAGGGTGTTACAGCATGTTCTTCAAAGCCAATGCCTAAAATGATCAGGGAGCTGCCTGATTGACACTGTGTCACTTCCTTATAGTGGGTGAGCTCCCTCCTGGGTGTGCCTAGGAGGGCTTCAGGTGCTGGAGTGTTCTCACAGCATTACATCAGCCACAGCTGTTAGGAATGTGCTCTGCGCTCTATCTACATTTCTACCTTCTCTTTTAATTAGGGCCAGTTGGACTTGATGAATGATAGCTTGCTGTTTTTGTCTCTAAGGGCAGGATAATGCCAGGGTGGGGAAAAGCAGCCCAGATGTGGGGGTCCACCTGCGTCTGAGAGTCAGTGGTCACTATACCACACACAAGCAAGAACAGAGCACGAAGGCTCGGAGGCCCATCAGGGGCCATTCTCTGGGCTTGCTCCGCCAAAGCCTCCATATCCCCCCAGGTGATGGGGTGCACACATTGGCCACGAGGTCTTCTGGAGACTCACCATCTCCTGGGTTGAGGGGTTCGTCAGAGGCATCATCTTGGGACACTGGGATGGCCTTATGTTTTGTCCTGGGATCCAAATTGGCTGAGAGCTGTTTTCTGGAAAGACACAAGCATAACCTCTCCCTTGCGTTAGAAGAGGGTGTGGTCATCACTACTGTGTCGTGGTTGGGTCCTTCCAGCGTAGCAACAGCAATGGGGTCTGTTGGCTATGAAGCCCTCCCCAATGCTTGCAAGCGGGAGCCATGCCACCAGAATTAAAAGTTAAATAACTGAGAGTGAATACAGCACTGAGGAGCACTTCTCCAGGTTAGGCCAGGGGCATTGGTTTTTCTGCACACTCAGCCATGAGTGTGTTAAACTTGAGGTCTAAGCCTCCTCAGTGGAGGGGGGCGAATAGGGAGGTAGGGGCTCCTCAGGGCCTTGGCGGGAGATGGCTAGTAGGGCAGGAGTGAGGCCAAGAGGGAAGGTTTGTCCCTCTTGTAACCTGAGAGGATTTCCTAGTAGGTACAAAGATCCTTTTCATTAACTTTAACTTGCTACTCTGCAATAGGGCATGCAGGAGAATGTTTCCCATTGCAGAGGGTCACTCACCCATCCTTTGAGCTCAGGCTGCATCTCTGTTCGAGGTGCCAGTTGTGGACAAGGCCTGCCGGTGGTGAGGATGATGGAGACGCAAAGACCCGACTCCGGAGACGAGGTTCAGTGACGCAGATCCACTTTATTCAGGAAGCAAGTTGGCTTATATACACAGGCTCAGCCTATAGGGTGTTACAGTGTGTTCTTCAAAGCCAATGGCTAAAAAGATCAGGGAGCTGCCTGGTTCGTGCTGATTTACTTCTTTACAGTGGGTGAGCTCCCTCCTGGGTGTGCATAGGAGGGTTCTGGGAGCTGGAGTGTTCTCACAGCATTGCATCAGCCACAGCTGTTAGAAATGTGCTCTGTGTTCTACCTACAATCTCTTCATGACTTTGTTTTTTTTTAATAAGCTGCCTCTTATTTGCTTTGCTAATTTTTACACTTCCCAAGTTTAAAGTTTTTGTCTCATACATTGAAAACTACATGAGTGAGTCATAAGAAAATCCAGTTCTTAATGTCGTATGTAATGTCTACACAAGAAAAGTAATAATGTTTTAGCTCTAGGTTTTTCTCCTTATTTATTTATTTATTCTTAAATTTTTTGAGAGAGTCAGAGAGGAACAGGAACATTGAGCTTCTCCTTTGTGTGCCCTGACCTGGGGTGGGGGAGAATTGAACTGCCAATCTTTGCTCTGAGATGAGGTGGCAACCAACAATTTCTCACATCTTAAAACACAAGAAATTTTATCTTAGAGGAATGATTTTTCAAAAAGTAACAGTAATTTTATTTAGGGAATAAAAGTTAATTTTCATGACTCAGTTTTCTTTTAGTAAAATGACAGGATTTTAATTATGTGATCTCTAAAATTCTGGTCAATGCTAAGATTGATTGAATCATATTAAAGATTGGAGGATGAGTGCATCCGTTGATGTTTGGCCTTTGAATCTGGTCTACCTGCCAGGAAATAATTACTTGGCAGCTTGTCATGAAAGGTCAGAGTATCTTGGCTGTTTTTCACCTAATCTTTTAATATTCATTCAAGCATGACAATTTTTTTTGTGGTGTAAGTTGTGATCTGTGAAGTTATACATTCTTCTGCAACTCCATTTTTAGGGTTTGAACCTGTTTTTACAATTTATATTGGAACACATGAGAAGACTGGTTGATAATGAAAGTTTTAAATTAAGTTTAGACTTTGGTAGGAATGGCAAAGAATATAATGATTGTTGAAAAGTTATGATGAAAATGTATGAGGGGGCAAATTTGAGCTAAATGCCAGGTCTTTTTGATAACTAGAATCATCCAAAAAGGAAACTGTTTTGTGTGATGTGAGTTTTCCCATAATTGGTTGTATTTAAAGAGCAGTTGTAAGGTTATATGGTAGAATTTTTCAAAACCAGGGAGTGGGAGACTGAATGACCTTGCCTTAAGGTTCTTTCTAATTTTAAGTTTCTGTGAGTCGCAAATAAAATATAATTATATTGACTTGGGAATTTTGCTGGAGTAAGGATTCCATGAAGAATTATGCTTAGAATATCTGTCATTCTTGACTAATGCATGGGACTCTATAGTGATATATTAGAATAATTAATAAGCAAGGATTTCTTTTTTCTTCTTCTTTTCCAAGTGAGAGGAGATAGAGAGACAAATTCCTGCATGCAACCCGACCACGATCCACCCAGTAACTCCCATCTGAGGATGATGCTCTGCCCATCTGGTATTATGCTTGCAACTGAGCTATTGTTAGTGCCTGAGACAGAAGCTCCACAGATAAGCAAGGATTTCAACACTGATGTGACAACTGTAAGAAAAAAAAAAATTCTTTGAGAGGCTATCTATCTATAATGAGAATTGAATGAACAGTTGAAGTTAAACCTTGGGCAAAGATGAAAACTAATACAAACCTAAATCTCAACAATAGAATTTGTGGACTATGAGTTGATGATTCAGTTTAAAATTGTATTCTTGTGTGTCTGTGTTTAGTTTTGGAATCTCTAAGAAAAACTGATGGACCCTAATTAAGTAATAATACTTCTGTTGTCAAAGCTGGGAGTGGGAAAGAAGGTTGGTAGGAGAGGAGACCTGGGCACTATGATTTCAGCTTCACTGGAATCAAAGCCTAAGAATAATATTAGCTGAGAGGGGTATCTGACAGAAGGGGTGGATTAGGAGTTGCTCAAAAGAATGGGTTGGAGGTGATGAGGGTGCTAGGAAGTTAAAACATTCTGTAATTTTATATATATTTTTTCTTTTTTTTTGTATTTTTCTGAAGCTGGAAATGGGGAGAGACAGTCAGACAGACTCCCGCATGCGCGGGACTGGGATCCACCCAGTACGCCCACCAGGGGCAACGTTCTGCCCACCAGGGGGCGATGCTCTGCCCCTCCAGGGCCACTCACTCTAGCGCCTGGGGCAGAGGCCAAGGAGCCATCCCCAGTGCCCGGGCCATCTTTGCTCCAATGGAGCCCTGGCTGCGGGAGGGGAAGAGAGAGACAGAGAGGATGGGGGGGGTGAGAAGCAAACGGGGGCTTCTCCTATGTGCCCTGGCCGGGAATCAAACCCTGGTCCCCCGCACGCCAGGCCGACGCTCTACCGCTGAGCCAACCGGCCAGGGCCTATTTTTATTTTGTCTCTTCAGTGGCCTCTAAGGTTGAAGTCAAGGATTGTGTCTTGTTCACTGTAAAATCCCCAGCCTCTGCTACATTGGCATAGGATTTTGAGTAGTGAATATTTGTTAAACAATGAGTAACGAAATGAATTTAAGTGTTATAGTTGAGAAGTTTACTGATCCACCTTTAATAGATATAGAGTACAGTTTAGAAAACTTTTGACCCAGTGACCCTCAGGGGCTATTAAAATACATGTTAGCCAGTGGCTAGTGAGGAAGTACAAGCTTCATCTTTTTGTTCTTTCCATTTTCCATGTATTTCCTTTTGTTTCTCCTTTTCTCTTTTTTTATCAACCCTCCCTCCCTCTTCTTCCTGCTTTCCTCTAATTAATTATATATTTAATTACATTTATATATTAATTATATATTTTTATTAATTATATATTAATTTATATATTATTAATTATATATTTATAGATCATATAAATTATATATTTATATATCATATTAATTATTATATATCATATTAATTATATATATATTTATAGATCATAAAGACAATGTAATTTCTTTTCATTTATAAAAAATATAATTATACACCATAATTATTGAATGAGACTTTTCTGTTTGTCTTCTCTTAATAGTTAAATACAGCAGATGGACTAAAATTCTGCCAAAATTTCATTGATTATAAGGTGTTTTACTCTTTCCTGTGCTTCTAAGGGAACTGTAATAAGTCTCTCATCTGATTTTTTTAAAGCTTTGATGAAGTCTAGTTCAAAAGTAGACCTAATCATAGCTTATAATGAGCTTTGAGAGATTTTTCTTCCAAATTTGAAGATAAAAAAATAACCAAATCATAATAGAATTTTAAATATTGTTATTGAAGTCTTGAAATTGTTATTGAAATCAGAAAATAACTCTTAAAAATAAATTGCCTATATATCAGGTTCATTGTATCCATGTTTGAATAAATATTAACACAGCTCATGAACCTTTGCATTTTACAGACACATAATATATAAAAATGCTGCCATATCGGTAACAAATATACCTAAAGAATGGTCACCATAGTGGGTTGATTATGTTTGATGTACAGAATTTAGAAAAAATGTCTTCTTTTAAAAGGCATTTTCTTGTCAGCAAGTGTACATAAAAGATAATAGCTTGTACTATTTCAAGTGTTATGCATAAGTTCAATACATTTACAAGTCAGCAATTTTTAGACCCTACTTACAAATAGCTGTTGGGGAAGAACATGAGGCATTGGAGCTTTTATGTAGTTTCATGATTACATAGTAACTGTAAGAGTGTAAATGACCTCATAGCTCAAGCATAAAACTAAACTATGAAACATTATTGTCTTCACATAAAATGAAAATTCAGTGATATCAAGAATGCTCCATTAGTGGCAATCCCCCTAATTATTTGTAGAATGTCATCAGTGACTATTTTATTTAAAGACTGTCATGTGTTTAGGTTGCTACTGCTTTATTCCAAAGCTATTGTTATCAGGGACGGAAAGAAAATGCAAATAATTATTGGGATAATATAACGGAGAACTACTTATGTGTTAAACCACATAAGTATTTGTATTTTAAGGAACACTAGATTCTCTTCTGTATGCTCAATAATAGGTAAGTATGAGCTAGTTAAAAAGCAAACAAACAAACAAAAAAAAGACAAACTCCCAAAATGATAGATTTTCTGCTCACCTGAAATTGATCAATTTTGTAAGCACATAGAAGAACATCTAATGCAGGCAAAAATCAATGTGACTCCATGAGGAATACTTCTTGTTGGATTAATCCAATTTCCTTCTGTGCCAGAATGACAGATTTAGTAGATCCATCTGAAGTCAAAGTCTCAATATGACTTGATTCATTGAGGCTTTTATTCTCTTCTGAACTGTGTCACAGTTAACAACCTGGGAAACGTAAGCTTTTCTATAAATACACAGAAGGTTCAGAAGTTTTGGCCAATGGGGACATTTCAAATAAACCATACCAGAATGATCACCTGATACCTTTATACATGATATCAATAACACCATCAGAAAAACTTGAAGAATAAGTAACATTTATCTAGCCCTTATTATGTACTAGATATGATTTCTGGACAAGGTATTCAATCACTCTGCCTAGGATTGCTCATGGATAATTGGTAATAACAATTCTTAGCCCTTAGAGTTGTTACGAGGATTAAATGAGTTATGGTTTATAAAATATTTAAACAGTGGCTGTTTCTCAGCTAATGCTACAAACATTTTGTTAGATAAATAAAAATGTAATCCAAACAATAAATTGTCGATTACAGAATAGTGCTTGGTAAGGAGTTAGCCAAAGTATTGCTTTTAGTGATGAGTTCCAAACAGTTCCCAGTGATAGAAAATGATTGAGTAAGCAGAGTATAATACAGCAGAAGAAGTGCTGTGATCTCAGTGGGACACTGGTTGAGCATATGTCAAGAACACAGGGCTGTGGTAATTTAAAATACACAAGCATTAGGTTGCGTTGAAGGAACAGTGTCAAAACAACTTTGACAGTGGGGTTAGTGCTTTTACTTCTTTTCTATATATTGTAACCAATTTAGTTTTCTCTTCCTTTCATCCTCCCCCTTCTCTCCCCTTCTTCTTCTTTTCTTTTTTTTTCTGCTTAAAAATACTTTAAAAAAAAGAGGTTACCCAGGGGAAAACAATAGCAATCATTTTATTATTGAAAAAATATATGCTGGAGAAATTAATAAAGCTTGGATTGACAGATTTTCTATATAGGCTATTTTGGGTTTTTTTTAAACAGAATTTTAAGGCATTCCTGTCCATGTCATCATTTAAGAAAAGTCAGGATGGGCTCTGGTTTTCCATGACAGTTAGGTTCTCCTATTGAACAGGCCTTTACTGCACCCTCAGAAATAAAAACTGGGCTCTGGTTCTGCCGTGGAAGTAGGGCATATGTGACTCAACGTCTTGTACCATACAAGATCTGCACCATAGCTCTATATCTTGTGTAAGTCCCCACTGGAGTGCTTCTCTCTATTGTCTCTCTCAATTATTATTACATCTTGGACTCCATATCTATAATATGCTTTCCTTTTTTTATGCTTTATGGACTTTCTTTTCCAGTCAGCTCACTTTCCACATGATCTGTGCTCTTACACATTTCAAATCACTAAATCCTTAAAAGAACTCTGATACAGTTATCATTCTGTTCATTATTTAGTGGGGGAAGCTGAGATTCAGAGAAGTTCATTTGCTCCAGGCCCTCCAACCTGGAGGTAATGGTGGAGCTGAAATTCAGGCTCTGGTCTTCTCACTGTACAATCTGGAAGTTTTTTCCAAACCACTTACTGAATTTTGCTGAAGGGGTAAATATGGAATAGTGCTTCCAAATACAGAGGGTTTGTCTGCTCTTTTGTAAAATAATAGAGAGTGGGTCTCACATATGTGTTCTATTCATCTAGGTAATATGCTCAAAGCTAAACAAAGTTATTTTCTCATCTTTGCTCTTGTTTCTTTTCCCCTGAAGTTCTACTCTCTTAAACTTTCTAAGACATGCTCTCAAATTGTTCCTTAGTTTTAGCCTATACTCACAATTCCTTAATAATTCTCTGGCAATGCAAAGTCACTGGGAAGATGCTCTCAGACGGCTGGCCTTTCCCCTGACTCCTTAGGCAGATTAGTGCTTCTCTGATCTACCTGCCAGGTGTGCAGAGGCCTCAGAGCATAGCCTGTCTGTTCTCCCTCACAAACCAGAGCAGGGCTTCTTCTGCTTTGTCTCCTGGGAGCTTTGAAAGGCCTAGAACGCCATTAGTGTATTTCCAGTTAGAGTAGCCTACTGTGGCTTATGTTAAGAGCAAACTTTTCGGAGTCTATTATTTTCTCCTTTAAACTTTATTTACATTTTGAATTTTGTTGAAATATAAAAATGATATGTTTCTTATATATATATCTTCATGGAAATGTGCTTAACCAGACGATTGTACTATACTTATCCCATGGATATGTATGTCCCATCACAAGCCTGCACTGCACGCTCTGGGTGATAGAAGCAACTCTCGCAGAAATGCAATCCTCAAGAAGAGCCACATTCAGTCTGAGGAATGCGCAGCCCTGTGTGGAAGCCTTCCTGAGAACACAGAGCACTGTATAATCATAGAACAGACGTGTGTGGATTTGTGTTTCACAGACACTTGGCTTAATTTTAGAGGATATAAAAAAATAGACCATGAATTGATTTAAGAAGTATACTTTTTATAAAAGCAACATTTTGCTTGGCTAAGATTTTAATTTTAAGTTAATTTGAGATATTGAAACCATAATTATATCACTCAATTCTTAAGAACAGACCTTGAAGTCTTTCTCACAAAGACCTCCTAAAGATTTGTTTTTATAATTAGCTTTTTGGATAGTCTTACAAATTACGTATATTTTTGATTCTTTTATCTGTTCTTTCCTATTTCCATGAGATCAGATTTCTTGCTTTTCTGTGCTGCCATTTAGTTCTCTGTTTTTGTTTTCCTGAACAACTCCCTCCAGCTCTATTGTCCCCCCACATCTAGTCCCACATCCATCTCTCTCATGCTGCTAAATGAAGTAAAATCTCTCCCTTACTTATGTGTATTGCATGCATTTTTCATGGTTATTCACTTTTGGATTGTAGGCTCATCAAGGACATGGGTTACTTCTGTTCACTTGTGTTATAGGCAAGAGTGATATTGAGCTGTGATGACAAAGAATAAACAAAAAAAAATCTGGTCTGGGATAAGCATCATTATTATTAAAATAAGAATAAAAGATGCTGTTGCCCTGGCCGGTTGGCTCAGCGGTAGAGCGTCGGCCTAGCGTGCGGAGGACCCAGGTTCGATTCCCGGCCAGGGCACACAGGTGAAGCGCCCATTTGCTTCTCCACCCCTCCGCCGCGCTTTCCTCTCTGTCTCTCTCTTCCCCTCCCGCAGCCAAGGCTCCATTGGAGCAAAGATGGCCCGGGCGCTGGGGATGGCTCTGTGGCCTCTGCCTCAGGCGCTAGAGTGGCTCTGGTCGCAACATGGCGACGCCCAGGATGGGCAGAGCATCGCCCCCTGGTGGGCAGAGCGTAGCCCCTGGTGGGCGTGCCGGGTGGATCCCGGTCGGGCACATGCGGGAGTCTGTCTGTCTCTCCCTGTTTCCAGCTTCAGAAAAAAAAAAAAAAAAAAAAAAAAAAAAGAATAAAAGATGCTGTAATTTCCTCCACAATGATGGCAGAAAACGAGTGATACATATTTCTGTTTTGGAACAGAATCTGCTTACTTTAAACATTGCACGGTAATCACTTCTAATGGTTAACCTGATACCCTTGGAAATGTTGGAATTTTGCATTAGTACTTTAAGAATTTTTCAGATCTCTCCAATTATTTTCCTTAGTTTAAGTATTAAGTCTTTTGAATGATCTTCTTTATATACCGTGGGATATTGTGGTACAACAGATAAGAGCAAAGATTGGACACAAACTTAAGGTATTAAATCCTGGTTTTATCACTTATCACCAATGAGACTGTGAAAAAATTATTTCATCTTTCTGTGTCCTAGTTTTACAAGATAATAATAGTTCCTACCACATAAGTTTGTTGTTTGGATTAATTTAGTGATATATGTATAGAGAATAGTGCCGGACACATTGCAAGTGCTGTGTGCATATTAATACTGTTCTGATATTATTTTGAACTGAGTTGAACTGTTGATAATTCTATAGTTCTAGTACATCTTTCATACCTTGTGGCTTTTCAGTCTTCCTCTAGTTATTATCTATTTTTGCTTCTCTAGCTCATGCCTCATTATGAAATAAACGCCTGCCATCTAAATTAGTGTATATTCCATTTTCTCCTAAAACATGTAAAACCAGTGAAAGCAGAGGATGAGCTGAATATTCCAGTTATCCTCTCCAAATTACATTTATTAGTCTGCTGCATAGTGTTAGGCGCATTGTCTATTAGCAGTTTCTTTCATCATCATCATTATTTTTATCATTGCATAATCATAATTTCATCATATCTAACACTTATTGAGTGATTAGGACCTGCCAAGAACTAGTCTAAGCACTTAGAATTATAGAATCACTTAATCTTCACAAAAACCACACGAAGTAGGTAATATTACCTTCAGTTACATGTGTGGAAATGTCGGAGTGGTTACTCCTCTTGCTTCTGTCAACCCTTTCACTAAGGCAGAAAACCATTTTAGCAGAAACATTCCTTATAGATAATCCACTGTCCCTTTCCTACTTTAAACCCTCAGAAGATGATAAACGACCATCGATTTCCCTTATGACAATTTCAAAGATTATTTTAGGGGATATTGAAGGTCTAATACTTGAACAGGGATCAGCCTGATTGGTTTTGGCAAGTATAATACTAATACATTAGAGGGAGAAGCATATATAACATAAATTGTGACATAGAATGAGAACAAGTTCCTGTGTATGGTTACATGTAATGCCTCCTGAAATGATCAAGTGGAGGAGGCCCAGTAATGATGAATTGGGAAAAAAGACGGTTTCTAGTATTGCTCTGTGGTAGATGGGTCCAGCGGGTGGGCTGGGAGGATAGGGCTTGGCTTGGCATTTCACAGAGACAGATGCTCAAATGGATTTTACAGGTGATTTTATGCTGGTTCATGGTGGGTTCATTGGCAGATTTTGCTCTTGGCTCTAGTTCATTTTTTCAGGCTCTGAGGTGACACTGTGTTTCTCTGTTGGCAATACATATATAATGACCTTGCCATATTTTACCAGTTCATCTTAGAATGTATTTTTATCCTCTTTTTACCTAATTTCAATGCAACAAGTTTTTTTAATGTAAATTTTTACAGAGTCAGATTACAATGGAAATTTCCTTAATTATGGTATGAATCTAACATTAAAATGCTAGGGTAAAAATAGATTCTTAGTGAATTAAGTCAGCAACCTGCTCTTATTGACTTAATTTAAAATCTCACATCCAATAATTTAGACCAAAATAATAAAAGCTATCACTTGCCGAATGGTCACTGAGTGTCAGTGTTTTGGATCCTTTACCAAGATTGTAGCTATTAATTGTCACAGCAATGCAATGAGGTAGGAACTATGATTGTACCCATTTTCCTAGTGTAGAAAACACAACCTGAGGCAGGTAAATGACTTGCCTGTGACCGCTCAGGAGGTAGCCGCGTAAGCTTGCCCCCAGGCCTCTGTCCCCGGAACCGAGGCTCTCAACCCCGGCACCACCTCATTTGAGAGTCATCTCCAGGCAGGGTGCTTCATTACACGGACTTTTTCCCTAGCTGTCAAGCACAAAAGGAGCCAAAAGCTCTTTTGCAGGGACATACTAAATTATAACTTGAAGTTGTTTTGGTTTTTTTTCTGTATCAGCTTGAAAATAGGAGACATAAGTTTTTATTTTAATTAGTAACATTGAAATACACTAAATAGAATCTGTGAAGGCAGCTGTGTATTCTCCCTTTGACTTGAAAACTACATTCATTGATATCTTTTTAGTCTTTGGAAAGAAATCTATTGTCCATTCTAGCTGCTCCTCTGCTGAACCCTTTTGAATATCGTCCATGAAAGACTCTGCTCTCTCTTCTTTGGGAAAATAACAATGGCATGCTGTACTTCACAGGTGCAAAAATGAAATGATTTGCTCCATCATTGAGTTTGCTTAATTTACAGCTTTTATGTTTAATTACATCTATTGTTCATAGATTGGATATTGAGGATCCAACAAAGATGATATTTTGAATCAGCTTTGTAATGTCATTCAGTAAGTCTCCCACTGCAGGATACTTCAATCTTTTCTCCCATTGCGACAGTTTGGATATCCTCAGGGGTTCCGAGCTATCTTCAATTAGGCCAGCTGTCTGAATGTGGAGTGTAAAACTACTATTGCAGTGGGGAATTGAATATTATTTGGCCCAATTTTACCTTTCTAGTCAAAAGTGAATCACATGTGCCCACATATGCAATAAAAGTAGACAGATGCAGCATGTGCAAAAATGCTGTTGGTACAATTTTCTGTTCAAAGCTTTTATGATAAGGAGAGAACACCCATCTGCCACTAATAAGTGGAATAACCTTGCGGATGTTTCCTTACCTCTCTGCGTTTCTATTTCCTTACCTGTAAAATAAAGGAGTTATTCTAAATCTTTTTGTAGCCATTGAGACAGAAACATGAATGTTTTATTATCTTGGGAATTTCATCATTCTTGCTCCAACAACCTGAGGAGGTCTCAGGTCAGCATCACCTAAGACTCACCTCATGACTCCAGTCTCTCTAAGAATGGACAATGTGATCTCAAATGTCCTCCTACCCTGTTCCCTTAGATTTGCATGTTTCCTGAGAGCTTTTCCAGAAAATGATCAGAATGAAACTTAAAGGAAGATAAAACTTATCTTTTA
This sequence comes from Saccopteryx bilineata, assembly GCF_036850765.1. NCBI lineage: Eukaryota > Metazoa > Chordata > Mammalia > Chiroptera > Emballonuridae > Saccopteryx > Saccopteryx bilineata. Next base: position 75,529,348 of record NC_089490.1, read on the forward strand.
GAGACTGATGTGCAGTAAGCTTCCAGCTGACTGTTCAAGGTGTAGTTCTCATTTGGAAAAGCTTCATATAGCATTTGCAGATAGGTGAATTGAACGATGATCTTGGCTGTAGAGAACTGGGGGTAGTATTCACATTTTTGAGCCCATAAAGTCTATCCTAGTTTATCTTTTGTGTGTGTGTGTGTGACAGAGACAGAGAAAGGGACAGAGAGGAAGAGACACACAGGAAGGGAGAGATGAGAAGCCTCAATTCTTCATTGCGGCACCTCAATTGTCCATTGACTGCTTTCTCATATGTGTCTTGACTGGGCGGGGTGGGGGGAATACAGCAAACCAACTGACCCCTTGCTCAAGCCAGCGACCTTGGGCTCAACCTGGTGAGTCTTGCTCAAACCAGATGAGCCTGTGCTCAAGCTGTCGACCTCGGGGTTTCGAACCTGGGTCCTCCGCATCCCAATCTGACACTTTCTTCACTGCGCCACCACCTGGTTAGGCTGTTCTAGTTTATCTTCGTATACCAACTTAGATTATTCATAATTTATTATGCTGTGCATTTTTATTGGTATCCACAAGCATGGGAGACCTAAGGATTAGATAGAAGGGAACAAAATCTTAGCGATTAAGAAGACACTGTGGGCCTGACCTGTGGTGGTGCAGTGGATAAAGCGTCGACCTGGAAATGCTGAGGTCGCCGGTTCGAAACCCTGGGCTTGCCTGGTCAAGGTACATATGGGAGTTGATGCTTCCTGCTCCTCCCCCTTCTCTCTCTCTGTTTCTCTCTCTCCCTCTCTCTCCTTTCTAAAATGAATAAATTAAATAAAATAAAATAAAAGATAAGAAGACACTGTGTAACATTGATGGTCAAGAAGCCTAAATCTTTTTTTCAGGTAGTCAATGAACATGGTTATGTCTGGATCTGACTGAGTCCCAATTATGTTCAATCTTTCATTTATTCATCTAATAAAAATGAAGTTATGCACCCAGAATGTGTCTATCATGTTTTCTAGGACCTGGAACAGAGAAATGAACAAAATGGACAAAACCTTTACTTTATAAGACTTATACCAAGAAGAATTTAGCACTGAGGTATGAGCTTACTCTTCCTGAGCATCGTTTTTATGCCTACTTATATAATTACCCCTTTCCCTTTGATTTTTTTTTTTTTTGGCTGTTGGAATTTTATTTTGTCACAAAAACCCAACAGATAGTTCTTAGTGTAATAGATAAAATGTGATTATGTGGTGATCCCTCACTCTCTGGTACCATGGCAAGGATTATGAGTTGGGACAATTAGGGTAAACCTGTGGCATCAAAGACAGTGCTGACCTAAGGTAATAAGTTAATCACAAATGAATAGTATTGGATGAGTTTCAATTCAGTTTGTCAGCAGATTTCATTGGAGTGGCAAGTGGGTGAGAGTGAAGAAGGCATGTGTGACTTTCTCTCCATGCTCTGGCTGGACGGTAGTAGAGGACTACCTTGTGTTTTAGGAAAGGGAAGACCTTGGAAGTACAAGTAAATTCATAGGTACATTGCTCAAATCATAAATGTGGCAGCTGAGAAAACTGAGTTGAAAGATTTTAAATGAATTGTCAGAATTATATAGAAAGTCACTGAGGAGTTTTTGGTGCTGAATGGGTAAAGCACCAGGTGTCTAGTTGAAAGACGGAAGCCTTGAGCTTTCAACCAGAGGATCTCTTATCTTCCCTCTGGAAACACACTTATAGGCCCTTATGCAGCATAGTCTCTGCTTATACTTGGGCAGGACTTTTTTGGAGTAAAACGTAAAGGTCCTATCCCCTGTTGTCTTTTAATTCACTAAAGGACAAAAAAATACAAGAATTAGTAAAGGTGATTATTAGAGGTTCTTGAAGAGCGGCTCCTCCCTATCCAAAATTTGGCTCTGCTCCATTTTTGGCGTTATGTATGGGTGGAAATCTCAGTGTGTGCTTTTAGCTTCATTGGCCTTTGGGATGCTTCATTGCACATGATGTGGCACTCATCACAGAGCTCCGCACAGCACAGATGTGTCTAACCTGCTGTCTGTACACTTGAGGATTGGAAAGGTGATGTGCTCAGCATTCTATTGTAAGCTTATTTTTCTAGGTACTTCAAAAGCCACAATGAAAATGTTCCTCCTGCCACCTGAGGCTTCCTTTTACTCTTTCATTGGTGTTCAGAGATGATCAATAGGGAATACTCTCAAAACACTTTCAAGTTGAAACTGTTGAACTCTGATAAGTTTGGGAAGTACAACACAACAGCATGCTCTTTAATTTCTATCTGTATCTTATTGAAAATGTACATGATCAAATTAATTATCCTTAAAAGCTATCCCAGTTAATATTTTAATAATTATTCACTCACCAGTCAAGGCCAGTTCTCTAGAAGGTATTAGTGATGAGGGAAAATATACTATATTTCCCCATGTATAAGATGCTTCCATGTATAAGACACACCTTAATTTTGGGGCCTGAAATTTGGAAAAAAAGTATTACATAAAGTTATTGAACTCAAGTTTTATTCATCATAAAATTCATACAACTCCTCATCACTGTCAAAACTCCCATCCATTAGCTTGTCCTCATCTGTGTCTGATGACAAATCACTGTCTTCATATATTACCTCGTCCTCAGTTCCATCTATGGCATTTGAAATGCCTCACTTCTTAAATGACTTGACTACCATCTCAATTTTGGTATTATCCCAGGAATTTTTCACCAGGTACAAACTTCTCCTATAGTTGGTTTCTTCACTCTTCCCGCTGGTGTCAAATTGTCCCCAGAAGACTTCATCCATTGGTTCCATTCATCTTTGATGGCAGATTTGAAGGGTTTGTTAATGCTGACATCAAGTAGTTGGAGCTGGGATGTCAAGCCTCCAGGTATGATGAGAAATTTTGTTTTTCACTCTGCAACAATCTTCTTTGTGTTTTTTGTTATATGTTCCCTGAACTGATCAAGACCAATAGGGCAGATTTGCATAAGAGCCCACCTGGTCTCCTTCTCCACACTTTCTCAAACCAGATCTTCATCCCATTCTGATCCATCCAACCCTTGCATAAATATGGACAATCACTCCTCGAGGAATGTATTCTTTTGGCATTGTGCTTGAAAATCAGCATAGGAGGCAGCTTGGTTTCATCTGCACAACCTCGTTAGAACAACTGTATAATGGCTATTTTCATGTCTACTTGTTTTTACAGTCACAGTTTTCAATCCTTTTTTATCAACAGTTCTGTTACTTGGGACATCAAATTGAAGGGGGACTTCATCCATATTTGCAATCTGTCCCAACTCAAACTGATGTGTCTTCAACATTAAATGACAAAACGATGAAATTCAAGGACCTTCTGCTCATAGTTTTCAGGCATCTTTTGGGCAAGTCTGGTGTGTGTATGCATGATTAGTCCATTCTGTTTCATGAACTTGAAGCACCAATTGTATCCTCCTCTGAACTCAGTAACTTCTTTTTCATTAGCAATCCTTCTTGCCTCATGCTGAACCATCTTTGTGGACACAGGAATTCCAATTGCCCTCTGCTCTTCAATCCATATCTTCAATTCTCTCTGTAAATCAGTCCATTTTGCTGACTTGTCACTCATGGCTTTCTTCTGCTGTGGCATTTTCAGTAGGGTTCTTCTTCCTATAGCCAGTGTAGGTTTGATTTCTCAGTTGGAGGAGGACCAAACTTATATTCAGCAGCACAATTTCCATTCACTTTTGCAAATTGGATCACTTTTGACTTGAATTCAGCATTGTAAGAAAATATTTTCTAAGCCATTTCTGGTCAGAAAGTAGCAAAGCAAATTCTACCACAATATACTAGTAACAAGTGTGAAACAATGAGCACAAAGACAACAAGCATGAAAAAGCGGGAAATGCAAGTAAAAAAATCTACAACCACTGTATATGACGTACCCAGTTTTTAGACTCCAGATTTTCAAAAAGGGTGTGTCTTATACATGGGTAAAATGTTTTCAAGGAACTCACATTTTTGGAAAGGAGAAAAAAGAAAGAGAACAGTTGAAGTACAATATCATGAATACTATATAGAAAGATACACAGAGTATCATAGGTATTATATGACACAGTAGATTGTCATAATAAATGTGCTTTGTCATTTAGAAATGATTCTCAATTACATGGTTGGAATTTTTTCAAATTTATCATAGAAAAACATTTCAAAATGTATTAATTATAGGGATATGTTTTAGTTCCAAGAAATGGCATTATTTCAAATCTTTTTATTCTCCAGAAATTTCTGATTAATAAAGAATTATTTTGTTTGTTCCTTGCACTTATAACAGTTTTCAGCACATAGTAAAAGGTAAATAAATATTTAATGAATGATCCTTAAGAGAGAAAATAACACCATCAGAATTTGACTATAAGATCATAGTGAGAATGACCACCTAGAGTTTAAACTCAGGGGCTTACTCTGTGCAGGAAACTAATAAGGCCAAGGCCAAAGTTTCCTTCCTTATATGAACAAGTTAAATTTGTGTCAGGAAAGGCAATGGGACAAATATAATTAGTAATTCAGTCAAAACAATCAGGTTCTGCAGACTATAGATCAGATTTTAGAAAATTGGAAGGAGCCACAGGATTCTAAAAGTCAGAGTAATAAGAACAAAGGCTAAAACAGGAAAGTGTCAGAATGTGCCTTAAACCTTGTCGGGAAACATCTTGAAACTCAAGTCTGTGCTTGTCTGCCCACACCGCCATCCAAAGAAACTGCCTGCCGACTGGCGCAGCTGCCTCAATGGCCTAATGTGGTTTAGGCCACTTTTCTGTCCGTACCTGGCTAGACTTTGATGGGGTCCTTGCCTGCCTACAGTTACCTGTCCTTCCATGCCTGCCCTGGCATCAGAATTTGAGGTATGTGCAAGCAGAGACTAAAGTCACTAGCAGAAAGAGTTGAGTCGGGGAAGTCGTGGCTGAACATATAGGAATGAGGGAGCAGAAATTGCAATGAAAAGCAAAGAGAGGGAGGGAGAGCAGAAATGGCATGTGAATGAGAGAGACCAAACAGCCCCTGAGAGACACAGAAGGGACAAGGTTGCCACATCTCCTGTGGCTTTTTATTCCCAGTGTCTGTGTCTTGAGAACTGCCTCCTCTGCTACACACACACACACACACACACACACACACACACACACACACACTCACACACTCATATACGCAAGGGTATTTTTGGTTAGCGATAACTAGATTTTTGTTCTTCGCAATCCATCCGAAAAGCTAATTGAAATATTCACAAATGCTAATTTGTTGCTGCTGCTGGTATATTAGGTGAAATTAATCAAGAGAATTGTGTGGGTCAGAGCATTTCCCTTACTATGTTTGGAAGAACATATTTTATATCTCTTCTCCTACCTGCCTCTGATCCCATATCTAACCGTCTCTGTCTGTGTTAGGTGGCCTCCCAGAGCAGCCCATCAAACTCTATGTTTCATTTTCATGGCAATCAAAAAAACTTTGAAATTTTTTTTCTCTTTTTTTTTATTTATTGAGTTTTGGAGAGAGGGGGGAGAGAGAGAGAGAAAGAGAGAGAGAGTGAGAAAGAGGGGGGAGAAGCAAGAAGCATTTACTCATAGTAGTTGCTTTCTGTATGTGCCTTGATAGGGCAAGCCTAGGGATTTGAATTGGCGACCTCAGCATTCCAGGTTGACGCTTTATCCACTGTGCTACCTCGGGTCAGGCTGAAATTCTCTCTTAATATAACTCTGTCTGTATTCTTCACTAGATGGCAGGCTCCAAAGGGTCAAGAAGTGCATTATTTATTGTTTCTCTTTTGGTGCCCAACATAGTGCCACAAAAATGCCTCACAATGAGTATGTTCTTGATGCATGCTTGCTGAAAAAAATCTGTACCCATAGGTAGAAAGACCACTTTTTGTTATTAAATATACCAATTTAAATATTGACTTTTTCTCCAAATCAGCCATATTTATATATAACCATTCAAGTTTGAATAGATGGTATGTGATAGGGTTATGGTATAATTGAGTGATCTTTTAACTGGATAGAAAAGACAAAATAATACAATAGTGAGGTTCTGGCTGGTTGGCTCAGCTGGTTGGCAGCCTGGTGTGTAGAAGTCCTGAGTTCAATTCCCGGTAAAGACACATGGAGAAGTGACCATCTGCTTCTCCACTCCTTCTCTTCCCCCTTCTCTCTCTCTCTCTCTCTCTTTCTCCCACAGCATGGCTCAAATTGTTGGACCAAATTGTCCCTGGGTGCTGAGCATGACTCCATGGCCTTGCCTCTGGTGCTAAAATAGCTTGGTTGCTGAGCAACAAAGCAGCAGACCCAGATGGGTGAAGCATCACCTGGTAGGGGCTTGCCTGGTGGATCCCTGTCAGGATACAAGTGGGAGTCTGTCTCACTGCCTCCACACCTCTCTCATAAAAAAATAAAAAAAAATTTTTACATTTCAAAGAAGTATACAACAGTGAGTTGCAATCAAATTTAATTTCTGCATCATTCTTGAAAATCTTTTTGTATTTATAGTTGAAACATTATTAAGAATAGTTTTAATAGTGAATACTGAAAGTATGCTGCAGACTCTGTAATCATTTATTAATACTTTCACAGTTTTTTTCCACACTGAGGCTTGATACGTATTTGGATTTGGATTTTACTTTTTCTGATGCACTAACCACTTTCACTTCTATGTTAGTCCAAGATAGTCTTCAAAGTAAAGGAACTTTTTCCACAGAGATTGGGTTGTACAGAGGTGTACTGTGTTGTAAGAGCTAGTTTCCAGCCACCCCGTTGTAATCACAGGATTCTAGGTGTGTCTGTGAACATATCCTCTTATGGCAAACAGCATGCATGTGATGGCTCTTGTGATTTTCAGAAAACATCTGGCTTAGTAGTTCCTGCCTCTTCTGTTCAATGTCAAGTTTGACATGTTTTGTATTATAAGGCGTGATAATTTACAGTAACTACTATATCCAGAGGAATTTAGACTTTAAGGTTATCAAGAGAGTGGCACATCCAGAATTAAACATTTTATCCAAAATGTTATGTAATTGTCTTTCTATATATTTGGTACATACTTTTCCTTATAAAGAGCATTTATAAAATATATTTAATTCAGAATTATAATATTTTTAAAGTGTTTATATATGAATTTTTTTCAGTAAACGTTACTTTTTCAATTACATTTTCATGATTAAGGAAAAAAATGTTATTTTGACTGCATAATTATTATTGTTTTTCTGACAGAAACAGAGAGAGAGACAGAGAGGGACAGATAGGGACAGAAAGACAGGAAGGGAGACAGATAAGAAGCATCAATTCTTCATTGTGGCACCTTAGTTGTTCATTAATTTCTTTTTCATATGTGCTTTGACTGGGGGGTTACAGCAGAATGAGTGACCACTTGCTCAAGCCAGAGACCTTGAGCTCACGCTGGTGAGCCTTGCTCAAACCAGAGGAGCCTGCGCTCAAGCTGGAAACCTTGAGGTTCCAAACCTGGGTCCTCCATGTCCCAGTCTGATGCTTTATCCACTGTGCCACCACCTGGTCAGGCTTGATTGCATTATTTAATTTAATTTTTTAAAATAAAATTATGTGTCAGATTTTATTATAATTGTATAGTACAGAACTTGTGAAACATCTACTTGTGAAGTGAGTATTAACTTGCTAAATTGTTTAATAAGTTCATATTTTCTTTTTTTATTAATTTTAATGGGGTGACATTAATAAATCAGGGTATATATGTTCAGAGAAAACATCTTTAGGTTATTTTGATATTTAATTATGTTCATACCCATAACTGAAAGTCAAATTGTCTTCCATCACCTTCTATCTGGTTTTCTTTGTGCCCCTCCCTTCCCCCTTCTCCCTTCCTCTCCTCCTCCCCCCAACCACCACACTCTTGTCCATGTCTCTTAGTCTCGTTTTTATGTCCCATCTATGTATGGAATCATGCAGTTCTTAGATTTTTTTCTGATTTACTTATTTCATTCCATATAATGTTATCAAGATCCATCCATGTTGTAAATGATCTGATGTCATCATTTCTTATGGCTGAGTAGTATTCCATAGTATATATATACCACATCTTCTTTATCCAGTCATCTATTGACGGGCTTTTTGGTTGTTTCTATGTCTTGGCCACTGTGAACACTGCTGCAATGAACATGTGGGGCTGCATGTATCTTTATGTACCAATGTTTTTGAGTTTGGGGGGTATATACCCAGTAAAGTGATTGCTGGGTCATATGGTAGTTCTATTTTTAGTTTTTTGGTTGTTTCCATGTCTTGGCCACTGTGAACAGTGCTGCAATGAACATGTGGGGCTGCATGTATCTTTATGTACCAATGTTTTTGAGTTTGGGGGGTATATACCCAGTAAAGTGATTGCTGGGTCATATGGTAGTTCTATTTTTAGTTTTTTGAGGAACCACCATACTTTCTTCCATAATGGTTGTACTACTTTACATTCCCACCAACAGTGGATGAGGGTTCCTTTTTCTCCACAGCCTCTCCAACACTTGCTATTACTATTTAATTTTTTAACCAACTATTTTTGTTGAGGTAAATGCAAACATTGGTAATAAATTGATAATTTTGAAAAATTATCTCTCAGCTGGGGTAATGAGTATCCAGCTAAGTACTAAAACACTACATATTAATATGAGAAGGAAACAAAAATAAGTTAATTAGTAATGAAGGACAAGGAGGACACTGTTATAAATGGGGGTTGTAAACAGTCAAGTTTTCAGTAACTTACTGTAATGTGTAAGGTTTTTTCATCAGAAAGTGCTATTTTTATATTTAATGATATGTATATTGAAGATGTATCTCCACATTGCAAATGTCTATATATCTTCGTAATTGCTAATCATAAGGACATGACACTTTGGAAGTTATCCAAAGGTACTTTTCCCTAAAACATTTTACTAAAACTTTAATCTCCTCATTTAGTTTTCCTTTCTTTAGATTTAGCTAATATAATAGCTTAAAAAAAAAAGTTGTCATTGCCAGATAGCTTGTTTGCTTAGAACATCAACCCAGAG